>NC_140009.1:38218613-38818613 GCF_964263955.1 Coregonus lavaretus | reverse complement strand
ACACAGAGACACACACACCTCAAATCAGGTACGTTTGGCTCAGACTAGCCATAATGTTATAAAAGGAACCAATGCGGATGACTGTGCCAAGTCCTGATCCAATCCATTAAACATAATATGCTCTGTGGAACATGCAGGAAGCATGTCCAGAAGATCATTGCTGTAAAGACCACCATGTGGCTCTAGTGGCTCTTGATATTAGAAATGAACGGTAAGAGGGATGTGTGGTCTAGTCAGTATTCACTAAATGAAGGGGAGTTTGTTACGCATAAGGGAGTTTGTTCCGCATAACATTTTTAGCGTTAACCCAGGATTCTGGACAATAGTTTTGATTGAATAAGACCAAACAAACACAATATCAGGAATATTATTTTAGACAGTTTGTCTTTATACAGTTCTAAGTCTGTCAATAAATCAAACTGGAGACAATTTGGTACAATAGTTGTCCTTTAACGTTGAAGTGAGTTGCAACAAGAGAGCTTCGTAACCATCCAGAGAATCCAATGTTGAGGGGGAAACCGGGAAAGCCCTTTATTCTCCTAAGCCAATATTTAGTTTGTTGTATTTGGTCGCTTCATGCGGAATGATCATTCACAAAGAGGTGTTTGTGAAGATATTATGGGAAAATGACAACTGGAGAAGGCTAAAAAGCACACATAAGCCTTCACACATCCCCAACAACTGTCTGGCAATGTCAGACTTTAGGATTGTTGGCATGCACCCAAAGTTGCTGATATATGAGACAAAAATGTATTTTGCTGTGATCCGGTTTTATTCCTTGCTGATGGGGTTTATAAGATTACGCCTTTCCATGGTTTCCTATGAAAGCATCCAATTTTACTATACTACTTTGTTGAAATAGTAGTGTTTGTCTTTCTACTACTGTCTGGAGCCCTCAATCCCCGCTACCGCCCACCATTTTCTCAATGCCACGCACAGAACTGGTCTGGTTAGCCAATTCGTTTGGCACATCCGTTCAACTTCTTTTCTTCTCACCACTTCATCATTCCATGTTAGAAAAAAGGTTCATCTAAACTGTCAGCAAAATGCAGCTGTGTGGGCATGTCAAGAGACTTGTTACAAGTGTGGAAAACACCAAAGAGCTGTCTGAATTCACACTTTTTCCACAGGTCCATGGCTATAGCCAGCTCAAGGGACACAACAAACACCCCCCTGCCCAGCTTTCTAATGGATTGCCCTCTACTCTGCCAAAGGAGCTCTGTCAAACAGGTTATACCAATATACAGAGACAGGTGGTCAGACAGCTTACCAGGCCCTTTCACTCTCTCTAAGCCCTGTATTGGTCAGCTTCAGAAGCACAGACTCCAAAGGCCTTTAAAGACCAAAATGTGTGGGAGACAGCATATAGACTCATGTAGTTATACAGTGGGGGGAAAAAAGTATTTAGTCAGCCACCAATTGTGCAAGTTCTCCCACTTAAAAAGATGAGAGGCCTGTAATTGTCATCATAGGTACACGTCAACTATGACAGACAAAATGAGGAAAAAAAATCCAGAAAATCACATTGTAGGATTTTTAATGAATTTATTTGCAAATTATGGTGGAAAATAAGTATTTGGTCAATAACAAAAGTTTCTCAATACTTTGTTATATACCCTTGGCAATGACACAGGTCAAACATTTTCTGTAAGTCTTCACAAGGTTTTCACACACTGTTGCTGGTATTTTGGCCCATTCCTCCATGCAGTCTCCTCTAGAGCAGTGATGTTTTGGGGCTGTCGCTGGGCAACACAGACTTTCAACTCCCTCCAAAGATTTTATATGGGGTTGAGATCTGGAGACTGGCTAGGCCACTCCAGGACCTTGAAATGCTTCTTACGAAGCCACTCCTTCGTTGCCCGGGCGGTGTGTTTGGGATCATTGTCATGCTGAAAGACCCAGCCACGTTTCATCTTCAATGCCCTTGCTGATGGAAGGAGGTTTTCACTCAAAATCTCACGATACATGGCCCCATTCATTATTTCCTTTACACAGATCAGTCATCCTAGTCCCTTTGCAGAAAAACAGCCCCAAAGCATGATGTTTCCACCCCCATGCTTCACAGTAGGTATGGTGTTCTTTGGATGCAACTCAGCATTCTTTGTCCTCCAAACACGACGAGTTGAGTTTTTACCAAAAAGTTCTATTTTGGTTTCATCTGACCATATGACATTCTCCCAATACTCTTCTGGATCATCCAAATGCACTCTAGCAAACTTCAGACGGGCCTGGACATGTACTGGCTTAAGCAGGGGGACACGTCATGCACTGCAGGATTTGAGTCCCTGGCGGCGTAGTGTGTTACTGATGGTAGGCTTTGTTACTTTGGTCGCAGCTCTCTGCAGGTCATTCACTAGGTCCCCCCGTGTGGTTCTGGGATTTTTGCTCACCGTTCTTGTGATCATTTTGACCCCACGGGGTGAGATCTTGCGTGGAGCCCCAGATCGAGGGAGATTATCAGTGGTCTTGTATGTCTTCCATTTCCTAATAATTGCTCCCACAGTTGATTTCTTCAAACCATGCTGCGTACCTATTGCAGATTCAGTCTTCCCAGCCTGGTGCAGGTCTACAATGTTGTTTCTGGTGTCCTTTGACAGCTCTTTGGTCTTGGCCATAGTGGAGTTTGGAGTGTGACTGTTTGAGGTTGTGGACAGGTGTGTTTTATACTGATAACAAGTTCAAACAGGTGCCATTAATACAGGTAACGAGTGGAGGACAGAGGAGCCTCTTAAAGAAGCAGTTACAGGTCTGTGAGAGCCAGAAATCTTGCTTGTTTGTAGGTGACCAAATACTTATTTTCCACCATAATTTGCAAATAAATTCATTAAAAATCCTACAATGTGATTTTCTGGAATTTTTTTTCTCAATTTGTCTGTCATAGTTGACGTGTACCTATGATGACAATTACAGGCCTCTCTCATCTTTTTAAGTGGAAGAACTTGCACAATTGGTGGCTGACTAAATACTTTTTTCCCCCACTGTACAAGGCATGATGCACTCGTTTGAGAATTGGGTCTTCGGCATTCCTGAGATACACAGACATACACAGACAAACGCATCTTGACAAACTATTTGCCGTGTATCCCTTTTCGATCTGTTGGTAACACAGTAGGATGCTCTTCCCGTGTGTGTGTGTGTATGTGTGTGTGTGTGTGTGGCACGCCTGCACGTGTGTATGTGTGTATGATGGGGTGATTGACAGATACTAAATGGACAGAGACCAAAATAAAGAAGAGCATCAGCCATAATGACAATATTCCCAAATATCCTTGGAAAACTCTTATTTTTTCTGGCAGGCACTTTCTGACAGGAATTTGGGAGGTGACCAAAGAGTAACTGTCGAATCTGCTGTTTCATGTAATGCCTTAAATCCTCTGGCTGAAACAAAGAAAGCTTTTATTTTCCTAATGGGCCTAGTAATGGAGCCTGATGAAAAGGAGACACAGCGACTCAAGCTTCCATGATATGAGTTGGCCTGGCTGTGTGCGTGTGTGTACGTCTGTGTGTGTACGTCTGTGTGTGTACAGTATGTGTGCATATTGGTGTGTGTGGATCTTGATCCCGTCTTGCTGTTGTTTCTAGCTATGTGTTAGTTGGTAGAACACTTACAATACAGGCAGCCTGCCTCTCCATTGAGCTGGGTCCATCCAGGACAGCACTTGTAGTCTTGTCTGTAGGTCTGTCTGTAGGTCTGTCTGTAGGCTGTGTAGTAGGCCATCCTGTAACAAAGAACAATAATAGTGTTCAAACGAGTAAGTGGATCCAAGACATGAAGTATGGAGATGTTTTGAAGCACCTACTATATGCACTTTATAGATGCAGTGACTGCACATTATGAAACAATAAGGCACAAGAGGCCCCTTAACTGTGATACAGTGAGGGAAAAAAGTATTTGATCCCCTGCTGATTTTGTACGTTTGCCCATGACAAAGACATGATCAGTCTATAATTTTAATGGTAGGTTTATTTGAACAGTGAGAGACAGAAGAACAAAAAAATAATCCAGAAAAACGCATGTCAAAAATTTTATAAATTGATTTGCATTTTAATGAGGGAAATAAGTATTTGACCCCTCTGCAAAACATGACTTAGTACTTGGTGGCAAAACCCTTGTTGGCAATCACAGAGGTCAGACGTTTCTTGTAGTTGGCCACCAGGTTTGCACACATCTCAGGAGGAATTTTGTCCCACTCCTCTTTGCAGATCTTCTCCAAGTTATTAAGGTTTCGAGGCTGACGTTTGGCAACTCGAACCTTCAGCTCCCTCCACAGATTTTCTATGGGATTAAGGTCTGGAGACTGGCTAGGCCACTCCAGGACCTTAATGTGCTCCTTCTTGAGCCACTCCTTAGTTGCCTTGGCCATGTGTTTTGGGTCATTGTCATGCTGGAATACCCATCCACGACCCATTTTCAATGCCCTGGCTGAGGGAAGGAGGTTCTCACCCAAGATTTGACGGTACATGGCCCTGTCCATCGTCCCTTTGATGCGGTGAAGTTGTCCTGTCCCCTTAGCAGAAAAACACCCCCAAAGCATAATGTTTCCACCTCCATGTTTGACGGTGGGGATGGTGTTCTTGGGGTCATAGGCAGCATTCCTCCTTCTCCAAACACGGCGAGTTGAGTTGATGCCAAAGAGCTCAATTTTGGTCTCATCTGACCACAACACTTTCACCCAGTTCTCCTCTGAATCATTCAGATGTTCATTGGCAAACTTCAGACGGCCCTGTATATGTGCTTTCTTGAGCAGGGGGACCTTGCGGGCACTGCAGGATTTCAGTCCTTCACGGCGTAGTGTGTTACCAATTGTTTTCTTAGTGACTATGGTCCCAGTTGCCTTGAGATCATTGACAAGATCCTCCCGTGTAGTTCTGGGCTGATTCCTCACCGTTCTCATGATCATTGCAACTCCACGAGGTGAGATCTTGCATGGAGCCCCAGGCCGAGGGAGATTGACAGTTCTTTTGTGTTTCTTCCAGAACTGTTGTCACCTTCTCACCAAGCTGCTTGCCGATGGGGCGGCGCACAATTGGCCCAGCGTCGTCCAGGGTAGGGGAGGGAATGGCCGGCAGGGATGTAGCTCAGTTGGTAGAGCATGGCGTTTGCAATGCCAGGGTTGTGGGTTCGATTCCCACGGGGGGCCAGTATGAAAAAATAAAAAATAAAAACAAATAATGTATGCACTCACTAACTGTAAATCGCTCTGGATAAGAGCGTCTGCTAAATGACTTAAATGTAAATGTAATGTAAATGTCTTGTAGCCTTGTGTAGGTCTACAATCTTGTCCCTGACATCCTTGGAGAGCTCTTTGGTCTTGGCCATGGTGGAGAGTTTGGAATCTGATTGATTGATTGCTTCTGTGGACAGATGTGTTTTATACAGGTAACAAGCTGAGATTAGGAGCACTCCCTTTAAGAGTGTGCTCCTAATCTCAGCTCGTTACCTGTATAAAAGACACCTGGGAGCCAGAAATCTTTCTGATTGAGAGGGGGTCAAATACTTATTTCCCTCATTAAAATGCAAATCAATTCATAACATTTTTGACATGCGTTTTTCTGGATTTTGTTGTTGTTATTCTGTCTCTCACTGTTCAAATAAACCTACCATTAAAATTATAGACTGATCATTTCTTTGTCAGTGGGCAAATGTACAAAATCAGCAGGGGATCAAATACTTTTTTCCCTCACTGTACACAACACAGCCCACATGGACATTTAATCATGTTGTTAACATGGGTGGTGGAGCACATAATAATGTAACTGATTGATCAACGTCTCGAACGTCGTCGAAATGACAATGGTGTGCCCAGTGGGCTAAGACATTGTTCTTTACAGGGATCATCACAAAATAGGCTAATAGCAATAAATGCCCGTCTTGGACCAGTGTTTTAAAAATAATTTATTGGGTTGAGCCGTGTATGTATATTATGTAGGCTAACATAATATTATGAATTATACAGGATGGTTACTCGCATGAAAGGTTGAATATCTCCTATTTCGACTGACCAACATATCCTCTTTATTAGAAAGATAAATGTTATTGCAGTCTTCAGGCTAATTTTCTCATTGACGTGAAAACAATGCTATTTTCACCTAATAACAAAAAAAAATTACACGCAAAGGCATAATGTCCGAAATATTGTCCAAACGAACAAATGTCCCAAAAAGTTTACCCAACCTTAGAAATACAAAGTTTGCGTAATTGCGCTCCAGCCACCCTAGTCATAGACTGTTCTCTCTGCTACCGCACGGCAAGCGGTACTGGAGCGCCAAGTCTAGGTCCAAGAGGCTTCTAAACAGCTTCTACCCCCAAGCCATAAGACTTCTGAACATCTAATCAAATGGCTACTCACACACACACACACAAAGAGAGACAGACAGTGTGATGTAATGAAAAATAAATTAAGCGGGATCAATTTAAATAATATAAGACTGAATATATCCTCTGTAACTCTAAATTGCCCTGTCTATGGCTGCTCTCACAAAATACATACTCAGACTACACTACCACCTTGTGGACATTGTCTTAGACAGGTTCGGAATTTTTAGGAATAAAAAAAAGTTTGTATTTTTAGGAAGAGGTCATCGTTTCATGGAGTCTGTGAAGGAAGAAACCATATGGAAAAAGTGGTAAGCAAGTTAGGTCCAAAAAAACAGATTTTCACCAAGTCAAATGGATTTCTTGTGTTAGAGGTTTCAAGATGCTTGTATCTAAACCAAAGTAGATAATTTTAAGGTTGTTCTATACATCAGTTGGGGTCTCTATAAGCTTCAATATGAGGTCCTAATCCTAGCATGAAAATGCATCATTGTAGCTGTGCGGGCCAGTGGTTGAGGTGGGACTTTAAACGGGGAGGACAGGCACATAGTAATGGCTGGAACGGAATTAATGGAACGGTATCAAACACATCTAATACCTAGGTTTCCATGTGTTTGATACCATTCCATGTACTCCATTCCATCCAATATTATGAGCAGTCCTCCCCTCACCAGCCTCCTCAGGTGTAGGCTAATATAGTAAATTGGGTAAGTTGAGTCAATGACAAGTTGAGCAAATTGAAGTTTTCTTGCCAGGCGTAATGCAAAGCATTATCGCTGGAATATGAGGTAACAACATGTTTTTAAAAAGTACACATTGTTTGTTAGGTGTTAAAATATGCTTAACATGATTAAAATACCAAAAAAAACAATTGTGATTGTGTTGAATTGTGTTTGGAAAATAAAGATAGACATGGTTTTAAAAAGGTAGTGGTAATATTTGTTTCAGTACACAAATTCGTAGGCGGCTTAACTTACCCTGTCCCCCGGCTCAACTTACCCAATACCCGGGGTATGGCCGGTGGTAAAGGTGGTAGTTTGTTGGTAGTTTGTACCATGTGGCAGTTTGTTCCACTCAACAGCGCTGATGATCATTGCAATAATTCAGCAACAATACAATGTCAAATGTACAGTTGATACAGTCATAGAAGCTGAAAAAAAGCTGAAGCAGTTAAAGGCCCAATGCAGCTCTTTTTATCTCAATATCAAATCATTTCTGGGTAACAATTAAGTACTTTACTGTGATTGTTTTCTTTTTGACCATTGTAATGGAAAACAAAAACAGCTTCTTAGCAAGAAGCAATTTCTCAAGCAATAATTTTGCTAGGACTGTCTGGGAGCTGTCTAAGTGGGGAGAAGAAAACTGAAAACTAGCTGTTTGGAAAACTCCGTCCCACCAAAACTATCATGACACGTACAAGAATAGCAAGCTCCTTCATCACATCAGCTTGAAGCATTCAATCAAGTTTTTACCTCCCTGCTGAACCTCCATTCAGCCCAGACTCCCATGACTTGCTGCTCAGCCCATGGTAGAGAGATCTGTGTGATGATGGATTTGTGGAATGGGTAGCCAAGTTCCTTTCCAAAAAACTCACACCAAGGTAGTTTACCCCCCTCGTGTCTGCGGTAGTGGTTCAGCTCCTGTCTGAAGGTCTGACTTTGTGATCTGTTAGGTAAGTAACAATGTGTCAAGCAGATTACACTTTTTTGTTTTGCTATTTTGAAACATAGAAACGTTTAAGACATGTATTTTCATGTTGTCGAAATGTAAACACGGTAGCCAAAAGTAGTTCAAATTAATGTATTCATCTTATTAGCTAAACTAAACTTGTTTTAGCAGCAAAATTGTCACAGAAATCAGCTTTGTTTACATAGCAGGGATGAAAATAACGTCATTTTGGCTGAAATGATCTACAAAATTCGACGCATTAGCTCATCACAAAGTTGATATAGCAACGGACGCTTATCAAATCCCATTGTGACGCAGGGCTGGACACATATTGGTAGGTAGACTGTATTAGGCATGACAGGCCACCTCCAGAACACCTTGACCTAGCAGTAGCATTCAGCATAGATGCCTTCCTCTGAGGACCTCAGCACCACCACTCCCTTCATGTAGGGCAGTAGCCTGGAGAGGATTGAACGCTTCATAAGGGAGCAGATGGAGAAGGTGGGCTTTGGGAGGGAGATGCAGGGGATTCCATCCATCATCAGGAAGGAGGAGTGTGTGTGTGTGTGTGTGGGGGGGTGGGTGCATCACACCTAAGAATCTTCTCCCCCAGTACCTCACTGAGACTTCAAAAAATCCCTGGGCTTCAAGGATACGGAAAGTCATCATGATGGAGTGGTGATTGAGTTTCTTCTGATCAGAACTCTTCACCACCTCAAGGTTTCCTCTCACAGTCTCAGCCTCACATACATTATGTTTAAAGGCCCACCTCAGAGGAAGTTGCTGCACCTATTTTGAGTAATTCCTGTCCTAGAGTGGACATTTTCATCTAGGTTACAGCTCGAAGACTGACGCAAGCTGCCAAGACATATTCAGGAATTGGGGATGGGAACGTTGTGGTGATTTCCACGTGTAGCAGAGAAATAACAACAAATAGGCCACTGACTGACAGCTGTCAGTGTACCTAGCAAGCATGCTAACCTTAGCCAGCTAATTAAAGTTATGTGAGCCCCATTTCAGTTAAGTCAGGTGACAATTATTTCAGAAAAAGGCTACCACTCTACCTTTCAAGAGATGAGTCTCAGCCAAACCGTGTCTATACAAGCTGTTGAAATGTTGATAATTGCAGTGAAACCGTGTCGGATTCCAGACGTCATTAATATTTGGACATGCACACGGACATGATCAAATAGCTATATTCTTTGTTCTCTCTGTCATCATTTCAGAAAGCTAGCTAGCTATATATCAATGCGTTATCTAAATTGTGCAGCTGCAGTGCCTTCAGAAAGAATTCATACTCCTTGACTTACTCCACACTTTGTTGTGTTACAGCCGGAATTCAAAATGGATTCAAAAAAATAATAATCTCACCCATCTACACACAATACCCCATAATGACAAAGTGAAAATGTTTTTAGTAATTTTAGCAAATGTATTGAAAATGAAATACAGAAATCTCATTTACATAAGTATTCACACCCCTGAGTCAATACTTTGTAATAATATAATAATAATATGCCATTTAGCAGACGCTTTTATCCAAAGCGACTTACAGTCGTGCGTGCATACATTTTTGTGTATGGGTGGTCCCGGGGATCGAACCCACTACCTTGGCGTTACAAGCGCCGTGCTCTACCAGCTGAGCTACAGAGGACCACCCATTGTAGAAGCACCTTTGGCAGTGATTACAGCTGTGCGTCTTTCTGGCTAAGCCTCTAAGAGCTTTCCACACCTGGATTGTGCAATGAACAAAAAGTAGGCCTAATAAACTCAAACAAAAACCCAGGCTAAATAATTGCCTGTTAACCCAGCAGCATGCTACTCTTATCCTGTCTGTTTCAGTCTTGTCCACCAAACAATAACAATGACAATGACAGGGTTTAAATACACATACCCACAATGCATTAGCCAATAGGAGGAAGACCTGACACAATGATCAATTAACCTTCACAATGCAAGAAATTCAATACAACATGTTCAGTTCATAAACATGTATGTATTCATACAAGCACACATATCAACAAAGGTGCTTCACCTGATCTACGCATAAATACAACCTGGGATTTAAACATGTACATCCCCCTGGGATAAGCTACTACCGCATTACCCATACCCTGAATAAACCATGCGCTTGAACGCATCCACTGTTTGCCTGTGGAAACTCGGACCAGGAAATGGACAGATAACCCTCTTCAATTAACAAGGAAAACAAGGTAAAAATATACATTTATTTTGCTTAACTTTAACGATATGATAGTTAAACATTGTAGTTGTAAGGTTTGACCAGTATATACATGATTAGAAGAAGCATCATACTGGGCACCGCACAACAAGAGGTTTTGCGCGCAAAAACCAATTGTTGGCGTGCGACCATAAACTCTAACACATGTTTCTTCTCTCTTTCACAGATGATCATCAATCAAAAGGACATCACTAACCACACAAATACAATTAATAAATGTGCTTCTCATTAATCATTAACCGTTTGCAATGTCTGGTTATTTAGAATAAGGCCTGGCTTTAGATTAGGTGGTGGAGGACATAAAGACGATCATCACAATACCCATAACATGATGTAGCCACCACTATGCTTGAAACTATGGAGAGTGGTACTTAGTAATGTGTTGTATTGGATTTGCCCCAAACATAACACTTTGTATTCAGGACAAAAGGTTAATTGCTTTGCCACATTTTTTGCGGTATTACTTTAGTGCCTTGTTGCAAACAGGATTTATGTTTTGGAATATTTTTATTTTGTACAGGCTTCTTTCTTTAACTCTGTCATTTACGTTAGTATTGTGGATTAACTACAATGTTGTTGATCCATCCTCAATTTTCTCATTTTACATTTGAGTCATTTAAAATTCAAAAGGCACTTGCACATCCGAGCTAAAGTCAGAAGTTTACATACACTTTAGCCAAATACATTTAAACTCAGTTTCACAATTCCTGACATTTAATCCTTGTAAAAAAATCCCTGTCTTAGTTCAGTTAGGATCACCACTTTATTTTAAGAATGTGAAATGTCAGAATAATAGTAGAGAGAATTATTTATTTCAACTTTTATTTCTTTCATCACATTCCAGTGGGTCAGAAGTTTACATACACTCAATTAGTATTTGGTAGCATTGCCTTTAAATTGTTTAACTTGGGTCAAACATTTCGGGTAGCCTTCCACAAGTTTCCCACAATAAGTTGGGTGAATTTTGGCCCATTCCTCCTGACAGAGCTGGTGTAACTGAGTCAGGTTTGTAGGTCTCCTCGCTCGCACACGCTTTTTCAGTTCTGCCAACACATTTTCTATAGGATTGAGGTCAGGGCTTTGTGATGGCCACTCCAATACCTTGACTTTGTTGTCCTTAAGCCATTTTGCCACAACTTTGGAAGTATGCTTGGGGTCATTGTCCATTTGGAAGACCCATTTGCGACCAAGCTTTAATTTCCTGACTGATGTCTTGAGATGTTGCTTCAATATATCCACATAATTTTCCTTCCTCATGATGACATCTATTTTGTGAAGTGCACCTGTCCCTCCTACAGCAAAGCACCCCCAAAGCATGATGCTGCCACCCCCGTGCTTCACGGTTGGGATGGTATTCTTCGGCTTGCAAGCAACCCCCTTTTTCCTCCAAACATAACGATGGTCATTATGGCCAAACAGTTCTATTTTTGTTTCATCAGACCAGAGGACCTTTCTCCAAAAAGTACGATCTTTTGTCCCCATGTGCAGTTGCAAACCGTAGTCTGGCTTTTTTATGGCAGTTTTGGAGCAGTGGCTTCTTCCTTGCTGAGCGGCCTTTCAGGTTATGTCGATATAGGACTCGTTTTACTGTGGATATAGATACTGTTGTACCTGTTTCCTCCAGCATCTTCACAAGGTCCTTTGCTGTTGTTCTGGGATTGATTTTCACTTTTCTCACCAAAGTACGTTCATCTCTAGAAGACAGAACGCGTCTCCTTCCTGAGCGGTATGATGGCTGCGTGGTCCCATGGTGTTTATACTTGCGTACTATTGTTTGACAGATGAACGTGGTGAACTTCAGGCGTTTAGGAATTGCTCCCAAGGATGAACCAGACTTGTGGAGGTCTACAATTTTTTTTCTGAGGTCTTGGCTGATTTCTTTTGATTTTCCCATGATGTCAAGCAAAGAGGCACTGAGTTTGAAGGTAGGCCTTGAAATACATCCAGTGTTTCTCAGTTTGACAGAGGGGTTGATATTGAATGGATGGACAAATATATATTTCTCAAAGACAAAAATTCAAAAATAGTAATAGCCTATTCCATTTACACTAAACGGGGCTCTGCTATTCTTTCTGTTAAACGGAGGCTTCACTGAAGCAAATTACTCAAATGATATCAATTAGCCTATCAGAAGCTTCTAAAGCCATGACATCATTTTCTGGAATTCTGGAAGCTGTTTAAAGGCACAGTCAACTTAGTGTATGTAAACCTCTGACCCACTGGAATTGTGATACAGTGAATTATAAGTGAAATAATATGTCTGTAAACAATTGTTGGAAAAATGACTTGTGTCATGCACAAAGTAGATGTCCTAACCGACTTGCCAAAACTATAGTTTGTTAACCTGAAATTAGTGGAGTGGTTGAAAAACAAGTTTTAATGACTCCATCCTAAGTGTATGTAAACTTCTGACTTCAACTGTATCTTTGTTGCAGGTGCATGTTAACAGTTGAATAAGATGAGAAAAAAGAAGAAACCCGCACATTGCTCTTGCTGGTATCACTGCTCTTTATTAAGCTTTACGTATCGGCCTCAAGTCTTTTTTGTACAGAGCTTTTGTGAGTGTTTATAATTTGCACCCTTATGTAGACATTGCTCCACTCACATCCGTTCAATGCATCGAATGGGGTTGGAGTCGAGGGAAAATAAGCAAGTGTTACCAAATATAACAATGTACATTTCATAAGTATTCTAATAAAGTGTGTACATAAAACGTATTAAACACGTCTGTGAAACCACAATGAGGACATCACCTATCAAGTACATTTTAATAAATCATTGGGTACAGTGTGTCATGACTTGACTTTAACATTAATCAGAAGACTGTTTCTCTAATTAACTAACTATGTTTAATTGTTACCCGATTACATTAATCATGTAACAATTAACTAATTAGGATCTGGGGTACCACGAGAGCGGTTCTTTAAAGAGTTACGTCTAGGAGCAACAACAGCTCAGCCGCGAAGTAGCAGGCCACACAAGCTTACAGAACGGGACCGCCAAGTGCTGAAGCGAGTAACGCGTAAAAATAATCTGTCCTCGGTTCCAACACTCACTACCGAGTTCCAAACTGCCTCTGGAAGCAACGTCCACATAAGAACTGTTCATCGGGAGCTTCATTAAATTAGTTTCCATGGCTGAGCAGCCATACACAAGCCTAAGATCAACATGCGCAAAGCCAAGCGTCGGCTGGAGTGATGTAAAGCTTGCCGCCATTGGACTCTGGAGCAGTGAAAATGCGTTCTCTGGAGTGATGAATTACACTTCACCATCTGGCAGTCCGACGGACAAATCTGGTGCCCGACCTCACTAATGCTCTTGTGGCTAAATGGAATCAAGTCCCCACAGCAATGTTCCAACATCTAGTGGAAAGCCTTCCCAGAAGAGTGGAGGCTGTTATAGCAGCAAAGGGGTGTCCAACTCCAAATGAACGCCCATGATTTTGGAATGAGATGTTCAACGAGCAGGTGTCCACGTACTTTTGGGCATGTAGTGTATGTTTAAAAAAAGCTGCGGTAGAAAGGATCATCAACACATACTGAGCAGCTCACGTTATAGACAGAGGCATGCTACATGTCAGACCAATCAAAACTCATCTCCCGGCATGTCCAGCCCATCCATTATCTCAGCCAATCATGGCTAGCGGGAAGGTTCCTGTCTTTTTCCGTGGCTAAACCAACTATGCTCACATTTTGATCCCCTCCCCAAAAAAAGATGTTCAAATGCCTCTCCTGTGAAGTAGTGACGTGCGACATACACCTAGCTTTCTGAAACGGGTCACATATTGAGACCCCCCCACCCCCTTTAGCTCTCAGAACAGCCATAATTCATCGGCGCATGGACTCTTCAAGGTGTCGAAAGCATTCCACAGAGATGTTGGCCCATGTTGACTCCACTGCTTCCCGCAGTTGTGTCAAGTTGGCTGGATGTCCTTTGAGTGGTGGACCATTCTTGATACACACAATAAACTGCTGAGTGTGAAAAACCCAGCACCGTTGCAGTTCTTGACACACTCAAACCGGTGAGCCTGGCACCAACTACCATACCCTGTTCAGAGGCACTTAAATATTTTGTCTTGCCCATTCACCCTCTGAATGGCACACATACACAATCCATGTCTCAATTGTTTCAAGACTTACAAATCTTTAACCTACACTGATTGAAGTGGATTTAACAAGTGACATCAATATGGGATCATACTGGAGCTTTCACCTGGATTCACCTGGTCAGTCTACGTCATGTTTGTGTTTCTAGCTCCAACAGTGCAGGAATAATACCTAGAAAACAATACGCACATAATCCAAAAGTAAAAAGAAAGAAATCCAAAAATATCAGAACGAGCAATGTCAGAGTCCGGAATATACAGTAGCTTTCACCTGGATTCAACTGGTCAGTCTATGTCATGGAAAGAGCAGGTGTTCCTAATGTTTTGTACACTCTGTGTGTGTAGATAGATAGATAGATAGATAGATAGATAGATAGATAGATAGATAGATAGATAGATAGATAGATAGATAGATAGATAGATAGATAGATAGATAGATAGATAGATAGATAGATAGATAGATAGATAGATAGATAGATAGATAGATAGATAGATAGATAGATAGATAGATAGATAGATAGATAGATAGATAGATAGATAGATAGATAGATAGATAGATAGATAGATAGATAGATAGATAGATAGATAGATAGATAGATAGATAGATAGATAGATAGATAGATAGATAGATAGATAGATAGATAGATAGATAGATAGATAGATAGATAGATAGATAGATAGATAGATAGACACTGAGTGTACAAAACATTAGGAACACCTGCTCATTAGGAATAACTGATTATATTTGAAAAAAGTCATTTAAAAAATTTAACAAAAATAACCCAACTAATAACCTAAATCCAATGAAATTGTGACATTTCTTTTGTTGAATTCACATTAGTTGACAACTCAACCAAATGTAAATCAAAACTACACGTTGAACTGATGTCTGTGCCCAGTCGGTACACTTTCATCTTCCTCAGTCTCACAAGCTGTCGGAGTTATCAGAAGTTCTGAGTTCCGACTAGAGTGTTTCAATTGAACGACCCTTAAGTAAGAATTACAAGTGGGAAACTCAGAGAAAATGTAGGGCGTGTTCCTATGCTTAGACGTTGCTGACGCCTGACAGATCTTACAACGCCTGGTTAGGTATTTTACTGTAGTATCAGCTAACCATATCATGTTATAGCAATTTTCCAGTCGATGATACAGTCGATGACGTGGCACGCAACCATTTGTTGTTGCATTGCCTCCCTTAGCTGTGGAACACACCCTATGTTACCCAAGTTGTGGTGTCACCACTGACCTTTCACCTTTTCAACCAAAAGAAAACAACAAATCAATTTCTGACATTTATGCTGCGTTCAAAACAGCTGGGAACTCAGAAAAATATGAGTTCAAATCATGACGTCAGTGATCTTCAGGTCGGAGAATCAGAGCTCTAGAAAGAGGCCCGAGTTCCCGAATAGGAATTTCGAGTTGGATGACCGTTCAAAAAGATTTTTCCCAGTCTGAGCTAGTTTTTTTCAGAGTTCCCAGTTGTATTGAACGCACTGAAGTCAGAGTTTTCAGAGTTCCCAGTTCCGAGTTCCCAGTTGTTTTGAACGTGGCATTAGCCTACTAACTTATCATTGTGGATAATGTACAGTGGGGGAAAAAAGTATTTAGTCAGCCACCAATTGTGCAAGTTCTCCCACTTAAAAAGATGAGAGAGGCCTGTCATTTTCATCATAGGTACACGTCAACTATGACAGACAAATTGAGAAATGTTTTTCCAGAAAATTACATTGTAGGATTTTTAATGAATTTATTTGCAAATTATGGTGGAAAATAAGTATTTGGTCACCTACAAACAAGCAAGATTTCTGGCTCTCACAGACTTGTAACTTCTTCTTTAAGAGGCTCCTCTGTCCTCCACTCGTTACCTGTATTAATGGCACCTGTTTGAACTTGTTATCAGTATAAAAGACACCTGTCCACAACCTCAAACAGTCACACTCCAAACTCCACTATGGCCAAGACCAAAGAGCTGTCAAAGGACACGAGAAACAAAATTGTAGACCTGCACCAGACTGGGAAGATTGAATCTGCAATAGGTAAGCAGCTTGGTTTGAAGAAATCAACTGTGGGAGAAATTGTTAGGAAATGGAAGACATACAAGACCACTGATAATCTCCCTCGATCTGGGGCTCCACGCAAGATCTCACCCCGTGGGGTCAAAATGATCACAAGAACGGTGAGCAAAAATCCCAGAACCACACGGGGGGACCTAGTGAATGACCTGCAGAGAGCTGGGACCAAAGTAACAAAGCCTACCATCAGTAACACACTACGCAGTGCCAGACGTGTCCCCCTGCTTAAGCCAGTACATGTCCAGGCCCGTCTGAAGTTTGCTAGAGTGCATTTGGATGATCCAGAAGAGGATTGGGAGAATGTCATATGGTCAGATGAAACCAAAATATAACTTTTTGGTAAAAACTCAACTCGTCGTGTTTGGAGGACAAAGAATGCTGAGTTGCATCCAAAGAACACCATACCTACTGTGAAGCATGGGGGTGGAAACATCATGCTTTGGGGCTGTTTTTCTGCAAAGGGACCAGGACGACTGATCCGTGTAAAGGAAAGAATGAATGGGGCCATGTATCGTGAGATTTTGAGTGAAAACCTCCTTCCATCAGCAAGGGCATTGAAGATGAAACGTGGCTGGGTCTTTCAGCATGACAATGATCCCAAACACACCGCCCGGGCAACGAAGGAGTGGCTTCGTAAGAAGCATTTCAAGGTCCTGGAGTGGCCTAGCCAGTCTCCAGATCTCAACCCCATAGAAAATCTTTGGAGGGAGTTGAAAGTCTGTGTTGCCCAGCGACAGCCCCAAAACATCACTGCTCTAGAGGAGATCTGCATGGAGGAATGGGCCAAAATACCAGCAACAGTGTGTGAAAACCTTGTGAAGACTTACAGAAAACATTTGACCTGTGTCATTGCCAACAAAGGGTATATAACAAAGTATTGAGAAACTTTTGTTATTGACCAAATACTTATTTTCCACCATAATTTGCAAATAAATTCATAAAAAATCCTACAATGTGAATTTCTGGAATTTTTTTTCTCATTTTGTCTGTCATAGTTGACGTGTACATATGATGAAAATTACAGGCCTCTCTCATCTTTTTAAGTGGGAGAACTTGCACAATTGGTGGCTGACTAAATACTTTTTTTCCCCACTGTAGCTAGTTTGACCATATTGTCAATGTTAAGCAAGTTTTCTAACTTCATTATTAGTAATGTTAGCCAGTAGCTTATCCAACTAGCTAAAATCCAATTGGTTGAAGACTAGAATGAGAGAGGCCTCTACTGGCCAAAATGAGGTATTAGCATGGGCAGCGCAAGTAAGGGCTTCCACCATTTGAATGTGGTCAACTGGGTGGGACTTGTTGGAGTCATGTCCAACCGGGTCGTCAGGAGGGATCAGCCAATCGTGAAGAATAAAATTGACTACTTCAAAACGGAGATAGCCTCAATGGCACTGTCCATGCTGTCACAGACACTATAATGGCACAGATACAAAAATGTGTCCTCTATCTATCTCTGTGGTCAAGACTTCACAAGCACTTGAAGCAGAGGAAGAGCAAAGCAAGAGGTTTTACTCCACCCAAAATCTGTCCACAAAAAATAAGGGCATAAATTAAGGAATTCCTGTATGGAGGTCAATGAGCGTTGAATTTGGTCAACAATTTATTTATATTTTTTCTAATTGAGGCTTTGAGCTCATAGAAGTTTTGTAATAGTTAGGTTGTTAGGAATGCACTGATATAATGCACTGATATGTGGACGCATGTGGCATTTAGGCAACTTTGAAAAAAGTTGTCATAGATATAGAGGACTCATCATGGATATAACCCATTTTAACATTAACATTGACATTGAGGGCTTCCACCATTTTAAAGTAGTCAACTGGGTGGGGATTCCTATGAGTTGGGAGCAATCAGCCAAGTAAGAACATTCACTACTTTAAAATGGAGATAACCTCAATGGCGCTGCCTATGCTGTCACAGACACTATAATTGCACAGATACAAAGATGAGTCATCTATCTAGGTCTATGGCCTGTTGTATCTGGCTAGAATGGTCCCACCTGATCTCGCCTCATCCCACCGGCCTTCCATTTTTGAGGACATGTATTTCCATTGTTAGAGCGGTCAATCGACTTGTCAATATAATAGACAAGCTTTAATTGACCACAATCATGTTGGACTACGACTTCCCACTTGAATGCCCCATCAGTCTGTCTCAAAACGTTTTATCATCAGAGACAAAAGATCAGAACCCGGTTCATAAGTAGCAGGTTCGATGGATAAACGAGGCTAGAATAGCGATTAACATTGAATATTCAGTTCAGACACAAACGTGATAACTTGCAACTTTCTAGCTAAGACAAAAGACTGTGTCGTAAAAATTCTCAACTAATTCCGACACTTCCGGTTGCTATCATCAGACAGACACTAGCCTACAATTCGGATTTACAAGCTACATCCCAAGGGGTTCGTGCTGATTGTACGGAGATTGTGACAGCCAACTAAATGGCGTCCCTTGACAAGGCAAGAACAAGATGTATGTCAGGAGAAGTGCAGTATTATCATAAGGAGACTTTTACTTGGAATACGGAGGAGGAATGGAGGGGAAAAGAGAGGCAGAGGAGGTCTAAGAGAGAGAGGGAGGAAGAGGGTGAGCTTGAGTCGGTTAAAAATGGCGGGAAAAAGGGAGTTGGGTTGTTAAAGAAGAATGGTAGAAAGTGTAAGGAGAGTGAGTTGAAGACAGGAGGAGAAATGGAAGTGAAGGAGGGCGAAGTATCGGAGGTGGTAGGTGTGGTGAAGTTCTCGGAGCCGAGGCTTGCACCACTGGTCAGGATAAAGATGAGTCTGTGACAGTAGGAGTGAAGTTTTTGGAAAAAGTGGACCCTTGCCTTTTGGCTGTTCCATTTGTGGTTTCAGGGTGGGTGAAAACAGAGTTGGGTGCTGTGGAATCGATGAGGGTAACCAGAAGTGGTCTTGTGATAATTGTTTGTGTTTCTGCTGGTCAGAGGGAGCAGGCGCTCCGTGTTAAACGAATGGGGGCAAGGGATGTGAATTGTTTTGCTCTCAAGAAAAGGGCACCATTGAAAGGAGTGATTACTGGGATATGGGGTAAATGTGAAAGCTGACCAACTGAAGGGGAAGATTCCCGGTGTTTGTGATGCTCGTCGTTTGGTGCGACGCAGACAGGGTGGCGTGAGTGGAGAAACAGAAGAGTCATTGTCTGTTCTTTTGAGTTTTGATGTTGAGTCTTTGCCCGACAAAGTGATGTTAGGATATATTATCCTGTACAAGCTTTTGTGCCGAATACATTACGCTGTTACAGGTGTCAAGCTTATGGGCATGTGGCAGCAGTGTGTAGGAGGGAGGTTCCTAGGTGTGAGAAGTGTGCAGAAGGGCATGAGTCAAAGGAATGTGTTGCATTGGGGAAAGTAGTGGTACGTGTTAATTGCAGGGGTGACAATGGGGCTGGGGATCAGAAATGTCCCATGCGAGAGAGGCAGGTTGAGGTTTTCAGTGTTAGAGTAGTGCAGAAGCTGTCATATACTGAGGCAGTGAAGAAAGTAGAGGATGATGGGTCAAGGGGGAGGGATCCTGAAAGGAGTGGTGTGAGTAGTAGATCTGTACCAGTACAGAGGGATAAACCAACAAGTGATATATGTTTCAGTAAGATTGGATTTTTGGCATTTATAGCAATGGTTATCAACTGTACTGCAGGGATGGAACTTAAGTCGCAGAAAATAAAGGTTGTGGTGGCAGCTGCAGAGAGCTATTTGGGTGTGCGAGACTTGACATCAGAAGAGTAACAGGGTGGGTTAAGTGGTGGTGTCCCATCCTTTCAGGCTGTTGGCCTGAAGTAGGACTAAATAGATTTACATAGTGGAGTATGGTATTTATTATACTTTTTTATGTTTTGTGAGTGTAGTGTTAGATGGTAGGGTATTAGTATTATTATTTTGTATTTTATTTAATTTTTTGTTTTTTTGTTTTGTTTTTTAAAAACAAAGTATAAGGGAGTTATACTCCAGTCTAGTAGGTGGCGACAATGCAACATGTATTGGATGCCAACCGCCGTTAAACCTCATCGAAGAAGAAGAAGGTTTCTATCATCCAACGTGAATTTCGGTAATTTCAGTAAACCCAGAAGTATCAACGATAGATTGGTGAATTGCTTGAAAAAAAGTAATCCACCTAAAAAAGGAATGCAATTCCAACTGCTAGAGACAAGCGACAAATGAGCAACAATTGCACTCAATGAACGTATTGCCACGATGTGAGAAACAAATACAAAGTGTCGCCTAACTCGCAGCGCAATGCTAGTTTGCAACCACCATAACTTAGCTAGCTCGCTAGGTACGTTAGCTCAATTAGCTTGTTTTGGTTAACTTGTTAGCATGCTAACTGGTTAGATTTCACAGCAAGCAAGGTTTGACATGGAAAACATGTTTTTAGCTACGTTGCTGTTAGTTGGATAGCAACATAGCTTGTTAGGTATACAATCTTTGAGTACCAGTGTATTAGCTTCGCTAGTTAACGTTAGCTAGCCAGCTACCGTGTGCATTGCTAGTTGTCAACAGGAAAGACAACACTTCCTACAAAAATAACTAGAAACCTAAGCGGTCATCTCCTAGTCTGCTGACGTTGATATTGGTTAGAAAGAATGAAGAACCACCTTTGACCGTTCAGTTTTTTGTTATAATTAGGTAGCTAACTAAACTCACTAGCTAACGTTAACTACTCAAATTGCAAACTTGAGTTATAGTGACTAACGCATAAATACAATGTGGCTCCAGCAAAGACTAAAGGGCCTACCAGGTCTGCTGTCAAGCAGCTGGGCTAGAAGAATGCTAATTGGACTGCTGTTTTTCCTCATCTTCTACTGGTACCTTAGCTCAGACAGCGCTTTGAGGTTGTTCAGTGGCTCAAGCCAGTCGGACGGGCTGGCTGGACAATGCCTCCAGACTGAGATCCACAGGTGGAAGTCACTGGTGGACCGGGGCGAGGGAATATACACTACTCCCCAGGAGAAAGCGGTCACGCCTTTTGTCTCCGGTAACGGCCATTTCCTGGTGGACATTGACTCCAACAGACTGTGGGTGGCCTCGTCCTCCCAGCCCGGCTCGGCCCCCGTCTACCAGACTGAGTACTCACCCATAGTGGGCGTCCATGTCCCCGGGAAGCTGGCCGAGGCGCGGGCCACCATGCTCTGGTTCCGCAAAGGGGCTGTCCTGTCCGTCCGCTGCGTCCTCCCAGGGGGAGTCGGCAGCTCCGGGTCAGCCCGTGACTGCCTCACCGTCCGAGAGGAGTTCATCGCCCACCGCAGCCGGCCCAACGTCTTCCTCCAGAGGATCCACGTCAACAACCCCTCTGAGCGGGCCGCCACCCTGGAGGTGTCCACCGAAACGCCCTTGTTCGGGAGCAAGTTCTCAGCCAGTGTGGAGAAGGTGGAGGACAAGGAGGTGGTGCTGTCGTCGGGCCGCGTGGTTCTGCCGGAGAAGAAGCAGATAGTGGTGGTGGTGGTGGCCACCAATAAGCTGGGCAGCCGCATCCAGGTGGCTGCCAAGTCAGAGTTTGCAGAGAGTGTGCTGTCGGTGGTGTGGATGTCGGAGCCCATCGAGTCGGCCAAGCTGGAGGAGACCTTCACCAGGCTCCGAGACGGGGCCAAGAAAGAGCTGGGAGAGCTGCTGAGGGCCAACGTAGAAGATCTGGTCCAGGACCACCAACAGGCCTGGATGGACCTCTTCATCTCTGGTGAGTAAATGCAAAGTCAAGGCTGAGATGCCAGTTTTCTCATAGACTGTACAGGATGAAACAATTCATGGATGGTATTGAGAGAACCCAGTATCTAAAAAAATACTTGCATGCTACCTGATCATGATGAATGACTAGGCTAATGAATGATGTAGTTCTATATCAAATTACTATAGAGCTGGGCGATATGGACAAAAATCCATATTGCGATAAATCAACGAATTGTTTTTCGATGCGATACATTAAGATACATTATTTTGGATGGAGGTGCTAGAGCTGGGTGAAATGGACAAAAAGTCACATCACAAATGTTAATATTTTGCTCGATAACAACAAATACAACAATATTTGTTTATTTTTATGGACATTTACAGGGCTCTAGACATTTTTTTTCCAGTGCCAAGAAAGATGACTGAGATGGTAGCCTATGATATAAAAAAAAAGTCTGCTGAACTTAACAAAAATATAAACACAACATGTAAAGTGTTGGTCCCATGTTTTATGAGCTGAAATAAAAGTTCTCAGAAATTTTCTATATTCACAAAAAGCTTATTTCTCTAAAATGTTGTGCACAAATTTGTTTACATCCCTGTTAGTGAGCATTTCTTCTTTGCCAAGATAATCCATGCACCTGAGAAGTGTGCCATATCAAGAAGCTGATTAAACAGCATGATCATTATACAGGTGCACCTTGTGCTGGGGACAATTAAAGTTCACTCTAAAATGTGCAGTTTTGTCACACAACACAATGCCACAGATGTCTAAATTTTTGAGGGAGCGTGCAGTTGGCATGCTGACTGCATGAATGTCCACCAGAGCTGTTGCCAGAGAATTGAATGTTTATTTCTCTACCATAAGCCGCCTCCAACATCGTTTTAGATAATTTGCCAGTACATCCAACCGGCCTCACAACCACAGACCACGTGTATGGCGGCGTGTGGGCGAGCGGCTTGCTGATGTCAACGTTGTGAACAGAGCATCCCATGGTGGTGGTGGGGTTATGGTATGGGCAGGCATAAGCTACAGACAACGAACACAATTTGGTGGGGTTATGGTATGGGCAGGCATAAGCTACAGACAACGAACACAATTGCATTTTATCGATGGCAATTTGAATGCACAGAGATACCATGACGAGAACCTGAGACCCGTTGTCGTGCCATTTGTCTGCCGCCATCACCTCATGTTTCAGCATGATAATGCACGGCACCACGTCGCAAGGATCTGTGCACAATTCCTGGAAGCTGAAAATGTCCCAGTTTTTCCATGACCTGCATACTCACCAGACACATCACCCATTGAGTATGTTTGGGATGCTCTGGATCAATGTGTACGACACGTTTTTTTTGCACAGCCATTGAAGAGGAGTGGGACAACATTCAACAGACTGATCAACTCTATGGGAAGGAGATGTGTCGCGATGCGTGAGGCAAATGGTGGTCACACCAGATACTGACTGGTTTTCAGATTCATTGCCCTACCTTTTTTTTAAAGGTATCTGTGACCAACAGATGCATATCTGTATTCCCAGTTATGTGAAATCCATAGATTAGGGCCTAATAAATGTACACTGCTCAAAAAAATTAAGGTAACACTTAAACAACACAATGTAACTCCAAGTCAATCACACTTCTGTGAAATCAAACTGTCCACTTAGGAAGCAACACTGATTGACAATAAATTTCACATGCTGTTGTGCAAATGGAATAGACAACAGGTGGAAATTATAGGCAATTAGCAAGACACCCCCAATAAAGAAGTGGTTCTGCAGGTGGTGACCACAGACCACTTCTCAGTTCCTATGCTTCCTGGCTGATGTTTTGGTCACTTTTGAATGCTGGCGGTGCTTTCACTCTAGTGGTAGCATGAGACGGAGTCTATAACCCACACAAGTGGCTCAGGTAGTGCAGCTCATCCAGGATGGCACATCAATGCGAGCTGTGGCAAGAAGGTTTGCTGTGTCTGTCAGCGTAGTGTCCAGAGCATGGAGGCGCTACCAGGAGACAGGCCAGTACATCAGGAGACGTGGAGGAGGCCGTAGGAGGGCAACAACTCAGCAGCAGGACCGCTACCTCCGCCTTTGTGCAAGGAGGAGCAGGAGGAGCACTGCCAGAGCCCTGCAAAATGACCTCCAGCAGGCCACAAATGTGCATGTGTCTGCTCAAACGGTCAGAAACAGACTCCATGAGGGTGGTATGAGTGCCCGACGTCCACAGGTGGGGGTTGTGCTTACAGCCCAACACCGTGCAGGACGTTTGGCATTTGCCAGAGAACACCAAGATTGGCAAATTCGCCACTGGCGCCCTGTGCTCTTCACAGATAAAAGCAGGTTCACACTGAGCACATCTGACAGACATGACAGAGTCTGGAGACGCCGTGGAGAACGTTCTGCTGCCTGCAACATCCTCCAGCATGACCGGTTTGGTGGTGGGTCAGTCATGGTGTGGGGTGGCATTTCTTTGGGGGGCCGCACAGCCCTCCATTTGCTCGCCAGAGGTAGCCTGACTGCCATTAGGTACCGAGATGAGATCCTCAGACCCCTTGTGAGACCATATGCTGGTGCGGTTGGCCCTTGGTTCCTCCTAATGCAAGACAATGCTAGACCTCATGTGGCTGGAGTGTGTCAGCAGTTCCTGCAAGAGGAAGGCATTGATGCTATGGACTGGCCCGCCCGTTCCCCAGACCTGAATCCAATTGAGCACATCTGGGACATCATGTCTCGCTCCATCCACCAACGCCACGTTGCACCACAGACTGTCCAGGAGTTGGCGGATGCTTTAGTCCAGGTCTGGGAGGAGATCCCTCAGGAGACCATCCGCCACCTCATCAGGAGCATGCCCAGGCGTTGTAGGGAGGTCATACAGGCACGTGGAGGCCACACACACTACTAAGCCTCATTTTGACTTGTTTTAAGGACATTACATCAAAGTTGGATCAGCCTGTAGTGTGGTTTTCCACTTTAATTTTGAGGGTGACTCCAAATCCAGACCTCCATGGGTTGATACATTTGATTTCCATTGATAATTTTTTTGTGATTTTGTTGTCAGCACATTCAACTATGTAAAGAAAAAAGTATTTAATAAGATTATTTCATTAATTCAGATCTAGGATGTGTTGTTTAAGTGTTCCCTTTATTTTTTTGAGCAGTGTATTTCAATTGACTGATTTCCTTATATGAACTGTAACTCAGTCAAATCTTTGAAATTGTTGCATGTTGCGTTTATTTTTGTTCAGTATATTTCATATAACATATCCAGGAAATGCATGATTTGATATTTTGATGTTCAACCTGTCAAAATATGATCCAGAATTATCAGAGATTTATTTCAGGCTCTTCAGAGAATTTGGCGACATCTTTGTGCGAATTGGCCTATAGGCTATATTATTCACTACCTGAGGAAGTGGGAACTCAAAACACTTAGCTAGATTGCTAACTCTAAATATTATGTTGTTGCTAGATAGCCATGTAGGCTAATTAATTAATATATCATAGGGATGTAATGATTCATCGATACGCATCGGTCCCCGATTGAAATGTTTAAGAAACAAGTGCGTCATCCACGGACCCCAAACCGATCCAAATGTAGCATGCATCACAATTGTTCACAATTACATTCTTTCTACCTCATCTTTTGTGACAACTGATGCATCCTCTCCTTCAGTGTCGAACTGCATCGAACTGTGTTGACAGGCATTGATCTACAAGTCATTTTGCATGCTGAAAACCCCCAGGCAATATCAGTAGCCTAGTCAAACAGCGCACTCTGCCCAGCTTCGCAAGCTGACCAACGCGAGGTAGGCGGCCTGATCTTACGCACCTGAGCGGCACCTTCAGCATTCAAATGGTAAAATGGCTTGCGTGATATTAGGCTTTATTAGTTGAGTGACAACCTATGTAATTTCATAGGTTATTGTTAACTATGGGCTGTTGAAAAGTGTATTTTACCGGTGTTAGGTTCTGAACAAACTGAGTAAAAACTCAAATGGACAACTAGAAAAAGCTCCAACCAAGTGTGTTCACCCACTGGGGTCATACAGCGGCAAATACAAGGCATGATTACACAAGCACATCTATTTATAACCTTCTAATAGGTAGGGTCAACTCCTTACACATCTAGACAACCAATACATCTCTGTTGCTAGGCAGGAATTGAATTGGTTCCTCTCACTGGTGTAGTCACAGCCCTGCCTGTTACTGAAACCTTGGTGGGCGTGTATGTGTTAGATAGGAGTGTAGTAGGAGAGTCATTGTGGTTTCTTCTCCGAGGTTTCTTCTCACTTCATCTGTTGATTTGACCTCGAGACGCTTTCCTCGCTCCTCCCTCGTTCCGCAGCCAGCCTGCCTTATCAGAGACTAACAACTGCCCTTCGCCTCCCTCCTTAGAAACATGGAACTGAATATGTACTCTCAGTAACTTTCCATATACCTAGTTCCCATCTACCCTTCATTGACCCCAACATAGACATTCCTTATACATGTAAAGTAATTAATGAGTTCTAGTATGATAACATGAATAAGTACCTTTTCAAGCTAGAAACACCGGAATAAAAGTAAGCTGCTGGAGACACAGCTCTCATCTGGTCAAATCTGCTGAATGGGGCTAAAATAGATTTAGGTTTACCACCAACAATAGTTTTGGTAGTTTTGCTTGAAACAATATATGGTCATTTGTAGATATACAGGGTAAAGTTGAAAATGTCATAACGAGGACAGAAATCACTTTTGCAATGTGCACTGCATGGCCAAAAAGGAGAAGAGAAGATCACTCCGTAAAAACTTCCAAACGTTCAAAACCATTCGATTTTGAGATGGGGGGGGGGGTGAAATCCAAAATTGTGCTATATTCATTGGCTATGTCATAGCTAATTTGTAAACAATAAATATTGATACATTACTAGCTAACACTTAATCTGCAAAATGACAAGTTAATTAGTGGGTGATGGTAATTTCAGAACCAAAGTGGGGGGACAAAAACCATAGGCTACAATCTGATAGTGTTAGTGGGGCGGTAGATGCCTAGTCTCCCTTAAGGGGCCTACATAGTACATACATCATTTACACACGTCAGCTCAGAGAGGCCCAGCTCATGAGCTCCATCATCAGCAGATTTTAATTTAGAATGGAAAATGAATGTGTTTATGCAACAAATGGTAGTGCATCGAATCGTATTGCATCGAACCGAATTGCATCGATTCGTTCTCTAATCAAACCAAATCGCACTGACTCGTTTTAACTAAAACATATTGTTCCTGTAACGGAACGGAGCCCATTTATCTAGATGCGTATCGAATCATCTAGAAAAGGAAAGATTCTCATCCCTAATATATCAGTAAATCTAGGCTAATGTCCTACAAAAACTTTCCAGCGCTAGGCCTAGGCTACATCAAAACCATACTAACTACAGCCTACTCCGGTTGTAAAGTGGTGCCATGAACTCAATATTAAGAGGTGAGAAATGCATTCTATACTCATTACTCGCAGAAAGCTGTGACTCTGTAACTAGAAAAATAGTCGTCGCTTTGAAAACTGTATTTTTCCCGTAGTAGCATTTTGAGCAACGGTCATATGCTTGTGCTTCTCAGAATGCATTTCTCCCTCCTCCGTGCCCACAGTGGGGAGAGGGAGTGAGTCAGCAGCCGACAGCGAAACAGGGACCGGCAGATACTTTCATAGCAGGAATCAACAATGCATAGGCTATTACTGTTTTGATTTGTCTTGCGTTGTTGGTGGTAGGTGCACTTGATTCATAAGCCCTGCACACTGGGTAGTGTTCCCATTTTGAACCATTTCATTTGTCTGAAGGGACAAACTCCGCCTACCCGGCAGACCAGGAGAGTTGTGGCTAAATCAAGTGCGTCTCCTGCGCTGGCCAATCAGATAGCTCAAATCACTGTGCCTACAGCTTCCACGACCCTACAGGCACAGCCAAGGTTGATACTAGCCTACGTGAGTTTTCATAACTTTTAAAACCATGACCAGAGAGAGACTGTCAAAGAATACAGCAAAGAGCTGCTATTTTTATAAGTTTACGTTTTTATTCAGCACTGCTGCTCTCTCCCTCCGCTGAGACTGAGCAGGTACCCATCAGTCCAGTGAAATAAAAAAGCAAATTATTACCATTTATGCTTAGCTGTGCCTCGCAAGTGATATAACAACTGATCTGTTTTGTTATCAAAGCTTGAGTTTTGAAATATAATATGGTCTGAGAAGAGCAATATTGGCAGGCCAGGCATATAGCCAATATGCTGTAATAATCTATTAGGCCTACTGCCCAAACCTCATTCCTACAGAACTGTTTTATTCAGTTAATGTTGCATTGGCTTACATTCCTTAAGTCACAAGAAAATCAGAGTGGTAGATCTTTGCTTGCTTTTTGACTGCGAAAGTGATCTTGACTCAAAGGTTGGTGACTAGTGAGCTACAGGAACGTTGTGTAGCAAAATCACCCAAACATTCAGATGTAAGCAAACTGCTTCAGTAAGAGGAAGGCAATCTCTGTTTATTTGGATCCCCTAGGCAGCAGCTATTCTTCCTGGAGTCCACAAAAAACACAACATGACAAGTAACAAAACACTGATACACTGATAGACAAGGACAGTCACACAAATTTTAAATACAACGATATACAAACAATACAACAAAAAATAATACAATCAATACAACTAAAACGATTGTGTTAGTGTGTCTGTGTGCGCGTGCGTTTTTGTTTCTCTGTGTGTATCCCCTTCACAGTCCCATCAGTTCCATGAGATGTTAAGAAGTGTCGGTACTTTTCGGGTTGATCGTCCCAGCTTTACTATGTTGACCTATTCTGTTCCCACATCTACTGTGTGTTTCTCCTGCAGGGGTGGAGATGCGTAAGATCACCGACGCACACACGCCGTCCAGCGCCACGGTCAACACCACGCTCTACTACGTCCTCTCGGCCTCGCCGGCGCCCCTGCTGGACCGCCGACTTGGCACTGAGGAGCGTGCCCGTCTGGAGTCCAGCCTCAACTACGCCGACCACTGCTTCAGCGGGCATGCCACAATGCACGCTGAGAACCTGTGGCCGGAGCGGGTCAGCAGTGTGGCCCAAGTCCTGCAGCTGGTCAACCTGTGGACCCTCACTCTGCAGAAGAGGGGCTGCAAGGTGCTGGTGGCGGCAGGCGCCCATGGAGTTATGCAGGGTGCCGTGCTCAGCTTCGGAGGCCTCTCGTTCAACGAAAACCACCTGCAGTTCCAGGCGGACCCGGACGTGCTGCACAACAGCTACGCGCTGCGGGGAATCCACTACAACCAGGACCTGATCAACCTGGCCGTGCTCCTGGACCTCGAGGGCAAACCCTTCCTGCACGTGTCAGTCAAGCCCCAGGAGAAGTCTGTGGCGCTGTACGCCTGCGAGGCGGGCTGCCTCAACGAGCCTGTCGAGCTGACGTCGTCGCTGGTGGAGGCCAAGGGCCACGTGTTCCCAGTGATGGTGACACAGCCCATCACGCCGCTGCTCTACATCTCCACGGACCTGCGCCACCTGCAGGACCTGCGGCACACGCTGCACCTCAAGGCCATCCTGGCGCATGAGGAGCACATGGCCAAGCAGTACCCCGGCCTGCCCTTCCTCTTCTGGTTCAGCGTGGCCTCGCTCGTCACCCTCTTCCACCTCTTTCTCTTCAAGCTCATCTACAACGAGTACTGCGGCCCCGGCGCCAAGCCTCTCTTCAGGAGCAAGGTATAAAAACACAAACACAACAAACTGCTTTGAACTGATGAACAAAAAAAATGTCCACAACAAACTGCTTCGAACTGATTAACAAAAAAAACTGTCAATTGTCCTCTTCTTGATTTGTATTTTCTGTGTGGTGGCGAGAATGACCTTTTTCTTTAATTCCTCTTTGGGTGTCTGTCTGTCTTAGCGGAGACATAGTTTGGATGTGTGTGTGGGATGTTGTCTTTGGAGTGGATTTGCATAATTGCGGTGCACCCTTTCTGCTCTCTGTACAAACAAGAAATGATTTGGTGTGTTGTCATTTTCTATGTGTGAAAGGAATCAGTTTGAGAAGTCATTTGACAACAAATTATCGGAAAGTAATGCACAATATTTAGTGGGGTCCAAAATTGACACCCTTGTTAAAAATTAGCAATAATGACTATAAAATAAATAACTCAAATACTGAGCTATATTGTATGCTCATCAAAATTGAGAGATTGTATTTTATATTAATACAGTTGGTCAGAGATTTTGTTTCACAAGTAATACTTTTTTTCCCCCTAAATGGTGGAGGCCAAAATTATTGACACCCCTAAAGATTCTTATAAAAGTTTAGTATTTGGTCCCATATTCCTAGCACGCAATGATTACAACAAGTTTGTGACTCTTAAACTTGTTGGATGCGGTTTGTTTTTTGGTTGTGTTTCAGATTATTTTGTGCCCCATAGAAATCAATGGTAAATAATGTATTGTGTCATTTTGGAGTCACTATTATAAATAAGAATATAATGTTTCTAAACACTTCTACATTCATGTGGATGTTAACATGATTACGGATAATCCTGAATGAATCGTGAAGTTACAGATGGTCAAAGATCATACCCCCAAGACATGCTAACCTCTCACCAATAACAGCGGAGGATAGCATGTCTTGGGGGTATGGTCTTTGACCATCTAACTTTCTCACTCAACATTATTCACGATTCATTCAGGACTATCCGTAATCATGGTAGCATCCACAATAATGTAGAAGTGTTTAGAAACATATTCTATTCTTATTTACAATAAAATGGACTCCAAAATGACACAATACATTATTTATTATTCATTTCTGATGTGCACAAAAGAATCTGAAACACAACCAAAACGAACTGCAAATGCATGCAACAAGTTTGTAGAGTCACAAGCTTGATGCTAGGAATATGGGACCAAATACTAAACTTTTGACTACTTTATTTCTACGAATAATTAGGGGTGTCAATAATTTTGACCCCTACCTTTTTTGAGAATATAAAAAAAAAAACTTGTTTAACAATTGCTCAGAAAAAGAGATGTTGCATTAGTATAATATAATTTCACCAAAAAATGTTTTTGTTGCATACAATATAGCTTAGTATTTGAATGATTTATTTTATACAGTCATTATTGCTAATCTTTATCAAGAATGTCAATAATTTCGGACTCCACTATATTTTGCAATGACTATCCTATTAGGCCTATATTCTAATATGAGACGTACATTTGATGAGAACACTTCTGTGTCATTGAACGCACCAGTATTAGGAGTCCTCATTTAAGATGGCGGACCACAAAATCCCAGTTCTGTTACTGAACATTTCACTACATGCACTAGCGTTGTCATAATACTAGTATCGCAATACTCCGAAAGATCGTGTTAAGGAAAAAACTAAACATGAAGCAGATAACAGTCCTAATGTTGAAAAAACACACAATAAGTAGGTTTTTCAAGGACCATAGAGTTTCATCTCTTTCATGTTTTCTTTTTTGCCATGGATCTGGTATTGTAGTATCGCGATACTGGTATCTTGACAACCCTAACATGCACTAATGCATCAATAACATAAGGCTTACTTGTTTCCTGACGCAAGTTGTTTTAGTCTATCAATTTCAGAAACAGTGCAAGCAACCTCCTTTTGTTGCACCTTATCAGAGAGGAAGAGGCGAAGTGAGTGGGTTTACTCCACACAAAATCTCCCACGTTAAGCAGATCATTAATTAATTATTAAGCAAGTTTAGTTTTTGTATGAGGGCTAATGAGTGTCGAATTTAGTCTAGTTAAAATTAATTGCGTGAGGCTTATTTGATCTAATAAGGTTTTGTAATGCTTAGGTTGTTACAAGTGTACTGATATATAAATGTGATACACGTGACTTTGAGAAAATACACTTTATATCGGAGTTGTCCCTGTTGAAATTCTAACATCTCACTCTCCATTGAATAAAGGCGGTTGACGTCAACACCCCTCATCAAATCTAAATACAATTGTATTGGTCACATACACATATTTAGCCGCTGTTATTGCGGGTGTTCAAAAAAAGTATTCAAATAATTAGATGTATCCACCAATCCAAAGACCGGAATAGGCGGAAGCTTGACAGCCCGCCGTTCCGCTCTGTGGACAATTAATCCCATTGTTAGTGGAGAAATAAGCATCTCGTCATTATATCCAGTATCTTTGACCTTATACAGTGGATTGCGAAAGTATTCACCCCCCTTGGCATTTTTCCTCTTTTGTTGCCTTACAACCTGGAATTAAAATGGATTTTTGGGGTTTTGTATCATTTAATTTACACAACATGCCTACCACTTTAAAGATGCAAAATACATTTTTTGGTGAAACAAACAAGAAATAAGCCAAAAAAACAGAACTTGAGCGTGCATAACTATTCAGCGCCATCATCATTCCTTCAATTCTGACCAGTTTCCCAGTCCCTGCCGATGGAAAAACATCCCTACAGCATGATGCTGCCACCACAATGCTTCACTGTGGGGATGGTGTTCTCGGGGAGGTGTTGGGTTTGCGCCAGACATAGCGTTTTCCTTGATGGTCAAAAAGCTCAATTTTTGTCTCATCTGACCAGAGTACCTTCTTCCATATGTTTGGGGAGTCTCCCACATGCCATTTGGCGAACACCAAACGTGTTTGCTTATTTTTTTATTTAAGCGATGGCTTTTTTCTGGCCACTCTTCCGTAAAGCCCAGCTTTGTGGAGAGTACGGCTTAAAGTGGTCCTATGGACAGAAACTCCAATCTCAGCTGTGGAGCTTTGCAGCTCCTTCAGGGTTATCTTTGGTCTCTTTGTTGCCTCTCTGATTAATGCCCTCCTTGCCTGGTCTGTGAGTTTTGGTGGGCGGCCCTCTCTTGGCAGGTTTGTTGTGGTGCCATATTCTTTCAATTTTTTAATAATGGATTTAATGGTGCTTCGTGGGATGTTCAAAGTTTCTGATCTTTTTTTATAACCCAACCCTGATCTGTACTTTTCCACAACTTTGTCCCTGACCTGTTTGGAGAGCTCCTTGGTCTTCATGGTGCCGCTTGCTTGGTGGTGACCCTTGCTTAGTGGTGTTGCACACTCTGGGGCCTTTCAGAACAGGTGTGTATATATACTGAGATCATGTGACAGATCATGTGACACTTAGTTAAATAAAGTCCACCTGTGTGCAATCTAATTATGTGACTTCTGAAGGTAATTGGTTGCACAATAACTTATTTAGGGCCTTCATAGCAAAGGGGGTGAATACAAATGCACGCACCACTTTTCCGTTATTGATTTTTTATAATTTTTTGAAACAAGCTATTTTTTAAATTTCACTTCACCAATTTGAACTATTTTGCTTATGTCCGTTAAATGAAATCCAAATAAAAATCAATTTAAATTACAGGTTGTAATGCAACAAAATAGGAAAAACGCCAAGGGGGATGAATACCTTTGCAAGGCACTGTACATATTTCCAAATGTAGGCTGTAGCTTTTCCTGTCCGTGTGGATGCAAACAAGGTTTTCCCCCAACCATAAGCCTCTGGTGTAGCTAATGTTGTTTTGTTTAGCTCAGTTCCCCCTCTGTTCAATCCTTATACTGGTGCCTTAAAGTCTACTCTCAATCAACAATGGTGCGAATGTGGGTTTTGAATCTTTTCAGTTCTGTTCGCTTCAGTACTATCCTAGTTATTACCACCTCGATTTGACACATGGCATACTAATTTCAGCAAGAAATTACTGAGCACAGATAGGCTAGGCTTTGTCTCTAAATGAGAAAGACAATATGCCCATAAGGCATTTAGCGAAAGAGCGACACCAAAACTGGAAAACACAAATGGGTTAAACGAGGTGGTACTAACTAGTCTGGGAATTTTCCAAAAGCTTCTTGATACTCATCTATCTACAGTATTGGTTGCAAAATGAGATGTGTGTTTGAAATAATGGCCACTACGAAGGATGAACATTTCTACTGTAAGTGGTTGTCTTTTGATTAGCTATGACTGAGCGCCACCAACTAATCCCTTTTCGCCGTGTGGCATCATTTTGGTTTGTCTGTATTTTTTGGATGGTGTTTTCTATTGATTCACTCTGATTAAATTAAGGAATTAAATTGACAGGAGGACTTGGTCTCTCTTTTGATATCCAATCTAACAATAAGCTTGCTGTTTACTCATACCTACGGTGGGGAGAACAAGTATTTGATACACTGCCGATTTTGCAGGTTTTCCTACTTACAAATCATGTAGAGGTCTGTAATTTTTATCATAGGTACACTTCAACTGTGAGAGACGGAATCTAAAACAAAAATCCAGAAAATCACATTGTATGATTTTTAAGTAATTATTTTGCATTTTATTGCATTACATAAGTATTTGATACATCAGAAAAGCAGAACTTAATATTTGGTACAGAAACCTTTGTTTACAATTACAGAGATCATACATTTCCTGTAGGTCTTGACCAGGTTTGCACACACTGCAGCAGGGAATTTGGCCCACTCCTCCATACAGACCTTCTCCAGATCCTTCAGGTTTCAGGGCTGTCGCTGGGCAATACGGACTTTCAGCTCCCTCCAAAGATTTTCTATTGGGTTCAGGTCTGGAGACTGGCTAGGCCACTCCAGGACCTTGAGATGCTTCTTACGGAGCAACTCCTTAGTTGCCCTGGCTGTGTGTTTCGGGTCGTTGTCATGCTGGAAGACCCAGCCACGACCCATCTTCAATGCTCTTACTGAGGGTAGGAGGTTGTTGGCAAGATCTCGCAATACATGGCCCCATCCATCCTCCCCTCAATACGGTGCAGTCGTCCTGTCCACTTTGCAGAAAAGCATCCCCAAAGAATGATGTTTCCACCTCCATGCTTCTCGGTTGGGATGGTGTTCTTGGGGTTGTACTCATCCTTCTTCTTCCTCCAAACACGGCGAGTGGAGTTTAGACCAAAAAGCTCTATTTTTGTCTCATCAGACCACATGACCTTCTCCCATTCCTCCTCTGGATCATCCAGATGGTCATTGGCAAACTTCAGATGGGCCTGGACATGCGCTGGCTTGAGCAGGGGGACCTTGCGTGCGCTGCAGGATTTTAATCCATGACGGCGTAGTGTGTTACTAATGGTTTTCTTTGAGACTGTGGTCCCAGCTCTCTTCAGGTCATTGACCAGGTCCTGCCGTGTAGTTCTGGGCTGATCCCTCACCTTCCTCATGATCATTGATGCCCCACAAGGTGAGATCTTGCATGGAGCCCCAGACCGAGTCGATTGACCGTCATCTTGAACTTCTTCCATTTTCTAATAATTGCATCAACAGTTGTTGCATTCTCACCAAGCTGCTTGCCTATTGTCCTGTAGCCCATCCCAGCCTTGTGCAGGTCTACAATTTTATCCCTGATGTCCTTACACAGCTCTCTGGTCTTGGCCATTGTGGAGAGGTTGGAGTCTGTTTGATTGAGTGTGTGGACAGGTGTCTTTTATACAGGTAACGAGTTCAAACAGGTGCAGTTAATACAGGTAATGAGTGGAGAACAGGAGGGCTTCTTAAAGAAAAACTAACAGGTCTGTGAGAGCTGGAATTCTTACTGGTTGGTAGGTGATCAAATACTTATGTCATGCAATAAAATGCAAATTAATTACTTAAAAATCATACAATGTGATTTTCTGGATATTTTTTTTTTGATTCCGTCTCTCACAGTTGAAGTGTACCTATGATAAAAATTACAGACCTCTACATGCTTTGTAAGTAGGAAAACCTGCAAAATCGGCAGTGTATCAAATACTTGTTCTCCCCATTGTATGTGTTGATAGGCACTCGTCCTATCCGCAACCGACTCCCAGCTCCTAGACACTTGTAGAGATTTTGATGACAGTTCCAGTAGCTCCACATTGTCTTCTGATAGGCCAGGTGGAATTGCTGCCATATTTCTTACACCTTTCCAGTCCTCTCAGATTGCCACATTTGCCCCAGGGTTAGAAGCTCAACCTTGGGTCGATTTGGGATTGGGGTAAATCCATATTAATTCAATCACTTTTTGACAGCATCCTTTTTGATTTAAACAAAACTTTAGGGGGCCAGGCCCGCCCTACTGTACCGCCTTGCCCGTTCAAATTCAATATTGAAATATTGATAATTTATCTGACCGAGATGCGCGCCGACAGAAAGACGCATCAATCTCAATTAAAGCATCCGAGTGAGTGAAGCAGCGCCCTCTGTCTCAGTATGTGTAGACCATGTATGGGTATGGGGGTGTGGCGAAGATATGGTGCATCTCCAGAATGCATGCATATGTAGGAAAGTGCCCATTTGGCACTGTCTTATTTCTGATTGTCTTAATTCACCACACGTTTTTTTCTTTGCCTCACACAAGTCAACAAAGTCTGTTTTTTTAACATCCATTGTGAATGAGTTCCTCAGTATTTGAAAAATCTTTCCAACACTCCCGGCCTTGATAATCACCAAGCCTCGGTGTGAAAGAGCAAAATAGAATGATCTGATCATCCCTTATAGCCAGAGGAAGCTCAAAGAAAGAAGGCAGAGACAGGCAGGGAAGAGAGATGAATGTGATTGAAAGAACCAGAATTTTCATCTGGATATTTTCTACTGTTTTTATTTTGTCGGCTTTAGGCCTATGTATTTTACTTAGTTGATGATGGAAGTTATAGGCCTACTGCTGCATTGGCCTATAGGCTGAGTTCTACGCTCTCGTTTCTTTAGCCGCCAATGGACTTTTTGGACCTGAACGCCTAAACATTCAGGAGATGGAGGTGCTCAAAGTTTACCCATTTAGCAAACCCCACCATACCATGAGACATCCATGTCTTCATCACTGGAAAAGATAAACGGTTCAGTTTGATATCATTTAAAAGCTTACAAACAGGGTTGTCAAACTGTTATAATTTCTAAAATCATGTTTTTTTTAAATAAAAATTGTCCTTTTTATACCTTTAAATTATCTAAAAACTAGTAAACTCACATTTCTCATTCGCATAGGTTGTAGCTTAGAACCTACTTTACATAATCTGAGGTTTTTGTGTTGTGCCCGCCATCTGTTTACACAACATGCTCTTGAATACAGGGTGAGTGTCATTTCAATCATATAAATAGAATTCATAGAATTGACCTATCCCTTCAGACCACTGCAATTTAGCTGGTACACCATAGAAATGTAAATGTTAATTTTAACTAATTACTACCACAAAGATGTCCGCTAGTCTACCCACCATCGAATGTCAACTTAAATGGTCATGTCTATTCTATTATCTATATTTCTATGATTTCAATAGGTTTCCTATGGAGGATTGACTGTATAATTTAAAACAGATATTACCATTCAAGTCAACATTCTCTGATGTGTAGACCTCCAACCAGCTTTGTGGTGCCATTTGAAAGTCAACATTTTAATTTGATTCCTATTTTAGTACATTTATCAGCCCAAACATGACACCCACCCTGTGTTCAAGAGCATGTTGTGTCTCAACCGATGGTGGGCACAACACAACCTCAGATTATGTCAAATGGGCTCTAAGATACAACATATGCGAATAGGAAAAAAATCGGAGTTTGCAAATTTTTGGATAATTGACGTTTAAGGTTAAATATATTTTTCTTATTCAACATTTTTTAAAAGAAATTATAAAACAGTTTGACAACCTGTTTGTAAGATTTTAAGTTATATAAATCTCAACCGTTTATCTTTTCCAGTGATAACGACATGGATGTCTTATGGTATGCAAAATCGGTCAACTTTGAGCACTTTTATCTCTTGAATGTTTTGGCATTCAGGTCCAAAAGGTCACTCTGATCACTTCTACAATGGGCAAATATGTATGGAAGGTTTTGTTCAAATCAAAAGGGGTGCTGTCAAAAGTGATTTCATTGCATTTGCTGTTTCCTCTTCCTGTTTATAACCCTCCCCTTTAACCTTACCAGGTGACGAAGCCAAGTGAGGAAATGGAAGCTTAGGAAGCAGCCATGACATCACAGGTGCAGAGTAGCAGCCAGCAAATTACATTGCCATAAAGTGTGTTACTGTTCATGTCATCTGATTGGGGTCATTATTTAGCAATGATATTTGTGTTGTGATGGTCAACATGTTGATTTGACTTTCGACATGTTGGAACTGAATTCAGAGAAAAAAGCTCATATCGCCTGACAACCTATTTCATTGGCAAGGCTAGTGAAAGTCTGTCATTGTTTACAATGCTTCTATTCATTTTGGCAGGACGACCTGTCGGTTTGAATGAATACCATCATCATACACTATGGGTGGAATGATGCCAACCGATTTGTTGTCACTCACTGGCAAAACTCCAAATGGAGGCTCATTTCTCAAAGGTTGAAGTATGAGAGTGATTGAAGGGAATCGGCTTATTTTCTTTCACATTATCGGTCCTGTTGGTAAATCTTAATATCGATCCTTGCTTCCTTACTTACTTGGAAGTCTAACATGGTCTAAAATGATTGCATTGGTAAAGACAAGGGTTCCACTATCTAGCTTTCACCAATGTCATTGTTTCAGGGAATGGGGGGATGGATTTTCAAAGTATTTAAACAGGTCAATTTCCTATACCCCTCTAGTCTATTTTCTGCAAAGCTTAATATAGTCCAAATTAAGTTGTTGTTTTTTTTATCTGAGGATCAACTCACGCCGAGCAAGTGTCAATTTAGTCTTAAGAACCATTGACATCAAACTGATGCTAAATTACCAGGTCCGTCCGGCAGTGTGCATTGGGTATTCATTTCCTAGTGGAAAAAGTCACTTATTGGTGAATTTCTCTGAGTCTGCCACTCAGTGCACTTCTTCAAGACCTCTGCTTCTGAACACCAAACATTGCTAAGGTGACCAAAATATATTCACTGAGCTATATTGTATTCGCAATTTTTTGGGCAAATTATATTTTATACTAATACAATTTCTCAGAGAAAGAGATTTTGTTTAACAAGTAATAAAAAATGTATCTAAAAGATAAGGGTCAAAATTATTGGCACCCCTGTTTTCAATACTCTGGCACCCTCCCCTTTTTAGGTATGGGGATCTTTTCTGCTTATCACATCTTCCTTTCAACGCCAAACCCACCACTGGTGTGTGTGGCCAAAGAGCTCTATTTTAATGTCATCTGACCATAGCACCGGTTCCAATCCAAGTCAGTGCTAATGCCGTTTAGCAAACTCCAGGCGTTTACATTTATTGGATGACATGAAAATAGAGCTCTTTGGCCACACACACCAGTGGTGGGTTTGGTGTCAAAAGAAGGCTATGATAAGCAGAAAATAACCTCATACCTACTGTAAAATACGTTGGTGGATCTTTGTTATGGTGCTATTTTGCTTCCACTGATTAGGGCCAACGGCATCATGAACTTTACCCAGTACAAGGACATTTTAGCCAAAAACCTGGTTACCTCTGCAACAACTTGGCCGCAAGTGGATCTTCCAGCAAAACAATAACCCCAAGCACATATCAAATTCCACAATGAAATGTTTAATTGAACACCCCAAAAAAATATTGCTATGGCCATCGTGGTCTCTGGACTTGAACCCCATTGAAAACATGTGGTATGAATTGAAGAGGGCAGTCCATAAGAGTAGACAAAGGATATCAAGCTCTGGAACGATTCTGAATGGTCTAAGATCCCTCCCAATGTGTTCTCCAACTCATAAAACATTTTAGGAAAAGGCTCAGTGCCATTGACCTCGCAAGGGGAGGGTGTCGGGGTATTGAAAACAGGTGTGCCAATAATTGACCCCTATCTTTTTGAGAAAAAAAGTATTGTTGAACTAAATCTATTTCTCTGAGCAATTGTATTTGTATCAAATATCATTTAAAAAAAAAAATTGCACACAATATAGCTCAGTAATTGTATAATTTATTTTATACAGTCTTTTTTGCTCCTCTTTATCAAGGGTGCCAATCATTTCGGTCATGACTGTATCTCAAGTTAGGATTCGGCCCTAAGCAATCATCTCCATTAACAATGGATTGAAATGTAAACATTCACATTGTAAATGAGCCTTGTTTTTTTGGTTGGTTTTGGAATATACTTAAATGTTTTTTGTAGCCTGTATGTTTCCACTGCCACTTCACTCTGACACATTAAACCAATGGACTTACATTTGGACATTCATACAGCAGATGTTTCTATACTCTATATTATGCAAATGAATCTACCATGATTGAATTTATGTGCTTTAACTTAATGTTGTTTTTAAATACTCCACAATTACTAGATAAACTGAGTTTCTACCAATCTGATTTGTTGTGAAGTGTGAATTGTTTCTTGTTCATATAGCATTTTTAAGGGCTTTTCTGAATCTGTTATTTTGATTGTAACTACTGAGTGTGCCTTAAATTAATTTATTCTGATTACACCTACAGTTTGGTTGGATTGTACTTGAATGTGATTTGGGAGAAAATAAAAATGTATGTGTATGTTATTGTAAGTTGATTTGGATAAAATACAAATGCATTCATAGAGACTTTGAATTATGATTGAAATATGTTCAATTAAAGTATGCTGTCAGAGATTGTTAAACTCCTTTGTGAATGAGCATTGAAAGTGAAATCTATGATGTTATATTTGTATTCAACAGTGCTTGACTTGAGCCGGAGCTGTCTGGAACACTGAACCGGCACTTCTCATTTTTTGGGAATTGCGTACCGGCTCCTCTAAAAAAAACAAAGTAGCCAATCGCTGGCCCAGATTCACACACCGAGGCAAAAAAGTTTGATCAAAGCTGAATGAACAGCAATGGAGAGTGGGCATTCATTTCCTGATTCCGCTTTGTTCCAGTTTATTTGCCACTAGTCTGTGAAAGACATTAGGTTGTTCGAGAATGTTCCAGACTGAATGGCATGATGCGCTGTTCCAAGTTGTCAAATGAGGGTTTGTAAGTTCATGAAAAGTCATGGAAATTAGTTTCATAATTGTTCATGTAATTCATGAAAGCACACTTTTAAATATGATCAATCAATTAAACTACATATCAGCCATTATCGAAATGACCCTTCAGTGTATGTCTGTGGTGCTGTGTGAGTGGGCTGTTGCCCGAAGGGAGAGAGCGACATTTCAGCAGCAGGTATAAAATAATGACTAACAGACTAACTAGATCACCAATTCAAAACGTAACTTGTAGCAGTTATCTCGCTAGTTAACTAAGCATTCATTTCGTTGTTGCCTTTCCACCGGCGCTGTAGAGCCTAAATAAATCTGCACCATTGGAAAGCAGGGATTCCCCTCTATTAAACAGTAGTCATGTAATTGCGACAACGTTAAAAATATTATAAGAATAGTGTAATTGACAAATAACTTGCTGTGCATAGATCTCGCCCGAAACATGAATATTTTAGCCTTTTATATAAACATGTCTGGTTAGATACCTCGATTTGAAGCAGTGGCATGTATTCATGGATGCTAAGGGAAGCCAGGCCTTCCCCAAAAAATAAAACATAAAATAATGTAGCTTTTGTCTCTGTGTTTTCATAATTTTCCTTCAATTCGCTAGCAGCTGAATGTATCTGAGGAGAAAGAATCAGAGTGAGCGAAACAGCGCCCCTCTGTATCTCTATGTGTAGGCCATCTATCTGACGCTGTCTGGTCCAAACGAGTATGATATTGTTGCCGCCCGTCTCATTGAAGGCAAGGGAAGCCAGCAAGCATTTGGCCTCCCTTGATACAAAACAAAAGTATACAAAATCTGCGTTGTGCTAAACTGAGCGAGCTCAACTGTGAAATGGACCTGGCGCACCAAAAAAAAAGTGTCAAGGGAAGCCAGCTTGGATTTTGGCGTCACTCCTACCAAAACCCATTGAGAGCATACGTCATTGACAGAAAAACTTGAATTGTTGCATATTGTTGTGTTGTTGTCCTCAGGTGGCCCTTTCCTAAATAAGCCATGAATGGAGATAGGGATTTTGACTTTTTACTTAATTCTGGCCAATGATTATAACGGCGATTCTGATCCAACCATTAATTCATACATTGTTGTGCCCCTGGCTTGAGAGGATATGTAGCTAGATGTAGAAGGCTAATGTTAACTAGCTAACGTTGCCCATGAATGGAAGTTAGACTAGCGAGCAAGCATTTCAACCAGGTGGCCTAGGACAACAAAAAATAAAAGCGTGTGCTGTATGACAGTGATAGACCGTTTCGTCAACATGAAAGAGAGGAGGCGGCGGCATTGGCGTTTCTCTACAAGTAGGGTTAGTCAAACATGTTTTTCTACTTGTACGAACGCGCGCACGCACACACACAGAAATCAGAACCATGTACAGCCACATATTTAGCTTGCGTTGATTGGACTAAATTGTTTTTGTTATCTTTTAGTTGTCACTGTATTAGACTAAGCAGAGGTGATTTGTTGAAGTTGAAATGGTGCTGGAATAGTGGAGGCAGCTCCTGTTTTCTTTGCGACTTGCGGTAACTCCCTGTGGTTCTAAATCAATAGTTGTTTAGTGGTTCAAAAATGTAAAGCATTAACTTGCATGACCATGCTATAGGTCATGTAACTGTCTGTTACTGTACATGCAATATACTTTCTATCCGGTTGAATTTATTCTGCCACTATGTTCTTATTGTCTCGGCCTTAGGCCTGTATATCACGGGCGCAAGGCATATGAATTAACAGGTTATAGAGTAAACAACGCAATTATCACAACACAGGTTGTAATATGGCTTTTCTTTTTGGGGGGGAGGGGGGGCTTTCCCAGTGATTTTACCCACGCACAGCTACTGCTTAGAAGTAGCCTACCTTATCCATTTGATCCCTGATTTATTGAATGAGGGAATAATGTTATAAAGACAAAAGGATTTGGATGTAATGTTGAAGCCTGCATACCCAGGAGCACTCCAGATGGAGGGTTGACAACATGCATAGCCGCGGGAAGTAGGGGTGATGAGGGTGCTGCATCACCCAGTGAAAAAATAATTATGTGTGTGTATATATATATACAGTGGGGAGAACAAGTATTTGATACACTGCCGATTTTGCAGGTTTTCCTACTTACAAAGCATGTAGAGGTCTGTAATTTTTATCATAGGTACACCTCAACTGTGAGAGACAGAATCCAGAAAATCACATTGTATGATTTTTAAGTAATTAATTTGCATTTTATTGCATGACATAAGTATTTGATCACCTACCAACCAGTAAGAATTCCGGCTCTCACAGACCTGTTCGTTTTTCTTTAAGAAGCCCTACTGTTCTCCACTCATTACCTGTATTAACTGCACCTGTTTGAACTTGTTACCTGTATAAAATACACCTGTCCACAAACTCAATCAAACAGACTCCAACCTCTCCACAATGGCCAAGACCAGAGAGCTGTGTAAGGACATCAGGGATAAAATTGTAGACCTGCACAAGGCTGGGATGGGCTACAGGACAATAGGCAAGCAGCTTGGTGAGAAGGCAACAACTGTTGGCGCAATTATTAGAAAATGGAAGAAGTTCAAGATGACGGTCAATCACCCTCGGTCTGGGGCTCCATGCAAGATCTCACCTCGTGGGGCATCAATGATCATGAGGAAGGTGAGGGATCAGCGCAGAACTACACGGCAGGACCTGGTCAATGACCTGAAGAGAGCTGGGACCACAGTCTCAAAGAAAACCATTAGTAACACACTACGCCGTCATGGATTAAAATCCTGCAGCGCACGCAAGGTCCCCCTGCTCAAGCCAGTGCATGTCCAGGCCGGTCTGAAGTTTGCCAATGACCATCTGGACGATCCAGAGGAGGAATGGGAGAAGGTCATGTGGTCTGATGAGACAAAAATAGAGCTTTTTGGTCTAAACTCCACTCGCCGTGTTTGGAGGAAGAAGAAGGATGAGTACAACCCCAAGAACACCATCCCAACCGTGAAGCATGGAGGTGGAAACATCATTCTTTGGGGATGCTTTTCTGCAAAGGTGACAGGACGACTGCACCGTATTGAGGGGAGGATGGATGGGGCCATGTATCGCGAGATCTTGGCCAACAACCTCCTTCCCTCAGTAAGAGCATTGAAGATGGGTTGTGACTGGGTCTTCCAGCATGACAACGACCCGAAACACACAGTCAGGGCAACTAAGGAGTGGCTCCGTAAGAAGCATCTCAAGGTCCTGGAGTGGCCTAGCCAGTCTCCAGACCTGAACCCAATAGAAAATCTTTGGAGGGAGCTGAAAGTCCGTATTGCCCAGCGACAGCCCCGAAACCTGAAGGATCTGGAGAAGGTCTGAATGGAGGAGTGGGCCAAATTCCCTGCTGCAGTGTGTGCAAACCTGGTCAAGACCTACAGGAAACGTATGATCTCTGTAATTGCAAACAAAGGTTTCTGTACCAAATATTAAGTTCTGCTTTTCTGATGTATCAAATACTTATGTCATGCAATAAAATGCAAATGAATTACTTAAAAATAATACAATGTGATTTTCTGGATTTTTTTTTTGATTCCGTCTCTCACAGTTGAAGTGTACCTATGATAAAAACTACAGACCTCTACATGCTTTGTAAGTAGGAAAACCTGCAAAATCGGCAGTGTATCAAATACTTGTTCTCCCCACTGTATATATATACACACATACAGTGAGGGAAAAAAGTATTTGATCCCCTGCTGATTTTGTACGTTTGCCCACTGACAAAGACATGATCAGTCTATAATTTTAATGGTAGGTTTATTTGAACAGTGAGAGACAGAATAACAAAACAAAAATGAAATGAAAGAAAAAAATATATAAATTGATTTGCATTTTAATGAGGGAAATAAGTATTTGACCCCCTCTCAATCAGAAAGATTTCTGGCTCCCAGGTGTCTTTTATACAGGTAACAAGCTGAGATTAGGAGTACACTCTTAAAGGGAGTGCTCCTAATCTCAGCTTGTTACCTGTATAAAAGACACCTGTCCACAGAAGCAATCAATCAATCAGATTCCAAACTCTCCACCATGGCCAAGACCAAAGAGCTCTCCAAGGATGTCAGGGACAAGATTGTAGACCTACACAAGGCTGGAATGGGCTACAAGACCATCGCCAAGCAGCTTGGTGAGAAGGTGACAACAGTGGAAATGGAAGAAACGCAAAAGAACTGTCAATCTCCCTCGGCCTGGGGCTCCATATGCGAGATCTCACCTCGTGGAGTTGCAATGATCATGAGAACGGTGAGGAATCAGCCCAGAACTACACGGGAGGATCTTGTCAATGATCTCAAGGCAGCTGGGACTATAGTCACCAAGAAAACAATTGGTAACACACTACGCTGTGAAGGACTGAAATCCTGCAGCGCCCGCAAGGTCCCCCTGCTCAAGAAAGCACAAATACAGGCCCGTCTGAATTTTGCCAATGAACATCTGAATGATTCAGAGGAGAACTGGGTGAAAGTGTTGTGGTCAGATGTGACCAAAATCGAGCTCTTTGCCATCAACTCAACTCGCTGTGTTTGGAGGAGGAGGAATGCTGCCTATGACCCCAAGAACACCACCCCCCCCCCCCCCCCCCCCCCCGTCAAACATGGAGGTGGAAACATTATGCTTTGGGGGTGTTTTTCTGCTAAAGGGACAGGACAACTTCACCGCATCAAAGGGACGATGGACGTGGCCATGTACCATCAAATCTTGGGTGAGAACCTCCTTCCCTCAGCCAGGGCATTGAAAATGGGTCGTGGGTGGGTATTCCAGCATGACAATGACCCAAAACACACGGCCAATGCAACAAAGGAGTGGCTCAAGAAGAAGCACATTAAGGTCCTGGAGTGGCCTAGCCAGTCTCCAGACCTTAATCCATAGAACATCTGTGGAGGGAGCTGAAGGTTCGAGTTGCCAAACGTCAGCCTCGAAACCTTAATGACTTGGAGAAGATCTGCAAAGAGGAGTGGGACAAAATCCCTCCTGAGATGTGTGCAAACCTGGTGGCCAACTACAAGAAACGTCTGACCTCTGTGATTGCCAACAAGGGTTTTGCCACCAAGTACTAAGTCATGTTTTGCAGAGGGGTCAAATACTATTTCCCTCGTTAAAATGCAAATCAATTTATAACATTTTTGACATGCGTTTTTCTGGATTTTTTTGTTATTCTGTCTCTCACTTTTCAAATAAACCTACCATTAAAATTATAGACTAATCATGTCATTGTCAGTGGGCAAACGTACAAAATCAGCAGGGGATCAAATACTTTTTTCCCTCACTGTACATACAGCTGAAGTTGGAAGTTTACATACACCTTAGCCAAATACATTTAAACTCAGTTTTTCACAATTCCTGACATTTACTCCTAGTAAAAATTCCCTGTCTTAGGTCAGTTAGGATCCCCACTTTATTTTAAGAATGTGAAATGTCAGAATTTTTTTCAGCTTTTATTTCTTTCATCACATTCCCAGTGGGTCAGAAGTTTACATACACTCAATTAGTATTTGGGAGCATTGCCTTTTAAATTGTTTAACTTGGGTCAAACGTTTCGGGGAGCCATCCACAAGCTTCCCACAATAAGTTGGTTGAATCTTCCTGACAGAGCTGGTGTAACTGAATCAGGTTTGTAGGCCTCCTTGCTCGCGCAAGCTTTAACTTCCTGACTGATATCTTGAGATGTTGCTTCAATATATCCACATAATTTTCCTTCCTCATGATGCCATCTATTTTGTGAAGTGCACCAGTCCCTCCTGCAGCAAAGCACCCCCACAGCATGATGCAGCCATCCCCGTGCGTCACGGTTGGGATGGTGTTCTTCGGTTTGCAGTTCTCCCCTTTTTCCACCAAATATAACGATGGTCATTATGGGCAAACAGTTCTATTTCTGTTTACATACACTAAGTTGACTGTGCCTTTAAACAGCTTGGAAAATTCCAGAAAATTATGTCATGGCTTTAGAAGCTTCTGATAGGCTAATTGACATCCTTTTGAGTCAATTGGAGGTGTACCTGTGGATGTATTTCAAGGCCTACCTTCAAATTCAGTGCCTCTTTCCTTGACATCATGGGAAAATCAAAAGAAATCAGCCAAAACCTCAGAAAAGAAATTGTAGACCTCCACAAGTCTGGTTCATCCTTGGGAGCAATTTCCAAACGCCTGAAGGTACCACGTTCATCTGTACAAACAATAGTACGGAAGTATAAACACCATGGGACCACGCTGCCGTCATACCGCTCAGGAAGGAGACGCGTTCTGTCTCCTAGAGATGATCGTACTGTCACGCCCTGACTCAGAAGACTCTTATATGTTGAGTCAGGGTGTGTGTATTCTTTGTTTGTATATATTCTATGTTGTATATCTAGCATGTGTGGATCTATGTTGGCCGGTGTGGTTCCCAATCAGAGGCAGCTGTCGCTCGTTGTCTCTGATTGGGGACCATACTTAAGCAGCCTTTTGGCACAGTCTAGTTGTGGGATCTTGTTCATTGTAAGGTATGTTGTGTGTGCGCTACCTTGGACTTCACGTTTCGTTTATTGTTTTGTCGAGTGTTTATTACGTTAAATAAACATGTACGTATATCACGCTGCGCCTTGGTCTGTCCCGTCATTTAACGAACGTGACACGTACTTTGGTGCGAAAAGTGCAAATCAATCCCAGAACAACATCAAAGGACCTTGTGAAGATGCTGGAGGAAACGGGTACAAAAGTATCTATATCCACAGTAAAACTAGTCCTATATCGACATAACCTGAAAGGCCGCTCAGCAAGGAAGAAGCCACTGCTCCAAACCGCCATAAAAAAGGCAGACTACAGTTTGCAACTGCACAAGGGGACAAAAATAGAACTGTTTGGCCATAATGACCATCTTCATGTTTGGAGGACAAAGGGGGTGGCTTGCAAGCCGGAGAACACCATCCCAACTGTGAAGCACGGGTGGCACCATCATGCTGTGGGGGTGCTTTGCTGCAGGAGGGACTGGTGCACTTCACAAAATAGATGGCATCATGAGGAAGGAAAATTATGTTGATATATCTCTCTTGTAGCTCAGTTGGTAGAGCATGGCGCTTGCAATGCCAGGGATGTGGGTTCGATTCCCACGGGGGACCAGAATGAAAAATGTATGCACTCACTAACTGTAAGTCGCTCTGGATAAGAGCGTCTGCTAAATGACTAAAATGTAAAAAAAATAATTGAAGCAACATCAAGAGATCAGTCAGGAAGTTAAAGCTTGGTCGCAAATGGGTCTTCCACTCCTCCATGACGACATCACGGAGCTGGTGGATGTTAGAGACCTTACACTCCTCCACCTTCCGTTTGAGGATGCCCCACAGATGCTCAATAGGGTTTAGGTCTGGAGACATGCTTGGCCAGTCCATCACCTTTACCCTCAGCTTCTTTAGCAAGGCAGTGGTCGTCTTGGAGGTGTGTTTGGGGTCGTTATCATGTTGGAATACTGCCCTGCGGCCCAGTCTCTGAAAAGAGGGTATCATGCTCTGCTTCAGTATGTCACAGTACATGTTGGCATTCATGGTTCCCTCAATGAACTGTAGCTCCCCAGTGCAGGCAGCACTCATGCAGCCCCAGACCATGACACTCCCACCACCATGCTTGACTGTAGGCAAGACACACTTGTCTTTGTACTCCTCACCTGGTTGCCGCCACACACGCTTGACACCATCTGAACCAAATAAGTTTATCTTGGTCTCATCAGACCATAGGACATTGTTCCAGTAATCCATGTCCTTAGTATGCTTGTCTTCAGCAATCTGTTTGTGGGCTTTCTTGTGCATCATCTTTAGAAGAGGCTTCCTTCTGGGACGACAGCCATGCAGACCAATTTGATGCAGTGTGCGGCGTATGGTCTGAGCACTGACAGGCTGACCCCCCACCCCTTCAACCTCTGCAGCAATACTGGCAGCACTCTTACGTCTATTTCCCAAAGACGACCTCTGGATATGACGCTGAGCATGTGCACTCAACTTCTTTGGTCGACCATGGCGAGGCATGTTCTGAGTGGAACCTGTCCTGTTAAACCGCTGTATGGTCTTGGCCACCGTGCTGCAGTTCAGTTTCAGGGTCTTGGCAATCTTCTTATAGCCCAGGCCATCTTTATGTAGAGCAACAATTCTTTTTTTCAGATCCCCAGAGAGTTCTTTGCCATGAGGTGCCATGTTGAACTTCCAGTGACCAGAATGAGGGAGTGTGAGATCGATGACACCAAATTTAACACACCTGCTCCCCATTCACACCTGAGACCTTGTAACACTAACGAGTCACATGACACCGGGGAGGGAAAATGGCTAATTGGGCCCAATTTGGACATTTTCACTTAGGGGTGTACTCACTTTTGTTGCCAGCGGTTTAGACATTAATGGCTGTGTGTTTAGTTATTTTGAGGGGACAGCAAATTTACACTGTTATACAAGCTGTACACTCACTACTTTACATTGTAGCAAAGTGTCATTTCTTCAGTGTTGTCACATGAAAAGATATACTCAAATATTTACAAAAATGTGAGGGGTGTACTCACTTTTGTGTGATACTGTACATACAGTCAGGTCCATAAATATTTGGACATTGACCAAGTTATTATTATTTTATTATTCCCTCATTAGTTCATTTACAACTAAGCAGATAAAAGGTCTGGAGTTGATTTCAAGTGTGGCATTTGCATTTGAAATCTGTTGCTGTTAACCCTCAATATGTAGTCCAAAAAGCTGTCACTGCCAGTGAAGCAAGCCATCATTAGGCTGAAAAATCAAAGCAAACCCATCGGAGAGATAGCAAAAACATTAGGTGTGGCCAAATCAACTATTTTGTACATTCTTAAAAAGAAAGAACGCACTTGTGAGCTCAGGAACACAAAAAGGCCCGGAAGACCACGGAAAACAACTGTGGTGGATGACAGAATAATTATTTCCCTGGTGAAGAAAAACCCCTTCACAACAGTTGGCCAGATCAAGAACACCCTCCAGGAGGTAGGCGTATCTGTGTCAAAGTCAACAATCAAGAGAAGACCACCAGAGTAAATGAGACAAAGATCACCTTGTACCAGAATGATGTGAAGAGTATGGAGAAGGAAAGGGACTGCTCATGATCCGAAGCACACCACCTCATCTGTGAAGCATGCTGGAGGTAGTGTTATGGCGTGGGCATGTATGGCTGCCAATGGAACGGGTTCCCTTGTATTTATTGATGATGTGACTGCTGACAAAAGCAGCAGGATGAATTCTGAAGTGTTTAGGGCTATATTACCTGCTCAGATTCAGCCAAAAGCTTAAAAACTCATTGAACGGCGCTTCACAGTGCAGATGGACAATGACCCGGAGCATACTGCGAAAGCAACCAAATACTTTTTTAAGGCAAAGAAGTGGAATGTTCTGCAATGGCCAAGTCAATCACCTGACTTGAATCCAATTGAGCATACATTTCACTTGCTGAAGGCAAAACTGAAGGCAAAACGCCCCAAAAATAAGCAGGAACTGAAGACCGCTGCAGTAAAGGCCTGGCAGAGCATCACCAGGGAAGAAACCCAGCATCTGGTGATGTCTATGGGTTCCGGACTGCAAAGGATTTGCAACCAAGTATTAAAACTCACAATTTAATTTATGATTATGTTAGTTTGTCCAATTAATTTTGAGCCCCTAAAATTGGGGTGCTATGTATAAAAATGGTTGTAATTCCTACACGGTTCATTCAATAATTTTGACAAAACCCTTAAATTAAATACGAAAGTCTACACTTTAAAGCACATCTTGATTGTTTCCTTTCAAATCCAGTGTGGTGGCGTACAGAGCCAAAATGATGCAAACTGTGTCACTGTCCAAATACTTATGGACCTGACTGTATATAAATTATATAACAAATCACCAAAGTATTGCACTGGGCCTTTACTAGTATTAGCGGACAGATATAGACGTCTGTAGCATAGGCAACAACATTAGTTTTTTAGCATTTCTGCTTTGGCAAAAAAGGTAATTATATAATTAAGAACAGTATCTTGCAGGATTTAATAGTTGGAATTGTAAGAGTTGTTGCCCTGTCCCTTTCTCTGTGATTGTCATTCTAATGGGATCCAGAAAGAACAAAACCCTGTCCTCAAACATTTACAAAAAAAGGTAATAAGTTATGGGCAAAGACACAAAACATCCACATCAAATTAAATATTTTTCTAGATCAAATAACATGGGAAACAACCACTTTTTGTGCAGTATTAATTTACCATCCTTACAAACCACTTAATGTAAATGTACGTTACTGTATTGTACATAGGCCGGTCATCTAGGTTTGCACCTGTAGACTTTCCATCCAGCTACTTTCAAGAATCTCAAATATAAAATATATTTTGATTTGTTTAACACTTTTTGGGATACTACATGTTATTTCATAGTTTTGATGTATTCAATAAAATGTAGAAAATAGTTTTTAAAAAATAAGAAAAACCCTTGATTAGGTGTGTCCAATCTTTTGACTGGTAGTGTTTATCAAGCAAGTATTATTAGATTAACTGTTTTGTACAGATAATTATAAGACTCAAGTGACAAATGCTAGTAAACACTCAAATACATTTAGTTTAAAATGCTTCACAAAAGTAGTGCACTGGGCCTTTACTAGTCCTGTATTAGCAGACCAATGTCTTCAGTGCTGTCAACTTTTTTTTCTTCTGCAAATTGCACCAACCCCAAACTACTTCACGTGGCTATGACAACATGTGACTAACAGTGCAGTTCTATGTGGGAGACTAAGTGCCTTGATCAAGGGCTAAGCGGCAGGAGGTGGTAGGTCTACATGGGCTCAGACTCAGCAGCTTTCCAGTGTAAAAAATGCTTACTTTTTCATGTAGGCTATGATAAGAGTCATGAAAATGTGGTTATAAGACACGGAGAAGTCATGGAAAATGTGTATAAACCATTAACAGTGAATAATCAGAGGTCTCTATAGCATAATGTCATTTGTGAATTTCGGTGAACATAGACTAATGGACCGACATAGAAAAAGAAAGCTCTTGCACTTCTTTCATCCCAAGTCTAGCACTGGTAATCGACCTTAAATAAGTTTTATTTTGGTTTCCAGCAAAAGTAATGTCCTTTGCGTTTTCTCACCCCACCAAAATAAAGTTTAAACGCATGGTATGTATTGGCTTTTCCTGTTATTATGGAGCAGACACTGAATTAGGCAGATCAATAACTGGATAGGAGCCTACAATTTCCCTTGTTCCCTTATTCTGCATACTAAGATTTAACGTATTTCTCTTTATTTAGACTCACTCAAATATCGATAGGCTAAACCTATGCTCAAGGGTGGACACAGCTGTCATGGAGTTCCATATACAAAAGCAATTACGCACTATTAATTATTTCCCCCGTTTGTGGAAACGCATCTTTTTCAACCAACTCTTCTGATAAAGGAACATCTCTCAATTATAGATATTAGTGAAAATCAAATAATCAATTCAATAAGCATTCAACTCAATTGGAATCCATAGGATATTTTTGTGCGCTAATAAGATTATGCCCATCATTTTGGAGTTTGAGCATAGAAGCCTACTTTGTTACCTCAATCATTCGTGTTAAACATGAAACGAATGAATATTGTTAATGAGTGTAATAACACAGGATTTTTGAACTATTTTAAGATGATGGGCAATTGTTGATTATGCTTTTTGTAGATTGTCATCGAATAAAAATGTCAATATGAAAATGTAATAAAACATTTCAAAGAGACGCATGATAAAATTAGAATCTAATGTATTACTTGTTTGTCTGTTGAAAAGCCTGGGTGAAACGAGGTGAGATTTGATTGGCATGTATTCCCTCCCTTTGCAGAAATTAAACCTCAACAATTATCCAACACACGTCACTAGTTGCAACCATTAATAAGCATCCTGTGAGTCCTATCTGATAGCTGGAACATGCGATATTCCAGGTCCAAATGACAGACATTTTTGTAAATAATAGGTCACAATGTTCACCTTTTATTCTCTTGAACTTACATCATAAAATAATTATTTTGATATTCACGTTTTACTTTCGAACGACGAGTCCATGTCATCTTTGGAGTACATGAAAAAGGAATGCTTCGCATCTGGGACCCTGTCCTCAGCTTCTCTGAAAGGAACATTTACCAAAATTCAGAAAAGCAGACGTAAAAGAAGAGTCGCACCAAAGACGCAGGAAGAGACAGACAGCGGCTGCAATATTTGCAGGTGTGTATGTCAATTGTGACTATTGTTCTATAAATGTTAATAGCCTACAAACCGAACACCTTAGTTTACTTTTGTAGGCCTATCCTATAAAGGGCTACGTTTTTGGCAATAATGATGAAAACTATTATAAATATTTACATTAGGCCTATAGCCTTATTTGAGCTTTTTCGCAGAAAGATAGCCTATTTGATAGAGTAAGGCTATTTGAAAGAGTAAGTGTACCAATTTATTAGCTCTTTGAAAAAAAGGTTCTGGATAGAACCAAAAAGGAAATTGGTTCCATATAGAACCCTAAATGGAGCCCAAGGTTTCTATATGGAACTCATTTTGGTTCAGTGAAGAATCCATGGACTTAAAAAATAACCCTACAAATGCCATATACACTGAGTATACCAAACATTAGCAACGCCTTCCTAATACTGAGTTGCACTGGATGGCGTTTGGGTGGTGGACCATTCTTGATACATATGGGAAATTGTTGTTGAGCATGAAAAACCCAGCAGCGTTGCAGTTCTTGACACAAACCGGTGCGCCTGGCATCTACTACCATACCCCGTTGATATCGATTGTATTGCCGATTCACACTCTGAATGGGGCCCACACACAATTCATGTCTCAGTTGTGTCAAGGTTAAAGAAAGATTTCTGTCTCCTCCACTTTATCTACACTGATTGAAGTGGATTTAACAAGTGACATCAATAAGGGATCATAGCTTTCACCTGGTCAGTCTATGTCATGGAAAGAGCATATGTTCTTAATGTTTTGTATACTCAGTGTACGAAGCAAGCAATAGAACCCTTTTTGGTTCTGTCCAGAAACCTTTTTTCTAAGTGTAATCAAACATTTATATCCTACACATATCTATTAATTCACCAATAAACAGCAACTCAGCCTTGATTCCAAGGTTTTTAAATGATAATGTCATAATTTAATAATATTTCATATTGACAATCAATTGTATTATTTGTATTATTTAATCAGATCCTTATTTCTGTATATTTTTATATTTTTTGCAGTTTCTCTCTCTATCTGTGTCTCGGCAGTAACCGCACTGTTCGTCGCATCTTCACGGCTTGTCTGCTCTCGTTTCTGGCTCTGCTCGGCTCAGTCTCCGTCGACCTCAGCTCCAACTTGGACCTGCTGCGCGCCACAGAGGCCGCTGTCGCCGAGCTGACTTCATGCAGGACTACGGCTATTCTCCAACTCATAGGTGAACTCCAAAACAGGAGAAGTCTATGCAGAAAGTACAGGAGTAACGAGACAGACCAAGAAAAGTGTCTACCAACTAGCATTTTACCAGTGATTATTAGACTTTGCACTGATATGGAGGGCCACAGAAACAGTCAGGGTCACCCATGCAGCGAGGAGTTGGTGGAGTTCTGCCAGAAACTCTGGGAAGATTTGACAGAATTTCTGAACACAACATGGGGAGTTGAGGACAACAGTGACATGTCCGTGTTCTCCTTGACCATTGTCAGACTCCTGGACATTTGGGGGGACGTGGAACAGGACATTAGTCAAGTCAAGCAGTTTTCAGACTGGAAAGATGTCCTCTCATTGAGACTGATGGTCACATTCCTGGAACTCAACCACCAGTTCAGGGAACTCCCTTCCATAGGAAACCAAGCTGACTTTCACAAGAAGTGGATCCACGCACTCAGCCGTCTAGCCTTTGCCCAGCTCTTGTCAGAAACGCTAGAGGACTGCTGGGTGGAGAACATTCAACTAAAGCTCAACCTGACCAACAGCCCCAAAGTTGACCCATATGTCTTTGAGTCTGCCCCCTGGCAGATCCCAGCGTTTGGCACGGTGAGAACAGCAGGCGTCCTCACAGGCTCTCAGACTGGCATCCAGGCTCTGAGGGACACCCAGGCGTGCCTGCTGGCCAGGGCGGTACCAGCTCTGAAGCTCCGATCCAGGGCCATGTTCTCAGGGCTCAGCATGCGGATCTCCCTGTTGACATTGGCCTGCCTGATCTATCCGTTGGTGCTGGTGTCCTTCAAGCAGATGACGGAGTGGATCCAGAACTATGCACGCAGCCTGCAGGAGAGGACCGAGGACCTGAAGCGCCAGAGACAGCTGGCCGAGGACCTCCTGCACCAGATGCTGCCCAAGACCGTAGCCAAGCAGCTGAGGCAGCAGAAGCACGTGGAGGCGGAGAGCTACGAGAAGGTGGGTTTGATTGATCTGAGCAGATGTGGGCCTTCAGTTCCATCATGTCGATCAATTCTATTTCTTGCTGCGTCATCATTTCCATATCCCATGGTCATCACTCTTTGGTTATGCTAGAGAGTTAGGAATTCAAAATTAGCCACAACCCTCAACATTAGTGAACCCCCCTCAACATTGTAAAGAACCATTTGGAAGAGAAAATGGTTCTTTGAATAGAGCAAATAACCTCTCAAGAATCCTGTTTTCTTATAGCACCTTCTAGCCACAACTTCTAAGTTAAAGAAACGTTTTAAAATGTCTATAACCAACTTAAATATCAGCAAGATAATACCCTTTCTGTGTGACACTGACACAAGGTGTATTATCATGCCCCCCCCCACCCCCCCACCCCCTTCACCTCCACACTTTTAGCAGTGTGAGGGCCTTGTAATGATAGGGGACAGTATTGGTGCGATACTTTGGCAAGATCACTGAATGAACCCCTGCATTTGGTTTCTTTGTTCTTATTGTTGTTGTAATTACCTATAATTACGGTGTTCCATATTCATTAGGAGATAAAACGGGTTACCAGGTGCAAATTGCGTCCAGCTCATTGAGGTGCTTGAAGCAGCTGGGCCAAAAGCACTCTGCTCAGGGCTATTAGCTACCAAAGGGGATGTGGTCCGTTTTTACACAGGCTTCTTTGAGTTCCAGCAATGGAACATTCTGAAAATGGAACACAATATTAGCACAAGAGTATAATCTGCATACACGAGGAAGGTCATACTGTCTTAGGTCATATAAGCTCAATGTTGAAGGCCATAAGACAGATTCCTGGGGAACCACCATTGTGCTAAACAAAGACACTATAAGTATTATAAGTATACAATATGACTGTACAGTACACTTACCAATGACACACCATTGGTTTTATCATGTTTACCATGGATCACTGTCTCTCTTGTAGAATACTGTAGATTGAAATCTAAATGGCGTCAACCAGTGGCGTCATGCACCTATTATTTAGAGGGGGCACGAAGTATGTGTTGATGGAGGACGGGGTTATCAGAAGTCGGAGAATGTAGATTATTTTTAAACACCTGAAACAGCTTTTTCCTGAAATCTAGAGCCAAAATCATTATGCCTAATTCTATGTAAAAAAAATTGTATTTTTCTGCATAAGTTATCTAAGCATACCTCTTTATCTGTTCAATTGTCATTTTTATTAATTATGCACATTGATTCTTTAAGAACTTTTTAACTTCTTAGGAGTTTAGTACAACTGCCACACTGGTATATAGTATCATAACGAAATAATTAAAGCAATTTCAGTCATTTCTAAAGTAAAACAACCCTGTGGACACCTGTCGTCGAACATCTCATGCCAAAATAATGGGCTTTAAAATAGAGCTGGTCCCCCTTTGCTGCTATAACAGCCTCCACTCTTCTGGGAAGGCTTTCCACTAGATGTTGGAACATTGCTGCGGGGACTTGCTTCCATTCAGCTACAAGAGCATTAGTGAGGTCGGGCACTGATATTGGGCGATTAGGCCTGGCTCGCAATCAGCATTCCAATTCATCCCAAAGGTGTTCGATGGGGTTGAGCTCAGGGCTCTATGCAGGCCAGTCAAGTTCTACCACACCGATCTCAACAAGCCATTTCTGTATGGACCTCACTTTGTGCACAGGGGCATTGTCATGCTGAAACAGGAAAGGGCCTTCCCCAAACTGTTGCCACAAAGTTGGAAGCACAGAATCGTCTAGAATGTAATTGTATGCTGTAACGTTAAGATTTCCCTTCACTGGAACTAAGGGGCTTAGCCCGAACCATGAAAAACAGCCCCAGACCATTATTTCTCCTCCACCAAACTTTACAGTTGGCACTATGCATTCGGGCAGGTAGCGTTCTCCTGGCATCCGCCAAACCCAGATTCATCTGTCAGACTGCCAGATGGTGAAGCGTGATTCATCACTCCAGAGAACAGTTTCCAAAGGCAGCGAGCTTTACACCACTCAAGCCGACGCTTGGCATTGCGCATGATGATCTTAGGCTTGTGTGCGGCTGCTCAGCCATGGAAACCCATTTCATGAAGCTCCCAACTAACAATTATTGTGCTGACATTGCTTCCGGAGGCAGTTTGGAACTCAGTAGTGAGCTAATTTTACGCACTTCAGCACGCAGAAGTCCCATTCTGTGAGCTTGTGTGGCCTGCCACTTCGTGGCTGAGCCATTGTTGCTCCTAGACGTTTCCACTTCACAACAACAGCACTTACAGTTGACCGGGGAAGCTCCAGCAAGACAGATATTTGACAAACTGACTTGTTGGAAAGGTGGCTTCATATGACGGTGCCACGTTGAAAGTCACTGACCTCTTCAGTAAGGCCATTCTACTGTTAATGTTTGTCTATGGAGATTGCATGGCTGTGTGCTCGATTTTATACACCTGTCAGAAACAGGTGTGGCTGAAATAGCCGAATCCACTAATTTGAAGGGGTGTCCACATACTTTTGTATATATAGTGTAGTTAGACAAGCTGCTCTAACTTGATTGATACCCTGAAATGGCTTGGTAGCTAGTTATTAGGTTGGTAGATTGCTGGCTAGCTAAATCCAACTTCATAAAATTGCTAGGTGGCTAGTATTACAGAGAAACAACAAAACATTTTCATTTTATTTATTCATCAAGAAGGAATCAATAGTCAACATAGCTTGATCAAATTAATTTACAAGCACACCTCCTGTGAATCCTGCCCATCTTACTAGGGAGAATAAGGGGGTGATACTCTTTGCCTGGTCCAGTTAATGTGCCCCCTCCGCAGCTGACAGATCTTTTTATAAATAATTATGATAAAACGTCGGCTTAAAAATGTATAGTAATTAATTTAACATCTGAAAAATGTAAAACAAGACAAATCTGAGGGGGCACGTGCCCATGATCCCCCTATGGGCATAAATAAGAGAGAAATGAATATAAATACAATGTACTGACTGTACTAGCACTTTAACAATTTAACATATGATGAGGCTAAGAAAGGCATCTTAAAAATGTTTTTCTGTACAGGTGACTATTTTCTTTTCTGATATCGTTGGTTTCACCACTATCTCGGCCTCCTGCACCCCTCTGCAAGTCGTGGAGATGCTGAACAACCTGTACATGTGCTTTGACACTCGCATCGACTCCTATGACGTCTACAAGGTAAGACTGAACTGGGGTAGCCTACATGGAGATTGGATTGGACCAAAATCGTTCTTGCCTACATTTTACATTTTAGTCATTTAGCAGACGCTCTTATCCAGAGCGACTTACAGTTAGTGAGTGCATACATTTTTCATACTACTACTTACTAAAACTAAATACTGTGTACTAACCATACTACCTACTATTTTGAACAAAAACGGAACAAATATCAACAGAATACGCTCATCCATACTGAGAAGACGTCATCTAATTCGCAATAGGGTTGTTCCCCGCCATTCCTTCATTTTGGTACAGCCCATCCCCTTATCTGATTATCAGCTGTTGTCAAACATATGTGGGTCTGATAAGACGACTCAATAGTGTACAGCGAATTCATACTAGAAAAAAAGCATAAATGAGTATGGCATCCTGGCATTTAAAGCTGTAAAACGTTATATTTTTGTATACTCAAAGTGCATACTATTGAAAACACAAGTATGGGTAATCGGAGACTTCCTATGTCCCAATCTACATACTAGCATATTATTTAGTATGAATGGCCAATACATCACTTCATACTAAATAGTGTGTAAGTTTGAGTATTGGGATGTTTCCGACCTATCTGAAATGCGCTTATCATGAGTGGAGCCATTGTATTTGCTCCCCCAGGTGGAGACGATAGGCGATGCCTACATGGTGGTGAGTGGGCTGCCTGAAAGGAATGGGGATAAGCACGCTGATGAGATCGCCAAGATGTCGCTGGACCTGGTGGCGGCGGTCAGACAGGTGGCAATCCCCCACATGCCCAACACGAGACTACAGCTCCGCGCAGGCATACACACAGGTGAGAGAACACACACATTACGCACACACACAGGCACACACCACACACCGCCACACACACCTTTCTTACCCATGTTAAAATCGCATAAGGGTTTTAGGTGCTGTAAAAGTACCTGATAAACTCACCTAACAGGCAGATGCTTTGAGTTTTCTGACATGTGTACGCAAGCAATATTTCATTTAATGCAAATAACTTTCATTTCCTGAGAGGGAACTTTATGTTTGGTAATATACGCTGAGTGTACAAAATATTAGGAACATCTGCTCTTTCCCTGACATGTGAAGCTATGAACCCTTATTGATGTCACCTGTTAAATCTACTTCAATCAGTGTAAATGAAGGGGAGGAGACCGGTTAAAGAAGGATTTTTAAGTCTTGAGACAATTGAGACATGGATTGTGTATGTGTGCCATTCAGAGGGTGAATGGGCAAGACAAAATATTTAAGTGCCTTTGAACGGGGTATGGTAGTAGGTGCGAGGCGCACCGGGTTGAGTGTGTAAGAACTGCAACGCTGCTGGGATTCTCGCGCTCAACAGTTTCCTGTGTGTATCAACAATGGTCCACCACCCAAAGGACATCCAGCCAACTTGACACAACTGTGGGAAGCATTGGAGTTAACATGGGCCAGCATCCCTGTGGAACGCTTTCGACACCTTGTAGAGTCCATGCCCCGACGAATTGAGGCTGTTCTGAGGGCAAAAGGGGGTGCAACTCAATTTTAGGAAGGTGTTCCTAATGTTTTGTACACTCAATGTATACAGTGGCTTGCGAAAGTATTCACCCCCATTGGCATTTCTCCTATTTTGTTGCCTTACAATCTGGAATTAAAATTGATTTTTGGGGGGTTTGTATCATTTGATTTACACAACATGCCTACCACTTCGAATATATTTTTTATTGTGAAAGAAACAAGAAATAAGACAAAAAAACAGAACTTGAGCGTGCATAACTATTCACCCCCCCAAAGTCAATACTTTGTAGAGCCACCTTTTGCAGCAATTACAGCTGCAAGTCTCTTGGGATATGTCGCTATAAGCTTGGCATATCTAGCCACTGGGATTTTTGCCCATTCTTCAAGGCAAAACTGCTCCAGCTCCTTCAAGTTGGATGGGTTCCGCTGGTGTACAGCAATCTTTAAGTCATACCACAGATTCTCAATTGGATTGAGGTCTGGGCTTTGACTAGGCCATTCCAAGACATTTAAATGTTTCCCCTTAAACCACTCGAGTGTTGCTTTAGCAGTATGCTTAGGGTCATTGTCCTGCTGGAAGGTGAACCTCCGTCCCAGTCTCAAATCTCTGGAAGACTGAAACAGGTTTCCCTCAAGAATTTCATTTGGCAACCACCAAATGTGTTGGCTTATTTTTTTCTTTAAGCAATGGCTTTTTTCTGCCCACTCTTCCGTAAAGCCCAGCTCTGTGGAGTGTATGGCTTAAAGTGGTCCTATGGACAGATACTCCAATCTCCGCTGTGGAGCTTTGCAGCTCCTTCAGGGTTATCTTTGGTGTCTTTGTTGCCTCTCTGATTAATGCCCTCCTTGCCTGGTCCGTGAGTTTTGGTGGGCGGCCCTCTCTTGGCAGGTTTGTTGTGGTGGCATATTCTTTCCATTTTGTAATAATGGATTTACTGGTGCTCCGTGGGATGTTCAAAGTTTCGGATATTTTTTTTATAACCCAACCCTGATCTGTACTTCTCCACAACTTTGTCCCTGACCTGTTTGGAGAGCTCCTTGGTCTTCATGGTGCTGCTTGCTTGGTGGTGCCCCTTGCTTAGTGGTGTGACAGACTCTGGGGCCTTTCAGAACAGGTGTATATATATTGAGATCATGTGACAGATCATGTGACACTTAGATTGCACACAGGTGGACTTTATGTAACTAATTATGTGACTTCTGAAGGTAATTGGTTGCACCATATCTTATTTAGGGGCTTCATAGCAAAGGGGGTGAATACATATGCACGCACCACTTTTACGTTATTTATTGAATTTTTTGAAACAAGTTATTTTTTTCATTCCACTTCACCAATTTGGACTATTTTGTATATGTCCATTACATGAAATCCAAATAAAAATCAATTTAAATTACAAGTTGTAATGCAACAAAATAGGAAAAACGCCAAGGGGGATGAATACTTTTGCAAGGCACTGTATACTATATCTTGCATACTTATTTCTGTGGTAAGTTTGATGTAAGTCTATAACCTGGTGTTATTACCAAAGTAAATATCAGTGAGTAAATTATGGTGTAGCAGGCTTGTCTTTCTCTTCATTTGCTCTCCTTGCCCCAGGTCCATGTGTGGCAGGTATTGTCGGCTACAAGATGCCCAGATATTGCCTGTTTGGAGATACTGTCAACACAGCCTCTAGAATGGAGTCCACCAGCTTGCGTAGGTGTACGGCATGCATGCACACACACACACACTCTCCTCTCTTTTTGTACAAACATTCCACTTTTCTTTGTGTGTGTTTGTGTGTGTGTGTATGTGTGTGTGTGTGTGTGTGTGTGTCAGCTCAGAGGATCCACGCCAGCTCAGCCGTATACCTGGCTCTGATGAAGGACGGTGCCTACGAGCTCCAGCTGAGAGGAGAGATCGAGGTGAAGGTAAGGCTCTTCTATTGACACTGGGAAAAATAGCATACCCCTGAAGTTCTCTTTGAGGGAAATAAAGTTGTTATATTTTTAGTCCTGGAATAGGCTTAATCTTGCCTGGCTACCCAGACTCCTTGCTCCGTCCAACGCTACGCCATGCTCACGGACGTTAGTTTCTTCTCCGCAATGAGTCTGGATCTGAGCACCTTCCTGACTTCACCGAGTGTGAACACATTTGGGGCCGTCTGATTGGTCCAGAAACCGATGGGTTGGGCCGGAGCCAGAACACACGTGGGTAAAGCGGCAGTTTGAAAATGTGTCATTGGCTGATACTCTGATTGGTTAGAGACGATCCTATTGCTGAAGACTTTATTTTGTGCAACACCCATCCTGCCCCTGGTCACCACAAAAGACAAAGATGGCAGTTTCAGACTAAGGTACGTAGCAGCGGAAGAATTTAGTATGAGTTGTGAGTAGGGCTGTTACGGTGACCGTATTACCGCCACACCAGTGGTCACAAGTCATGACGGCAGTCAAATTCCACATGACCATTTAGTAATGGTAATTAGGCTTCTCCAAGCTCGGATGCTGCTGATGGTCATTAGTAGCCTACCAAACTTGCTAACTGCCTGGTACTCAGCACTCTATTGTCCCTCTAATCACTCTAACATCAATGCAAATGTAATCGAAAATCTAATCAAACACTTAATGAGAGCATGAGCTCATGTTGCGCAACATTTCTATAGGCTATGCAATTGCGTGAGAAAATAGAGTGATGGCCTCTATTAAAAAGAGGAGGATCCCATCAGCTTTCTATAGGCTAGGTCTACTATATTTATTTCTCAACTTTCCTAATATTAAGCACATTGCTTCTCTTTACAACAGGAGTATAGCCTACCTGGCTGGCATGAAAATGAACCACGGGAAAAGCGTCCTCCATTCGCTATTTAAGTGCATAGATGACATGTATTTTTTTCCGCTGCCCCTGTTTCGAGGCAGGTGCATGATAATGGTCCATTCTAAATCAAAACAAATTTCACACGTGTATTATTTAGTATATGTAAAGACAAGATTAAATCAAGAATAGTGTAATGGGTGACAATATTAGCCTATCACCTGTGAATGATATATTAGCCTATCACTTTTGAATGATGCCCAGCTTAAGACAAGAAACAGCGCATTTTTTTTGCAACTTTTTCAAATCGTATTCGCACATCTCATGTAGCCTAGCCCATAGGCCTATATGTTTTGATAAGGTTTGTATCACAACTAAAGTAGCCAAATAACTTCGTAAAATGAAGCACATTAATCCGCTTTACAAGGGGTGTAGAGCCTAACTGGCATACATACAGTGCGTGGGTTTCAAGTTTGGGGAAGATCATTTTCACCGTAAAAATGCACCTTTATAATAAAAGCATTACATGCATAATCACATTTGTGGTTACTTTTGAGAATAGTGTTTTCCTGCTAATGGAACATTCGCGCTTATAGCCTACTGCCATGTGCGCATTGCTGTGCTTATAATTTGAAGAAATAGCCTAATAGTTTATCAACATTTTCAGCTAAACGTTCTCATCTGTTGCGTCAGGCTCATTGCATAAAACAGGGTTTTCTGATGTTAGTGATTGTATTCATTTGGGATCTATGCATCCCACAACTGTCTCAGACTACAGTGCCTTGCAAAAGTATTCATCCCCCTTGGCGTTTTTCCAACTTGTAATTTAAATGGATTTTTATTTGGATTTCATGTAATGGACATACACAAAATAGTCCAAATTGGTGAAGTGGAATGAAAAAAATAACTTGTTTCAAAGAAATTCCAAAAAATAAATAACGGAAAGGTGGTGCGTGCATATGTATTCACCCCCTTTGCTATGAAGCCCCTAAATAAGATCTGGTGCAACCAATTACCTTCAGAAGTCACATAATTAGTTAAATAAAGTCCACCTGTGTGCAATCTAAGTGTCACATGATCTGTCACATGATCTCAGTATATACAGTGAGGGAAAAAAGTATTTGATCCCCTGCTGATTTTGTACGTTTACCCACTGACAAAGACATGATCAGTCTATAATTTTAATGGTAGGTTTATTTGAACAGTGAGAGACAGAATAACAACAAAAACATCCAGAAAAACGCATGTCAAAAATGTTATAAATTGATTTGCATTTTAATGAGGGAAATAAGTATTTGACCCCTCTGCAAAACATGACTTAGTACTTGGTGGCAAAATCCTTGTTGGCAATCACAGAGGTCAGACGTTTCTTGTAGTTGGCCACCAGGTTTGCACACATCTCAGGAGGGATTTTGTCCCACTCCTCTTTGCAGATCTTCTCCAAGTCATTAAGGTTTCGAGGCATGGAGCCCCAGGCCGAGGGAGATTGACAGTTATTTTGTGTTTCTTCCATTTGCGAATAATCGCACCAACTGTTGTCACCTTCTCACCAAGCTGCTTGGCGATGGTCTTGTAGCCCATTCCAGCCTTGTGTAGGTCTACAATCTTGACCCTGACATCCTTGAAGAGCTCTTTGGTCTTGGTGGAGAGTTTGGAATCTGATTGATTGCTTCTGTGGACAGGTGTCTTTTATACAGGTAACAAGCTGAGATTAGGAGCACTCCCTTTAAGAGTGTGCTCCTAATCTCAGCTTGTTACCTGTATAAAAGACCCCTGGGAGCCAGACATCTTTCTGATTGAGAGGGAGTCAAATACTATTCAAATAAACCTACCATTAAAATTATAGACTGATCATGTCTTTGTCAGTGGGCAAACGTACAAAATCAGCAGGGGATCAAATACTTTTTTTCCCTCACTGTATACACCTGTTCTGAAAGGCCCCAGAGTCTGCCACACCACTAAGCAAGGGGCACCACCAAGCAAGCAGCACCATGAAGACCAAGGTGCTCTCCAAACAAGTCAGGGACAAAGTTGTGGAGAAGTACAGATCAGGGTTGGGTTATAAAAAAATATCAGAAACTTTGAACATCCCACGGAGCACCCTTAAATCCATTATTAAAAAATGGAAAGAATATGGCACCACAACAAACCTGCCAAGAGAGGGCCGCCCACCAAAACTCACGGACCAGGCAAGGAGGGCATTAATCAGAGAGGCAACAAAGACACCAAAGATAAACCTGAAGGAGCTGCAAAGCTCCACAGCGGAGATTGGAGTATCTGTCCATAGGACCACTTTAAGTCATACACTCCACAGAGCTGGGCTTTACGGAAGAGTGGGCAGAAAAAAGCCATCGCTTAAAGAAAAAAATAAGCAAACACGTTTGGTGTTCGCCAAATGGCATGTGGGAGACTCCCCAAATATATGGAAGAAGGTACTCTGGTCAGATGAGACAAAAATTGAGCTTTTTGACCATCAAGGAAAACGCTATGTCTGGCGCAAACCCAACACCTCTCATCACCCCGAGAACACCATCCCCACAGTGAAGCATGGTGGTGGCAGCATCATGCTGTGGGGATGTTTTTCATCGGCAGGGACTGGGAAACTGGTCAGAATTGAAGGAATGATGGATGGCGCTATAAACAGGGAAATTCTTGAGGGAAACCTGTTTCAGTCTTCCAGAGATTTGAGACTGGGACGGAGGTTCACCTTCCAGCAGGACAATGACCCTAAGCATACTGCTAAAGCAACACTCGAGTGGTTTAAGGGGAAACATTTAAATGTCTTGGAATGGCCTAGTCAAAGCCCAGACCTCAATCCAATTGAGAATCTGTGGTATGACTTAAAGATTGCTGTACACCAGCGGAACCCATCCAACTTGAAGGAGCTGGAGCAGTTTTGCCTTGAAGAATGGGCAAAAATCCCAGTGGCTAGATGTGCCAAGCTTATAGCGACATACCCCAAGAGACTTGCAGCTGTAATTGCTGCAAAAGGTGGCTCTACAAAGTATTGACTTTGGGGGGGTGAATAGTTATGCACGCTCAAGTTTTCTGTTTTTTTGTCTTAGTTCTTGTTTGTTTCACAATAAAAAATATATTGCATCTTCAAAGGGGTAGGCATGTTGTGTAAATCAAATGATACAAACACCCCCAAAAAATCCATTTTAATACCAGGTTGTAAGGCAACAAAATAGGAAAAATGCCAAGGGCGATGAATACTTTGGAATATTTATTTCTCGCACAGAATAAAATAGGTTAACATTTTGTAGATTGACATAGGCTAGTGCTTTTGCTGTTCATTAGGCCTCCTCATCTTGTTGGCTGACGAAAAGTAAATGTGGACATTTCTTCCAATATCTTCCATATGCGCCTCGGAATTGGATAAGGACGTGCGCAGTTGCATCCCCGATGTGTCTGTCTTCACTTGTAGTCTGTGAGAAAGACCCGATCACGTGATGGAGAGCCATGTGAGTGAGAGGTGCTTCTGCACGCAGCCGGGAGAAGGGAATTATAATTATTACATTCAGCCCAAGGGCACAACGGCCACTGGCTACAAAAGGCATCGATTTTTTTAGGGGGCATTACGGCCACACAAAGGGGATGCAGCTGGGAAATTCGAGGCGTTATCAAGTGCTTGTCAAATTGTGAATGAGAGACTGATGAAGTGTGTACAGCCTGCGCAGAAAACAATGCAGTGATCATGCCTTTCATGCGACTTTTTTCAAATCATCATTAGAGTTGTATCATGCAGCCTTAGAATGTATTCAAAATCAAAACATATAGCCCAACATTTGTATCACAACTAAAGTTAAATAAATAACTCTAAATTAAGCATATATACCAGCTCAACACAGAATAGCCGCATGTGCGCACTCCCTCAAATCGTTTGGAGAAAATAGCCTTTCTATTTTATTCAGCTATCATCAATTGTATTCTTCATACTATAAAATAATATTAAAAAATGCCATGGAATTCTAAGCAAATGAACTAATGTAGCGCACAGCCATATGGCATAGCCAGATCAGGGCCTAACATAAGGACAACTCAGAGTATGCTATTCTGTTCTTCTGAAATAGACTACATTTTCTTCATATCATGTTTCTTTAGACCTGTCTAAAATAAATAATGGATTTATTGTGATGGTGTAGGCTATATTACATGGATTTATTCGACTTTTTAAAATGTAGATGTTCCAAAGGTCTGCATCAGTGGCTTGTAGGCTATGCGTGGAAGCCAGGAGATGCTAAATGTGTTTAAGTTAATTAATGATACTTTTTAGTGTATAACAGGCTATGAGTATTTCCTTTAACCTGTCACACTCTCCCCGACAAAATAAATGTTGTCCCAACATTACCAACATTGTCTTCTTAAACAGTCTATATGCACTGGACCTAGAAAATCCTCTTCTGTAAGCTAGTACTTGAGCAGAGGTCAAAGGTCACAGTTCAAATAGAACCAACAAGTTATATTCACAGTTCATATCTGTTGACCAGCTGTATAAACAGTCCATAAGCAGTCTTTTCTCATACTATTGTCAACAGTCCATCAGTTTTAATTATCTATATGCATAGTCTGCAAATTGTCTCTTGTGACAGTCTGTGAAATCAGTCAGTAGTCCATGGTCAAACATGCCAACTCTGTAGCCACATGTTTGCTGAAGTCCATACATGTAGGGTGGCTGTAGGTAATATCGCTGTAGTGATGGCAGCCATGGAACCAGTCCTGGTGCAGGGTAGACAGGAAACAACTGTGGCTGTGGCTGGATACTGTAGCAAGAAGGGATACCAAGCTGATCATAGGTGATACGTCTTGGAGGGTGTCTCTCTCTTTGTGACAGCTGGTAGGCTGGTTTCTCAGGTTCAGCAGCAGCAGTTAATGAAGGAAAGGCACTTAGTGGACGATCATCAGGCAAATTTTCAGCAGGCAAGTTCATCTCCTCAGCAGGCAGGTCTTTAACTGTTGTTGTCTCCTCCAGCTGCTTTTCAACAAGAGGCTGTGCTGGTAGCGTATCAGGAACTGGCACCGCAACTGTCTGTTTCACTGGTGGGGTCCTGTGTTCCGACTCTCTCGCTGGTTACTCCTCAGGTACTGTAGGAGATGTGGGGACCTGTAGCGGCTCATGATGAAGGTCATATTCATCCCCGCTGTCTTCATCAGAATCTAGAGGCTGTGATGCAGGCTGATGTCTCTTTTTTTTCTTACTTTTGTCATCTTTAGACCTTTCTGGTTGTGTCTCAAAAGGTAAGTGGTCACAGGACATGAGCAGGTTTCTGTGCAGGACCCTGGAGCGTCCCCTACCCTTTTCTGGTCTCAACTCATAAATCGGCAGGTCTGAACCCATTTGTCTCACTACTGTGTGAATTTTATCTTCCCAATAGTTACAGAGTTTGCCTGGTCCTCCTCTTGGTGTCAGGTTTTTAATCAGAACTTGCTCGCCAGGCTGTAGCACTGAACTCCTAACTTTAGTGTCATAGTACTTCTTACTTCTTTCAGCAGCTTTCTGAGCATCTTCATTTGCAATGGCATATGCTTCTTCCATTCCTCGTTTCCAGTTCTCCACGTAGTCTCGCTGGTTACTGGAACCTGCCTCTGTGCACAATCCAAAGAGCATATCAACTGGAAGCCTGGGTGATCTCCCAAACAGAAGATAAAATGGTGAATAGCCAGTCACTTCGCAACAGGTGCAGTTATAGGCATAAACCAGTTTGTTCAGAGACTCCTTCCAATTTGACTTTTGTGTCTCAGTTAGTGTCTTTAGCATTTGCAACAATGTTCTGTTCATACGTTCCACTTGACCGTTCCCCATCGGGTGGTAGGGTGTTGTTCTGGACCCCGTCATGCCACTGAGTTTCTTTAACTGATGGAACAACTGATTTTCGAATTCTCCCCCTTGGTCATGGTGGATGCGGGAGGGGAACCCAAACTTCAGGGCAAAGTCATTGAAAATGAGATTTGCAGCAGTTTTTCCTGACTTTGATGTGGTGGCGTAGGCTTGAGTGAAACGTGTAAAATGATTAACAATCACGAGGATGTACTCATATCCCCCTTTGCATCTGTCAAGATGGAGGAAATCTATACATACCAGTTCAAATGGCTGTGTTGTCACAATGTTTGTCAGAGGAGCTCTTGTTTCATGGCCTGGCTTTTTCTGCTTGACACAGCTACAAGTTTTAGTCACATAGTGCTCGATGTCAGATTGCATATATGGCCAGAAGAAGCGGTCACGTACTAGTGATACAGTGCGGTCAGTACCTTGGTGTCCCATGTTATTGTGCAACTCTTCCATCACTTTACCTTTGTACTGCTCTGGTAGAACTAACTGATTGCGGGCAGTAGTGATTCTGTACAGGATGCCATCACTGTCTATTGTCAATTTGTCCCATTCTCTGAATAGGCATTTTGTCTTTGGACTGGATTCCTTTTGCTCTTTGAACCAGACAGTTTGAAATCGAGCACAGGACGGATGACCAGATCAGATTCTTGTGCTTCTCTTATCCCATTTTTTGGGATCGAGCTGATTGTTGCAGTGGTTGTCTCACCTTCAGCTGATACTGACATAGATGCAGCTGAAAGTGACCAAGGTACAACAGACTCTTTCTCTACCTCAACTGCTTGTATCGTGGCGGCAATGGTGTCTGGTGGAAGCTCCTCAGAACATTCTCTCATCAGTGACTCTACATCCAGTGGCATCCTTGACAAAGCATCTGCATCACTGTTCTCTCTGCCTGGCCTGTACTTTATTATAAAGTGGAAATCATCCAATTCTGCAACCCACCTGGAAGTGGTTGTGTTCCTTTTTGCAGTAGACAGAATGTAGCTGAGCGGGTTGTTATCGCTGTATACAGTGAAGGTCGGAGCATAGTACAAATAATCATAGAACTTATCAGTGATTGCCCATTTTAGAGCTAGAAATTCTAGCTTGCCAGAGTGGTAGTGATAGTTCTTCTCAGCTGCTGTTAAGGTTCGAGAGCCATAAGCAATGACCCTAAGCTTCCCATCTTGCTTTTGATAAAGAACTGCTCCCAAGCCTTGGTGTGACGCATCAGTGTGTACAACAAATGGCTGAGTGAAATCAGGGAAACCTAAGACTGGTGGGTGAAGCAAACACTCAATCAGCTGTTCAAGTACCTGTTGATGCTGGTCAGTCCACAGGATTGGCTTGTTTGAGGGCACCACATGACTTACTTTCTTTGTTTTTGTTTTCTGTGGGTGGTCAAGTAATTTCTCTGAATCTGCTTTCAGGAGGTCATACAGACTGCTGGCCCTCCTAGAAAAGTCTTTGATGTACTGTCTGTAGTAAGTGAGTAAACCAAGCATTTTTCTGAGCTGGCCCACAGTCTCTGGTCTGATTTCTTTCAATGCTCTTACTGCTTCAAAATCGGCTGGTTCAACTCTGCTGCCCTCTGCAGACACTATTCTGCCCAAATAACGGACCTGGGGTTTAAAGAGATCACACTTACTTGGCTTGAGTTTGATGCCATACTCTCTGAGACACTGCAAAACTTTTCGCACATCATTCACATGGCTGTCGAAAGTTTTACTGAAAACTAGCGTGTCGTCCAGATAAGGAATGCAGATGTTATCCCGGAGCCCTTCCAAACATTCCTCCATACAACGCTGAAAAGCTGCAGGAGCGTTCATGAGGCCGAATGGCATACGTATCCACTCAGAGTCCCCACGGGGTCACAAATGCTGTCAGTGATCTGCTTTCTTCAGAGATGAACCCCTGGTGATACGCTTTTCCCTGATCTAAGAGGGAGAACCAGGAATTACCACCTAAACTGTCCACGATGTCTTGGACCCGAGGGATGGGCTGGCGGTCGGGATGTGTCTTTCTGTTCAGGTTTCTGTAATCTATACACAACCGGAGGGTCCCGTCCTTCTTCCTAACGCACACGACAGGTGAGAAATATGAAGAGTTTGACTTCCTAACCCAGCCCTGGGCTATGAGGTCATGAAGGTAACCCTTCATCTCCTGATACAGTGGCCTGGGCACTGACATGTATGTGCGCTTGACTGGTTCAGAGTCCTTTAGAGAAATAGTCATTTTCAATCGTTCAATGCAGCCAATGTCATTGTCTGATCTGGAGAAGGAGTGACAATCTTCTCTAAGCATTTGCCTAACAACCTCTCTCTGTTCTTCGGTTAGGTGACTTAAACCTACTAGTGGATCCCACTGTTCAGTAGCAGTACATGGGGTTCGAACGCTGGTGTGATTCACTGTGGCTGGGGTGACAGCTTTATCAAAGACTTGGGCAGGTAACACAGTCATAATGGTTTGTACTGTACCGATTATTGTGCGTCCTAGCAGGGCAATGTCGTGGTCAGTGGGGTTAGAGACATCAAGCATGATAACTGGAAAAAACACCTTTCCTGACTCTGACTAGTGTGTCAAAGAACTCAAGTTCATCTGGCCACTGCGGGTTCAGGTCTGGCTGGAAAAGCATTGTCATGTCCTCTTTGAAAGGCTGGGAAGCTACACGGCACTCAATCTGAATGCTACTGTTTTGGTACAGCAACCTTTTCTTTCTTGGTTTTTACTGCATATTCATCTGTTTGTTCTGCGCTAACAGCCTGTATAAAAGCTCTCACCTTGTTTCTTTTGAGGCTTGGGAAAGCTTTTTTCACTGTACTGTACCGTTTAGTATTTTCGGTCATTGTCAGGATGTGCTCGATAACATTGAAACCTATGATGGGATGAGATAGGTGACAGCCTTTCATTACCAGCACTGGGATGATCAGTTCCTTTGTTTGGTCAGTTTCAGAGGCTAGCCGAAAAGTTGTTTCAATCCATCCCAGGTACGGCATTTCAGTTCCATTTGCTGCAGTAAATCTTAGATCATCAGGTGAGTCCAGAATTTCTGAAACATCCCTCAGCCTTGCGTTTGGGAGAGATTACTCTTTCCATTGTTCATCAATGACCGATACCTGAGAGCCTGTGTCCCATAGGGCTTGGAGGTGGTGGCGATTCAGGTGACACTAAACAAGGCACTGTCTGCCGACTAGCGAGGTGACCTTATGGGGGTGGCAAACTTGAGCTAGGGATGGTAAAGAGTGGGCATTTTCCTCTGTACAGGAAAGCTTTTCACTGGTAGAGTCAATTTTCAGGTGAGTGCATTTTTCCTTATCTTTGGTCCAATGTTGGTTTTGACATCCTTTGGAATAGTACAGTGTCTCTTTACATGATGAACATTGTTTCAGGTTCTCAAATGAATCTTCTCTGGCACAATTTGCACATTTCTGGGACTTTTTGGTAGCTATGGTTAACACTCGTCCCTCAGCGGTAACCCTTCCCCGTTTAAAGGGGCCTCTTTTGATGGTCTGACTCCCCGGATTTTACATCCAGCTTGAAAATGTTCTCCACTCCCACATCGGAAGCAGTGTGTGCAGCGTGCATCTGTTCTGGCCTGCTGGCAGAAAAAACACCTCCTTGGAGCTTGAGCAGAGCGGTTGGTATACAGGTTAGGTGCATATTGATGCTGCGCAGGGTCAGGTGCTTGGGGCTGACTGTAGTTGCTGTAATACTGCTGCTGGGAAACAGGTGGCTGGGGGTCCCTATCTGGCCTCCTAACTGGAGGTGTGGCATAGGCATAAGGCGGTGACTGAAACATAGGCTGCTGTAATGTCTCCTTAATCTGAGCAATCTCTGCACTGAGACCTTTTAGGGAAGCTACATCTGTCTTAAGTTCAGCTAACTCTGTTAACAGTTCTGCGGGTATCTTAGCATTGGCTTCCTTCACAGGACACTTTGCAGATGGCGTATCTTCTAACTGGACTACACTTACAGTTGTAGCAGGCTGTGGGGCATTAAACCGCTTTTTGTTTCGTCTTTCTATCTCATTAGCACAAGAAATGTTAAGCTTCTCTAGCAAAACCTCATCTGATGTTTCGCTATCTAGCAGGAGAGGCTGCATGTCTATCCTGATACTGTCACTCTGGAGACCTGTAAGGACTGTGTGTAAACACATGCGCTGGACCAGAGCAGGGTCATACTTAAGCCCTGATTCTGACTCCTGGGACGCAAATAGTACTTTCTGCCTCAAATCTAAAACGCGCATCAGGAAGCTTTGAGGGGTCTCCTTGCTATGCTGTGCTTCTGAAGCTAGCTGTTTGTAAAGCTCTGTTGCACTCTTCTCTTGGAAGTGGGAACGCAGGATGCATCTAAGTGTGGGAAGAGTTAGCTGGGGTTTACCTTCCAAGTAGCTGCGTAGCTGTGAGCCTGGAGAAAGAGCCCTGATTACTGCGTCTACTATTTCTACCTCAGGATAGCCTCTGTTATGTCCATTCTCAATCTGATGGGCAAGGCTGGAAAAAGTCAGTTTATCTTTCTGGCCCGGTTCACTTATCTGACCAGAAATGTTTAACTCTTTGCGCCAGTATGAGCCGGGCTGTGCACTGGGTGAGAGCTGCATGCTCCCCTGAAGATGGGCAGGGGGTTGGGGCTGGCGCAGCGAATCACTGGCTTTGGCTGCAGTAATCTGCTCAGTTCCCACTCCTTGTTGTGGGGTTACAGTTCTCAGTTCCTCTATTCTGTGATGTGTTCCGGCTGTTTCAATATCATGGTCAGTTTGCCCTGTTTTGTTATCTATGCCACTGATCATCTCTGTAATTTTGTCTTTAAGTAGCAACAATTCCGACATGCCGCCATCTTCTAACTCTGCAACTTCCTCTCTTTCAAGGAACATCATAATGTGAGTCATCAATGATATGCGGGATTTGTCTTGAACATCTCTTCTCTGTTCGCCTGATATGTCAAGGAAATCACATATCTCTAGTAACTTGTCTTTAGTCAGGGTGTGCAATTCTCCTACTACCTCTTCCTGTAGTTCTTCCAAGGCAGTTGTCATGTTGACAGGACAGGAGGAACTTTTACTGTGCAGGAGTTGACTCTGAATTAGATGGTCCTTAATGTCTCTGATGGTCTCTCAATGGCCTCAGTTGACACGTACTTAACCACCAACTTCCAGCTCCCCTCGAACAGCAACACTTTCCTCACTGCAGCCTGCCTGGGTTGTTATGTGGGGATTTAGCTGGCTCGGAATTCAGCGACCAGGATGTGGAAACCGGACATCTGAGCAGCAATCTCAGCCGTGCCTCCAAAAATGTTACGCCCCTGAAAAAGGGGAGAAATAATCACGAGAGTGATACGGTTATGTTTCCTCACTGAGAACTTTAGTGTAATCATTTTACAAAACTACCACCTTTTACAGAACAACAGATCTACAGGAAATAGATAGTTTTGTAGAGTACAAAGCTTATTCAAGTCACAACAGCATACACTGTAATTCACTGAAACATATACTAATTTTCCAATATAACTGTCAAGCACAAAGTAGCTTTAGCTCAGTAAACCATAACTACATTTATCAACAATGTCAATAAAGTGTTTGAAACACATTATAAAAATAACACCGCAAAATATATTATTAACAGTGTACATGTTCATTCACAATTAACATAAAATGGCAGCTACTCTCAGTACGAAGCTATTCTTCACTGCAACCGAGCGGGGCTCCGCTCACACACACCCATATTACACTCTGAAAACTTAACTCTAACTTACTCAAGATGTTACTAAAACACACCTTAAACACTCTTGACATGTTAGCAAGTTATTACATTTAAATTAACTATGTTTTATATCAATAACGTATCTGAAAAAGGGGAGAAATAATCACGAGAGTGATACGGTTATGTTTCCTCACTGAGAACTTTAGTGTAATGAGGAAAAGACCGTGATTTCCCCGGGAACTTGGGTGGAGACCAGAGCAATCGATCTCAGGCTCATAGATTAAGAGCATTTCGTAGATCTTTTTAACCTTAGATATTTTAAGATCCTCACATACTATGAACTTACTGATACTTTTTAGTGTATAACAGGCTATGAGTATTTCCTTTAACCTGTCACATGGGCAGTACCAAAACAAGTGATCTAATGCTTTTCTCTTCGCAACAAAATCTGCAGAGCTGGGATGGTTGTATCTTCATATACATAACATTCTATTTGTTTGCAAGAATTTTGTATACTAATTTTGAATCTGGCGTTGTTTTGTGTATCAGTTCATAAACCATGTGCCATGGAATCGGCACAACAAAAATCTCTTCCTTACTATTTTGCAACCTGTATGGCGCAGCTGTCAATTTTTTTGTCCTTAAATTAAACTGTTATACTTTTTATTTCTCACAATTTTCTTCAACCAATTTTGGTCTTTAATGTAGGGCCGACAGACAAGTTCCTTACCTTCTCCCCCTTACACTTGCCTCTTCCATTTTAGCGGTAATGCTGCAATCAGTTGGTTGTAATTTTGGAGAGAGCAGACATTTCCATATATTATTGTTAGCTGCATGTGTGACATAACTCCATCAGTGACATAACTCCATCAATCGTATTTAGGATATCATTAACAACGATTATCCAATTTTCTATTTTTATTTTCAAAAATGTTTTTTTTTATCAGTTAGTATATTTTAGTATTTTCTGGTGGATTAAATAAAACTGAAATTGCAACCAGCTTTCTATGGCTTGTTTAAAAAATATTCTGGAGATGATTTCATTTTCAAATAACCGAAAGTAAGAGGTTGGAATCTGAATAAAGGGAAAAAGGCCATTTTTGTACACAGGTTGAGACAATCTTACTAATCTGCTGGAAAACCCGTTCGGATTTAAGTACTTCTGTATGACTGAAGCCTTTAGTGAAAGGTTCAATGCATTAAAATGTAATAATTTCAGCTCTCTGAATTAATATTCGTTATATAAATAGGCCCGTTTAATTTAGTTCGGCTTGCTGTTCCAAATAAAGTGGAATATGTTTTGCTCATATAATAAAAATTAAAAAAATTGTTCGATGTAAGCAGGGCCATAAGTAAATAGGTAAACTGGTATATAACTAAATAATTAATCAGGGATATTTTTTCACAAATAGAAAGGTATTTACCTTTCCATGTTAGCAAGATCTTATCTATTTTTGCTAACTTTCTATTAAAATGTATTGTATTGAGATTGTTTCTTTCTTTCGGGATATGAATACCGAGTATGTCCACTTCACCATCAGACCATTTTATTGGTAAACTACACGGTAATGTAAAAGTTGTATTTTTTTTAAATCACAACTATGATAATTATCATACTTTTCATAGTTCGGTTGTAATAATAATAATAATAATAATAATATGCCATTTAGCAGACACTTTTATCCAAAGCGACATACAGTCATGCGTGCATAAATTGTTAGGTATGGGTGGTCCCGGGGATCGAACCCACAACCCTGGCGTTACAAGAGCCGTGCTCTACCAGCTGAGCTACAGAGAAAGTATCTATATCTTCTATGAGGCTGTTCAGGGATTAAAATTGTGGATTTAAAAGAAACCATGAGTCGTCAGCGTACAATGACACCTTTGTTTTTAATAAGCCCTGGATTTCTAGCCCCTTGATATTATTATTGGATCAAAGTTTAATAGCTAACATTTCGATGGCCATAATAAATACAGTGGGGGAAAAAAGTATTTAGTCAGCCACCAATTGTGCAAGTTCTCCCATTTAAAAAGATGAGAGAGGCCTGTAATTTTCATCATAGGTACACGTCAACTATGACAGACAAAATGAGAAAAAGAAATCCATAAAATCACATTGTAGGATTTTTAATGAATTTATTTGCAAATTATGGTGGAAAATAAGTATTTGGTCAATAACAAAAGTTTCTCAATACTTTGTTATATACCCTTTGTTGGCAATGACACAGGTCAAACGTTTTCTGTAAGTCTTCACAAGGTTTTCACACACTGTTGCTGGTATTTTGGCCCATTCCTCCATGCAGATCTCCTCTAGAGCAGTGATGTTTTGGGGCTGTCGCTGGGCAACACAGACTTTCAACTCCCTCCAAAGATTTTCTATGGGGTTGAGATCTGGAGACTGGCTAGGCCACTCCAGGACCTTGAAATGCTTCTTACGAAGCCACTCCTTCGTTGCCCGGGCGGTGTGTTTGGTATCATTGTCATGCTGAAAGACCCAGCCACGTTTCATCTTCAATGCCCTTGCTGATGGAAGGAGGTTTTCACTCAAAATCTCACGATACATGGCCCCATTCATTCTTTCCTTTACACAGATCAGTCGTCCTGGTCCCTTTGCAGAAAAACAGCCCCAAAGCATGATGTTTCCACCCCCATGCTTCACAGTAGGTATGGTGTTCTTTGGATGCAACTCAGCATTCTTTGTCCTCCAAACACGACGAGTTGAGTTTTTACCAAAAAGTTATATTTTGGTTTCATCTGACCATATGACATTCTCCCAATCCTCTTCTGGATCATCCAAATGCACTCTAGCAAACTTCAGACGGGCCTGGACATGTACTGGCTTAAGCAGGGGGACACGTCTGGCACTGCAGGATTTGAGTCCCTGGCGGCGTAGTGTGTTACTGATGGTAGGCTTTGTTACTTTGGTCCCAGCTCTCTGCAGGTCATTCACTAGGTCCCCCCGTGTGGTTCTGTGATTTTTGCTCACCGTTCTTGTGATCATTTTGACCCCACGGGGTGAGATCTTGCGTGGAGCCCCAGATCGAGGGAGATTATCAGTGGTCTTGTATGTCTTCCATTTCCTAATAATTGCTCCCACAGTTGATTTCTTCAAACCAAGCTGCTTACCTATTGCAGATTCAGTCTTCCCAGCCTGGTGCAGGTCTACAATATTGTTTCTGGTGTCCTTTGACAGCTCTTTGGTCTTGGCCATAGTGGAGTTTGGAGTGTGACTGTTTGAGGTTGTGGACAGGTGTCTTTTATACTGATAACAAGTTCAAACAGGTGCCATTAATACAGGTAACGAGTGGGGACAGAGGAGCCTCTTAAAGAAGAAGTTACAGGTCTGTGAGAGCCAGAAATCTTGCTTGTTTGTAGGTGACCAAATACTTATTTTCCACCATAATTTGCAAATAAATTCATTAAAAATCCTACAATGTGATTTTCTGGATTTTTTTTTCTCAATATGTCTGTCATAGTTGACGTGTACCTATGATGACAATTACAGGCCTCTCTCATCTTTTTAAGTGGGAGAACTTGCACAATTGGTGGCTGACTAAATACTTTTTTCCCCCACTGTATATATCCCTATAGTGGATAACCTTGTTTCACTCCTCTTGACAGTTTAATAAGATATGATTGTGAAGTTATGACCACTCAGATTGATACATACCACTTACACTGAGTGTACATAACATTAGGAACACCTGCTCTTTCCATGACAGACTGACCAGGTGAAAGCTATGATCCCTTATTGATGTCACCTGTTAAATCCACTTCAATCAGTGTATTCCTTGAGACAATTGAGACATGGATTGTGTATGTGTGCCATTCAGAGGGTGAATGGGCAAGACAAAATATTTAAGTGCCTTTGAACAGGGTATGGTAGTAGGTGCCAAGCGCACCGGTTTGAGTGTGTCAAAAACTGCAACAATGGCCTCCCGAGTGGCGCAGCGGTCTAAGGCACTGCAGTGCTTGAGGCGTCACTACAGTTCCGGGTTCGATCCCAGGCTGTGTCGTAGCCGGCTGCGACCGGGAGACCCATGAGTCAACGCACAATTGGCCCAGCGTCGTCCGGGTTAGGGGAGGGTTTGGCTGGCCGGGATGTCCTTGTCCCATCGCGCGCTAGCGACTCCTGTGGCGGGCCGGGCGCATGCACGCTGACACGTTCGCCAGTTGTACGGTGTTTCCTCCGACACATTGGTGCGGCTGGCTTCCAGGTTAAGCGAGCAGTGTGTCAAGAAGCAGTGTGGCTTGGCAGGGTCATGTTTCGGAGGATGCATGGCTCTCGACCTTCGCCTCTCCCGAGTCCATACGGGAGTTGCAGCGATGGGACAAGACTGCAAATACCAATTGGATATCACGAAATTGGGGAGAAACAGGGGTAAAAAGTACCAAAAAAATGCAACGCTACTGGGTTTCTCACACTCAACAATTTCCATTGTCTATCAAGAATAGTCCACCAACCAAAGGACATCCAGCCAACTTAACACAACTGTGGGAAGCATTGGAGTCAACATGGGCCAGCATTCCTGTGTAACGCCTTCGACACCTTGTAGAATCCATGCCCCGACGAATTGAGGCTGTTCTGAGGGCAAAAGGGGGTGCAACTCAATATTAGAAAGATGTTCATAATGTTTTGCACACTTAGTGTATATCCTCCTTAAATCTAATGCAAATGTGTCAAACTCATTCCACGGCAGGCCGATGGTTTTCGCTCCTCCCTTGTCCTTGATTGATGAATTAAGGTCACTGATTAGTAAGGAACTCCCCTCACATGGTTGTCTAGGTCTTAATTGAAAGGGGAAAAAAAATAAACAGCAGACACTAGGCCCTCCATGGAATGAGTTTGACACCCCTGCTCTAATGGGTCAATGAGTCACACTGATGGCTTTGAGTCACTTTTAACTCGTTAGTTAATTAGAGTCTGGATCGACTCCACATAATTAAACACTTCACCAGTCTATTTACAGTTCATTACACACCACTTCTCTCCTCTATGTTGGTGTGATGACAGTTGACTTCCTCTCTCCCAGGGTAAAGGGAAAATGAACACATATTGGCTGATCGGACACAAGAACTACAGTGTTCAGAACGACAGTCTTGTGTGCCACTGGAACCCCAATCTAGCCAGAAAGAAGAAGACACTGGTGGGGAGCGACATTTCTATGGCGAACGTGAGTGCATTACACCCTAGGCAAGGGTCGTTAGTACATTAATGTATTACACCTGTTGATTATCAGCCCAAAATTGGAACTAGCTCTCTCACCTTTTTCCTCCCCTATCTTTCTTTCTCCTACCCTCTCTCTCTCTGTCACTCTCCCTCCCTCCCACTTCCATCTCTCCTACCTCCCTTCCTACCTTCCCTCCTCCTACCCCTTCCCTCTATTCTACCCCCCCCCAGTCCTGTGTGACAGTGCAGAGCCTCAGTGAGAACGCTACCACTCCCGTGCCTCAGGGCTCCAAGGCCCAGCAGGGGGCCCTGTGTGTGTCCGTGTCAGCCCAGGTGGAGCACTGCGCCAGCAGCTTCGGTACCCTGGGCTCAATGATCGGGGGCCTCCAGGGACTAGAGAGCCCCAGGGAAGGGAAAGCCCGCGGGGGGACGGGAGGAGACAAACCGGACCTGCTGCCTGGATCTGGAACCATCCCTCATATGTGATGTAGGGCTGGACTGGGACAAGAAACTTCTCTAAAACTAAATTGCTATGGATTTTTACCCTGGCTGTTTGAGTGGAGGTTCAGGGGATTTTAATGATGATGTAAATACAGTATATTTAGGCATGTGTGAAAGAACCACAATTAATAAAATATCTGGTGTGTGTGTTTTATATACAGAGTAAACATTTTTGTATCAACCTTGGACAGATTGTGTTGTCATTGTCCATCTTTTTTTTAGTCCCATAAGATCAAAACGTCTGTGGATGAATAAAAGCTCCTTTAAAATTAGCAGCGAATCGTTTCAATGTTCAGTCTTCAAAGGCACAACCGCAATAGCCAAATTAGTTGAAGTGGGTGCAATTATATGCAGATTTGTGGGCGGTGTCATTCTGGTTAGGGAGGCCCTGATTGGTGCAGCGTTCCAAGGGGTAAAGTCCCCAGGACATCAAATGAAGATATAGGGCATCAAATGAAGATATAGGGCGTGTTCCTCTGCTCAGGTGTTGCTGACGCCTGCCAGATCTTACAATGCCTGGTTATGTATTTTACATATCAGCCAACCACATATGTTATAGCAAGTCGATGACACAGTCGATGACGTGGCATGCAACCATTGGTTGATGCATGCAACTTCTGAGCAGGGTAACGCAACCAATTATAGACTTCTCAAAGGAGAAGACAGACACGCTCATCTTGAAGGGTACATCTCAATAGTCTAAATTGGCCTCTTCTCTTTGATCCACACTGAAGAATAATACAATTGTAGGCTTTTGCCATGCTGCTGAATTAAGGCCTGGGTTATTACATTCCAGTTGGAGCTCTAGAGTCTAGACGCTACCAGCCAGACACTCCTGCGTCTCAGTTTGGGAGTGCTGATCTGGGCTCAGGTCCCTCCTGTTCATATAATGATATTCATAATATCTCAAAGGCATCCATGATTAGCCCAGCAGCTAAGTAGTTGGACCTGTAGCCGAAAGGTGGCCGGTTCGAATCCAGGGCAGGGAGCTGGGAAAAGCGGGGAATTGATCTGGCAACTGGAGGGCTGCTGGGTTCACATCCCAAATACATTCCCTTAGCGTTTGGCCCATGAGCAAGGCCCTTTACACTTGTGGGAAGTGGCCTATATAGATAGGGCTAAATTGAAATGTTTCTTTCAGAAGGCATATGTATAATCATGGTAGCAATTGAAAGGGAAAAGTTTGGAGATTATGGGAAAATTATTAGACTAAACACAAGACTGAATCCAAACATTACACTGTTGATTATAAGTGCATTTTACATTTACTGTACTTTTCGCTGCATTTGTTGAGAACAAAATCTGAAAATACTCTGGATATGTTCAGTAACATGATAACAATATTCCTGGAAAGGGGTTTGAGTGAGAGGACTAACTGGTGTTTCCACACACCTCTCCAAGGTGTGCATAGTTCCTAAGTAATTTCAATGGACTTTTATGACTCAGAGAAGAGTCTTCAACTGTAAGGTGCTTTTTTGAGCTCTGCTAGCTGTGCTGTTGAGTAACTAGAGCAAGCACACTTGTAGTTGTTTTGGTTGTAACACAACCCTGCATCCCCGCCATCACACAATTACTGTTGTTTACGCAATCCAAAAATGGTCCATTATAAATCACAATCTCTGTCGGGTGGGAATCATTTGAAAGCTTGTTCTATTGCCAACATGACTAGCTACATGATACAATACTATATTACAGTGTTAGGCTTTCACAATTCAATTAAGAGAAACTGAATTTTGGCGCGCTATAAAGGAGTCAAGAATGAATTCAGGTGGGTGTGCTGCGGTGAATTTTCTTCACAACAGACAAATATAGGCTCATTCTTTTCAGAACAACCAGGGTATGACGCCAAGTCATCTTGTAACTGTACATTAAACATAGTGATCATAAACGTTGACACTGTATATGACATGCGTTTTATGCTGTGAAAATGTGAAGTCGCTCTGGATAAGAGCATCTGCTAAATGACTAAAATGTCAAATGTAAAGTGCACATTTGGACTCATGGGTGTTTGGCTTGCTTGTATATCAAAGCAGTATTTATTATGATCCTCAACGTCTTATCTTTCCAAATACATAGAGTCCTCTTCATTTATAGCATTTTCCTCACTCAGATAACAAACTATTTGCAAAAGTTGCCCGATTAGTTGGAGGGATGGGACCAACTTCTTGTTGCGCGAGGTGCTCAAGTTCAGAACGGCTGTCAGTCAAAACCTATACAGCGCTGTGAAGCGCTGAGCTAGAGCTCTGACGTCATGTATAGCATGTTACTGTACAGCCACTGCATTCAAATGTAGGCGTTTATCAGTGCCCAAATCTGCAATTTTCAACCTGTATACAGGTGCGAGTGTAAAGGGATACCCCCACAACATGCTCTCCATCCAAGGGCGCTGCACTGCAGCTTGACCCTGCGCTTGTCTCAACTGTGTGTGTGTGATGTGTGCTGTCCAGAGACCGTGCTGTCAGGGGTTGTTCGCTGTAACATGGAAAATAAAGTTGTATTGTATGTATTGTGTTGTTGAATGGCCAAAATTCCACCCTGCCTGTCAGAAAGCACGGCAAAGCAAATACTCCATCTTAAACCTAAGATCTACAGCAGTGCCTCATGTAGTGGCCAAGGGTGGATTTGAAGTTCAGAAATCGTGTTGGTGAGACAATGGATGTATAATGGATGGTACTGTGTATAAATCATGTAGCTTGTCAAGTGTAAGGTGTTCTGTCAATATGCCACAAGGGGGCACAATTTGATCAAACTTCAGCCCCTTGCTGACGTACAAGCTTAGAGTGCCCTGCTTCACTAATCAAGGGCTGCAGGGGGCATAGCCGCGGGAAGTAATTTGGGGGTGGGGCTGCTTCGATTTGCAGAAGAAAAAAATGTTACCCCACTGAAGACATCTAATTTATATCGGTCCGCTAATACAGGACTAGTAAACGCCCAGTGCACTACTTTTGTGAAATTTTTAAAACTAAATGTATTTGAGTGTTTACCAGTATTTGTAACTTGACTCTGATAATTATCTGTACAAAACAGTTAATCTGATAGTATTTGTGGAATATAAAAATACTTGCTTGATATATGTTGTCCAGTTTCTTGAAATACTTTGCAAATGCAACTTATTTCTATGTGAAAAGTGAAATGGTCTATTCATTCCTTTTTAGTAGATGCTCTGATCCAGAGCAACTAACAGTAGTGATGGCATACATTTTCATACGTTTCCCCCGTGGAAATCAAACCCACAACCCTAGCATTGCAAGTTCTATGCTCTACCAACTGAGCCACATCATCACCCACTCAATGTACTCAATTACTGTATTGTGCATTGTTTTTCTTCATGGTGATGGAAAGTCTACAGGTACAAACCTAGATGACCGGCCTATGTACAAATACAATAATGTACATTTACATTAAGTGGTTTGTAAGGATGGTAAATTAATACTGCACAGAAAGTGGTTGTTTTGCATGTTATTTGATCAACAAAAATATTTAATTTGATGTGGATGTTTTGTGTCTTGTTTTTATGTATATATATATATATATATATATACAGTCAGGTCCATGCGTATTTGGACAGTGACACAGTTTGCATCATTTTGGCTCTGTACGCCACCACAATGGATTTGAAAGGAAACAATCAAGATGTGCTTTAAGTGTAGACTTTCATCTTTAATTTAAGGGTTTTGTCAACATTATTGTATGAACCGTGTAGGAATTACAACCATTTTAATACATAATCCCCCAATTTTAGGGGCTCAAAAGTAATTGGACCAACTAACATAATCATAAATTAAATTGTGAGTTTTAATACATGGTTGCAAATCCTTTGCAGTCCAGAACCCATAGACATCACCAGATGCTGGGTTTCTTCCCTGGTGATGCTCTGCCAGGCCTTTACTGCAGCTGTCTTCAATTCCTCCTTGTTCTTGGGGTGTGTTGCCTTCAGTTTTGCCTTCAGCAAGTGAAATGTATGCTCAATTGGATTCAGGTCAGGTGATTTACTTGGCCATTGCAGAACATTCCACTTCTTTGCCTTAAAAAAGTATTGGGTTGCTTTTGCAGTATGCGTCGGGTCATTGTCCATCTGCACTGTGAAGCACCGTCCAATGAGTTTTGAAGCATTTGGCTGAATCTGAGCAGATAATATATCCCTAAACACTTCAGAATTCATCTTGCTGCTTTTGTCAGCAGTCACATCATCAATAAATACAAGGGAACCCGTTCCATTGGCAGCCATACATGCCCACACCATAACACTACCTCCACCATGCTTCACAGATGAGGTGGTGTGCTTCGGATCATGAGCATTTCCTTCCCTTCTCTATACTCTTCTCTTCCCATCATTCTGGTACAAGTTGATATTTGTCTCATCTGGCCATAGGATGTTGTTCCAGAACTGTACAGGCTTTTTTAGATGTTTTTTGGCAAAATCGAATCTGGTCTTCCTGTTTTTGAGGCTTACCAATGGTTTACATCTTGTGGTAAACCCTCTGTATTTACTCTGGTGAAGTATTCTCTTGATTGTTGACTTACCTCCTGGAGGGTGTTCTTGATCTGGCCAACTGTTGTGAAGGGGTTTTTCTTCACCAGGGAAATAATTATTCTGTCATCCACCACAGTTGTTTTCCGTGGTCTTCCGGGCCTTTTGGTGTTCCTGAGCTCACAAGTGCGTTCTTTCTTTTTAAGAATGTACCAAATAGTTGATTTGGCCACACCTAATATTTTTGCTTTCTCTCTGATGGGTTTGTTTTGATTTTTCAGCCTAATGATGGCTTGCTTCACTGGCAGTGACAGCTATTTGGACTACATATTGAGGGTTAACAGCAACAGATTCCAAATGCAAATGCCACACTTGAAATCAACAACCAGACCTTTTATCTGCTTAGATGTAAATGAACTAATGAGGGAATAACACACACCTGGCCATGGAACAGCTGAGCAGCCAAATGTCCAATTACTTTTGGTCCCTTAAAAAAGGGGGGGACCATCTATAAAAAGTGCTGTAATTCCTACACCGTTCACCCGATTTGGATGTAAATTCCCTTTAATTAAAGCTGAAAGTCTGTACTTCCAGCTCATATTCATTATTTAATTTCAACTCCAATATGCTGTGGTAGTCCGCTAAAATAATAATAACTTGGTCAATGTCCAAATAATTATGGACCTGACAATATATATATATATATACACTACCAGTCAAAAGTTTGGAAACACCCACTCATTCCAGGGTTTTTCTTTATTTTTTTACAATGTTTTACATTGTAGAATAATAGTGAAGACATCAAAACTATGAAATAACACATATGGAATCATGTAGTAACCAAAAAAGTGTTAAACAAATCAAAATATATTTTATATTTGAGATTCTTAAAATAGCCACCCTTTGCCTTGATGACAGCTTTGCACACTCTTGGCATTCTCTCAACCAGCTTCATGAGGTAGTCACCTGGAATGCATTTCAATTAACAGGTGTGCCTTCTTAAAAGTTCATTTGTGGAATTTCTTTCCTTCTTAATGCATTTGAGCCAATCAGTTGTGTTGGGACAAGGTAGGGGGGGTATACAGAAGATATCCCTATTTGGTAAAAGGCCAAGTCCATATTATGGCAAGAACAGCTCAAATAAACAAAGAGAAACGACAGTCCATCATTACTTTAACAAATGAAGTTCAGTCAATATGGAACATTTCAAGAACTTTGAAAGTTTCTTCAAGTGCAGTCGCAAAAACCATCAAGCGCTATGATGAAACTGGCTCTCATGAGGACCACCACAGGAATGGAAGACCCAGAGTTACCTCTGATGCAGATCATACATTCATTAGAGTTACCAGCCTCAGAAATTGCAGCCCAAATAAATTCTTCACAGAGTTCAAGTCACAAACACATCTCCAAATCAACTGTTCCGAGGGGACTGTGTGAATCAGGCCTTCATTGTCGAATTGCTGCAAAAAAAAACACTACCAACGGACACCAATAAGAAGAAGAGACCTGTTTGAGCCAAGAAACACGAGCAATGGACGTTAGACAGGTGGAAATGTGTCCTTTGGTCTGGAGTCCAAATTGGAGATTGTTTGGTTCAAACCGGTGTGTCTTTGTGAGACGCAGTGTGGATGAACGGATGATCTCCGCATGTGTAGTTTCCACTGTAAAGCGTGGAGGAGGAGGTGTTATGGCTTGGGGGTGCTTTGCTGGTGACACTGTCTGTGATTTATTTAGAATTCAAGGCACACTTAACCAGCATGGCTACCAACGCATTCTGCAGCGATACGCCATCCCATCTGGTTTGGGCTTAGTGGGACTATCATTAGTTTTCAACAGGACAATGACCCAACACACCTCCAGGCTGTGTAAGGGCTATTTTACCAAGAAGGAGAGTGATGGAGTGCTGCATCAGATGACCTGGCCTCCACAATCCCCCGACCTCAACCCAATTGAGATGGTTTTGGATGAGTCGGATGGCAGAGTGAAGGAAAAGCAGCCAACAAGTGCTAAGCATATGTGGGAACTCCTTCAAGACTGTTGGAAAAGCATTCCAGGTGAAGCTGGTTGAGAGAATGCCAAGAGTGTGCAAAGCTGTCATCAAGGCAAAGGGTGGCTATTTGAAGAATCTCAAATATAAAATATATTTTGATTTGTTTAACACTTTTTTGGTTACTACATGATTCCATATGTGTTATTTCATCGTTTTGATGTCTTCACTATTATTCTACAATGTAGAAAATAGTAAACTTTTGACTGGTACTGTATATATATATATATATATATATATATATATATATATATATATATATATATATATATATATATATATATATATACACTGCTCAAAAAAATAAAGGGAACACTTAAACAACACAATGTAACTCCAAGTCAATCACACTTCTGTGAAATCAAACTGTCCACTTAGGAAGCAACACTGATTGACAATAAATGTCACATGCTGTTGTGCAAATGGAATAGACAACAGGTGGAAATTATAGGCAATTAGCAAGACACCCCCAATAAAGGACTGGTTTTGCAGGTGGTGACCACAGACCACTTCTCAGTTCCTATGCTTCCTGGCTGATGTTTTGGTCACTTTTGAATGCTATCGGTGCTTTCACTCTAGTGGTAGCATGAGACGGAGTCTACAACCCACACAAGTGGCTCAGGTAGTGCAGCTCATCCAGGATGGCACATCAATGCGAGCTGTGGCAAGAAGGTTTGCTGTGTCTGTCAGCGTGGTGTCCAGAACATGGAGGCGCTACCAGGAGACAGGCCAGTACATCAGGAGACGTGGAGGAAGCCGTAGGAGGGCAACAACCCAGCAGCAGGACTGCTACCTCCGCCTTTGTGCAATGAGGAGCAGGAGGAGCACTGCCAGAGCCCTGCAAAATGACCTCCAGCAGGCCACAAATGTGCATGTGTCTGCTCAAACGGTCAGAAACAGACTCCATGAGGGTGGTATGAGGGCCCGACGTCCACAGGTGGGGGTTGTGCTTACAGCCCAACACCGTGCAGGACCTTTGGCATTTGCCAGAGAACACCAAGATTGGCAAATTCGCCACTGGCGCCCTGTGCTCTTCACAGATGAAAGCAGGTTCACACTGAGCACATGTGACAGACGTGACAGAGTCTGGAGACGCTGTGGAGAACGTTCTGCTGCCTGCAACATCCTCCAGCATGACCGGTTTGGCGGTGGGTCAGTCATGGTGTGGGGTGGCATTTCTTTGGGGGGCCGCACAGCCCTCCATGTGCTCGCCAGAGGTAGCTTGACTGCCATTAGGTACCGAGATGAGATCCTCAGACCCCTTGTGAGACCATATGCTGGTGCGGTTGGCCCTGGGTTCCTACTAATGCAAGACAATGCTAGACCTCATGTGGCTGGAGTGTGTCAGCAGTTCCTGCAAGAGGAAGGCATTGATGCTATGGACTGGCCCGCCCGTTCCCCAGACATGAATCCAATTGAGCACATCTGGGACATCATGTCTCGCTCCATCCACCAACGCCACGTTGCACCACAGACTGTCCAGGAGATGGCGGATGCTTTAGTCCAGGTCTGGGAGGAGATCCCTCAGGAGACCATCCGCCACCTCATCAGGAGCATGCCCAGGCGTTGTAGGGAGGTCATACAGGCACGTGGAGGCCACACACACTACTGAGCCTCATTTTGACTTGTTTTAAGGACATTACATCAAAGTTGGATCAGCCTGTAGTGTGGTTTTCCACTTTAATTTTGAGGGTGACTCCAAATCCAGACCTCCATGGGTTGATACATTTGATTTCCATTGATAATTGTTGTGTGATTTTGTTGTCAGCACATTCAACTATGTAAAGAAAAAAGTATTTAATAAGATTATTTCATTCATTCAGATCTAGGATGTGTTATGTTAGTGTTCCATTAATTTTTTTGAGCAGTGTATATATAAAACTTAAGGTTTTCAAGAAAATAAAACGGATCCGATTATATAAAGTGGTCCTCTGTAGCTCAGCTGGTAGAGCACGGCGCTTGTAACGCCAAGGTAGTGGGTTCGCTCCCCGGGACCACCCATACACAAAAAAATGTATGCACGCATGACTGTAAGTCGCTTTGGATAAAAGCGTCTGCTAAATGGCATATTATTATTTCTATCACAGCGCTATGGTCCGCGATGCTTCATACTAGAAACAAGCTAAAATACTCTGGAAATACGTGATTCGAATGCATATGTGGATATCATTGTTTCGTTTCTTTGATATTCAGAGGCTGAGCTACAACCTATAGCTGAGGAGACAAAACATTGACTTTGCTCTGGAAGTAATCTAATTATGTCACTATCAATTGATTAAGCTATTCACTTTCTATACAATAGAATATGTTTAAACCCAGATACGTTTTAGGGAAACACTTGTGACTTTCTCTCGTTGGGTTAAGCCACAGAAGAAGAGTAGCCAGCAGTTAAAGTTTAGGACTACATTTTTCTTCGTCGGTAGACCTACTCTGTCTGGGGTGGAAAGCAAGGTAGGCTTAACTTTTGATTCCAAATGACGTCTCAGATTTAATTATTTACAAGCAGGGACAGTTTCGTTGCAAACAAGAGACACTGATTTGGCATTGGAGAAATATGATAAGATGAACACATAAGCCTATCTCTCTGTCCATTCTTAGCCTGTAATTTTGGTAATTTGTGTGGTATTAAAAAATATTCTGCTAATATGTAAAATGACGTAGAAATGCATGAAATGTTTATAAAAGGCAATTTTTTCTCTGGCCTGTAAATACGATGATAGATTCATGCAATGCTTTTACTATAAAGGAGATCTTTCCACCCCTACTCTTGTCCACAGTGGTCTGTGAACCCACAACCTTCTGGCCCGCAGCCCTGTACGCTATCAAAATTCCTGTGTTGCCATTCAATGCTTACAGTAGGAAGAACAGTTTCTAAAACTGCATATTTAAGGCTCTGGTCTGTCCAAGAAGTCAGGGTAAACGGTAGACATGTTCTCTGCTATCCACTTTGTTTTAATTATTATTTTGGGTTTAGGGGAGGGTTTAGGTAAAATATATTTTGCTGAAGGGAGGCCCAGCCATCCATTTTCATTTCTGAGGGATCCTTAGCAGCCCTGAAGTGAAACCTTTCAAAGATAACAAAATACAAGTAGGAATGGGTAGATATCATTTGGGGGAGTATTATTTTGGGTTAAAAATGGAAATACACCTTTGTTTACATGTGCACATTAAACCCTCCTCATGTTCAAACAGTCCTGATTACAGTTTTGCATTCAGAAGTAAAAAAAAATGTGAAGCTACTTCAAGTGGTCCAGAACTATAGTGTACATTATAGACATCATTATTAAAACATGACGACAGTGAAAACGGACAGGTTATATCATTAATTGGATACCCTTTGCATGTTCGAGCTCGAAGTCCAAGATGCCATGTGCGGGTTGAGAATATGTTGTAGGATGAGTTATTTATTGGAGCTAGCTGGCTTCAGGGACAATGACCTGAGTGGTATTAATTTGGGCGCACAGTAGCAAAACATTTAAAACTGGTGTACAACAGAAAACATAAATAAGTGTTTCGTATTGGACAAGTTCAGATAGTACCTCACTGTTCAGGACCGTTTACTTCCATTTCGTACCTAATGAATACGACCCTGCTATCTTTGTCAGGTCTACCAGAGGCTTCTGGGACTGGGGCATCATATGACCGGTGCTGCAGTAGGGTCCTGTAAACACTTGAAAGTGTTCGCCACGTCCATGGAGTGACACCCAGAGAGAGCGAGAGAGAGATAGAGAGATGGGAGTCGTGTGACTTTGACTGTGCCTGGAATGGCAAGAGACCCCTGTTACACATAACACACACACTGGTGCACAGCAGCACCAATCCAGTCTAGGCCAGCCATAAGTGACACAGTTACTGTTGGGTTAACAAAGATGGGAACATAGAATACATAGGTCCCCATTTGTAATGATTAGGGCCAGGAGTTTTCCCTTCCCTTTTCAACTGACCAAACCAGAAAAAATGTAATAATTGATTAATAACCTCCCCTACCTAATAGCATTTTGAAACCTTAAAACACCACAGACAAATAACAATGGTCATTATGTACTGTATTTAGCATGGGTGAAATTATGTTAATCACTACATGATCAAACGTATGTGGACACCTGCTCGTCGAACATCTCATTCCAAAATCATGGGCATTAATATGGAGTTGGTCCCCTATTGCTGCTATAACAGCCTCCACTCTTCTGGGAAGGCTTTTCACAAGATGTTGGAACATTACTCTGAGGACTTGCTTCTATTCAGGTTGTGTGGCCTGCCACTTCGCGGCTAAGCCGTTGTTGCTACTAGACGTTTTCACTTTACATTTTTTGTCATTTAGCAGACGCTCTTATCCAGAGCGACTTACAGTTAGTGAGTGCATACATTTTCATACTGGCCCCCCGTGGGAAATGAACCCACAACCCTGGCGTTGCAAGCGCCATGCTCTACCAACTGAGCTATAACAGCACTTTCAGCTCTAGCAGGGCAGAAATTTGATGAACTAATTTGTTGGAAAGGTGGCGTCCTATGATGGTGCCACGTTCAAAGTTACTGAGCTCTTCAGTAAGGCCATTCTACTGCCAATGTTTGTCTATGGAGATGGCATGGCTGTGTGCTCGATTTTATACACCTGTCAGCAACGGGTGTGGCTGAAATAGCCAAATCCACTAATTTGAAGTGGTGTCCACATACTTTTGTATATATAGTATATTTGCTTATACCATGGCATTGTTGAATACTCATTTCTGATTGGGTTGAAGGGCATTCGTTTTTTCCAGTTGATACCCCTTACCGCTATGAACGCCTGCTGATGAGAGGTAATATTTACAAGAAGCTCTTGTCCTATGGCCCAACAGTGAATTGCCAGCTACCGGGGCCATTTTGAATGCCAAGCTTGTCATTTACTTCAATTACTGCTAGCAGCAGCCAGAGACTTGACCTCTGACCTCTGTAATTGAGCCGAGTGTATGAACAACACGACACCTGACAATAGCTAACTGAACCTGCCAGATGGCGACATAGGGATTCTGTCGGTGTTTAGTGTTAGTATCATACAACATGTTAATCCAAAATTGTTGACAAATTTATAGTATGACATTTTGGGAACCCATTTTTGTGAATAATTTTGTATTAATATTTTAAACATTTGGACACAGTCACAGATATTCAAATAAAATAAATGTATCTTTTATCTGGGAAAGCAGTTAGTGACGGGTGAATGACACAGTTGTGAATCAGTAGTGACGTGATGTGATAGAGGAAGGGGAAGATTGTTATGCTTCCACAGTTTAGTTTAGGATGCTGCTTCAGTGGACTAAAATGTTGACATATAATATGGAAAGCTTATCACCTGCTCTGAAGTAGAGGAAATGACTTAAATGCCACATTTTTGACTCTATAAAACAGTTCGTTCTTTATCACAGACAGCAGCCAACATACCTGCTGCGAACTTCATCCAAACAAATAAGTGATTAGGAGGGTAAGCCATTTAGAGAGTAATGTTGGCTTCTGTTGTTGAAGAGAAAAATGATCAAATCCATGCTCTTCTAACCTATAACCTATTATTATGTATTATGATACTACTTCATACCACATTAACATGTCCCAACAATCAACTTGAATAATGAAGCCATTTGACAGAAAAGGTCAAGACAGGCCTGTACCTTCCCATCTCTAGTCACCCCCACCCCCCCTCTTATACCCCCTCCACCCACCACAACAAACACCCACATTCTCTCTCTCACACATCACACACATACTCCCATGGAGAGCCTGGATGTCATGCCACACTCACTTGTCGTGAGGTGTGGAAGCAGGTGGGCTCATTAGTGGAAATGACTCTTGTGTGCATTGCTGCCCTGATAATAACGCTGTCACGAGGGGACAACGTGATGATGGCACAGCAATGAATAGGTGCTGCCCTCTCTCTGCTCTCTCTATTACTACCTCTATACCACAGGCAGCCAGTGGCAACTTAATTGGGGAGGACGGGCTCATAGTAATGGCTGGAACGGAATCAATGGAATGGTATCGAACACATCAAACACATGGTTTCCAGGTAGTTGATACCATTCCATTTACTCCATTCCAGCCATTATTGTGAGCCGTCCTCCCCTCAGCAGCCACCTGTGCTCTCTTTCTCGTTCTGTTTCTCTCACTCTCTTTGTCTCTCTCTTTGTCGCTCTCTCTCTTTGTCTCGCTCTCTCGACCCCAGGCACTGACTCAGAGAAAACGCACTGCCATCTAGTCATGTGCACACCCCTGTGCAATATTACTCTATGACTCTTATATTACATTATATAATATTGTTTCATGCACGTCCTCTAAAACGGGTCCAATCAGAACCTATTGGGGGAAAGGAGAGTCTTGTTTTCTTAAACCAGCATCAGACACTTAGCGTTTGTTTTGCCCAGGACCAGTGAAAAGGTGTTAAATGTTCAGAGGATATCAGTGTAATTTCTCAATGCTTAGTGCTCCATGCCCTGCATACATATCTCAGTGGTTCTCTGCTTTTGAAAATGTAGCTGTTCTTCTAAAAGTCAATAACCCGTCTAAAGTGCTGTATTATTTTCACTTCCCCAGACCTCTGTTTCAGTCACCAGGGCCATAGCCAGTGTCTTGAGTTTTAGTGAGGTCAGTTAAAAAAGTTTAATTTTATGCATTTCTATACAATTTAAAAACTCAAAATTGCTATTTGGAAAACAGCAAAAACAAGCAAAAATTACTCCTACCGCTATCACATTGGTTGCTGGAGCTTCATTCACCTCAGTCGATCTACAAACACATAGCCTATTAGCTATACAATTAGCCGCTACACATTAACTCAGCACCGGGTTTATACACTATAATTGAATACGTACAGAGGGATCTGTTAGCAGAAAAAGTATTTTATTAACAAAAGATAAACAAATATGTTTGCTTTACAGCAGATTTCCTGCAATTCTACACATTTTGCCATGACTTGTGCCATGTTAATATGATATCTGAGTGAGAGGGACTAACATAATCAATGGGGGCTCCCTGGAGGTCAGGGCCCCTGGGCACATGCCCTGCGTGCCCGGTCAGTAATTCGGCCATGATTACAACAAGTTTAGATAGCTGGCAAGACTAACTAGTCTAATTTGCCAATCTAAAATGTTCAACTGACGTGGGCTAATTGAGTGACTGTCAGTGAGTGAAATATAACAAGAGGAAAACTGCTGATGCACAACCAAGTTTTTAAATGTCACATTATGTATTCTATTATTCTATCTCTCAACAGTAAGTTGAGACCCCGACTGAGTTCCCAATTGTATTATTATTATCTATTTTTTTACATTCGAAAAGATTGCCGAGGTCCAGACCTCTGTGTCCTCATATGTAGCTAAGGCCCTGCCCTACCAGTAACTAGGCTCCATGTGTGACGTTCTGGCACAAAGGGGCGAGAAGCATTCCACCCCAAAAATGGAAGTGGTGCGGTGCAGATAGGGCGAGCCGAAACATGGTCTCATAGAGTTGATGTAACATAGTAAACGAAAATCCGGGACACTCAAATTAGTATGATAAGTTACGTTTGGTATGGTTACATAAGACAGAAGGTTACTTAAGGCGAAAACAAAAGGAGGGAGGTTGGTCGTGGTGGATGGGTGGGCCTATAACGCAAATGTCTAGCAACCCAAAGGTTGCGTGTTCGACCTTAACCCCTAACCCTAACCCCTAGCCTAGCTAAGGTGTAAAATATCATACGTGTTTGAAATTTTGAACATATTGTACATATTATAATCGTAACATCAGACAAATTGTAATTCGTAACATATCACATAAATTGTAATTCGTAACATATCATACAAAATGTATGATAGACATACTCAAATTAATACATACCATACCAAACATAACATTATACTAATTTGAGTGTCACTAATTTACATTTTCTATGTCACGTCTACCCCTGAGTCCAGGTTGGTTCAGTAGTAATGAAACAGAAAACGATTTGAAACAGAAAAACAAAAATGAGCATTCTCATTGGACACTTTACAGGTAGTACCTTCTCCATTTCAAAGTGTTTTCCAATTGAAATGCTCATTTTCCTTTTACGTTTCAAGACATGCTTTAAAAAAATAAATATCTGTTTTAATGCCTACTGAACACAACCCATATGTGCTCCATGTTACTATACTAATTCCATGGAACATACAGCCTGTTATTAAGCAACAATGTTATGTTTATGACCATTCATCGCAATTCATGAATACACTTTTTCATCTATTCAGTGAATTCTGGATGACTAATCAACACATCACCCAAAGCATTCCTGATATCATGCTTTAAACCTTCCGAATATCAACTTTTAAAAGATTTGGACATTGAATGGCACAGTCGGGGTAATGTCGCAGGTGGGTTTCATACAAAGCCACCAGCCCAGACATAATAGCACATGCCAACAGCAAAAGCCAGAATTCAAAGCTAATTACTCATGGGTTTGAAACCCTGTGGACTGGGCTTTGATACCGGACCAATGCGTTACCACAGGAACACACAAACTGGCTGTCGCAACTGTCCCTGAATCCCCTCTCCAAGGAGAAAGCCCTGAAAAGTCTGAAAGTACCACTGGGGTGTGTGTAGTCGGGTGGACACAGTGTTTCCATTATTACTGCGTGTGGCTCCTCCAACATTAGACACGGCGGTGGTGCGTGTGGCCTGGGGTAATGTCATTGATATCTGTCAGAGAGCTATGGGGGGTCAAGTTTGGGAGGAAGGGACACTAAAGAGATTTTAATGATATTGTAAAGCTAGCTCTTTGGATTTGTGCACCGGTGCAGAATGTCTTGGAAACACATTTAGTCATTGACTGTAAATGTGGTACATTGAAATGTATATTTGATGTTGTTGTTGTTGTGGGGTGGTAGAGCCACACTCTGAAAGATGTGTTTACCATCAAAGAGTGGGCCTGCCAATATTTCAAGGTACATTCCAGGACAAGGTATTTTTGATATTGTTCAAATATCAACTGGTTATTTATTAATTATTTGTTGAAATCCCCAATTGTTGGAAATCAGATTGGTATGACATTTTCTCAGCAAATAAATACTACTCAAAATCTTGTAACAGGAATTATCTGAGGACTAGGAAATTCTAATCTACGCATCCAAATATACAGTAGCATATATTTCACTTTACGAGAACTTCTTTGCCATTTCGAAAGCTCCACTTGGCTTGTTTAAGCAACATACGATAAAAATAGCATGAACTAACGCTGAAGGAGGTTTCTGACATGTTAAAATAGCCTTATCTTTGTAAAAGGTGGCTCTAGAGAGGTCACACTCAGCACAATGTTATGTAGGGCCTTACGTAACTCGAAGGGAGTGCAGCAGGCCTTAGATTCCTCATGGAACCATAGGCTGTGATGTAACCGTTTGAGACTGGGAGTGCAGGCTAGGGTGGCTATAGGGGCAGGGCTAATGAGTACATGGGCCTATATGTTCTAACTCTAAGGAACATCATCCATGTGGCGTGTGTCTGAAGTCAACCATGCATGGTCCATTGCAGACCTGGGTTGAAATACTATTTGAAATCATACTTTAGCTGGGCTTGACTGGGCTTGCCTGTTGCAATTGAACCAATAGAAAAGTCCCAAAAGTGCAAACCCTGCCCATGTGGCACTCCAGGCAGGCTATAGCAGGTCGGATATGTCCTAACTCCGACGTCCATCATGCCTGTGGTGTGTGCCTGAAGCCAACCTTGGTATATTGACACAATTGGACAAATTGAAAAGTAATGAGATGACATGACATGAGGTAACATGATATGAGATGAGATCTACAATGGCTGCTCATGAGAGTCAGTATGAAAATGTTACAAGTTATTATGTTATTATTATGTTACGTTACCCAGAGTTTTTCCTTGTCAAGTCACGTGGCCTTAAGTCTTGAGTATTAATCACTCTATTCATATCCTAATCTAGAGGATATGTTTGCATTTTCTCATCTTTTGATATATGTCCAACAAATGCCTGTCATTTGAGTCTTGTCGTATCTCCTGCCCTGCAAATGCCATTCCATTATGAGGTCAGTGCACACACCTCTCTCTCCCTGGCCTTTCAGAGGCTGGCAACACACACATGCACGCACACACTCGCACACACACGCATGCGCACACATGCGCACACATGCATGTCACAAGGTGGATAAGTGACAAGTTCTAGGTCTGGGATTGAGCAGGCAGCATGATACAGAGGCAGAACACAAAATACTGTTTTCAACATGTATGTAAGACATGGTTTTCAATCAGTCTCAGCACATTCTTAGTTCCGGCACATTGTAAATTTGGTTTCACAATTCAGTTAGAATGTTAATTTCGGCAATTCATGTTCTCGATACCTTTACTTTAAAAACCATGCTACTTAAAACCAGACACATACAAACAAAACAAAACAACAATGGGCACAGGAAGCGACGCAGCCCACCAGGCTTTAAACAAGTAAATTCAGCCACCATGGACCAGGTGACTGGAGATGGATCAAAGGGACCCACTAGAGCAAATCGACCTAATCTAGTTGGGACATGCCCCAATGTTGAAGTCTCCATTAACGGGAGACGAGCGACATTTTTTATGGACACTGGGTCCCAAGTTACCCTTATGACAGAGGCATGGTGGATCCTTGTTGCTGAAAGCTAATGGCTGAAACGTTTGGTGAGAGCAACAATTCCTCAACCTTGTGAATATTGAACCAAACAGTTGAGACATATTTACTGGTCCCTGTTTCTTTGTGCCTCAGGTCCATTAGGAAGAGACGGATCTACTGGACGGAGCAGGAGTAAAATAAGGAGCTGCTGATTTTCCCCCACCCCCTAAAACAGGATAAACTATTTTTCATATTTCCATTTTTCCCTTTTGTGGAATCGATTCCACCTCAACCCCTTTAGTGGGTGGCCTACATTATTTTTGATACATTTCCAATCTACTAATTTTTCCAAATAAATGTTCATCCTTTTTGCTGGAATCTTTCCTCCTTGTGTTTCATGGTTACTGTGAACTGGTCACTAGAACTCAAACCTTTTACAGTTGAGTCCTGGTGCTCCAAACCTCCACCAGGGGGCGTAGTCAGGTTTTTATGACATACACACTCCCACACCCACACACACACACACACACACACACACACACACAACCCTCACGTGAACACACACACACTCCACCAGAACACCTCAACAGCCAAGCTAATGATCCCCCACTGGCAAATCAATCATTACACACAGGTGCCATGAGCAATACCCTCCGTTCATAGCCAAAAATAACACGGATACTGTCTTCACAATATCCTGCCGATGACGCACTGTTAAAAAGTCATCCAGATTACCTTAATTGTCTTTGAAAAGTCAGGTTTTGCCAGGTATTTTTAGCATTGACATTAATGATTGGTTAAAGGGGACATGGAAGTGGGGGTGGATAGGGATTCGACCAAGGCCTTTCTCAGAAAGACAGTGGCTGCGTCCCAAATGGCACTTCCTATTCCCTATGGGCCCTCGTCAAAAGTAGAGCACTATATAGCGAATAGGGTGCCATTTGGGATGCATCCAGTGAATCAGGGATAGTGAGTGTTCTTCTTGCTGCGCTTTAGCAATGTATCTATGATAAGGTAATCAGTGTGTGTCGGAGGAGTGAGAGGACAGTGCTGACAGACTGGGTTAGTTGAGAACATCCGTGGTTCAGTGGCTGTCCCTCGTCCCACTCGCCCTGTCCCTAATCAGGTGACAAATTCTCGACTCATTCTTGTTCTGTCACACAGATATGATGTAGATAGATATAATTCAAGTGTTGGAGCGGGTGGATGGTTAGCGTCGTTGTAATAGTCATCATCATCAATGATTCATTATCAATGTTCCCTATCATCTCTCATAGCTACAGTGCTTTCAGAAAGTATTCACACCCCTTGACTTTTTCCAAATGTTTTGTTACAGCCTGAATTTAAAATTGATTACATTTAATTTTTTGGGTCATTGGCCTACCCCATAATGTCAAAGTGGAATTATGATTTTATAAAATTGTTTTACAAATTAATTAAAAATGAAAAGCTGAAATGTCTTCAGTCAATAAGTACACAGCCCCTTTGTTATGGCAAAACTAACTCATTTCAAGAGAAGACAATTGCATAACAAGTCACATAATAAGTTGCATGGACTCAATCTGTGTGCAATAATAGTGTTTAACATGATTTTTTAATGACTACCTCATCTCTGTACCCCACATATACAATTATTTGTAAGGTGAATTCCAAACACAGATTCAACTAAAAAGACCAGGGAGGTTTTCCAATGTCTCACAAAGAAGGGCACCTATTGGTAAAAGCAGACATTGAATATCCCTTTGAGCAGTTAATTACACTTTGGATGGTGTATCAATTCGTCACTACGAAGATACAGGCATCCTTCCTAACTCAGTTGCCGGAGAGGAAGGAAACCGCTCAGGGATTTCACCATAAGGCCAATGGTGACTTTGAAACAGTTGCGGAGTTTAATGACTGTGACAGGAGAAAACTGAGGATGGATCAACAACACTGTAGTTATTCCACAATACTAACCTAATTGACAGAGTGAAAAGAAGGAAGCTTGCACATATTACAAATATTCCAAAACATGCGTCATGTAGTCCTGTGTAGCTCAGTTGGTAGAGCATGGCGCTTGCAACGCCAGGGTTGTGAGTTCGATTCACACGGGGGGGGGGGGCAGTTTGAAAAAATAAAGAAATTATGTATGCACTCACGAGCTGTAAGTTGCTCTGGATAAGAGCGTCTGCTAAAATGACTAAAACAATTTTTTTGCAATAAGGCACTAGAGTAAAACTGCAAAAAATGTGGCAAAGTAATTAACTGTCCTTAATACAAAGCGTTATGTTTGGGGCAAATACAACACAACACATCACTGAGTACGACTCTTCATACTTTCAAGCATGGTGGAGGCTGCATCATATTATGGGTATGCTTGTTTTTTAGGATAAAAATAAATGGAATAGAGCTAAGCACAGGCAAAATCCTAGAGGAAAACCTGGTTCAGTCTGCTTTCCAAAAGACACTGGGAGACAAATTCACCTTTCAGCAGGACAATACCCTAAAACACAAGGCAAAATCTACACTGGAGTTCCTTACCAAGACAACATTGAATGTTCCTGAGTGGCCTAGTTACAGTTTTGACATAAATCGGCATGAAAATCTATGGCAAGACTTGAAAATGGCTGTCTAGCAATGATCAAAAACAAACTTGACAGAGCTTGAAGAATTTTGAAAAGAATAATGTGCAAATATTGTACAATCCAGGTGTGCAAAGCTCTTAGGGACTTACCCAGAAATACTCACAGCTGTAATCACTGCCAAAGGTGATTCTAACATGTATTGACTCAGGGTGTTGAATACTTATCTAATCAAGATATATTTGTGTTTTATTTTTCATATATATTTTTTTACAGATGTTAGAATTTTTCTTCCACTTTGACATAACAGAGTATTTTGTGTAGATCATTGAAAAAAGACAATTAAATCAATTTTAATCCCACTTTGTAACACAACTAATTGTGGAAAATGTCAAGGGGTTTAAATACTTTCTAACATCACTGTAATATATTAACATGACTGTGATTTACACTGTAAAATACAACCTGTAACATATTGACGTTCTTGTGTAAGCACTTACGACGACAAATTAGTCTGTCTACTGTAGGTGACATTTGTTCATTTTTTGAAGTGTGTGGGTGGGTGTGTGTGTGTGTGTGTTTGCATGCATATTAATGCCTACCTGCGTGTGTATGTGCATGTAGGTGTCTAGAGGCTAGAGGCTTGTTCCAAACAACCCTACACACAACCAAGAGCACACTCACACACTACCCCAGTGAGAAGAGAGACCAAGGGCAAATTATGAGCGATTAGCCTGATTACTCCCTCCTCCCACTGCCTTGGATGTGGGGCACACAGGGTGGAGATGGAGGGGGACTAATTTACATCTCACCAGCCTCTTGGCACAAGGAGCTATCATCCCAAATTGACTTAAGTCTCAGGGCATCTGGTGATAAAATACTTTTAAGGGGTTTGAAACGGTTTTAAACTTTCCTTAAGACCATTTATCATATTGGACCTTTTCAGAATGTAGCACCTGGCAGACCAAACAGTCGCCTTATCAAATATTGCAAAAAAAAAAAAATCTGAAATCTCTCTCTCTCTTGCTCTCTCTGTCCCAGGGAAAGTCTGACCTCAGAACAGAGTTGATTCGGTAAAACATTATGTGTGATCATTTGCAATAATATATTGATATGTATGTGATAATAATAATATATTATGAATCCACATGAATGTTAACCTCAGTGTTTCATCAAAATTGGAAACAAAGATCTCGACTTTCAAATGGTAATACCATGGGAATCATTTCAGGATACAATCCGGTTTTATCTAATCATGTGTTTCATTTTCCTTTCCAAATTACTACAGCTTTTGAACGTACAGTTCTGAACCTGAAGAAAACTAAAATCATGCCCAACGGGCCAATGGATGCCGTGCGTAAAGCACGCACCGGACACAGGCCATGCAACCTACATTGTTCACTGGAAGCAAACGGAGGAGGTGAGAAAGGGAACAGCTCGAAAGCCAGAAACCTGTAAGACATACAGTAGCCATAACCTTGGGAGCAAAAGCTGCATCAGGACGTAACATCACTTTGGAGTCTCCAAACAGGAAGGGTGTACTGATAGTGCGTGGAAATCCTGAACGCGCTTGGCCGATGCCAAGGCCATGAGCAGGGCAGTCTTGCAGGAAAGGACCTTCAGGTCCACAAACTCCAATGGTTCAAACGGAGGCTCACACAGAGCGTCCAGGACCAAAGCCAGGTCGGTGCAATAGGCTTAGACACTGGTCTGAGCCGACGCATGCCTTTCAGGAACCGCACCATCAGAGGATGAGACTCCGGGGTAGAGCCTCAATCCCTATAAACCTTTAATGTGGAAAAGAAAGACTCTGCTCAAAAAGCTCTTGCAAGAACATTAAAATGTCCACCAAAGACCTCTGAAAAGGAGAAACTCCTTTAACCTGACACCAACCCTCAAACGTGCGCCACTTATATGCATACAACCCTCTAGTAGAGGGAGCACACGCGGTCATAATAACGTTTGAGGGTAAACTCCTACCCATCAAATTCAACCTTTCAGGGGGCAAACCCACAGATCCCATATCTGCGGTCGTGGGTGCCAAAATCTCCCGTGTGCCTGGGACAATAGATCCCGATGACACGGAACCCTCCACAGGTCCCACCCAACAGGCGGATGATCTCCGGGAACCAGGGTTGTCTGGGCCAATGGGGAGACACCAGAATCAACAACTGACCCACCTGACAGACCCTCTCCACGGTGGCCTGAATCAGGTCCACTGGAGGAAACGCGTAGAGCAGGGTCCGAGGCCAATGATACGCCAAAGCATCTGTTCCCAACAGAATGCCCAGATCCCTCATTGAGAAGAACAGAAGACAATGCACGTTTTCTCGCGAGGCGTAAATATCTACGTCACCGTAGAAATAAAAAGTAGATCCGCACCCACGTTGAGAGATCCGGAAGGAAACGTCGCCCTGAGCGACAGGAAATGTGCACTGCTCCATTCGAGCAGATAACGGGCCAGGAGAGAGAGAGGCCAAGTCCCCCCCTGCCTGTTGATGTACACCACTGCCGTCCTGTTGTCGGACCTTACCAACACATGCTGGCCCTCCAACATCGGAAGGAAAAGCCTCAGTGCTAGCAAAACAGTCAGTAGCTCTAGGTAATTGATATGCAGTGCACCATTGCACTGTTGACCAAATCCCTCTTTTATGTCCAGAAGCCTAGCAATCACCAAGCGCCGAAACAGACGCACCAACAGAAATCCCAGAGGCACCACAGCTATCATAGAGGCCATCAGACCCAATAACTGCAGGCACAAGTGAAAAGGCACCGAGAGCCCCAGCTGAAACCGTGCCATACAGAGCCGGAATGCAACCCTCAAACTGAATGCGCTGAGCCGGAGCCAAACAACTTTTCTTGTGATTCACTATGAACCCCAGAGACTGAATATGGGAAACCAGCGTGGCAGTGTGGAGCTCCACCTGTTCTCTCGACTGCTACGACCAGCCAATCATCCAGATAGGCCAATACTCTGATCCCCTGGCATCACACCGGTGCCAAAGCCGACTCCACCACCATAGAAAAGGTGCAGGCTATAGGGAGAGCCTGAAAGGTAGGACCAGAAACTCGTAGGCCACACCCTCGAAAAACCTGTGTGGCCAGAGAAACCAAAATGAGCCTCACTCAGCTGAATGAGCCACCCTATCAACTCTGACCTCAGACATCCCCATTCCCGGGGTCGCTTCACCGGAATACCCTTCACCTGTAGCCCCAATCTTTCTCACAGTCAGCCCGACGCCCAATGGAGGTTTAATTTTTCCGCAGACAATGGTCACATGAGCCAAGGCCTCCTGAACATGTTTCCACCCCAGGCAAACAGGACAGCACTCGTGAGTATCTTTCATTTTAATTGTGAAACCACATGCCCTAGTGTTACAGGAGTAGGTCGCAGTTCCGGAGCGACCCACTAGGTGTCACCCTCTGACTGGCCCAAGGGTGGAGTGTTCCGTTACTCTCTCTCTCCGAGCTGGTTCCGGTCATGGGCCTGGACGGTCGGCCGTTGGAGTCGGGCTGCATCACCCAGCGCACTGTCCCACGCGTGTCCGGGTGGCGGTGGGGCTATGGGAGTATATCCAGTTTTTCATTGTGGACTCTCCAGAGTGTTCTCTCATCCTCAGGCACCCCTGGCTGGTCGCCCACAACCCCGGATAGACTGGTCCACGGGGCGGCTCATCCTGGAGGGAGGCTCCGCCCCCGTCCTGTTCTGGTCGCCACCGACCACTCATCAGCTCAAACCACCGTCCCAGACCACCTACCAGTCCTCACCTCTTCCCCAGGAGTATTGGGATCCCACACGAGGGCGATGGCTTTCCTTGTCCCGGCCGGCGACGCTGGCCATGAGGGACGACCCCATTGTCCCTAACGCCCTGATGGCTGCCCCAGTTTCTTGGGGAATTGATAGGCTGGTCAGAGCAGCGCTACGGCGGGAGCCCGATCCGGGCAGAGGTCCATCGGGAAGGATGTACGTACCCAAGGCTGCGCGCTCGCGACTGCTTCAGTGGGCACACGCGTCTGACCTCACCAGCCATCCGGGGGGCGCCAGGACGTTGGAGTTCCTGCGTAGGAGGTTCTGGTGGCCATCTGCTGAGGGGGATACGCGCACCTTCGTGGCTGCTTGCCCGGTGTGCGCACGCACGAAGAGCTCGTCAGCCCGCGGCAGGGCTGCTCCGACCCCTGCCTATCCCCAAGTGCCCCTATTCCCCGAGCAAGAGAAGGAGGCGGCGGTCCCGTCGGGCCATTCAGAGTGAAAAGGCGAGTCAACACAGTGACCTACCGCCTGCAACTTCCCCCCACCATGCGGGTGCATCCCACATTCCATGTGTCCCTCCTCTAGCCCGTCGCCACCTGTCCCCTGGCTCCCCCTCCTCGTTCTGTTCCCCCGCTGCGCCTCGTCGGAGGGCAGCCGGCTATTACGGTGGACCGGATCCTGGACTGCCTGCGGGTGGGGTCTCCTGGTGGACTGGGAGGGTTATGGGCCGGTGGAGCGGGGTGCCCAGGAGGGACATTCTGGACCCAGGGCTGATACAGCATTCCGTCGCCTCCACCCAGAGGGGGGGGGGGGGGCACTGTTACAGGAGTGGGTCGCAGTTCCGGAGTGACCCACTAGGTGTCATCCTCCGACAACCATAGGCCGAGTGATGTTACGTCCTAATGCAGCTTTTGCTCCCATAATTATCTACGTATTGGTGTCACCTGTGGCTATCTGATTCACCTGTGTATTTATGCCCTCACTTCCCTGTGTTCCCTTGCTCAGTTTTCTCTGCTAGTTCCTTAATGTCAAGCAGTACGTATCAGTTTCGGATCATGTGACGGAGTTACAGGTACTCGAGAAGTGTTCTCCCTGTGTCATTGTGTTTTTCCAGTCAGAGTTAGTATTTCGTATTGTTTGCTGTCAGCCTGTTTTTTGGAGACCTACAGTGAGGGAAAAAAGTATTTGATCCCCTGCTGATTTTGTACGTTTGCCCACTGACAAAGAAATGGTCAGTCTATAATTTTAATGGTACAGTGGGGAAAAAAAGTATTTAGTCAGCCATCAATTGTGCAAGTTCTCCCACTTAAAAAGATGAGAGAGGCCTGTAATTTTCATCATAGGTACACGTCAACTATGACAGACAAAATGAGACAAAAAAATCCAGAAAATCACATTGTAGGATTTTTTATGAATTTATTTGCAAATTATGGTGGAAAATAAGTATTTGGTCAATAACAAAAGTTTCTCAATACTTTGTTATATACCCTTTGTTGGCAATGACACAGGTCAAACGTTTTCTGTAAGTCTTCACAAGGTTTTCACACACTGTTGCTGGTATTTTGGCCCATTCCTCCATGCAGATCTCCTCTAGAGCAGTGATGTTTTGGGGCTGTCGCTGGGCAACACAGACTTTCAACTCCCTCCAAAGATTATCTATGGGGTTGAGATCTGGAGACTGGCTAGGCCACTTCAGGACCTTGAAATGCTTCTTACGAAGCCACTCCTTCGTTGCCCGGGCGGTGTGTTTGGGATCATTGTCATGCTGAAAGACCCAGCCACGTTTCATCTTCAATGCCCTTGCTGATGGAAGGAGGTTTTCACTCAAAATCGCACGATACATGGCCACATTCATTCTTTCCTTTACACGGATCAGTCGTCCTGGTCCCTTTGCAGAAAAACAGCCCCAAAGCATGATGTTTCCACCCCCATGCTTCACAGTAGGTATGGTGTTCTTTGGATGCAACTCAGCATTCTTTGTCCTCCAAAAACAACGAGTTGAGTTTTTACCAAAAAGTTATATTTTGGTTTCATCTGACCATATGACATTCTCCCAATCCTCTTCTGGATCATCCAAATGCACTCTAGCAAACTTCAGACGGGCCTGGACATGTACTGGCTTAAGCAGGGGGACACGTCTTGCACTGCAGGATTTGAGTCCCTGGCGGCGTAGTGTGTTACTGATGGTAGGCTTTGTTACTTTGGTCCCAGCTCTCTGCAGGTCATTCACTAGGTCCCCCCGTGTGGTTCTGGGATTTTTGCTCACCGTTCTTGTGATCATTTTGACCCCATGGGGTGAGATCTTGCGTGGAGCCCCAAATCGAGGGAGATTATCAGTGGTCTTGTATGTCTTCCATTTCCTAATAATTGCTCCCACAGTTGATTTCTTCAAACCAAGCTGCTTACCTATTGCAGATTCAGTCTTCCCAGCCTGGTGCAGGTCTACAATTTTGTTTCTGGTGTCCTTTGACAGCTCTTTGGTCTTGGCCATAGTGGAGTTTGGAGTGTGACTGTTTGAGGTTGTGGACAGGTGTCTTTTATACTGATAACAAGTTCAAACAGGTGCCATTAATACAGGTAACGAGTGGAGAACAGAGGAGCCTCTTAAAGAAGAAGTTACAGGTCTGTTGCTTGTTTGTAGGTGACCAAATACTTATTTTCCACCATAATTTGCAAATAAATTCATAAAAAATCCTACAATGTGATTTTCTGGAATTTTTCTCTCTCAATTGTCTGTCATAGTTGACGTGTACCTATGATGAAAATTACAGGCCTCTCTCATCTTTTTAAGTGGGAGAACTTGCACAATTGGTGGCTGACTAAATACCTTTTTTTCCCCACTGTAGGTTTATTTGAACAGTGAGAGACAGAATTACAACAAAAAAATCCAGAAAAATGCATGTCAAAAATGTTATAAATTGATTTGCATTTAAATGAGGGAAATAAGTATTTGACCCCCTCTCAATCAGAAAGATTTCTGGCTCCCAGGTGTCTTTAATACAGGTAACGAGCTGAGATTAGGAGCACACTCTTAAAGGGAGTGCTCCTAATCTCAGATTGTTACCTGTATAAAAGACACCTGTCCACAGAAGCAATCAATCAATCAGATTACAAACTCTCCACCATGGCCAAGACCAAAGAGCTCTCCAAGGAGATTGTAGACCTACACAAGGCTGGAATGGGCTACAAGACCATCGCCAAGCAGTTTGGTGAGAAGGTGACAACAGTTGGTGCGATTATTCGCAAATGGAAGAAACATAAAAGAACTGTCAATCTCCCTCGGCCTGGGGCTCCATGCAAGATCTCATCTCGTGGAGTTGCAATGATCATGAGAACGGTGAGGAATCAGCCCAGAACTACACGGGAGGATCTTGTCAATGATCTCAAGGCAGCTGGGACCATAGTCACCAAGAAAACAATTGGTAACACACTACGCAGTGAAGGACTGAAATCCTGCAGCGCCCGCAAGGTCCCCCTGCTCCAGAAAGCACATATACAGACCCGTCTGAAGTTTGCCAATGAACATCTGAATGATTCAGAGGAGAACTGGGTGAAAGTGTTGTGGTCAGATGAGACCAAAATCGAGCTCTTTGGCATCAACTCAACTCACCATGTTTGGAGGAGGAGGAATGCTGCCTATGACCCCAAGAACAACATCCCCACCGTCAAACATGGAGGTGGAAACATTATGCTTTGGGGGTGTTTTTCTGCTAAGGGGACAGGACAACTTCACCGCATCAAAGGGAAGATGGACGGGGCCATGTACCGTCAAATCTTGGGTGAGAACTTCCTTCCCTCAGCCAGGGCATTGAAAATGGGTCGTGGATGGGTATTCCAGCATGACAATGACCCAAAACACACGGCCAAGGCAACAAAGGAGTGGCTCAAGAAGAGGCACATTAAGGTCCTGGAGTGGCCTAGCCAGTCTCCAGACCTTAATCCCATAGATAATCTGTGGAGGGAGCTGAAGGTTCGAGTTGCCAAATGTCAGCCTCAAAACCTTAATGACTTGGAGAAGATCTGCAAAAAGGAGTGGAACAAAATCCCTCCTGAGATGTGTGCAAACCTGGTGGCCAACTACAAGAAACGTCTGACCTCTGTGATTGCCAACAAGGGTTTTGCCACCAAGTACTAAGTCATGTTTTGCAGAGGGGTCAAATACTTATTTCCCCCATTAAAATGCAAATCAATTTATAACATTTTTGACATGCGTTTTTCAGGATTTTGTTGTTGTTATTCTGTCTCTCACTGTTCAAATAAACCTACCATTAAAATTATAGACTGATTACTTCTTTGTCAGTGGGCAAACGTACAAAATCAGCAGGGGATCAAATACTTTTTTCCCTCACTGTATGTGCTCCTCCTTTGTTTTCGTGTATAGTCTGTTGTTTTGTATCCTGGCTTTTGGACCACCAGTAAAGATCCTTGTTTCACCATCCTTGCCTACTGTCTATCCTGCACCGCACCTGGGTCACACCCAGTGTTGCCAACTAATCTTCAGGGGACGTTGCTAGAGGCAGGTCGATTTGTTGCTAAAAGTTGCTAAATTATGTTGTGATGTCATTGCGTGATGACGTCATTACTTAATAACGTAAAACTGCATCATTACATAGAATACACAATAAAGTTACTCAAATTGACTGACCATCTTGGCGACAAATATGATTTAACATTTGTTAGTTTAGATTTGTTTGTTTGTTATCACATATTTTTATTTGTAAAAGTAATATAAACACACACATTTTATATGATCAGATATTTTTAAACAAAACACATTGAATTATTGAACAATTACACATTACACATTATTGAACAATTACATTTTATTTATTTTCTTATTAACTAGTAAACCTACACATTCTGAACAATTATAGTTTTAAGCAGTGTATTGGTAGTTAGTTAACATGCTACCTAACTGATCAACAATTATAGGTACAAGCTAATAACAAGGTATATATGCTATCTTATTGAACAAGCAACTTAACTCAAATAATGATGTGTGCGCTAGGCATCTCTCTCCAGCTCTCTCCAGGTTGTTATGCTGCTTGGCTGGCCTGCTGCTGCCTGTGCACGAACTGAGCGCCTGCTGCTGTCGTCACTCACAATGCACTTTTGCAGCCAGGCACGTATGTTGTGACTGAGTGTGTGACAGAGAAAATTCGTTTTTGTGTCATTTAGAGGGAAAATGTGTGTATTTTAGCGTTTGAGTCACTTTTCAAAAGTTGCTAAAAGTTCCAAATAAATTTTTTAAAAGCAGCTACATTTGTTGCTAGGTGCTGTTTGAAAAAAAAGTTGCCAGGGTAGTCTGAAAAGTTGTTAAATCTAGCAACAAAATTGCTAAATTGGCATCACTGGTCACACCTCACACCAACCCCTACACCCTAGGGCACGGTCGGAGGTTAAAACTCAGCTGGTTAGCCATTTTGAACTTACTCTTACCACTGGCCATCTTACTCAAGCAAGGAAGTATTAGCTACACTAGCAGAGCAGAAAGTAGTTCGCTTTTAGCAAACACAAAAACCGATACCAGGACCCAAAACTCATAACATCTAGGGGTACAAGTACTCTCTCCCCACTAACAGACACTTAAGTCAGAGACGAATCTCGTAGTCTTCACGTGCTTGAAAAGTTTGTAAATTGCGTGACACGTTCTTCCTTCAGGCAAGCTGAAGAGCCAAGAATTTAGGAAATGAATGTCTTCTGGTATTATAGCCAGAAGGCAGGGCTTCCAAGGGTGGGCTTGGCATCCATTGGCCTGTTGGGCGTGATTTCAGTTTTCTTTAGGTGAATATGATTGGTCGTTGACTCCCCATAGTATGTTATACAGAGTGACTGACTGAAAGAGAACCACATATTAACCAGTGGAGGCTCTTCAGAGGAGGAAGGGGAGGACCATCCTCCTCAGTGAACTTCATAAAAAAATATATTTTTAAACATTTCAAAAGGTATCCTTTTTAGAGAAAACTATACTAAATATAATCACGTCACCAAATAATTGATTAAAACACACTATTTTGCAAAGAATGTCTACAGTAGCCTCAACAGCACACCATGGTGTAGCCGGAGGACAGCTAGCTTCAGTCCTCCTCCGGGTACATTGACTTTAATACAAAACCTAGGAGGCTCATGGTTCTCACCCCCTTCCATAAACTTACACAGTAATTATGACAACTTCTGGAGGACGTCCTCCAACCTATCAGAGCTCTTGCAGCATGAACTGACAGGTTGTCCACCCAATGAAAGGATCAGAGAATTAATCTGGTACTGAATGCATAAACTACAGCTAGCTAGTACTGCAGTGCATAAAATGTGGTGAGTAGTTGACTCAAAGAGAGAGAAAGACAGTAGTTCAACAGTTTTTAACAAATTAATTTCTTCCAAACTGAAGGAGAAGCAAGAGAGAAATAGAGAGAGAGAGATTTTGTCATTTCTTTTCACTTTCAGTTTCACTCAACGTTACTTAGCTAGCAAATGCAGCTAGCTAGTTTAGCCTACTGAAACACCCTGCTCAAACGGAGAGATGCTATGTTAGCTAGCTGGCTATGACTTTCCAACACATACAGCTGATGTGTTGTGCACTGAAGTCCACAAGCGAAGGGAAGAGGTGAAAGGAGGAGAGCTCATTGATGCGAGAAGGAATATAACGTGGCTGCTATGAAAGTGAACTGTGTCTGCGCGTGATCAGGGGTGTATTCATTCCGCCGATTCTGTTGAAAAACCTTTCTTCAACGGAAGCAAACGGAACAAAACGGGGATAAACATACCTGAATTTGTCCAATACAAACTCTCGTTTGCAACTGTTGGACTAATGATTACACCCTATATCAGCTAGATGCAGGCAATAGTGTGCAAGGAGGTATTGAATGTCACTGTCTGTCACCTCAAATTTTTCTCTCGACCTGTGTGCACCTACATTGTAAACTATCATTCATAGGCTAGGTTGTAGCAACCTCATGATGGGTATAGGGAAAATGTGATTATCATGTAGTAGCCTAAACCTATTGATGTTACATTGAACTGGGTGAATTGAATATGAATGACAGTCATCCAATATGCTGTAATAGAAAAAATACTCCCTCATCTTAAACGGCACTGACCGCCACTGATATTAACCTATATGTAAAAATGAACTACATAACTACCCCAGATGTGAGACATTTAAAACAATAAACTGTCACCCAGATGAAGAATGAGTGTGATCCAGCTAACGGGGGTTCCCCCTCATTAAAAATCTTAATTAGCACATCAGTGCTTCATCATGTAAACAATGCACAGCGCTAACTGATATGAACCTGGTGTGTGTGTGTGTGTGTGTGTGTGTGTGTGTGTGTGTGTGTGTGTGTGTGTGTGTGTGTGTGTGTGTGTGTGTGTGTGTGTGTGTGTGTGTGTGTGTGTGTGTGTGTGTGTGTGTGTGTGTGTGTGCGTGTGTGTGTGGCTGAGAATAATGAACAATAGGCACATACAGCAAGTAGCCTTGGAAAACACAGAAACAGTAGTCCTGGCACATACAGTGGGGAGAACAAGTATTTGATACACTGCCGATTTTGCAGGTTTTCCTACTTACAAAGCATGTAGAGGTCTGTAATTTTTATCATGGGTACACTTCAACTGTGAGAGACGGAATCTAAAACAAAAATCCAGAAAATCACATTGTATGATTTTTAAGTAATTAATCTGCATTTTATTGCATGACATAAGTATTTGATACATCAGAAAAGCAGAACTTAATATTTGGTACAGAAACCTTTGTTTGCAATTACAGAGATCATACGTTTCCTGTAGGTCTTGACCAGGTTTGCACACACTGCAGCAGGGATTTTGGCCCACTCCTCCATACAGACCTTCTCCAGATCCTTCAGGTTTCGGGGCTGTCGCTGGGCAATACGGACTTTCAGCTCCCTCCAAAGATTTTCTATTGGGTTCAGGTCTGGAGACTGGCTAGGCCACTCCAGGACCTTGAGATGCTTCTTACGGAGCCACTCCTTAGTTGCCCTGGCCGTGTGTTTCGGGTCGTTGTCATGCTGGAAGACCCAGCCACGACCCATCTTCAATGCTCTTACTGAGGGAAGAAGGTTGTTGGCCAAGATCTCGCGACACATGGCCCCATCCATCCTCCCCTCAATACGGTGCAGTCGTCCTGTCCCCTTTGCAGAAAAGCATCCCCAAAGAATGATGTTTCCACCTCCATGCTTCACGGTTGGGATGGTGTTCTTGGGGTTGTACTCATCCTTCTTCTTCCTCCAAACACAGCGAGTGGAGTTTAGACCAAAAAGCTATATTTCTGTCTCATCAGACCACATGACCTTCTCCCATTCCTCCTCTGGATCATCCAGATGAACTTCAGACGGGCCTGGACATGCGCTGGCTTGAGCAGGGGGACCTTGCGTGCGCTGCAGGATTTTAATCCATGACGGCGTAGTGTGTTACTAATGGTTTTCTTTGAGACTGTGGTCCCAGCTCTTTTCAGGTCATTGACCAGGTCCTGCCGTGTAGTTCTGGGCTGATCCCTCACCTTCCTCATGATCATTGATGCCCCACTAGGTGAGATCTTGCATGGAGCCCCAGACCGAGGGTGATTGACCGTCATCTTGAACTTCTTCTATTTTCTAATAATTGCGCCAACAGTTGTTGCCTTCTCACCAAGCTGCTTGCCTATTGTCCTGTAGCCCATCCCAGCCTTGTACAGGTCTACAATTTTATCCCTGATGTCCTTACACAGCTCTCTAGTCTTTGCCATTGTGGAGAGGTTGGAGTCTGTTTGATTGAGTGTGTGGACAGGTGTTTTTTATACAGGTAACGAGTTCAAACAGGTGCAGTTAATACAGGTAATGAGTGGAGAACAGTAGGGCTTCTTAAAGAAAAACTAACAGGTCTGTGAGAGCCGGAATTCTTACTGGTTCGTAGGTGATCAAATACTTATGTCATGCAATAAAATGCAAATTAATTACTTAAAAATCATACAATGCGATTTTCTGGATTTTTGTTTTAGATTCCATCTCTCACAGTTGAAGTGTAAAAATTACAGACCTCTACATGCTTTGTAAGTAGGAAAACCTGCAAAATCGGCAGTGTATCAAATACTTGTTCTCCCCACTGTAAATACAGTATTCTGAGTGTTTGCTATTGTATAGATATAATACAAGTAGAAAGTTGCATGAAGATATATGCAACCTTATATTGTGTTAATTTCATGAACATGAACTGCATCATCACAGGTCCATACAGTGGCATTCAACGACATATTTACCATTTTGAAATGACAAACCACTGGCAATATGTGAACCCAACTCTTCTCTAAATTGGACACTATAATATAAATAATAATATGCCATTTAGCAGACGCTTTTATCCAAAGCGACTTACAGTCATGTGTGCATACATTTTTACGTATGGGTGGTCCCGGGGATCAAACCCACGACCCTGGCATTACAAGTGCCATGCTCTACCAATTGAGCTACAGAGGACCACACTACAGCAATAAAGGCCAGAAAACACAGTTCAAACAGTATTGACAATTATTATATTATGGAATATCATAATTTAGATGTATGCTCTAGTTTTGGTACATTATGTTTAAATAACCAGCCTTGTGTGTCTTTTCATCACACATAATGCATAAGCAGCCTTAAGGCATCATTGTTATAGAGGCCAGATCCACTTCTGTATCCATGGATAAAAGGGGAATCATCTATTTATTTTGCTTTCAGCATTTCCTTGTGCATGCAACAGGACTAGTGAACAGTATACCAGCAAGTGTCTAAAACTCTTTGGCCAAGTATAATAAAAGGTTCATATAGAGCCCCACATTGGAGGTCTCATAATACCCATAAAACCTGGTGGTCAAACAGGGAAATGGTTCCAATTGTTTTTCCACCATTCATTTTTCCCATACAGAGTTTTAGAAATAAGGGCTGTGGCCTCCCGAGTGGCGCAGCGATCTAAGGCACTACATCGCAGTGTTTCGGCGTCACTACAGCCTGGGGTTCGAACCTTTGCCTCAATTAAGCAGTCTCGTCCAGCTCATCATGGCATTTGTAGTTCTTCATGATAGCCACATTAGCAGCTAATTAGCATTTCAGTTTTGGGGGTAAATACAGGCGAATATATTGATAAAAGTCACCTTGTTCTACATTTTATTTAATTTTATTAGGATCTCTTTTAGTCCTCATTTGCACTAATCTTCCAAGGTTCCTTAAACATTAAAATACAATCACATTTTCACATATAACACACTGTTACAAACAACAGACATAATACACTGACATATTGACCAGACAAATACTCTAACAGTCTGAAAAGATAGATTGATTCCTTCATCTACCATATTCCTGCAAAACCTTTCAATGTATTATATTTTAATGGTTCTAAAGTATTGTTTGAATTTACATATTGAAATGTTTCTGGTTTGCTCAGATAAATTATTCAATTTCTTTATTGCTCTAAATCGAAATGTTATTTTGCTGATTTCTTTTTTCTGCCGGGATAACACGTAGATGGTGTCCTAGAGAGATTTACATGGTCATCAAAACTTCCCGATAACAAACTTGAATAATGAAAACATTCTTGGCAAATGCTTTCGCTTTCGTCCGTCTTATTTGATGAAAATGTTTAAGCCTACACAAAACACAGCCCTTACTTTAAGTGTTTCTAAAATCCCCTATAGGAAACATTTCCTTGTTTGACCGCTATGTTTTATGGGTATTCTAAAAACTATTGGACGCTAAATCCGGAGATATTACGGACCATGTAAAAAACTGTTGGTCACTAAATCCGGCTAGAAGGACCACATAAAAACAGTTGGCTGGTATGCCCTCACCCGTCTGAGCGGTCGGCTGTGAATGCTCTCACCCGCTATATACTTATAACTGATTGGTTTGGTTCTGTCCTCTATAGTGCTGTCCGGTTAGAACATGATGTTGAGGCCCATCACTGTACTCTTGATAGTCACCACCACACACACACATATACACAGCTGTTTCCTTTTTAAATGTTTATATGATTTTGGTCATTCGAATGACTTGGAATCTTATTGTTGTGGTTCTATAAGACAAAGATATGCACACTGTCACGGCTTCTGCCGAGGCTGCCTCTCCTCCTTGTTCGGGCAGGCTTCGGCGTTCGTCGTCACCGGCTTACTAGCCACTGCCGCTCCATATATCATCATTCCATTTGTCTTGTCTTGTCAATTACACACACCTGGTTCATATCCCCTCATTAGTCCATGTATAAGTATTCCCTCTGCCCCCTTGTCCTTGTGGGTGATTGTTTTATGTGAGTTGAGTGTAGCTCGGTGGAGCTACTCGTACCTTGTATTGCCGGGGTAGATTGTTCCCCTGTGCCTGCCTGCCTGCCCGCCCGCCCGCTCGCTTGCTTGCTTGCCGTGGTCCTCTGTTGCTCAATTGGTAGAGCATGGCACTTGTAACGGCAGGGTAGTGGGTTTGATCCCCGGGACCACCCATACGTAAAAATGTATGCACACATGACTGTAAGTCGCTTTGGATAAAAGCGTCTGCTAAATGGCATATTATTATGTCTCTCTGTCTGCCTGCCTGCTTGCATGTCTGTCCCTCCTTTTGACAGCATCACAAAACAGCATATTCTCAAATGAACCGCAGAGACCTGCCCACCTGACTAATTTAGCTTGAAGTATAGCCACCTTTCTGCCTCTCTTGGTATGGAGATATGGGTAATTTGGTAGAGTCCTCTTGGCATAACAGTTTTAAGGATATTATGTCAATTGAGGTGGAGCTAACTACACCCCCACGGCATTGTCGGCTCCTCTCTAGATTAGTCACGGGCCACGGTTAATGTTCTCTTGGGCCTCCGTAACGAAACGCCACAGATATAAAAGCGCACCTGGTGACGTCTTGTTGCCAAAGGAGAACAGGCAAGGGGAACGATTTGGTCTACCTACACAGCGAAGGGGGGAAGACCAACTACACATGAAAATGATTTCAAATATCACATTTTTCTCTTTATCTGCGCTTGTACTTCTGAACTTGGTAGGATCCAAACCCGTGTCCAACCTGCAGGTAAGTTTGTGCATCATGCGCCAAACTTTCGATCATTACATTTTTGCAGTTCTTCTTATTCCACCAATTCCCATAGATATATGTTTATTGTAATTGATGGAAGACTGTTTCAAGTGGCTTTAAGTGACATTGCGACTAATGATTCCATGTTTTCTCTCAATTAGAGCTTGAAACAGCTTCTGGAGGAGGAGAGTAATGTACCATATTACGTGTCGGAGGAGAGGGAGATGGGTGGAAGAGAGTTAAATACAGAGAAGGCAGCCTTCACTGCGGGAGTGATGGGTCCATTGAACTCCGAAGATGCAAGGAATTCCGCGCTGGCGGGAAAGGAGGATGCAATTTCGCGTCTTCTCAACTACATTATGAAGACCTCCAAGCAACCGTGGAGCCGATTCAAGAAGGGTGGACTGAGAAGCTGCTTCGGCGTCAGGCTAGAACGAATTGGGTCATTCAGCGGGCTTGGATGCTAATAGACAGGTATGGTTATCCACTGCGTCAATCCAACCGATGGATTCGCCATTTAAATTGTAGGCTATGTTGGTGTTTAATTGATATTAACATGTCACTTGTTTGAACCATCAAATACATGCAATAATGTTTCTCAAGACCGGCTCCATGTTTTGTGTTGTTTCTACAGGTTTTAGTGGCTGTTGATCAGAGCACAAGAAACGACCCTTACTTGAACTCTTCGACAAGGATGAACCTCTTCAACTCAGAAAGTATTGACTGAGAGTTTACAATGGCGTTTGTGATTAGATTTAAATGTGTGGTTTGCATTTGGCATATTGAATTGTTCTCATTTTAGAACTGTACAGACGCATTTTAATTTTCAAATGAACAGCAAACATTTGGCTCTTGCTATAATATATTATTGTTGTAAGCTATGTATTTATCTAGGTCTATTTATTTAAATAACGTGTATACTTAGATACAGTAGCTTGTACTCCGGCGAAATAAATATTTTGCACAATAAGTTACTCTCTTATTTTTACAATCTTTGTCTGGCATAACGAGACTTAGAGCATTCACTTGCTTGAGTGAGGAGAGTGTATGTTTCTGATAATAAGTTCTCATAGGCTTATCTCTCGAATAACATCCCTAATGGTTGATTTTGATATGATTTTGATACTGCTGAGTGAGTTAATAAACATTAGGCTATGCGAGGTTGCAACCCACATATTGTGGGGTATAGCCGAAAAAGCGGCCTTGCGCTATCTCCAAATAGTCAAATAGAACTAGTACAGAGTATCCACCACACCAGCCAGCTAATATGTCCTTCTTGGCAATAATAAATACATTTTTATAGCCAAAATCCTCATAACTCCCACCATATATCATTTTTATTTTAAGGTGTTACACATAGGATTTTTGTAGAATTTTGCATTGTAATTTCAGAAAATGTCCATAATATATCTGGCGCTAATAGTGGAATGATAGTGTTTCACAGTATTACTTACCCGCCAGTGTTGTGATTGGCTGTGATATTCGCCTCTTGATTTCTCCCGCGAAAGCCCCATCTGTTGTCAAACTGTGAAAGCGGTTCTGACTTTGTAGCTGTGTTATCTAGTGGAAATCGCTCATTTCCCGGTTGCAAAATGTTTTACACTGCTCACTTAATTTCTATGTGAGAAAATAAGCACTGAATAGTGCAGGGAATCATTGTACCATTTAAATATTTTCAATAAAACTAAAATATCGTTTTTACATCTGTTTTAAGTTGTTTGAAGCTGGTGGACCAAAACCGAAAGTAACTTTTGTTTTGGTCCATCAGCTTCAAAGCTGTAAAAACAATATTTTGTTGTTGGTGAAAATATATTTTATAGCGAGTTAGATGGTACAATGATTCTCTACACTATTCAGTGCTTGTTTTCTCACATAAACTTAAATTGAACAGTTTAGAATTTTAGAAACCAGGAACAATTTCCACTAGATAACACATCCACAAAGTCAGAACCGCTTTCCTAGTCCGGTAGGAGAAATCAATAGGCCAATCACAACACTGGCAAGTAAGTAATACTGTGAAACACTATCATTCCACTATTAGTGCCAGATATACAGCGTGTACATTACAAAACATTAAGAACACCTTCCTAATATTGAGTTGCACCCGTCCTTTTTCCCTCAGAACAGCCTCAATTCGTAGGGGCATGGACAAGGTGTTGAAATGCTTCCCACAGTTGTGTCAAGTTGGCTGAATGTCCTTTGGGTGGTGGACCATTCTTGATACACACGGGAAACTGTTGAGCATGAAAAACCCAGCAGCGTTGCAGTTCTCGAGACAAACAGGTGTGCCTGGTACCTACTACCATACCCTGTTCAAAGGCACTTCAATCTTTCGTCTTGCCCATTCACCCTCTGAATGGCACACATACACAATCCATGTCTCAATTGTCTCAAGGCTTAAAAAGTATTGTGTACATACAAAGAGCACAATACAATACATAGAAAACAATCACTATGGTCAACAACATTTCCTCTATCAGAGCTTGAAACTCAACAAGTGATACCATATATCGATGAGTAGCCTATCACAACCTCCTCCTCATCATCCTTCACCTACTCTTCTTCATCGTCCCTCATCCTCTTCCTCCTCTCATCCCCAAAGACAAACTAAAAACACGACACCAAATAGTTAGGCTACAATTGATTCTAGAGCGCATAAGTATTTCCAGTCCAAATAATGGTCCAAACGAAATCTTATCTTAAAAGGATGTCGGTCAGGGCGCCGCACACAACCAGGCTCCCTTATCACTCACTGTCAAGGCAACGGAATGTCAAGCTGAATTCTGTCATAACATGCAGTCCTTCATAAGTAGGCCTACTGTCCAAAGCACGGGGCTCTATATAAAAAGGGGACTTAGTCATCCCGTCATTAAAACACTGAACGGGACACCTCAAAAAGACCACAGGGGGATCGTTATTGGAATGGCGAAATTGCATATTTTCCTTGGATATATCGTATTAATAACGACACACAGTGTAAGCTGTGGAACTCCGTATGCCAGTCGGAATGTTCAAGAGTTGGAAAATCTGAAGGTAAGACACCTTACTACAGTAAGAACCAGCTCAGAAACATAAAATAGAAAATCAAGTAAATTGATGTTCTTAGAATTATTTAATTTCTGTAGATTTATAACAAATTTTAACTGTTGACACAACACATATATTCTATGAGCATCTATAAGTTCTATTGAAATCACCTTTCAAAGTAATGTGTTATGACTATGACATTAATACGTGCCATTTGTTCACTTATAGAACCTGATCCAGCGGCTCGAGGACAAGCTGACCGTTAACGAGGAAAATTACGCTTATCCATCGGAGTCTGAGGAGGTGGACACAGCCGAGACGGAGGACATTGAGAACTCGCCCGCGGTGATCCGGGGGCAGGAGGAGAGAATGATCATGAACGCACCCAACAGAATTGCCCCCGAAAGCCCTGTGGTGTCACGCCTGAAAGATCTCATCGGTTTGACGAGGACGGCCAAATCGTTCAACAGCTGTTTCGGTAACCGGATTGAGAGAATCGGCTCATGGAGCGGACTGGGGTGCAATAACGTCAAGACTGGTACATATTTTATGGCAATAACTTGAGTGGAATGTCTTTAAAAACCTTACAAATCTGCTCAAGAATGTAGTAGGCTACGATGTCACTTTGGCTGCATTTAGACAGTCAGCCCTAATCTTGTTTCCAGTAATTGGTCTTTTGACCACTCACATCAGATCTTTTCACATCAGATCTTTTTCAGAGCTGATCTGATTCAAATCAAATTGCCAATTAGTTAAAAAAAAAGATCAGAATTGGGCTACCTGTCTAAACATAGCCTTTGTGTGGAAAAAGTACATAGGGCCTAATTTTATATTATTTTAATTTGTATTTGCAGGTAACAAGAAGAGAATATTTGGGAACTGAAGAACAATGTAGGCTACCCATTCATGGACGTCACGAAACTGCGTCATGTCTGACGTCTGTGGAAATCTCCCTCCCATTATGGAGAATGCATTTTTTTCATTCAAATAATATATTTATTTGATAAACTAACATATATTAAATCATTTTGATATTAAAACATACACAATTCAATCTCTTTATTTCAGTGTTGGTTTGTTTCTAGACTTGGTCAGTGAGAATTAGACATATGCATATTTGATTTCTACTACGAAAAAGGAATATATGATTGCTAATGGCACTCTCCAGAAATAGCCAATATTACGTATTTGTTATGTTGGACGCCTGTACAGTATTGTTCACTTATGTGTATAAAATTGATATATATATGTTTGATGATGTTGTGAGATGGTATCATTTGTAATAAACTATTAGATATAGAACACTTTGCTTTCTTGTCATCAACATATATTTATTATGAATTCAAGACATTATAGCCTACCAGTTGTCACATTAGGATAGTTGTCGCAGAGAGAGAAAGATAATGAGAGAAATTCAAGTTGTACTGACAATGAACTACTGCAATTCAAATAGTTTATGGACTAAACCAGCGCTGCAATGCCAGCACATTAGGTCCAAATAATCGGAGGATCATTATATGAAAACTAATTATCAACAATATTTAGCATTCTTGTAGACAAGTAGTATGACACAGTTAACGAATGTGTTCCCATCATAAGCCCAACTATTGTCGTTGGACCAGTACATTGGAAAGGCTCCCATTGTTTATTGTAAAAAAGAAAGTTATTGAAACTCTACAAAAGTCAATGTAAGTTCAGGAACAAGAATGTGGCAGATGCAGTAGCCTATATTCCACATCGATATAGCACGATTAAAACATTTGACAGACTGCCAACTTTAAAATCTATATGGCAGGTCTGTAGAGAGGGCCCAGCACACCCCCCACCTTAGACACACACACAGGCTAAATTATGTCTAAATCAGTGGAGGCTCCTCAGAGGAGGAAGGGGAGGTCCATCCCACTCAGTGAATTTCATAAAAATAGGGAAACATTAAAAAAGTTATCCTTTTTAGATAAAACTATACTAAATATATTCACATTCACATTTTAGTCACTAAGCAGACGCTCTTAATTGATATGTTGGATTCACGTCACCATCTCAACCAAAGTTATAGAATAGGATTACATCAAATCAAACTTTAAATGCACTATTAATAAAGTTTGATTTAGTCCTATTCTTCAACTTTGATTTTTGGTTGAGATGGATACGTGAATCCAACATATACATTTTTTATTTGTAGACAAACTGGAATTAAAGCCAGACTAAGTCAGTGGCACAAATGTTGATATGTGGTTGCATTGACAACCAAACACAATTCAATATCACTAAATATCATTACATTTCAACTCAACCAGAGCTTGAAATCCTAGGCCTATTGTATTGTCTATTTTTAGTTGAATTCTGAGTTGAATTCAAACAATTGATGTTGATGACTTTGCAACTGCTATATAGGCCTAAATAGTATCATTGATGATTGATACATTTTGGTCACGTTTCATTTGCTCTGTTAAACCTACCCTTTGGAATGACTTTGATAGCAACAGTGACTCTATTTCGTTTTTAAGTGGATGTCTCTCAACAATCATTCTGAAAATAGCACATTGGTAATAGTCAGGGATAAATATCAAAGCTAAGCGGGCTTGGTTAAAACCTTGGATGGGATTCTCCAGTTGGAGGTGTTGCCCAGCCTATTGTTTTTGTTTCTGATAGTGGATAACGTTGAAAATCTGACATTGTCACGATACGTTGACAAATTCAATTGATATAACCAGTTTGTGCCCAGTGGGACGTAGTTTAGTGAGAACTTGATAATTACTTCATAATTAATATATCACCAATTTTAGAAGCCTAACATTAAACAAGGCGCGAGGTCTGTCCTCAATGCTAGGGAGCGGCCCACTGTTGGCAAGACCCGTATTAAGCCTGTGACTTTCAGTAGGCTACTCAATGTGAAAAATCTCTTACAATATGCAAGCCAATTTATGAACGTATGTTTCTAAACAAAGGATTGAACTGACTAGGTCATGGGTATGCCCCATTATCTAGGAAGACAACGCTTTAAAAGGAATCATTTCCGACAGCTAGTGTTATCACAATCAGGTGTCGGCATGCAACTCCAATTCTTTGCATAACTGTGCGTGTCAGACTAGATATAAAAGACCCTGGGGTAGGTGTGTAGACACAACGACAATTGAACTGCAAGGAAAAGAAGCTTCACACACAACTTCAATTTACACAACTTCAATTTCGCTGAAGAACAAAGAGAATAATGCAGCTCTCCAACATTCCTCTTTTTGGCCTTGTTCTCCTGTTCTTAAATATGCCGCTGAGCAGCGCATATCCTGTCTACAACGGTTTACTGACCAATGATGACATGGAGGTCTTAAATGTAAGCCCCTTTTAGGCTATACAGCCTTATATCTGCCTTTGAGGGATGTCTTGTTCCGGAAATATCTAGTAGTTTATAATCCCTAGACGTTGAAGCCCAAGGGTATCATTAAAACCGTTTGTTCAAACTTGTTTTTGACATTGCAGGTACTTCTCCATCAACTTGAAAAGTCCTTTCCTGAGCGGAGTGAGGTCGAGCAAGTCTCCACAGAAAAGTTGGACGACGTCACTCCCGAAGACATGGCAATGGTTGCAGAGGATGAGAGAGAGCAACCACAAACAAGACTGGACAAAGCCGTCATAAGAGAGTTCCTCTCGGCTCGGGACCTGAAAACTGTCCGAAACGACTCAACATCAAAAAGATACTCAGGCTGCTTCGGGCGAAGGATGGACCGAATTGGCTCAATGAGCTCTCTTGGATGCACCACGGTTGGCAAATACAGTGAGTATAGTTCAGGTTTAGATGGTATAGGCTACTGTGCATCAGATACAATCTCTTAATCAAATAGTGTCCAAGTAGTTGACGCCAAAACAGTGTGGTAAAGTTGTCTGATATCCATTGTGAGAGTTCTAATGTTAAGAGACAAACTTATGTTGTCTAATGTCTTGTTTTCTCTATTTTCAGATGCAAAGAGAAGATGAAGTCTTACACATAACCTGGAACAGCAACGTCATTACTTACCAAAATGTATTCTTATTTATAGGCTACGTATTTATTTTATTATATTTATTGAACTTTGTTTATTGCCAATATATTTATTTGAACTGATGTAAGATGGTGTCATGGTGTACAATAAATGTTTACAACTGAGCACAAAACGTTGTTTTGGCTGGTTACTTTCATACCTCCATTTCGAAAAATAAATAGCAAATTACAGAATGCCTAAGTCATTATAAGCTCAGGCTGAATATTCAATGAGGAAAATAATGAGATGTGAAATTTGCCTAAACCTTGGGATCACATTCATAGATCTATCATGCGCCAAATTGAGTCAGGTGCAGCAGGTACACCTGCTCATTGAACATCTTATTCCAAAATCATGTAGTTGGTCCCCCCTTTGCTACTATAACAGCCTCCACTCTTCTGGGAAGGCTTTCCACTAGACGTTGGAACATTGCTGCGGGGACTTGCTTCCATTCAGCCACAAGAGCATTAGTGAGGTCGGGCACTGATGTTGGGTGATTAGGCCTGGTTCGCAGTCAGCATTCCAATTCATCCCAAAGGTGTTCGATGGGGTTGAAGTCAGAGCTCTGTGCAGGCCAGTCAAGTTCTTCCACACCAATCTCAACAAACCATTTCTGTATTGTGCATGGGTGCATTGTCATGCTGAAACAGAAAGGGCCTTCCCCAAACTGTTGCCACAAAGTTGGAAGCACAGAATCGTATAGAATGTCATTGTATGCTGTAGCGTTAAGATTTCCCTTCACTGGAACTAAGGGGCCTAGCCCGAACCATGAAAAACAGCCCCTGACCATTATTCCTCCTCCACCAAACTTTACAGTTGGCACTATGCATTCAGGCAGGTAGCGTTCTCCTGGCATCCGCCAAACCCAGATTTGTCTGTCGGACTGCCAGATGGTGAAGCGTGATTCATCACTCCAGAGAACACGTTTCCTCTGCTCCAGAGTCCAATGGCAGCGAGCTTTACACCACTCCAGCCGATGCTTGGCATTGCGCATGGTGATCTTAGGCTTGTGTGCGGCTGCTCGGCCATGGAAATCCATTGTGATTGTGCTGACGTTGCTTCCAGAGGCAGTTTGGAACTCGGTAGTTAGTGTTGCAACCGAGGAAAGACGATTTTTACGCGCTAGGCACTTCAGCACTTGGCAGTCCCATTCTGTGCGCTTGTGTATCCTACCACTTCGCGGCTGAGCCATTGTTGCTCCTAGACTTCCCACTTTACAATAACAGCCTTTACAGTTGATTGGGGCAGATCTAGCAGGGCAGAAATGTTACGAACTGGAAAGGTGGCATCCTATGACGGTGCCATGTTGAAAGTCACTGAGCACTTCAGTAAGGCCATTCTACTGCCAATATTTGTCTATGGAGATTGCATGGTTGTGTGCTCAATTTAATACACATGTCAGCAACGGGTGTGATTGAAATAGCCAAATCCACTTATTTGAAGGGGTGTCCACATACTGTTGTATATATAGTGTATTTTAGACGTATAACTTTATATGGTTCAATGATTACATGAATTACAATGTCGACATTTACATTTACATTTTAGTCATTTAGCAGACGCTCTTATACACCAACCCTGGACTCTGCCCAGTTCAGACCTTCTGGAAACGCACACTTCATCTTAACATTGTACCAAGTGGTGTGGGTCATCATTACTGATAACCTGACCCGTGTTTAGTTATGCTGTCCAGTGATAAGGCAGCGTTATGTTTTAGGAATGAATGACGTATTTTTACAGTAATGTCAAAAATTCTAATCATTTTATGAGTCATGAGGGTTATCGATTTGAATAGGACATGAGATATGGTCTTGCCTTCTAATATGGAGTCTTATATGGAGCACCCAAGACTGTCATCCATCTATCAGCCAATGTCCAACAAGTCACCTTAACAGATCATTCACATGCTTTACGGTAATACTGTTTGAAGGGGCTGGAAACTTTTTACATAACTTGATTTATTCACAAGTACCCTATTTATTATTGATGAGTGACTCAAATACCACCACTCAAGGTGAATCAAGTCATTATGGCCTCTCAAAGGCCTCTCTCTCTCTTTTGGGCCATGCAAGATGATTGGAAAACTCCAAGAGAAAACTCCATGAAGGGGGTCCACACACTCAAATTAAGATACTTTTTTTTGCCTACTATATATAGAGCAGCAGAACATGCTTTTAACCCACTGTGGTATATTTAGGGTTTGGAGAGAGCGGATGTATTCCCGGCAAAGCACGGCATGTCTGAGCTCAGGCCCCAAAGACCTACCATGAGTATCCTCTCACTCACACACACACACACACATCAGCCACCACCCAGCCACCACTTAAAATTACATTTTACCAGCAGCCTTATCAGACAGAGGTGTCGGAATGCACTTCAGACAATCCACAAAATGATGAGCCACTGACACCAGACCGTCTCCTCTGTATGTGTGTGCGCCTGTGTTGTGTGTCTATTTAAGAGAATGCCTGGCTAACAACCTGCCTTAGCACTAACAAACCACAGCCTAAATGGAATCAGGCATGGCGAGGACGGCCGTCTCATGGGGACTTCTGCTCCTGCTTTGTCAACAGACGCTGGTGGCGGCCCATGTGTTGGGCAGACCCTACCCTGCTAGCGACTTGGCCCAATTGAAGGTAGGTAGTTACTAGTCCTCTCAGTTGATGTAGGTAGAGTACACAGATTTATTGTCCCTAGGAGAATTGATAATAAAGTTGTGTTGGATTGAATTGATGGATAGTTGACTTAGAGTTGTTTGGCAACTTTTGTGATGTAATAACAGCTAGTCAGAAAGAAAATGTCTGACCTAATATGCGCTTTTCAAAACTGTATTTTGTGTACAATATCTAGAGTTATATTGGAAGGAAGGTTTTTTGTATTTGAGGATAAATAATATTATTTTTGTACAGCCTTTATGTCAATGGATTAAGGAACCTGTTTGTCTGTGATAGATGGCTCTAACAGTGCCCAGGATACTGTAACTAAATCAAGTAATGAAACATCATGACATGAATTCCCTGTTCTACAGAATCTACTGGAGCGATTCGAGGAGACCTTGGCTGCAGTGGCCACAGCAGAGGACCCTGCAGTGGACTACGAGGGCCCCAACCCAGAGCCTGAACATAGTCAGGCTAGCCCAGAGTGGGACAGGGCCCCAGGGGCCCCACAGAGGCCTCTACTCTCAGACGTCCGGGAGCTAGCTGCAGACGAGAGCTACAGCAGGGCCCAGAGTCAAAGGAGCCGGCTGCAGGACCTGCTCATGGCCACCAGGAGTAAAGCTGTGTCCGGGTGCTTCGGAGCCAGGATGGACCGCATCGGGACCTCGAGCGGGCTAGGCTGCAGTCCTAAAAGACGTAGCTAGTCAGTTGATGTATATACATTACACAGAAAAACATATGTAGGTTATGTCAACTTTGATTATAAGACACATGTTGATACAACTTACAGGCCCAGTGCAGTCAAACATTTTATTTTCCAGCGCTTTATATATATTTTCACACTGAGGTTGGAATAATACTCTGAAATTATGAAAATTATGATAATGCCCCTTTAGTGTAAGAGCTGTTTGAAAATACCGCCTGAAATTTCAGCCTGTTTTAGTGGGATGGAGTTTTAGCCTTCCATGGTAACACCACCATGCGATAAATTGGTTAATATACCAATGAGAGAGTTCCGAACCTCTGTCAATAACAGCACATTTTCAGTTTTCCCCTCCCCACTCAGTCCACTCCCAGACAGTCCCAGCTAAATTCTTGCTTGAGAAATTAATCTTTGCTAAGAAGCAATTTTTGTTAATTTTTTACCATTTTAATTTAAAACAGAAATGATTTGATATCGAGATAAAAACGGCGGCATTGGCCCTTTAACAATTGAAGTCATGGTAACAAGTTTTAAGTCTTGAATCTCTCCTCATAACTTGTGATACTATTATGACACATGCGGTTGTCAGAGGCATCAAGCCCATAGAGGGGCACAAGGGCACATGACCCCTTAAGATATGTCCTGTTTTTTTTATTTTTCACATGTCAAATCACTCAACTTTATTTTGAAGCCGACGATTTATCATAATATATATATTTTTTTAATCTGTCAGCTCTATTTTGCAGAGGGCCACATTGACTGGACCAGGCAAAGAGTACCCTCCCCAGGATGCTAGATACTCTAGTCTAATGCATGCAGACAGTATCGTCAGTGGAGGAGGAGAGAGAGTGTAGAGTGACACACAGCGTTTGATTTGATTTTAGCTGCTGGTGATGGGCAGGACTCGCACGAGGTATGTTTTGTAAATGAATTTGATCAAGCTATGTATGTAGCCAATTGATTCCTTCTTGATGAATAAAATAAATGTAAAAAATGTGTTGTTTCTCTGTAATAGTAGCCACCTATCAATTTTATGAAGTTGTCTTTAGCTAGCCAGCTAGATAAGTTCCAACTCTCATAACTAGCTACAAAGCCATTTCAGGCTATCAACCAAGTTAGAGTAGCTTGTCTGACTACAATGGGGAGAACAAGTATTTGATACACTGCCGATTTTGCAGGTTTTCCTACTTACAATGCAAATTAATTACTTAAAAATCATACAATGTGATTTTCTGGATTTTTGTTTTAGATTCTGTCTCTCACAGTTGAAGTGTACCTATGATAAAAAATTACAGACCTCTACATGCTTTGTAAGTAGGAAAACCTGCAAAATCGGCAGTGTATCAAATACTTGTTCTCCCCACTGTATCTTAGCTGTCATGCCTGCTAAAGTTGCTACACTTTAGAAAATACAAAAATTGCTTTAATTCTTGGGATATGATACTATATACCAGTGTGGCAGTTGTACTAAACTCCTAAGGCATAAAAGTTCTAAAGAATAAATGTGCATCATTATGAATTAAAATGACAATTGAACAGGTAAAGAGGTATGCTTAATAGATTGAGGGAGGTGTTTCAAAAATGCAAAATTCTCCGACTTAAGGAGGGCCCCCTCCAGAACACCTCCCTCAATTAGAGCTGGCCGATATATCAAATTAATTCTAAGTAACGTTTTTGCGCAATATTCCAAATGTCTGTATGCTAGAATTAAGTTTATTTTTTATTTTTATGTCCGCTTGTTCTCATGTTGTCTGTTTGGTCTCATCTCCTTAGCTCCCTCTGTACTGTGTGCACCTTCCCATTTACACCAGAGATCTGTATATAATCACAAGATGCTCCTGTCTCCGCCCTAACAATGGGAGTTGTTGTCCCAAAGGCGGGAAGGCAGGCAACAAGCTTAGGTCCAAAATAAGCCCATAGAAACGCATTGGGCTTATTTTTGACAGAACTCTGGTTTACACACACACACCAAGCCCCTCCCCCTTCCACTCACAACAACAAAGGTGAGATCGCTTCTTCCTCTCTGACAAGCGGTTTCAACTCGCTATTTGCATTTGACGTTTGGTCCAACAGAATCGGTCATATGGACAATGAAACACATTGAGACATTATTTTACTGTAATAGAGAAGTTAACTTTTCTAATGATACCCTTTTATGTCTCAACTACTCAAATTGCGCGCAAAGCAGACACTACTAAAACAAGAGTATCAATGAACATTGATTCTGGAAAATGAATGCTCAGTTTGTTGTGCGCGGCATTGCGGTGACAAGTACTGTTAGCAGAATTTTAGCCCAAGACTCCAGGCCAGCCCCCTCATTAGGCAGGATTTACAGACGCACCTCCAACAACCCATACAACCTCATAATTCTGACAATTTCTCTCAACCAGTGGCATATGGGCTTTTTAGGTGCAGTAGCGGTGCATGGGTAAAATCACTGGGGAAGCCAGTGTGCGTGTGTGCATGCGTGTTTGTGCAAGTAGAAAAACATGTTGACTCACCCTATTTGTAGAGAAACGGCAATGCCATCCTCCTCTCTTTCATGTTGACGAAACAGTCTATCACTCTGTCATATAGTACACGCTTTCATTTTTTGTTGTCCTAGGCTACCTGGCTAAAACGCTTGCTCGCTAGCCTAATATCCATTCATGGGCAATGTTACCTAGTTAACATTAGCCTTCTACATCTAGCTACATATTGAACTTCCATCCTCTCAGGCCAGGGGCATAACAATGTATGAATTAATGGTTGGATCAGAATCGCTGTTGTAATCATTGGCCAGTACGAAGAATTAAGTAAAACCACAAGTCCAAATCCCTATCTCCATCCATGGCTAATTTATGAAAGGGACCATTTTAGCTAGCTAGCTAGCTAGCCACCGGAGGCCAACAACACAACGAACGAGATGCAACAATTCAAGTTTTTCTGTCAATGACCTATGCTTTCAATGGGATTTGATGGAAGTGACGCCAAAATCCAAGCTGGCTTCCCTTGACACTTTTTTTCTTCCCCAAGGCCCTCATTACATCCTAAAACACCTTTCTAGGCAGCGGTGAAGTGAGCTAATAAGATCCTAACACCCTGTCATTTACAGTAGGGCATTCCTACAAGGAGTCTGTAGTTCCTTCAGACATGAGATACATCTCAATGAGGTTGCTCTCATATCTTTGCTGGCCTACGAACACAGAGTAAAGGAGAGCAATATGGTGAATGCCAACCACAACAATGGCTTTTAATAATAATAATAATATGCCATTTAGCAGACGCTTTTATCCAAAGCGACTTACAGTCATGCATGCATAAATTTTTTTTTGTGTATGGGTGGTCCCGGGGATCGAACCCACTACCTTGGCGTTACAAGCGCCGTGCTCTACCAGCTGAGCTACAGGCTTTTCACACTACTGAGCTGAACTGAGCCGCGCAAAACAAAGCTGTCCTGAGATGGCCTGGTCTGTGAAATGTCATTATAATTCATTTCAATATTTTGTATGTGCCACAACTCTGCGATATTCTAAAAACCAACCATTGGTGACTTAAGAGTCTCCCTATAGCAGGGTTCCCCAAATGGCGGCCCGCGGTTTTATTTGGCCCCCAAAGTTTTTTTGTAGAATTTTCATTGTTGGACATTTAAAAAAACGGTAAAAACACCAGGAAATCAGCTCCAACTGATTTATATTTGAGAAATCTGTTCCCAAGTATTTCCATGCATAATAGAGACACGTGATCATATACAAATGTAAGCAAGGTTTGAAATTATTATGTTTTAGTCAAATATTATATCTGTTTGGCCTTCTTGTGGTCAATTTGCAGTCTACAAATTATTTGTAATTATGTTCCGGCCCCCCCGACCATCCGCTCAAGAAAAAAAAAATTGGCCCGCGGCTGAATCTAGTTGATGATCCCTGCCCTATAGCCTACAATGATCGTTAGAGAAAGCACTGACGTGGCTACAGTATGAGACAACACCAGGAAATAGTAAAAATCTGTATAACAGCCACTTCGATACACGAAGACAAAAATAACCTCTCACCCTGAGATAAAGAATGTGGTTAATTCATAACTAATAAAAAAAAATGCTACAAACAATGTTTGTCTGGTGGGAATGTATTCTGACAAGCAGTGTGAATGGGATGCCACTGTTTATTACGCTAAAGCGAAGCCATGTCACGCCACTCCCACACTCATGTCTAGTTGGGTTACCCGTAATGAATTAAACTCTGGTACTCTGCTTCAGTGATGCGTCACCAAATATGGCAGCGACCAATTGAAAGAAGGTGCTACATACATACAGGAGCTGTGCAGGAACTAATTAAACACAAAATGATGTGCCTGGCAACTTTTCCCTTAACAGTGTGTCACCATCGCTTGAAAACTTTAAGTGCCGCCGCAACTGATCCTTAAGGAACTCCAGATAGATTCCAGGGCCTGTCAGTGACTGTGATCCCTGTGATAAGCACAGGTGTGATGGCCAATGGATTTTTCCACTGTGGGGGAAGATTGGCCTGATTGGTAGTTTATTAGTGTGGGCTAGGTTCCCAGAGCCAGTCAAATGTGGAAAACTCAGACCTGGACCTCGTATCCGGCACATCAGGATACGTTACTACCTTACACAGCCAGCCTGAGCATGCATGCCCTCATTTTAGTACCAGGCAACAGGGAGTCTTAAGTCCTTCTGGACTACTCAAGCATTGGAAAGGTGAAGTCGTGAAATACGAGAATATATTTTATATATAGAATAAGCTAAGTGAAAATAACAACACTTTCGAATTATATCTTCTAAAACATATTTTTAACAGTGATAATTATAAAAAATAAGATGGACACATCTGAATGATTTGCAAAACAAAGGGATCTTTATTTTGAAGAGTAATGTCAAGGCACAAGACAGAGGTTTCTGCTTTCTCTTTCCCAGGGACATATGGTGTTTGCCATGGGCTTGCTATGGTGTTTGCCATGGGCTTGCTCTGACAATGGCTAAACATAGCGCATTTACCACTTGTCCATTTTTCATAGAACTTCATCTGATCCATCTCATCTGCAGAGACACATTTAGTGTGGATGTAAAGTAGAATGATATATAAAAACATATCTTTAAAATGACAACTGGGCTAAAATTAACTTTCCCCAAATTCCACGGTTTTCCAGGAATCCTGGTTGGACGATACCTGAAACTATGAGGGAATAAGCAGGATATCCAGGAATCCTCCAACCAGGACTTCTGGAAAACCAAGGAATTTTGGGAAAGTTCCCCTTACATTTTGCAACCCTAGCTATGGCGAAGCTACAAAAAATAAATAAAAAATGTCCCCAAAGTAACATTGGTTTATCTTGTTCTAGACTAAATGTAATGCCATATCATTTTATCCATTTATAGTACATGAAGCAAATCATACAAATAACATTTCATAAAAATAAACTCTTAAATAAAACATTGAGCAAAAAATATGACTAACAAAACGAGGAATGCTTAGTGTATACAGTTCATTCGGCAAGTATTCAGACCCCTTGACTTTTTCCACATTTTGTTCCGTTACAGCCTTATTCTAAAATGGATTAAATTGTTTTTTTCCCTCATCAATCTACACACAATAGCCCATAATGACAAAGCAAAGACAGGCTTTTAGAAAATTTGGAAAATTTATTACAAATAAAAAACGGAAATATCACATTTACATAAGTATTCAGACCTTTTACTCAGTACTTTGTTGGAGCACCTTTGGCAGCGATTACAGCCTAAAGTCTTCTTGGGTATGATGCTACAAGCTTGGAACACCTGTATTTGGGGAGTTTCTCCCATTCTTCTCTGCAGATTCTCTCAAGCTCTGTCAGCTTGGATGGGGAGCATCACTGCACAGCTATTTTCAGGTCTCTCCAGAGATGTTCGATCGGGTTCAAGTCCGGACTCTGGCTGGGCCACACAAGGACATTTAGAGACTTGTCCCGAAGCCACTCCTGCGTCGTCTTGGTTGTGTGCTTAGGGTCGTTGTCCTGTTGGAAGGTGAACCTTCGCCCCAGTCTGAGGTCCTGAATGCTCTGGAGCAGGTTTTCATCAAGGATCTCTCTGTACTTTGCTCCGTTCATCTTTCCCTCGATCCTGACTAGTTTTCCAGTCCCTGTCGCTGAAAAACATCCCCACAGCATGATGCTGCCACCACCATGCTTCACCGTAGGGATGGTGCCAGGTTTCCTCCAGACGTGAAGCTTGTCATTCAGGCCAAAGAGTTCAATCTTGGTTTCATCAGACCAGATAATCTTGTTTCTCATCGTCTGAGAGTCCTTTAGGTGCCTTTTGGCAAACACCAAGCAGGCTGTCGTGCCTTTTACTGAGGAGTGGCTTCCGTCTGGCCACTCTACCATAATGGCCTGATTGGTGGAGTGCTGCAGAGATGGTTGTTCTTCTAGAAGGTTCTCCCATCTCCACAGAGGAACTCTGGAGCGCTGTCAGAGTGACCATCGGGTTCTTGGTCACCTCCCTGACCAAGGCCCTTCTCCCTCGATTGCTCAGTTTGGCCGGGCGGCCAGCTCTAGGAAGTGTCTTGGTGGTTCCCAACTTCTTCCATTTAAGAATGATGGAGGCCACTGTGTTCTTGGGGACCTTCAATGCTGCAGACATTTTTTGGTACCCTTCCCCAGATCTCTGCCTCGACACAATCCTGTCTCGGAGCTCTACAGACAATTCCTTCGACCTCATGGCTTGGTTTTTGCTCTGACATGCACTGTCAACTGTGGGACCTTATATAGACAGGTGTGTGCATTTCCAAATCATGTCCAATCAATTTAATTTACCACAGGTGGACTCCAATCAAGTTGTAGAAACATCTCAAGGATGAACAATGGAAACAGGATGCACCTGAGCTCAATTGTGAGTCTCATAGCAAAGGGTCTGAATACTTATGTAAATAAGGTATACGTTGTTTTTTTTTATACATTTGCAAAAATGTATGGGGTATTGTATGTAGATTGATGAGCATTTCTATTTATTTAATCCATTTTAGAATAAAGCTGTAACGTAACAAAATGTGGAAAAAGGGAAGGGGTCTGAATACTTTCTGAATGCACTGTAAATACAGTGCCTTCAGAAAGTATTTAGACCCCGTAACTTATTCCACATTTGTTGTGTTACAGCCTTATTCTTAAATTGATTAAATAAATAGAAATGCTCATTTTCTCACCCATCTAGACACAATACCCCATAATGACAAAGTTAAAACATGTTTTTATAAATTTTTGCAAATGTATTGAAAATGAAGTACAGAAATATCTCATTTACATAAGTATTCAGACCCCTGAGTCAATACATGCTAGATTCACCTTTGGCAGCGATTACAGCTGTGAGTCTTTCTGGGTAAGTCTCTCAGAGCTGTGCACACCTGGATTGTACAATATTTTCACATTATTATTTTTAAAATTACTTATGCCCTGTCAAGCAGGTTGTTGATAATTGCTAGCCAGCCTTTTTCAAGTCTTGCCATAGATTTTTCCTGAGCTTAGCTCTATTCTGTTTTTTGTTTTTTTAACTCCCTAGTCTTTGCCGATGACAAGCATACCCATAACATAATGCAGCCTCCACCATGCTTGAAAATATGAAGGGTGGTACTCAGTGATGTGTTGTGTTGGATTTGCCCCAAACATATTTGCCCCAAACATTTCAAGCAGACCACCATAGTCCCCGTGCCCAAGGACTCTAAGATAACCTGCCTAAATGACTACCGACCCGTAGCACTGACGTCTGTAGCCATGAAGTGCTTTGAAAGGCTGGTCATGGCTCACATCAACAGCATTATCCCAGAAACCCTAGACCCACTAATTTGCATACCGCCCCAACAGATCCACAGATGATGCAATCTCTATTGCACTCCACACTGCCCTTTCCCACCTGGACAAGAGGAACACCTACGTGACAATGCTATTCATTGACTACAGCTCAGCATTCAACACCATAGTGCCCTCAAAGCTCATCACTAAGCTAAGGATCCTGGGACTAAACACCTCCCTCTGCAACTGGATCCTGGACTTCCTGACGGGCCGCCCCCAGGTGGTAAGGGTAGGTAACAACACATCTGCCACACTGATCCTCAACACGGGGGCCCCTCAGGGGTGCGTGCTCAGTCCCCTCCTGTACTCCCTGTTCACCCATGACTGCATGGCCAGGCACGACTCCAACACCAAATTTAAGTTTGCCGACGACACAACAGTGGTAGGCCTGATCACCGACAACAATGAGACAGCCTATAGGGAGGAGGTCAGAGACCTGGCCGTGTGGTGCCAGGATAACAACCTCTCCCTCAACATTTACATTACATTTTAGTCATTTAGCAGACGCTCTTATCCAGAGCGACTTACAGTTAGTGAATACATATATATATTTTTTTATACTGGCCCCCCGTGGGAATCGAACCCACAACCCTGGCGTTGCAAACGCCATGCTCTATCAACTGAGCTACATCCCTGCCGGCCATTCCCTCCCCTACCCTGGACGACGCTGGGCCAATTGTGCGCCGCCCATGAGTCTCCCGGTCGCGGCCGGCTGCGACAGAGCCTGGATTCGAACCAGGATCTCTAGTGGCACAGTCAGCACTGCGATGCAGTGCCTTAGACCACTGTGCCACTCAGGAGACCATAGACAAAGGAGATGATTGTGGACTACAGGAAAAAAAAGAGGACTGAGCACGCCCCCATTCTCATCAACGGGGCTGTAGTGGAACAGGTTGAGAGCTTCAAGTTCCTTGGAGTCCACATCACCAACGAACTATCATGGTCCAAACACACCAAGACAGTCGTGAAGAGGGCACGACAAAGCCTATTCCCCCTCAGGAGGCTGAAAAGATTTGGCATGGGTCCTCAGATCCTCAAAAACGTCTACAGCTGCACCATCGAGAGCATCCTGACTGCTTGCATCACCGCCTGGTATGGCAACTGCTTGGCCTCCGACCGCAAGGCACTACAGAGGGTAGTGCGTACGGCCCAGTACATCACTGGGGCCAAGCTTCCTGCCATCCAGGACCTCTATACCAGGCGGTGTCAGAGGAAGGCCCTCAAAATTGTCAAAGACTCCAGCCACCCTAGTCATAGACTGTTCTCTCTGCTACCACACGGCAAGCGGTACCGGAGTGCCAAGTCTAGGTCCAAAAGACTTCTCAACAGCTTCTACCCCCAAGCCATAAGACTCCTGAACAGCTAATCATGGCTACCCGGACTATTTGCACTGCCCCCCCACCCCATCCTTTTACGCTGCTGCTACTCTGTTAATTATTTATGCATAGTCACTTTAACTCTACCCACATGTACATATTACTTCAACTACCTCAACTAGCCGGTGCCCCCGCACATTGACTCTGCATCGGTACCCCCCTGTATATATACCCTCCCTACTGTTATTTTATTTTACTTCTGCTCTTTTTTTCTCAACACATACTTTTTTTGTTAAAAATAAATGCACTGTTGGTTAAGGGCTGTAAGTAAGCATTTCACTGTAATGTCTGCACCTGTTGTATTCGGCGTATGTGGCCAATAACATTTGATTTGATTTGATTTGATTAATGCTTTGTATTCAGGACAAAAAGTGTATTTCTTTGCCACATTTTTTGCAGTTTTACTTTAGTGCTCTGTTCTGTACAGGTTTCCTTCTTTTCACTCTGTCAATTAGGTTAGTATTGTGTACAATGTTTATGATCCCTCCTCAGTTTTCTCCTGTCACAGCCGTTAAACTCTGCAACTGTTTTAACGTCACCATTGGCCTCATGGTGAAATCCCTGAGTGGTTTCCTTCCTCTCCGGCAACTGAGTTAGGAAGGACGCCTGTATCTTTGTAGTGATTGGGTGTATTGATACACCATCCAAAGTGTAATTAATAACTTCACCATGCTTAAAGGGATATTCAATGTCTGCTTTTTGTTTTACCCATCTACCAATAGGTGCCCTTCTTTGCAAGGCTTTGGAAAACCTCCCTGGCTTTGTGGTTGAGTCTGTGTTTGAAATGCACTGCTCGACTGAGGGACCTTACAGATAATTGTATCTGTGGGGTACAGAGATGAGGTAGTGATAAAAAAATAATTGCACACAGAGTGAGTCCATTTAACTTATTATGCTATTTGTTAAACACATTTTTACTCCTGAACGTATTTAGGCTAGCCATTACAAAGGTGTTGAATATTTATTGACTCAAGACATTTCAGCTTTTAATTTGTACACATTTCTAAAAACATAATTCCACTTTGACATTATGGGGTACTGTGTGTAGGCCAGTGACATACAATCTCAAATATGGAAAAAGTCAAGAGGTGTGAATACTTTCTGAAGGCACTGTATGTGCCATCATGGTTTGTCATAATTGATTAACTTTACGTCCATCTTTACTATTTAGAATTTATAGAAAAGCTGCACTGGCCTCATCATCATGTTTAATCACATGTTAAAAAAGGTAGACTCTGCAATATGACATCACCATACACAGCAGGGATGTAACGGTACATGTATTTGTACCGAACCGTTCGGTACAGGGACCTTGTTTCGGTCCGCACTGTGAACCCGAATTAATACATTAAAGAAAAATATGTACAAAATAAAAACACTAGGGCTATAGGTTATGCCTACGCTGCGTTGTAGGCCTATGCCTCGAGTAAATCTGATCTGAAAAAACATTTCAGGCTATTCCGTTAAAACAACTAGAGCTTAGGTGCACATTGTAATCAAAATTCTAATCTTAATTGGCGCATTTCAAATTTTTGTGAAGCGCAGCCAAGAACTAGTTCTGTACAAATGGCGAGTAGTGGGGTCAATAAACCAGAATTGGCGGATCCTCCATCATCATTTAAATCTCCAGTTTGGGAACATTTTGGATTCCCAGTAGAATACAACGGCGATGGACAGAGAGTTGAGGATAACAATATGTCACCTATGCAGCTGCCAACACCTCAAATATGTTGGCACATTTACGCCGACATCACTCCAGTATACCGGAGCAAGACGGAAACGCAAAGAAACAACGTCTCCCCTCTGAATTCAAGCAGCTAAATCTGACCGGGCCAAAGAAATTACAAGAGCGATAGGATGGCAAAGTTATTTTTTTAAAAATGTTTTACAGTCTTTGGTTTATAGTCGCGGATATGCACCCAGTCTCGGTGGTTGAGAATAGGGGTTTCAGCACCTTGTGAAAGTGCTGGAGCAACGTTGCAAACGTCCCTCTTGCACCCATTTCAGCAAACAGGTAGTACCCGCTCTATATAAGCAAGCCAAAGCCAAAGTTTTCAATGAATTGGCCAATGCACCCTGTGTTGCGCTTACTTAACAGTGACAGCCCATCACATTACCCCGGAGTGGGAAATGTACAGTGCTACAGACTCGCCCCCTTTATGGGAGTTAAAGTGTGCATCTCGCACTGAAGGAAGCAGTGTCATGGTGCGTTCGTAACCAAGTGGGAAGTGGGAATTTACCACATACGACTGGGAAAAACCCACTTGAACGGCCCTCCAACTGGTAATTACTCGTGGGAAACTTGTCGATCATCCTGAGCACCCACTTCTCCCACATGATCTCTGAAGTCACCTACTAAGTAAATGGCCACTTCTAAGAGCATTTTTGGCAGTTAAATGCAACAAAACATTATTTATAAAAAGCAATCTATTATTGAGGTTTTTGAACTCTATAATTTGTTTACAAACGTGATAGCTGTACTTTTAGTTTATGGTTGACGCAGCTTGTTGGCCATTAGCCAATCGCATGAATGCATCCAACTGCTATTTATGTTTTCAAAACGGGTAAATTTCCACCTCCCACATGGTTACAGACACAGCATCAGAGTGGAAACTTGAGGCCCAACATAACAATCCTGTCACAACAGACAATGCCAGGAACATTGTGAATGGCATTTAATTTTCCCGCAGTACCGAGACCGAACCATGACCCCAAAACGTACCAAACTGTGGATTTGGTGAACCATTACAACCCTAATTGACAGTGGGCAAACTTCCTACTTACACACATCAACTTAACAACACAGCCATTACTGGCTTATCCCAATTTATGCTACGTTCAAAACAACTGGGAACTCGGAAATCTCTGACTTCCGACTTCAGTGCGTTCAAGACAACTGGGAACCTGGAAAAATAGTTTTGAACGGTCATCCAAGTCGGAATTCCAAGTCGGAAACTCTGGCATCTTTCTAGTGCTCCGACTTTCCGACCTGAAGATCACTGACGTCATGATTTGACCTTTTTTCTGAGTTCCCAGTCTTGAAAGCACCATTACACCTTCCCTTGAGTCGTGTGATAATGTCATATAGCGGATTCCACCTTTTAAGTACCACGATCCCAACCTACATCGATGGGGAAACTAGCCAGAAAGTCACCATACTATTGGTTTCCCAATTGGTTCCCTCCAATGTGAATCTACAAGGTGAACAACGGCAATGTTTCCACAAAGGTTTTACAGAGGTACTTAGTGACAAACAAATGTCCAGCCTTTTCTGTCTAGAAAATATGCTGGACCTTTACAGTGTCTTGCAAAAGTATTCATCCCCCTTGGCGTTTTTCCTATTTTGTTGCATTACAACCTGTAATTTAATGGACATACACAAAATAGTCCAAATTGGTGAAGTGAAACTTGTTTCAAAAAATTCAAAAAAATAAATAACGGAAAAGTGGTGCGTGCATATGTATTCACCCCCTTTGCTATGAAGCCCCTAAATAAGATCTGGTGCAACCAATTACCTTCAGAAGTCACAATTAGTTAAATAAAGTCCACGTGTGCAATCTAAGTGTCACATGATCTGTCACATGATCTCAGTATAGGCCCCAGAGACTGCAACACCACTAAGCAAGGGGCACCACCAAGCAAGCGGCACCATGAAGTCCAAGGAGCTCTCCAAACAGGTCAGGGACAAAGTTGTGGAGAAGTACAGATCAGGGTTGGGTTATAAAAAAATATCCAAAACTTTGAACATCCCACAGAGCACCATTAAATCCATTATTAAAAAATTGAAAGAATATGGCACCACAACAAACCTGCCAAGAAAGGGCCGCCCACCAAAACTCACAGACCAGGCAAGGAAGGCATTAATCAGAGGCAACAAAGAGACCAAAGATAACCCTGAAGGAGCTGCAAAGCTCCACAGCGGAGATTGGAGTATCTGTCCATAGGACCACTTTAAGCCGTACACTCCACAGAGCTGGGCTTTATGGAACAGTGGCCAGAAAAAAGCCATTGCTTAAAGAAAAAAATAAGCTAACACGTTTGGTGTTCGCCAAAAGGCATGTGGGAGACTCCCCAAACACATGGAAGGTACTCTGGTCAGATGAGACTAAAATTGAGCTTTTTGGCCATCAAGGAAAACGCTACGTCTGACGCAAACCCAACACCTCTCATCAACCCGAGAACACCATCCCCACAGTGAAGCATGGTGGTGGCAGCATCATGCTGTGGGGATGTTTTTCATCGGCAGGGACTGGGAAACTGGTCAGAATTGAAGGAATGATGGATGGCGCTAAATACAGGGAAATTGTTGAGGGAAACCTATTTCAGTCTTCCAGAGATTTGAGACTAGGACGGAGGTTCAACTTCCATCAGGACAATGACACTAAGCATTCTGCTAAAGCAACACTCGAGTGGTTTAAGGGGAAACATTTAAATGTCTTGGAATGGCCTAGTCAAAGCCCAGACCTCAATCCAATTGAGAATCTGTGGTATGACTTAAAGATTGCTGTACACCAGCAGAACCCATCCAACTTGAAGGAGCTGGAGCAATTTTGCCTTGAAGAATGGGCAAAAATCCCAGTGTAAATCAAATGATACAACCCCCCCCCAAAAATCAATTTTAATTCCAGGTTGTAAGGCAACAAAATAGTAAAAATGCCAAGGGGGGTGAATACTTTCGCAAGCCACTGTATTGGTCCACACCATCTACTCAAAACTAAAACTAACAAACCTTGGTTGATTCTATCCAGTCTTTACATACACCATATTATATTCCTCCATCTTCCTCTGTGCTTTCAAACACATAACATAACATTGCTGCCTGAATATTTGTGAGAATAACGGTCCTCTGTTAAGCTTAACATATGCGAGTGCAATTATGTATTTTTGTGTTAATGTAGCTCAACACATATGCCTTGATTAGAAATGGTCCATAATATGACATCTTGATATCACTGCAGGGAAAGCCTACTTTAATCGAAACCCTGGCGGCACAGTGAAATGTTTTTAGTGCAAATATATAGTATAATACATTTAAATACACAGAGAATGTAACAAAATTAAAATGTACAGTCAGAAGTCAAAAGAAAAGTGTTACAGTGATAAAGATGATAAAGCGTTGGTCTGTTGGTAAAGCGTGGACACTTGGGACATGGGGGGATGTCTTGGGCTGTAGAGGCTCCGTAGCAGACAAAAGTAATCCTTTAACCTCTCGTTACAGAGGTGTGTGCCCATTGTGTCGTACTGAGTGTGTGAATGTGTGGGGGAATCGATAAGACATGGAAAAGTATGGTACATGTCGAGTTGAAGGAGGGATTGCAAGATGTAGGCGGCTCTTGACGGCTTTATTGACTGGACTCTGGAGCTCAAATCGTGACGTAGTGCTGTCTGAGTTTCCCCAAGAGGAACTCGTGGGTTAAATTGTGTCTTGTGATTATTCCCACAATCTGAAAGAGAAGGTACAGGGAGCGACATCATGGAGCAAATTGCTTCCTCCACTCTAAAAAGACTCAAAAATATTGAATTAGCTACAGTAGTTAGCTACTGAGCAATTTCTCTGCTTAGTGCTTCTAAGCAAAAGCAAATTATATCTTATTTTGACAGTTTGACAGTAAAAATAAGTGGCATTAGTCCCTTGAAGCTGCATGTCTGTCAGAGTGTTGATTATTCATGCAGGTTTAGAATGGAACAATATGGACCTTTAATACATACTGCATCAAGTACATAAAATGAGTATTTTGACAGGGCCAGTTTTTATGTTATTAAAATGTCACCATTAATAAGCATTAAGGCTATAGTGGCCAACACAGCTTGGTGTGTCAGTCTTTATGATGGACAGACAGAGACATGTTGTAATTTGAAACAGTTCTTATTATAATTCCACATCTGGGAATTATTGAATCCTAAGAAAAATGACTGAAATGGGAGGGACTACCTGAACTTGTCAATAAGAAATGTTCATTTTCCATTTCCGTTGCAAAAAGTTTTGCTATGGCGTGCCCTAATGCAGTGTTTTTGAATCCTGGTCCTGGGGACGCAAAGGGGTGGACATTTTTGTTTTTGCCCTAGCACTACACACCTGATTCTACTAATCAAAAGTTTGATGAGTTGATTAGTGGAATCAGGTGTGTAGCACTAGGGCAAAAACAAAGGACCAGGAATTTAGAAACACTGCCCTACTGAATATGACCCAGGCCACAGAGAGGAAACAGAAAGTTAAGGAGTGGGAATTTTAACCCCTTACGGTGCGACTCACCTCTCCTACTGCGTTGACCACAGGCAGGTGTCGAAGGCCCATGGTCCTGAACAGGTTAAACACTTGGGACACGTGTGTGTTTGGGGACACCGTGTAGGGGGAAGGGTTCATGTACGAGGTGACGTCCTGAAAGTGAAAGAAGATTATCACTTACTACCACAAACATGTAACCAGGTAGTAACAACAAATAGCCTCAACACTTTTGAGGTAAATTGTTCCTTTTAGGTGACAAAGCATTTTTGGCACTGTACTGACTTCATAAAGAGATGTGTAAGTGCAGCAGTAGCTGTAGATGTGTGACTGGGTTGTACCACTATCACGTAGGGCTCTAAAGTGCGACCAATTTGGTGTGACCTATTTTGCTGTGGGACCTGGAATTTTTATTTGGGAGCACTGTGCTACCCCTCAAAAAATAATTTAAAAAAAAATATATATAATAACAATAATTGTTACAATGATAACGCTCCCTGTACCATTGTTTCCCGAGCTCAGATTCGTTAGCGTCATGCTTGCACCGCTAATACAGCGGAAACTGCTTGTTTACAACTCAAACAGTTGTATAGATCTGACACATATTCCAGGTGCAATGTTCTTTCTTCCTGTCACGGATGGGGTGCATTTTTTTCTTCATAAACCATGTAGCGGGCCGTTCTAAAACTACTAGCAGGCCACATTTGTTTTACACCTTGTTCAGTCATGTAGCTAGCTAGCTAACAACCTGGTAACTTTACCAGTATATCCAAACATGTATTTGTATCAATATTTTAGATTTTAAAAATAAACAGACTTATTTACAGGGTTATACATTAGTTTCTAGAGCACAAAATGTGCTTCAGAAGTAGCTATATTTCATATAGGCCAGGGGTATGCAACTACACTGAACAAAAATCTAAACATAACATGCAACAATTTCAAAGACTTTACTGAGTTAAAGTTCATAAATCAGTCAATTGAAATAAATAAATTAGGCCCTAATCTATGGATTCCACATGACTGGGAATACAGAGATGCATATGTTGGTCACAGCTACACTACATGGTCAAAAGTATGTGGACACCTGCTCATCAAACATCTCATTCCAAAAATATGGAGTTTGGCCCCCCTTTGCTACTATAACAGCCTCCACTCTTCTGGGAAGGCTTTCCACTAGATGTTGGAACATTGCTGCGGGGACTTGCTTCCATTCAGCCACAAGAGCATTAGTGAGGTCGGGCAATGATGTTAAGCGATTAGGCCTGGCTAGCAGTCGGCGTTCCAATTCAGCCCAAAGGTGTTCGAGGGTGTTGAGCTCAGGGCTCTGTGCAGGCCAGTCAAGTTCTTCCACACCGATCTCGACAAACCATTTCTGTATGGACCTGGCTTTGTGCACGGTGGCATTGTCATGCTGAAACAGGAAAGTGCCTTCCCCAAACTGTTGCCACAAAGTTGGAAGCACAGAATCGTCTAGAATGTCATTGTATGCTGTAGCGTTAAGATTTCCCTTCACTGGAACTAAGGGGCCTCCACCAAACTTTACAGTTGGTACTATGCATTGGGGCAGGTAGCGTTCTCCTGGCATCCGCCAGATGGTGAAACGTGATTCATCACTCCAGACAACGTGTTTCCACTGCACCAGAGTCCAATGGCGGTGAGCTTTACACCACTCCAGCCGACGCTTGGCATTGTGCATGGTGATCTAAGGCTTGTGTGCGGCTGCTCTGCCATGGAAACCCATTTCATGAAGCTCCCGATGAACAGTTCTTGTGCGGACGTTGCTTCCAGAGGCAGTTTGGAACTCGGTAGTGAGTGTTGCAACCGAGGACAGAAGACTTTTACGCGCTACGCGCTTCAGCACTCGGCAGTCCAGTTCTGTGAGCTTGTGTGGCCTACCACTTCGCGGCTGAAACGATCTTGCTCCTAGACGTTTCCACTTCAAAATAACAGCACTTACAGTTGACCGGGGCAGCTCTAGCAGGGCAGAAATATGACGAACTGACTTGTTGGAACGGTGACATCCTATGACGGTGCCACGTTGAAAGTCACTGAGCTCCTTAGTACAGGCCATTCTACTGTCAATGTAGATTACATGGCTATGTGCTCGATTTTATACACCTATCAGCAACGGGTGTGGCTGAAATAGCCGAATCCACTAATTTGAAGGCTGTTGATTATGGCCTGTGGAATGTTGTCCCACTCCTCTTCAATGTCTGTGCGAAGTTGCTGGATATTGGCTGGAACTGTAACACGCTGTCGTACACGTCGATCCAGTGCTTCCCAAACTCAATGGGTGACATCTCTGGTGATTATGCAGGCCATGGAAGAACTGGGACATTTTCAGCTTCCAGGAATTGTGTACAGATCCTTGCGACATAGGCCCATGCATTATCATGCTGAAACATGAGGTGAAGGTGATGGTGACGGATGAATGGCACGACAATGGGCCTCAGGATCTCGTCACGGTATCTCTGTACAATTGTGTTCGTTGTCCGTAGCTTATGCATGCCCATACCATAACCCCCACCGCCACCAAGGGCCACTCTGTTCACAACGTAAAAAAATTCCTCTGTAGAGATTGGAGAACCTTCCAGAAGGACAACCATCTCTGCAGCACTCCACCAATCAGGCCTTTATGGTAGAGTGGCCAGAAGGAAGCCACTCCTCAGTAAAAGGTACATGACAGCCCACTTGTAGTTTGCCTAAAAGCACCTAATAGACTCTCAGACCATGACAAACAAGATTCTCTGGTCTGATGAAACCAAGATTGAACTCTTTGGCCTGAATGCCAACTTCACGTCTGGAAGAAACCAGGCACCGCTCATCACCTGGCCAATACCATCCCTACGATGAAGCATGGTGGTGGCAGCGTCATGCTGTTGGGATGTTTTTTAGCGGCAGGGACTGGGAGACTAGTCAGGATCGAGGGAAAAATGAACGGAGCAAAGTACAGAGAGATCCTTGATGAAAACCTGCTCCAGAGCCCTCAGGACCGCAGACTGGGGCAAAGTCCGGTCACTGGCTGGGCCACTCAAGGACATTTAGAGACTTGTCCCGAAGCCACTGTCCTGTCCTTCCAACAGGACAGTGACCCTAAGCACACAGCCAAGACAACGCAGGAGTGGCTTCGGGACAAGTCTCTAAATGTCCTTGAGTGGCCCAGCCAGTGCCCGGACTTCAACCCGATCAAACATCTCTGGAGAAACCTGACAGAGCTTAAGAGGATCTGCAGAGAAGAAATGGGAGAAACTCCCCAAATACAGGTGTGCCAAGCTTGTAGCGTCATACCCAAGAAGACTAGAGGCTGTAATCGCTTGCAAAGGTGCTTCAACAAAGTACTGAGTAAAGGGTCTGAATACTTATGTAAATGTTATATTTCCGTTTTCTATTTTTAATACATTTGCTAAAATTTCTAGAAACCTGTTTTTGCTTTGTCATTATGGGGTATTGTGTTTAGATTGATAAGGAAAAATAAATACAAATTCATCAATTTTAGAATAAGGCTGTAATGTAACTAAATGTGGAAAAGTCAAGGGGTCTGAATACTTGCCGAATGCACTGTAGGTTATATCTCAATCTATTTTTAAAAATCGTATTTTCTGCTGCTCATAAATCTTATGTTGTGCTCCTAACTTTTTAAAGTTGGGAGCACCAGGGGAGCACCCTGATTGTAAGTGCAGCAGTAGCTGTAGATGTGTGATGAACTGGGTCGTACCACTATCATGCGGGGATTGAGAAGGGTCAAGTCTAGGTCGTGGATGTCTGGGAAACGGGGGTAGTCCTCCGTCATCTCAGCATACGACAGTCTCGGCTGCATTGCACTCTATGTGGACACAGACAGACAAATAAAAAGGTGCACAGACATACACAGACGACAACATGTGTAGAAACACTCTCTCCTACACACACTGACTAACTCCTGGGTCGTATTCATTAGTGCACAGAACACAGTAGCAAAACGTTTTGCAACGGAGAACGAAAACGAGAGTTCAGGTAGTTCCTTCATGTTTCAGTCCGTTTTATTCCATTTGTTGCCTAATGAATACGATGTGCAAGTGACATCGTCCTACGTCATACTTCCGGATCCTGTCCCCTAATCTTTTGATTGGGCTTGACGATTATATCATAGAATTAGTGAAAATCCGGTCATTTAAGATACATATAAAATTATATTTGTGTTTGTGGATTAACTTACTTCTGCCAGATGCCTTTTATGAAGTTGTTGCGCTCAAGACCCTTGTGCTACGTTTTTCCCATTGAATACCATTCAAAAAGGTTACAAAAGTTCAAAAACTACAAGGCTACTTCCTGGAAAATGACACGTCACTTTCATACCTCATACTAGGGCTGGGAATTGCTAGGGACCTCACGATACGATATTATCACAATACTTAGGTGCGATTCTTTATGTACCACGATTCTATATGTATTGCGATTTGATACTGCAAAAGATTCTATATGTATTGCGATTTGATACTGCAATTTTATTGTGATTCGATGTTCAAACAACTGGCTCACTACAGGTCTTACTACAGAGGCATGAGAAAACAAGTTTTAATAAGTCATAGAAATAAAATCGCTGATGGATAACAAACTATAGGATGAAAAATTCCGGAGTTTTGGCACAAGTACAGCCGATTAGCACTAGCTAACATTGACTCCACATTAAATATTAGATTCTCTTTGAGTCAGAGAATCGAATGCAAAAATAATATTGCGATGCTCTCCTGTATCGATATTTTCCCCCCATCACTAATGAATACGACCCTGTTGTCCAGTGGGTTGGGAGTTGGGCCACTGACCGACTGGTTCTCTGCGTAGCAGACACCGCGTATCAGCAGGTTGACCAGCTGAGAGCGCAGGATGATGCCGTGGAAGGTCAGAGGTCGGAAGCGCTCCTCCATGGTCCACTCTTCGCTAGGGGACTGGTCTGGGTACAGGTTAGGGTAGGGCACATGTCTAGAAACATACATAGTCACAGACACGTTAGAACAGCATTTTCTCCAAATAGAAACACCGGACTGACTCATTTGTGAACCTATCGATTACAATGTGTGCAATGTTTATTAATAGTTAATTTCAGAAGAAGGAGGGATGCAAAATCCAAATTTGACCCAAGTCAAAGTTACAGGGGATAGGATGGTTACATGGTTGGTGTTGTAAAAAATGGGATGTGGCCAACTCAGGTGTGAGAATTAAAGGTGTGCGTATGTGTGTGTGTGGGGCTCACCTTCTCTCCAGCATCTGCTGCAGCATGTCCTGGCCCTCCTCCATAGCGGGCACCACGGCCGCCAGCTGCTCGTCACACACGTTGCGCAGCTCACTGGACGGGTATGACTTCATGGACTGGCAGCGCCGCCGCTGCTCCCCGGCCCGCGTCAGCACGCTCGCTTTCTGAGGAGGAGGTGGGGGGAGAAGGCAGGGTTCCACACAGACTGTCTGTGCATTCCTGTTCCCTACATTCCCTAATGTAATTACTGACACTGCCCTAACATAGAAATAGATGTGATTTACACAGCCTTTTTATCAACAACAATACTACAAGGAGGGGCGGAAGGAAGGATAGACACCATTTTCCAATTATTGGAAACACGGCCGAATTAAGTGGCCAATATCGATATCCCTAGCCCATGCATTATACAGTATAACAGGGCTCTGACTACCCCTGGTGGCAGTTCATGGTATGGCAAGGGCACCTTCAGCAGAGGTGTATTCATTTGTCGCAGACTGTAGCAAAACGTTTGGCCTGATGCTCCAAACTCAAAACGTTTGGTAACGAAAACGAGAGTTTCTATTGGACAAATCCAGGTAGGTCCCTCCCAGTTTCGTTACGTTTGCTTCCTTTTGGTTCCTAGAGTAAACAGGCGAAACGTTTCGCTACGATCTGCAACTAATGCACACACCCCAGGACACAAATGTTAAGACAGAAATAGGTAAAGTAGAACAAACATCTCTGATGTGTAGAATAAAGAATCATGTGAGTTCTATTTATGACATTTCTATCTGCACGTTGCCCTGGCTCCTACCTTGAAGCGGATGTTGTTGCTGATGAGGATGTTGCCCTTCATGAACTCATGTTCGTTGTCCCTGTTCTCGGTGACCACAGGGAAGGCATGGTAGACGGTGGTGCGCAGGATGCTCACCAGGGACTGGATGCGCGTGTGGGGGTATACGTACGTCAGGTTGGGCTCCATGATGTCACTGGCAGTCAGTCTGGGGGATAAACAAGGGACACATATGTACCAGGGTTAGGGTCAGTCAATTCAGGAAGTAAAATTCAAATTCAATCATTGAAAAATGGGAATCTATTTTCAAGGTCTTGCCAAGAAACTGAAAAGGAGAAGCAATTATTTTCCATATTTAGTTCAAATTCGAATTGAACCCATCAGCAGACTACACAGTTGGTTAAAGTTTGAAAAGGGCCACATATATACAGAATATGTGTGTATACTGAAGAGAAATGTGTTAGTTGTAAGTTGGTTTGGATACAAGGGTCTGTTTAATGACCACTGATCTTTATTATCATAAATGTAGTATTATTTGCTTACTTGTCCATCTCCACCTCTGTCTCCCACTCCAGCAGTGGCACTCCTCTCAGATGAATGTGGATGTCATAGATGCCCTTATTGAAGAAATCCCCCGTCCACTTGGCCACCTGAGCATACGCACACACACACACACAATCCTGTAAGTACCAACACTGATGCAAGTGTACTAAATTGTGAATGTAAGTTCAAATCAATGAGGTGTACTTTACCATGAGGGTTATCATAATGGGCAAGCCGTAGGTGATCTCATTGGTCGATTCGATGAGAATGACAGTCAGGCTGATGGTCATCCGGACCACACCTCCCAGGAAGGCAGCTGCTCCAATCAGAGCAAAGGTCCCAGAATAGATGTCCATCCCCAGGTTGCTGTGGCAAAAGGACAGCCAAAGGAACCAATCAGGAAAAGCAGGATCAGTCGAAACAGTAAGTGTCAACATTAGCAACATTTGGAAAGGTTTTGTCAAAGGATGGGGGAGAAATCTCAACTTGACTTTCTAAAAGCGGTCAGTTTGATTTCGATATCTAAGGAAAGACTCTCAGGCTTAATAATAGAATTGTCCGCTCAAACTGCATTATTTTCTCATTCCTAAGACCACAACGAATCTATGAACTAACAACTGTAAATCAACATATTTATCATGTTTTGATAAGACAGTTTGCATTGTCTTTCAACAGGTGGCATTACACTCACACAAGTCACGCTATCTGAAGTGACAATGAACTGGCACCTACAGTCCAAAACGCCAAGAGAAACTACATTTTTAGCTAGGTTAACGATCTAACACTTGCATTACAAGGGCCCCAGTGTGGCACATGAAAGCAGTCATTACTTGCAGTTGAGTGGAACCCAGGAACTCAAAAGGCCTGAGTCTGACAAAGCAGAGTACGGAGGACAAGTGGGTCAAAGAGTGAGAGGAAAAACTCAGAGTGAGAAGCGCTGAGAGAAAGTGCCCAATCAGCAGATTCCCTCTCAGAGGCTATGTCAACTTTAAAAAGTAGCTTTGTTAGCATTATTTTACTTTCTAAGAGATACAAACTCCATGGGAAGTTACACTGCAGCTACACATTATATATATATAAAGTACTTTGCTGCTGGGAAAGTAGTTGAGAGATTTCCAAACCAACAGATTTCAAATCATATAAACCAGAGCCATATACAGTGCCTTCAGAAAGTATTCATACCCCTTGATTTATTCTACATTTTTTGTGTTGCAGCCTGAATTCAAAATGGATCTACACACAATACCCCATAATGACAAAGTGAAAATTAGTTTTTAGAAATGTTTGCAAATTTATTGAAAATGAAATACAGAAATATCTCATTCACAAATATTCAGACCCCTTTGCTATGACACTCCAAATTGAGCTCAGGTGCATCCAATTTCCTTTGAAATTTCTACATAAGGTTCCACATTTGACAGCGCATGTCAGAGCAGAAACTATACCATGAAATCCAAGGAACTGTCCGTAGATCTCTGAGATAGAACTGTGATGAAGCATACAGTGAGGGAAAAAAGTATTTGATCCCCTGCTGATTTTGTACGTTTGCCCACTGACAAAGACATGATCAGTCTATAATTTTAATGTTAGGTTTATTTGAACAGTGAGAGACAGAATAACAACAACAAAATCCAGAAAAACGCATGTCAAAAATTTTATAAATTGATTTGCATTTTAATGAGGGAAATAATTATTTGACCCCTCTGCAAAACATGACTTAGTACTTGGTGGCAAAACCCTTGTTGGCAATCACAGAGGTCAGTTTCTTGTAGTTGGCCACCAGGTTTGCACACATCTCAGGAGGGATTTTGTCCCACTCCTCTTTGCAGATCTTCTCCAAGTCATTAAGGTTTTCGAGCCTGACGTTTGGCAACTCGAAACCTCAGCTCCCTCCACAGATTTTCTATGGGATTAAGGTCTGGAGACTGACTAGGCCACGCCAGGACCTTAATGTGCTTCTTTTTGAGCCACTCCTTTGTTGCCTTCGCCGTGTGTTTTGGGTCATTGTCATGCTGGAATACCCATCCACGACCCATTTTCAATGCCCTGGCTGAGGGAATGAGGTTCTCACCCAAGATTTGACGGTACATGGCGCCGTCCATCGTCCCTTTGATGCGGTGAAGTTGTCCTGTCCCATTAGCAGAAAAACACCCCCAAAGCATAATGTTTCCACCTCCATGCTTGACGGTGGGGATGGTGTTCTTGGGGTCATAGGCAGCATTCCTCCTCCTCCAAACACGGCGAGTTGAGTTGATGCCAAAGAGCTCCATTTTGGTCTCATCTGACCACAACACTTTCATCCAGTTCTCCTCTGAATCATTGGCAAACTTCAGACGGGCCTGTATATGTGCTTTCTTGAGCAGGGGGACCTTGCGGGCGCTGCAGGATTTCAGTCCTTCACGGCGTAGTGTGTTACCAATTGTTTTCTTGGTGACTATGGTCCCAGCTGCCTTGAGATCATTGACAAGATCCTCCCGTGTAGTTCTGGGCTGATTCCTCACTGTTCTCATGATCATTGCAACTCCACGAGGTGAGATCTTGCATGGAGCCCCAGGCCGAGGGAGATTGACAGTTATTTTGGGTTTCTTCCATTTGTGAATAATCGCACCAACTGTTGTCACCTTCTCACCAAGCTGCTTAGCGATGGTCTTGTAGCCCATTCCAGCCTTGTGTAGGTCTACAATCTTGTCCCTGACATCCTTGGAGAGCTCTTTGGTCTTGGCCATGGTGGAGAGTTTAAGGGTGTGCTCCTAATCTCAGCTCGTTACCTGTATAAAAGACACCTGGGAGCCAGAACTCTTTCTGATTGAGAGGGGGTCAAATACTTATTTCCCTCATTAAAATGGAAATCAATTTATAACATTTCTGACATACGTTTTTCTGGATTTTTTTGTTGTTATTCTGTCTCTCACAGTACTTTTTTCCCTCACTGTATATATGTGAAAGGGTATAAAACAACTTCTAGAGTGTTAAACATTCCAAGTGCACAGTGGTCTCAATCAATGGAAAATAGAACAAATATGGAACTACCCAGACTACGCCTAGAGCTGGCCGTTCGACCAAACTGAGCAACCGGGCAAGAAGGACCTTGAGATGGGGAGGGGCTTTAGCAGGGGAATTAGTGGAGAACAATTGGAGGGTTACTTAGTAGCAATGCAAATATCATGGTACAGCTATATGGACAGTCAATCACTATGGCATTTTATATTGGTAAATTTACATACAGTGCTATGAAAAAGTATTTGCCCCCTTTCAAATTGTCTCTACTTTTGCATATTTGTGATACTGAATGTTATCAGATCTTCAACCAAAACCTAACATTAGATAAAGGGAACATAAGTGAACAAATAACAACAATTACATATTTATTTTATTTATTTCATAAACAAAGTTATGCAACACCCAATTCCCCTGTGTGAAAAAGTAATTGCCCCCTTACACTCAATAACTGGTTGTGCCACCTTTAGCTGCAATGACTCCAACCAAATGCTTCCTGTAGTTGTTGATCAGTCTCTCACGTTGCTGTGGAGGAATTTTGGCCCACTCTTCCATGCAGAACTGCTTTAACTCAGTGACGTGTGGGTTTTCAAGCATGAACTGCTCATTTCAAGTCCTGCCACAACATCTCAATTGGGATTAGGTCTGGACTTTGACTAGACCATTCCAAAACTTCCAATTTGTTGCTTTTTAGCAATTTTCATGTAGACTTGATTGTGTGTTTTGGATCATTGTCTTGCTGCATGACCCAGCTGCGCTTCAGCTCACAGACGGATGGTCTGACATTCTCCTGTAGAATTCTCTGATACAGAGCAAAATTCATGGTTCCTTCTATTAAGGCAAGTCGTCCAGGTCCTGAGGCAGCAAAGCATCCCCAAACTATCACACCACCACCACCATGCTTGACCTTTGGTATGCTTACTGTGGAATGCAGTGTTTGGTTTTCGCGAGGGGAGGATGGATGGGGCCATGTATCGCGAGATCTTGGCCAACAACCTCCTTCCCTCAGTAAGAGCATTGAAGATGGGTCGTGGCTGGGTCTTCCAGCATGACAACGACCCGAAACACACAGCTAGGGCAACTAAGGAGTGGCTCCGTAAGAAGCATCTCAAGTCCTGGAGTGGCCTAACCAGTCTCCAGACCTGAACCCAATAGAAAATCTTTGGAGGGAGCTGAAAGTCCGTATTGCCCAGCGACACCCCCGAAACCTAAAAAATAAAAAATAAATAAAGGATCTTGGTCAGGGAGGTGACCAAGAACACAATGACCACTGACAGAACTACAGAGTTCCTTGGCTGAGATGGGAGAACCTGTCAGAATGACAAATGTCTCTACAGCACTTCACCAATCTGGGCTTTATGGGAGAATGGCCAGACGGAAGCCACTCCTGAGAAAAAGGCACATGACAGCACGCCTGGAGTTTTCAAAAAGGCACGTGAAAGACAGAGCATAAGGCAAAAATATTCTGTGGTCTGATGAGACAAAAATGTTACTCTTTGGCCTGAATGCAAAGAGCTATGTCTGGAGAAAACCAGGCATAGCTCATCACCCGTCTAACACCATCCCTACCGTGAAGCATTGTGGTGGCAGCATCATGTTATGGGGATGCTTTTCAGCGGCAGGGACTGGGAGACTGGTAAGGATAGAGGGAACAAACAAATCCTTGATGAGAACCTGCTACAGAGGGCAAACGACCTTAGACTGGGGCAAAGATGTATGTTCCAACAGGACAACGACCCAAAGCATACAGCCAAAGCAACGCTGGAATGGCTTCAGAACAAGAATGTGAAAGTCCTTGAGTGGCCCAGCTAAAGCCCATACTTGAATCCCATTGAAAATCTGTGGAAAGACTTGAAGATTGCTGTTCACCGCTGCTCCCCATCTAACTTAACAGAGCTTGAGAAAATCTGCAATGAAAAATGGGAGAAAATCCCCCAAACCAGATCTGCAAAACTGATACAGACATACCCAAGACGACTCAAAACTGTAATCGCCGCCAAAGGTGCTTCTACGCAGGAGTGTGAATACTTATGTAAATTAAATATTTCATTTTCACTTCGTCATTATGGGGTATTGTGTGTAGATGGGTGAGAAAAATATATATAACACAACAAAATGTGGGTCAAGGGGTATGAATACTTTCTGAAGGCACCGTAGCTGCCTTCGGAAAGTATTCAGACCCCATTGACTTTTTCCACATTTTGTTACCTTACAGCCTTATTCTAAAATGGATTATATAAATAAAAAATCCTCAGCAATCTACACACAATACCCCATAATGACAAAGCGAAAACAGGTTTAGAAATGTTTGCTAACTTATTAAAAATATAAAACAGAAATACCTTATTTACATAAATATTCAGACCCTTTGCTATGAGACTCCTAATTGAGCTCAGGTGCATCCTGTTTCCATTGATCATCCTTGAGATGTTTCTACAACTTGATTGGAGTCCACCTGTGGTAAATTCAATTGATTGGACATGATTTGGAAAGGCACACAGTTGACAGTGCATGTCAGAGCAAAAACCAAGCCATGCGGTCGAAGGAATTGTCCGTAGAGCTCCGAAACAGGATTGTGTCAAGGCACAGATATGGGGAAGGGTACCAAAAAATTTCTGCAGCATTGAAGGTCCCCAAGAACACAGTGACAGAAGGGCCTCGTTCAGGGCCGTGACCAAGAACCCGATGGTCACTGACAGAGCTCTAGAGTTCCTCTGTGGAGATGGGCGAACCTTCCAGAAGGACAACCATCTCTGCAGCACTCCACCAATCAGGCCTTTATGGTAGAGTGGCCAGACGGAAGCCACTCCTCAGTAAAAGGCACGACAGCCCGCTTGAAGTTTGCCAAAAGGCACCTAAAGACTCTCAGACCATGAGAAACAAGATTGAATTCTATGGCCTGAATGCCAAGCGTCACGTATGGAGGAAACCTGGCACCATCCCTACGGTGAAGCATGGTGGTGGCAGAATCATGCTTTGGGGATGTTTTTCAGCGGCAGGGACTGGGAAACTAGCCAGGATCGAGGGAAAGATGAACAGAGCAAAGTACAGAGAGATCATTGATGAAAACCTGCTCCAGAGCGCTCAGGACCGCAGACTGGGGCAAAGGTTCACCTTCCATCAGGACAACGACCCTAAGCACACAGCAAAGACAACGCAGGAGGGGCTTCGGGACAAGTCTCTGAATGTCCTTGAGTGGCCCAGCCAGAGCCCAGACTTGAACTCGATCTAACATCTCTGGAGGGACCTGAAAATAGCTGTGCAGCAACGCTCCCATCCAACCTGACAGAGCTTGAGAGGATCTGCAGAGAAGAATGGGAGAAACTCCCCAACCAGTAATCAGAGGGATTTTTGCCCATTCCTCCTTACAGAACTCAGACAATTGAGTGAGGTTTGAGGGGTGTCTGGCATGAACTGCCTGCTTCAGGTCCTGCCACAGCATCTCGATAGGAGGAGACTTTGACTTGGCCAATCCAAAACACAAATCTTCTTTCTCCCGAGCCATTATTTGGTAGATTTGCTTGAATGCTTTGGGTTGCTGTCTTGTTGGAAGACCGATTTTCGGCCCAGCTTTAGCTCCTTGACTGATGGCCTGACGTTCTGTTCAAGAATCTCCTGGTATACCTCAGAATTCATGGTTCCCTTAATGATGTGGAGTCGTCCAGGTCCAGAGGAAAAGCAGCCCCAGATCTTGACATTCCCACCACCACGCTTGACTGTTGGGATAAGGTTATTTTTGTGGTAGGAAGTGTTTGGTTTACCATACCGGTGTTGACTGTGACCAAAAAGGTGAATTTTGGACTCATCGGTCCAGAGAATGGACTTCCAGAAACCTTCAGGTTTGTCCACGTTTGTCCAGGTGGTCTCTGGCAAAGTTAAGACAGGCAGTTTGGTTCTTTTTTGACAGCAGAGGCTTCTTCCTAGCAACCCTCCCATGAATGGCATTTCGATTCAGTGTTCTTCTTATTGTTGATTTTATAGCCTTCCCCAGACTGATGTACTCTCACTACCCTCGTCCTGATGTCCTCTGAGATCTCCTTTCCTCTCGCCATGGTGTGCTTTGCATTCACCTGGATGGGCAACACCAAACTGACCAGGTTTCTTATCTCTATTTATCAGTCCCGCCCAAACTCTTTCCTAACGATCTCTCCTTTGATTGGTTCATTTGGTAGCTAATTATTTACCCACCTAATTCTACTTACCTACTTGATTTAACCAATGCAACTTGGGGTTCACTTATTTTTGCACCTGCACCAATTCCTTTTTAATTTTGTTTTTCTACTACAAGCATGATTTCCTCTACACCAACATATGCTATTGGTAAATATAAACCTGTTATGTCAGATCAAAAAGACTGGTTCTGATTAAATTAAGATTTCATGGTAAAAACTTACTAAATCTGTAATTGCACAAGGGGTTCACTTACTTTCACGCAGCACTGTATATAAACTCAGCAAAAAAAGAAACGTCCCTTTTTCAGGACCTTGTCTTTCAAAGATAATTTGTAAAAATCCAAATAACTTCACAGATCTTCATTGTAAAGGGTTTAAACACTGTTTCCCATGCTTGTTCAATGAACCATAAACAATTAATGAACACACACCTGTGGAACGGTCGTTAAGACACTAACAGCTTACAGACGGTAGGCAATTAAGGTCACAGTTATGAAAACTTAGGACACAAAAGAGGCCTTTCTACTGACTCTGAAAAACACCAAAAGAAAGATGCCCAGGGTCCCTGCTCATCTGCGTGAACGTGCCATAGGCATGCTGCAAGGAGGCATGAGGACTGCAGATGTGGCCAGGGCAATTATTGCAATGTCCATACTGTGAGATGCCTAAGACAGCGCTACAGGGAGACAGGACGGACAGATGATCGCCCTCGCAGTGGCAGACTACGTGTAACAACACCTGCACAGGATTGGTACATCCGAACATCACACTTGCGGGACAGGTATAGGATGGCAACAACTGCCCGAGTTACACCAGGAACGCACAATCCCTCCATCAGTGCTCAGACTGTCCGCAATAGGCTGAGAGAGGCTGGACTGAGGGATTGTAGGCCTGTTGTAAGGCAGGTCCTCACCAGACATCACAGGCAACAACGTTGCCTATGGGCACAAACCCACCGTCGCTGGACCAGACAGGACTGGCAAAAAGTGCTCTTCACTGATGAGTCACGGTTTTGTCTCACCAGGGGTGATGATCGGATTCGCGTTTATCGTCGAAGGAATGAGCGCTACACCGAGGCCTGTACTCTGGAGCGGGATCAATTTGGAGGTGGAGGGTCCGTCATGGTCTGGGGCGGTGTGTCACAGCATCATCGGACTGAGCTTGTTGTCATTGCAGGCAATCTCAACGCTGTGCGTTACAGGGAATACATCCTCCTCCCTCATGTGGTACCCTTCCTGCAGGCTCATCCTGACATGACCCTCCAGCATGACAATGCCACCAGCCATACTGCTCGTTCTGTGCGTGATTTCCTGCAAGACAGGAATGTCAGTGTTCTGCCATGGCCAGCGAAGAGCCCGGATCTCAATCCCATTGAGCACGTCTGGGACCTGTTGGATCGGAGGGTGAGGGCTAGGGCCAGAAATGTCCGGGAACTTGCAGGTGCCTTGGTGGAAGAGTGGGGTAACATCTCACAACAAGAACTGGCTAATCTGGTGCAGTCCATGAGGAGGAGATGCACTGCAGTACTTAATGCAGCTGGTGGCCACACCAGATACTGACTGTTACTTTTGATTTTGACCCACCCTTTGTTCAGGGACACATTATTCAATTTCTGTTAGTCACATGTCTGTGGAACTTGTTCAGTTTATGTCTCTGTTGTTGAATCTTGTTATGTTCATACAAATATGTTAAGTTTGCTGAAAATAAACCCAGTTTATATCTACAGTACCAGTCAAAAGTCTGGACACACCTACTCATTCCAGGATTTATTTTTACTATTTTCTACATTGTAGAAATAACACACATGGAATCATGTAGTAACCAAACATTTTAAACAAATCAAAATATATTTTATACTTGAGATTCTTCAAAGTAGCCACCCTTTGCCTTGATGACAGCTTTGAATGAATGACTCTGATATACACCATTACCATTCCTGGACATTTTGTTTTGAGACAGCTTACGTATTTGAGTACTGACTATGAGAACGTTGGCATTTCTGGAAAAATTGTTATAACAAGAACGTCGGCCTAACAATTTGCGTACATTAGAATATGCCTAACATTTTGAGAACATTTGATTATGAGAACGTTGGCCTAACATTGAGAACATTATCAAAACGTTGGTCTTACATTTTGAGGAGGTTGGCCACCAGGCGTCCGAAAGCGGCACCACAGAGCAGCGAGGGCACAAAGAGGCCGCTGGGCACCGACACGCCGTACGTCCAGCATGCCAACAGGAAGTACAACACAAAGAACACCATCAGTGTCACAGGGCTGAACGTACCTACAGAGACAGACAGGAAACACAGGAAATCACACAGTAAGGCTGCGTTTACACAGGCAGTCCAACTCTGCTCTTTCTTCCACTAATTGGTCTTTTGACCAATCACATCAGATCTTTTTCAGAGCTGGCCACAGAGGTGTTCATTATGTTCTGTTTAATGATTGACTAAAGTGTAGCCATTACCATAACACTAACATGTATTTCGGTGTGTATGTGTATAGGGAGTGAGACTAGTGGCCATGTTCAAAGAAAACACAGATTAAGCCTAGTCCTGGAACTAAGAAGTGCTTTACATATTATCAATATACACAGATTATTAATTGAGCATGCTGTTTAGTACAGGCATGGGATCAGTTTTGCCCTTAAAATCAGGTGGGAGCCTGTCCATAATCTTATTCATCATTATTTAAAAGGCTAAACTGATCCTAGAACAGCCCTTGTCTCACCGTCCTGGTGGAAGAGCTGGTGGATGGCCACCTCCTGAGGGTTGAAGAACAGAGTGGCCATGTCGTTGTACGTCTTGTTGGGGCAGAAGAACTGGCGGATGGTAGAGTTGATGACGTCTTCGTTGAGGGACACCTAGATAAAGCACCATATCACATATTTTACCATTGTAACAAAACCATTGGATGTGAGTATGTTTCTAACTTTAGTTACATGTATGCACTGTATACATGATGTCTGTCCGATGTGGGACGCGTTCAAAATGTGAAACTCCACTTCTGAAGGACTTGAGTGTACACTAGACTAGAGAGGCCTGGGGAAACAGTTTTGGAATAGAATGTCAATGCCACTTCACTTCATTCAACTCAGGCGGCCAATCAGAGAGGTCAGAGAGGCAACAGAAAACTTTTTAAGGATGGCTTTAGTATGAATATAGGTTGTTTTATGGGCTTGTTATGTTTCAATATGCTTTTCGTGCATATTGATTATGACGTCGTTTTACGGCTGTTCTTATCTTATTTATATATGTGGTCCTCTGTAGCTCAGCTGGTAGAGCACGGCGCTTGTAACGCCAAGGTAGTGGGTTCGATCCCCGGGACCACCCATACACAAAAAAAAAATTATGCACGCATGACTAAGTCGCTTTGGATAAAAGCGTCTGCTAAATGGCATATTATTATTATTATTATTATTATTATATATGCTTCACTTTTTTATAAAGTTGAGCTTTGCCAAACGTACCTGAGCTGTAGTTTTGTTGTTGGTGATTGTGGAGGCCAAGTCGCGACATTCACCCAACGTCATGGATGCCACGAAGATCACCACCGTGGTCACCATGGCGACCAGCAAACTCTCTAGAACCCTAGCCAGGGACCAGACAAAGAACATGAGATGAAACACAAATCACTGTAAACCCTTTGAGAAATATGCCTCTCCACTTTGATGGGGAAGTTAAATATATTGATAATTTGAAACAAACATTTTCAATATGTTAATTTGAAACAAAGCATTGCAGCAACGCAACTGTCACTACAATGAAGTGTATATGTATGTGTGTGTGTACATATCTCTCCTAGCAGGTACCTGACAAACTTGGCCTTGGGGTGGACGTGTCTCATGCGGTACTTGGCCAGCCTCTTGTTGATGCAGTTAAAGAAGGCCCCCAGCAGCCCTCCCACCACCCCCATCAGGACAAAGAAGGCCAGGTCCACCGCCGTCCACAGGTGGCACTTCTTATCCCCGTCTGAACACTGTGGGAGAGGGATGGACACCCATGGAGATATAGAACTCAAGTTGCTAAACCATTATATGCACACACAGACCCACATACATAAACACTTTACACACACCTCCACAACATGAAAAACCGTGAATGTGAATAAGTGGGAATGAGTGCTTGTACCTTGAACTCTCCAAAGTTGAGCAGGCCGGGGAGCTGGAACGAGCCCCATTTGTTGTAGTTGATCCCTGAGCGGAAGAAGTTGAGGGTGAACGTAGCCGACATGGAGCAGAAGAGCTGGGGGGGTAGACAGGAAGAGAGTGGTACCTCAGACCAGGCTGACTGACAATGACAGAAAAACAGCCTGCGTGTGTTTGCATGCGTGTCTCTGTCTGTGACCTTTGACCTACCACTTTCCAGGTGAGTGCCTGGTTCCAGAACGAGGAGCCCTCCTCCAGGCTGAAGAGGGTGCCCCCTATTGGTGCCCCAAACGCAGCCGCCACCCCAGCCGCCGCCCCCGCCGACACAAAGTCCCGCTTGTCCCTGAAATCAAGATTAAGCACAGAGATTTAACTTACAATGATGAACTACTGCACTATTAGAACTTCAGAGTAGTAGAGTGTGCTACTGTACCTGTCACTGCGGAAGTAGGGGAAGTCAAAGTTGATCTTTTTGAAAGTGATGCTCTGAAACTGAGGGAGTCCGGCTCCCACGATGGCTCCACTGTGGATCATTGGGCCCTCCTTCCCCACAAACAGACCTGAGGGATCAAACACTTAGAGGCGGAACAGACGCATTGCCACTGGATTCCTTTTAGTTAAATCCTATAATGTTTGCATCTGTTGGAAAGTCAGGGGTCGTATTCATTAGTGCACACTGTAGCAAAATGTTTTGAAACGGAAAGCGAAATAACTATTGGACAAGTTCAGGTAGTCCCTTTCTGTTTCAGTTTTCTTCTGTTTGGTGCCTAGTGAATACGACCTTGTTCCATCTATTTTGTAGTACCTCCGGCTACGGTGAAGAGGACTCCAATAGCCTTGCAGAGTAAAGTCCGTAGCCGGACTATTCCAGGTATTTTCACTCCGTTCAGGTAGCTCTTGATCTCAGGGATTCCCGAGCCTGCAGCTACAGGCTAAAGAACACACGACAGGGACGTTCAGTAGGAGTTGGGACAATTCTGATATGATACCACCAGACAAGCAAAGAAAACCAAAATAACTATCCAACAGGTGTAAAGAAGCGGTTTTGATAATAAACCGTCAAAGCGTATTGTCAAAGGGATTATGAGCATGCTCATTACTTCTGAAAATGAGGGTATGGTCAGTACAGGCAGGTAGGCAGTACAGTAGACTCCTGACAAGTGCACTTCAGATAAGCGCAAACTCCATTGAAGTGCAAAGGAGTCCCTTTTTAATTGCTCCTGATAACTGCATGCCATCGCGACAGTCCCAAGCGACAGTCAGGAGTCGACTTTAATAGCATAACAATAGCATGTAAGGACATAATAGCATGTTAGGACATGTTAGGTATTTGTGTAGAGCGGCTTTACCTCGATGAGGACCAACATACTGGCGATGAAGATGAAGGTCATGTTGAAGGCCAGCAGCTCAAGAAGCGACAGAGCCAGGCAGCCTTTCTCACTGCACTCCTCCACAGCTAGCACACACTGGCTAAGGAAAAGCACTGTCTGCCACACAACACCTCACTGCTCTCAACTAATACAATATGTTGATTTTCAATGTTCAACATCAGAAAGACATTATCAATTAGGGATAGATGTTTTTGAGTGAAATATTCCATCTTCAAAAAAAGATACATTTTCCCACCAAGTTGAATTTGAGCTGAGTGAAAAGGCGTACAAAAAAGTCCACAAAAACACCCACCTGAAACAAAAGACAATGGTGTTAATAAGAGTTTAATTTGCATTTTTTTCAAAGCATGCAGACATTTGTTAGAAGCACCTGCACATCATCCATACCTTCCACATACATTATTTCCAGAGAATGTACAGAGGGTCATTGTTTATCGCTAACATACCGGTATGTAAGTCAACCAAAAATCTGAATGTCTGATTTTACATGCAGCATAGAACATGATTGCATTTACCAGGCCTACTGAAACTCCAATGGCAAACACCAGCATCCACCTCACAGCTTCATACTTTTTGGCTCTCTAATGTGTGATAGAAGAACCCATGTTAGAAGAGATGGAAGTATAGACAGAACAATTGCAATATGCAGTTTGTGGAAATGAAAATATGTGATTTTCAGAGGCTGTAAAAAAACAAAAAACAAAAGGCATTCTAGTGTAGTTGGTGGTCTCACCACATACTTAATGACTTAGTAACGACTTTGTAACTAACTCAAAATGTAGGCCTACTTATCACAATACCAACACCACAGTTCATTTCTTAGTATACCTTATTGTTCATCCCCTCCAGAACCTCGACATATGGTTCATTGATGCACCTGTCATAATCCAGGCTCTGCCAAAAGATAGAGAACCATTGGGAGAGGAGTCAGTGTGTTTTCCATTGAATTTATTCTGTAGTTTATAGTCAAGAGCTACACTGATTCTCATTTGGGTGTGTCTATTTTCCCTTCATTCATATGGAGTTAGACATCTTGATCTGCTTCAAGGGGATTTTCTCACCTCATAATCTTTCCTTGGAAGGATCTCATCCTCTTCATCTTGAGTTTCCCCAAGAATAGTCTGGAAATTAGAAGAATGTGACACTGCCATTGTGCATGAAGAATAAAAAAAACAACGACACAAAACGACTCTCAGCCTGACAAATAAGGTTGTGCAGTGCACCTTTCCAGTCGTCATCAAAATATAACTGGCACTTGCTACACCTAGTACTATATGACACACACAATAACCCCAACAAAAGAGCAAGCCGTTGGCTGAAGTTTCTTCCTGAGTCATCATGCAAGGCTGTGAATAGCTTGAGGGAAATAAATAGCTAGATGCTAGCTCTCTTTCAACATACACTTCCTCGACAATTAATGCCCCCTTGTCAAACAGTCCAATATGGTGTTTGACAAGAGCCTCTATTAAACAATGCACATCATGCATAAATAAATGGCATAGGTCGTGCTTGGCAAGTATCAAGCCAGTGTCACAGATAAAACAAGGAGGGTTCGTTATAAAAAATATTTGCTAGCGTAGTGCCAGTGGCTACTAGTTAGCATATTACTTGCTCACCACTGTCAGCTAGCTGTCATGTTGTTAGTTTGAATCACAGTACACATTTCCCCAAAACATTTATTTAGCCTATATTGCTACCCGAGAGCTATATACTGTAACATAGTCGAACTCAATATTTATTTATTTATCAAACTATTGTGCAATATAGTTAGCTAGCTAAGTTAGCATTGAGAGATGTCCATACATCAAAACAGAACAGGGTGGAGCTTTCTCCAGCCAGGGTGAAGTCAGGACACAAGCTCAGTTTTCCTTGGAAAACTCACACACAATATTTTGCACATTGATGCAATTCTACACATTATGCGAATTCTCTCTTACCAGTTCCTCGGGTGTTCGGGTCTCTTCATCCGTGCAGCAGCAGTGACAACATAAGCAATTCCCACAGCACGCCATCTTCGTTGTTGCCTCTTCAGCACCACCACTTCCCACATTGGCCGTGTTCGAGTGGATCAAAACCGCATGGATGATGGGTAAATTGTGACTGACTGATCTACAAATCATAGTGAGTCGCAATTTATACTGCAAGGTGACTTGTAGAACAGTCAGTCAGCAGTCGTATTGATGCTCTCGAACACGGCCAATGTCATGTGACGAACAAAGACGCGGTAGTTTACGCAAAAGTATCAAAACTGGGTGTAGTTTATGCATGTGTGATACTTGTTCTTCTTAATAAAACAACATTTGGCCTATTATCAAAGTATATTTGATATAAAGATTGCAAGACCCAGTTATAATAGTTCAATACAAATAATGTGTATGAATTCACTTTCAAACCTATCGCACTGACCTTGTTAACAATGCCCAGCTGGAGCTTATGTAAACTGACAGGACACATTGGCCGTGGTCGAGAGGATCAAAACCGTAATGTATCATGGGTAAATTGTGACTGACTGACTGATCTACAAATAACAATGAGTACTTAGTTATTTATGATGGAAAGTAATTTGTAGATCAGTCAGTAGGCAGTCGCCTGCACTGTCGCTTGCAAAGAGGAACAAGCCCACTCTTTTCAGCCATTTTGCCAGGTGAATGGTGCTATACAGTTGTGGTCAAAAGTTTTGAGATTGACACAAATATAAATGTTCACAAAGCCTGCTGCCTCCGTTTTTATGATGGCAATTTGCATATACTCCAGAATGTTATGAAGAGTGATCAGATGAATTGCAAAGTCCCTCTTTGCCATGAAAATGAACTTCATTCCCAAAAAACATTTCCACTGCATTTCAGCCCTGCCACAAAAGGACCAGCTGACATCATGTCAGTGATTCTCTCGTTAACACAGGTGAGAGTGTTGACGAGGACATGGCTGGAGATCACTAGGTCATGCTGATTGAGTTAGAATAACAGACTGGAAGCTTTAAAAGGAGGGTGGTGCTTGAAATCAGTGTTCTTCCTCTGTTAACCATGGTTACCTGCAAGGAAACACGTGCCGTCATCATTGCGTTGCACAAAAAGTGTTTCACAGGCAAGGATATTGCTGCTAGTAAGATTGCACCTAAATCAACCATTTATCGGATCATCAAGAATTTCAAGGAGAGAGGTTCAATTGTTGTGAAGAAGGATTCAGGGCGCCCAAGAAAGTCCAGCAAGCCCCAGGACCGTCTCCTAAAGTTGATTAAGCTGCGGGATCGGGGCACCACCAGTGCAGAGCTTGCTCAGGAATGGCAGCAGGCAGGTGTGAGTGCATCTGCACGCACAGTGAGGCGAATACTTTTGGAGGATGGCCTGGTGTCAAGAAGGGCAGCGAGGAAGCCACTTCTCTCCAGGAAAAACATCAGGGACAGACTGATATTCTGCAAAAGGTACAGGGATTGGACTGCTGAGGACTGGGGTAAAGTCATTTTCTCTGATGAATCCCCTTTCCGATTGTTTGGGGCATCCGGAAAAAAGCTTGTCCGGAGAAGACAAGGTGAGCACTACCATCAGTCCTGTGTCATGCCAACAGTAAAGCATCCTGAGACCATTCATGTGTGGGGTTGCTTCTCAGCCAAGGGAGTGGGCTCACTCACAATTTTGCCTAAGAACACAGCCATGAATAAAGAATGGTACCAACACAACCTCCGAGAGCAACTTCTCCCAACCATCCAAGAACAGTTTGGTGACGAACAATGCCTTTTCATTTACATTTTTACATTTACGTCATTTAGCAGATGCTCTTATCCAGAGCGACTTACAGTTAGTGCATACATTATTCTTTTTTTATTTTTCATACTGGCCCCCCGTGGGAATCGAACCCACAACCCTGGCGTTGCAAACGCCATGCTCTACCAACTGAGCTACCTCCCTGCCGGCCATTCCCTCCCCTACCCTGGACGACGCTGGGCCAATTGTGCGCCGCCCCATTGGTCTCCCGGTTGCGGCCGGCTACAGCAGAGCCTGGATTCGAACCAGGATCTCTAGTGGCACAGCTAGCACTGCGATGCAGTGCCTTAGACAATGATGGAGCACCTTGCCATAAGGCAAAAGTGATAACTAAGTGGCTCGGGGAACAAAACATCGACATTTTGTGTCCATGGCCAGGAAACACCCCAGACCTTAATCCCATTGAGAACTTGTGGTCAATCCTCAAGAGGCGGGTGGACAAACAAAAACCCACAAATTCTGACAAACTCCAAGCATTGATTATGCAAGAATGGGCTGCCATCAGTCAGGATTTGGCCCAGAAGTTAATTGACAGCATGCCAGGGCGGATTGCAGAGGTCTTGAAAAAGAAGGGTCAACACTGCAATTATTGACTCTTTGCATAAACTTAATGTAATTGTCAATAAAAGCCTTTGACACATATGGAATGCTTGTAATTATATTTCAGTATACCATAGTAACATCTGACAAAAAAATCTAAAAACACTGAAGCAGCAAACTTTGTGAAGACCAATACATGTGTCATTATCAAAACTTTTGACCACGAGTGGGGTGGGTTTCAAAGTGCAAGGACTGTAATGTGTGGCGTCCACGTTCAACCGAGAACCGTCCGCCTGGGACCTCATTCATAAATTAAGCTATGTTGGGTTTATACTTTACAGTGTATAATTGCACTTTTATATTAGTACATCATTTTGCTTTATTTGAACTGTAGTCCTGTGTAGCTCAGTTGGTAGAGCATGGCGCATGTAACGCCAGGATTGGTGGTTTGAATCCCAAGGGTGACCAGTATGAAAATGTATGGACTTAATACTGTAAGTCGCTCTGGATAAGAGCTTCTGCTAAATTACTAAAATGTAAAGATAGATAGCTACCCAACCTGGTCTAAGAACATTTCATATTATTCTGTAAGTAAATCTGAGACACTCCATTTAGGATGTTTCATATGGTATGTATTAATTTGTGGATGTCCATCACTCATTTCGTATGATACAATATGAATTGTAATTCGTAACATATGTTACGGATTTGCAAAACGTGTGATATGTAATGAATTATAGCTAGGTGGGTAGCTGGCTAACGTTAACTGGGTTAGGGTTAAGTTTAGGAGTTAGGTTAAAGGGTTAAGGTTAGGGAAAGGGTTAACTAAAATTGTTAGGGTTAGGGGAAGGGTTAGCTAACATGCTAAGTAGTTGCAAAGGAACTGAAAAGTAGGAAGTAGTTGAAAAGTTGCAAATTAGCTAAAATGCTAAAGTTGTCCGTTATGAAGTTCGAGCTCGTAACCATTGGGTTGCTAGACGTTCTCGTTATACGCCCACCCATCCACCCCAAACAAGTAACCATTATAGGTATTTTTCCATTACATATATTATAAAATAATTTAACAATAAGCAGAATCATTCTGGGTTTAAAAGAGGATTAGTGACTACACCTGTCTATGATGTATGAAACATATTTTGAAACATATGATGTATGAAACATATTATGAAACATATTTTGTAATCCAGATGCATGACTGGACAACCACATTGTGACTACAGTAATCAATGTACTATATAATTATCATCAGGTGTGTATGTACAGTTGAAGTCGGAAGTTTACATACACTTAGGTTGGAGTCATTAAAACTTTTTTTTCAACCACATTTCTTGTTAACAAACTATAGTTTTGGCAAGTCGGTTAGGACATCTACTTTGTGCATGACACAAGTAATTTTTTCAACAATTGTTTTCAGACAGATTATTTCACTTATAATTCACTGTATCACAATTCCAGTGGGTCAGAAGTTTACATACACTTAGTTGACTGTGCATTTAAACAGCTTGGAAATGTCATGGCTTTAGAAGCTTCTGATAGGCTAATTGACATCATTTGAGTCAATTGGAGGTGTACCTGTGGATGTATTTCAAGACCTACCTTCAAACTCAGTGCCTCTTTGCTTGATATCATGGGAAAATCAAAAGATATCAGCCAAGACCTCAGAAAAAAAATTGTAGACCTCCACAAGTCTGGTTCATCCTTGTGAGCAATTTCCAAATGCCTGAAGGTACCACGTTCATCTGTACAAACAATAGTACGCAAGTATAAACACGATGGGACCACGCAGCTGTCATACCGCTCAGGAAGGAGACGCGTTCTGTCTCCTAGAGATTAACGTACTGTGGTGCGAAAAGTGCAAATCAATCCCAGAACAACAGCAAAGGACCTTGTGAAGATGCTGGAGGGAACAGGTACAAAAGTGTCTATATCCACAGTAAAACGAGTCCTACAGTGAGGGAAAAAAGTATTTGATCCCCTGCTGATTTTGTACATTTGCCCACTGACAAAGACATGATCAGTCTATAATTTTAATGGTAGGTTTATTTGAACAGTGAGAGACAGAATAACAACAAAAATATCCAGAAAAACACATGTCAAAAATGTTATAAATTGATTTGCATTTTAATGAGGGAAATAAGTATTTGACCCCTCTGCAAAACATGACTTAGTACTTGGTGGCAAAACCCTTGTTGGCAATCACAGAAGTCAGACGTTTCTCGTAGTTGGCCACCAGGTTTGCACACATCTCAGGAGGGATTTTGTTCCACTCCTCTTTGCAGATCTTCTCCAAGTCATTAAGGTTTCGAGGCTGACGTTTGGCAACTCGAACCTTCAGCTCCCTCCACATATTTTCTATGGGATTAAGGTCTGAAGAATGGCTAGGCCACTCCAGGACCTTAATGTGCTTCTTCTTGAGCCACTCCTTTATTGCCTTGGCCATGTGTTTTGGGTCATTGTCATGCTGGAATACCCATCCACAACCCATTTTCAATGCCCTGGCTGAGGGAAGGAGGTTCTCACCCACGATTTGACGGTACATGGCCCCGGCCATCGTCCCTTTGATGCGGTGAAGTTGTCCTGTCCCCTTAGCAGAAAAACACCCCCAAAGCATAATGTTTCCACCTTCATGTTTGACGGTGGGGAGGGTGTTCTTGGGGTCATAGGCAGCATTCCTCCTCCTCCAAACACAGCGAGTTGAGTTGATGGCAAAGAGCTCCATTTTGGTCTCATCTGACCACAACACTTTCACCCAGTTCTCCTCTGAATCATTCAGATGTTCATTGGCAAACTTCAGACGGGCCTGTATATGTGCTTTCTTGAGCAGGGGGACCTTGCGGGCGCTGCAGGATTTCAGTCCTTCACGGCGTAGTGTGTTACCAAATGTTTTCTTCGTGACTATGGTCCCAGCAGCCTTGAGATCATTGACAAGATCCTCCCGTGTAGTTCTGGGCTGATTCCTCACCGTTCTCATGATCATTGCAACTCCACGAGGTGAGATCTTGCATGGAGCCCCAGGCCGAGGGAGATTGACAGTTATTTTGTGTTTCTTCCATTTGCGAATAATCGCACCAACTGTTGTCACCTTCTCACCAAGCTGCTTGGCGATGCTCTTGTAGCCCATTCCAGCCTTTTGTAGGTCTACAATCTTGTCCCTGACATCGTTGGAGAGCTCTTTGGTCTTGGCCATGGTGGAGAGTTTGGAATCTGATTGATTGATTGCTTCTGTGACAGGTGTCTTTTATACAGGAAACAAACTGAGATTAGGAGCACACCCTTTAAGAGGGTGCTCCTAATCTCAGCTCGTTACCTGTATAAAAGACACCTGGGAGCCAAAAATCTTTCTGATTGAGAGGGGGTCAAATACTTATTTCCCTCATTAAAATGCAAATCAATTTATAACATTTTTGACATGCGTTTTTCTGGAGTTTTTTGTTGTTATTCTGTCTCTCACTGTTCAAATAAACCTACCATTAAAATTATACACTGATCATTTCTTTGTCAGTGGGCAAACTTACAAAATCAGCAGGGGATCAAATACTTTTTTCCCTCACTGGATTAGTGTCAGAACAAATTCCAGTTAATCTAGTAGGAAGAGATGCACTGTGTAGAATGGGGGTCCAAATTAAATGCATATCAGAGGGACTAATAATAGTTCAGGAAGGGGTATGTCCACAGAAGATGATGGACCAGACCATCATCACATTAGTAAACTGGTTTGGTAGAAGAGGGGCCACAGAGCATGTGGAAAAGTACAACCAACGAGGCAAGAGATAGCATATTTGGGAATTGGAGTTTTCGAAGTCACGAAACATGTTGGGCGTGATCGAGTGGGAGCAGTGCGACTAGGGAAAAGCCTAGGGGTTTAAATCTTATGGGACTTTATTTCATTTTATGTGCACTGGATTGTGGAATTCACCGGGGAAGGGAGCAATCACGAGTGATGTTCTTGAGGGTTTTCTGGGGGGATCAGGAGATGTGGCAATAGAGAGTGAGAATTTCGAATTTAGATTGTGTGGACTGGTTAAGAGGTATCAATATGGAAACTAACTAAATGTGTACTTTTTCTTCCAGAAAAAAGGGGTGAGTGATTTTCTCTTTTCTTTGAAATATTTTCAGAGACTATAAATACGGCCATTTTTTGTTTGTTTGTTGTTTTACTATATGGTTTTCAAATAACCACAAACAACCTACTTAGTATGAAATGTTAGCTGTATAGGATTTAGATTTTTTGAATTTAGGGTTCTTTTCACAGGATAGAAGTGATATGTCTTAAAGGGGCAAACACATGTATTTTGGGCTTTTATTTACTGAGTGATAAGTAAATACGTGTGATTTATTTTGAAAAGAGCTGTACTAAGGACTTAATGTACACTTGGGATACAACATTTATGAAATGCTTTGACGGTTATTAATGATTAGACCACTATAGAATGAAACATTTCTTTAAAGGGTTTGAACGACCTCAAACCTTTGTCCTGATTTTCTAGTGTGATCTGATCACCCACACTGGAAAACTGAGTGACATAGGATGATGAGTTTAAGGTAATTTATACAGAGTTAAGGGTCATTTATAATACCGATAATTATTAAGAAGTTTATAACTTGGCAATAATCCTACACATTATTCCAAACAGGACAAGGATGAAGTGAGAGTGTTAGTCCTGAATAAGGGGTATTCCTTGAATAATGTTATGGGATACAATTAAGTAAAGACATGCTCAAAGGATGTCATTTTAATTTAATTTATTATTTTGGTTTAACAGGCAATGTTGTTTTGTTTTTGAACGCATGAATCACGATGTGAATCGTGTGTTCAAAGGGGGGAATAGTACTGGTCGGAAGTACTGGTCGCAGAGTTTTTTGGGGGAAATATGCAAGTTGTATTAAGGATATGAGCAGTAGTAATAATGTGTTATGGGTTAGGTTAAATGTTTTTTGTTTTTGTGATAGGAGGCAGGGTGTAGAGGGGGTATGTCTATGAAATGAGTGGACTGCAACAAGCTGAAAGTAGGTGCGCTTCATAATCTCAAGGCTTCTCCTGACGGATGAGAGGACATAAGTAGCATACTGTGTCTCACCTAACCTAACAATGTTCTTAAGACTTTCTTCCCATGGGTGAAGGTAACTCTGCCCAACTGAGCTGGAGAATCTGAGCATTTTCTGCGCCCTGAAGACTATATGACGGTAAAAGACTACAGAAGAAAGAGCTAGAAAGACCCTATATGGGGGGGGGGGGGGGGGGCTACCAGGTGTTGTTGGCTACCTCAAGGATGGTAAATGTGGCAGAGACAGATACTTAGATCCATGTTTCCCACCGTAGGAGTGTTCCAACCCCAGGAGAGGAAGATGGCCCCGCCATTGGGTAGCATTGTTTTCTGTTGTGTCTGTCTGTGTTTGTGTGTCTTTGCAGCAGTAACTCCGAGCTTCCCTATGGGTAGGCTGGTAGAAGGACACTCTTCACAGACCGAGGGTAATGGATTGAGAGGGACTCTGGCTGATTCGGAGACCCTAGTGACGGAAGAAGATTAACAGCTAAAGTACATCGTCATTCAGGTTACACCAACGGCTGTACGGATAGAGGGGAGAGCGACCTGGTATCATCTAAACCATTGTACCAGAGTACCACGAGGGAACCGATGACTTAGAGATGAGAGAGCTGAGGATGCTGGAGCTGGCAAGAATCAGGAGATGGGGGAGGATGGCAATTACTGATGAGCTACGTGTTCTTGCTGATTCCCTCAGCGGAGGGGCAGACCTTCGAGACCTTCGAGACCTTCTAGAACTTCAAGATATTTCATACATCCAAGACGCACCAGATATCCCCATCATTGATTTCTCTGCCCTTGAGTAGTTCCCCTGAGAATAAAGGGAATGGCATACTGACAATAGTAAAGAGCAAAATAACAAGACATAGAAGAGATATAGACAGGATTAAAATGTATATTCTTGCACAGGCAGGAACCATAACTAAAATACAAGAAGGGATCACTATTAGAGTACGAGGGTTAAATGGTTATTGGTGTGGGAGGAATCAGCACAAGGATTATGGGGAAATCACATGGGGTAACTGTGACCTTAAGAAAATAAAATAAAATGACAGATGGATCAAAGACATAAGGATAGAAGGCCAAGACTTAGATAAACAATTTGATGTAGTACTTAGTGCTACATTTCCAGGGGGAAGGGATGTTGAAGTAGTTATTCCTTGGGAAAGTGCACTAAACCTTGTACATGTTAGAACCATACCAACTGCAGATGAAAGGGAATGGAAGAAGCCGTTAAACAATGACTAGTATACAGTGGGGAGAACAAGTATTTGATACACTGCCGATTCTGCAGGTTTTCCTACTTACAAAGCATGTAGAGGTCTGTAATTTTTATCAAACATAATAATTTGTCCAGCACCACCTCTACCAGGAGACCTGTATCAGAACCAGCATCCAATCAAAACAATCAACTGCCTTTTCTCTTATGCCTTTTCTTTCAAGAATGTGACAGGAGTCCACGTGGAGTGGGCAGGAAGAGAGGGCAATTCAAATACAACATTTATCATAGTTTGGGTATACTGGTTGGCAAAATGGACAAAACAGAATGGAGGTAGAGGTGGGGCGGCTCAGGTGTGACATTGGAATTGGGACATTGCCATGGGCAATCCAAGATGAACTATGAAGCTATCTGAAGAACATAATGAAGACACGCCAGAAGATTGAATGCCAGGGGAAGAAGGGATTGTTATTTGAGGTAGTAGGTTGATTAAGGAGGTATTATACACCGATAAAAGTATAGTAATTTAGACTAGGAATGCATTGAGATACTGATCTGTTGTAATTCTCTTTATGAGGAAGCTAATGCTACATTTGTTAATTAATGTGATTATGATTATGAATTGTAAGCTGACTGATTGATCTGAATGAAGTTATGTTAGTTAAAGATGTTGACACTATTCTTAAACATGTCCTAGGTAGTATGGCTAAAACAACCCTACGTTAATGTTAATACGTTTAATGTGTTAGGATACTAACACTTATATTTGTCACGGTTTCGGCCGAGGCTGCTCCTCCTCCTTGTTCGGGCAGGCTTCGGTGGTCGTCGTCTCCGGAGTACTAGCTGCCACCGTTCTTTGTTTTCGATGTTTGTTTGGTTTGGTCTGTTTTGGTACACCTGTTCATGTTTAGTGTTGATTAGGTGTCCTATAAGTTCTCGTTGTTTCTGTCATGTGTTGTGTGTAATTGTTTTCACCTGTCTGTTGGTGCTGTTCATTTTTTGCCAGTCGCTAGTGTTTACCGTCGCACTGTTGTTTTCGTGCGCAGTCGGTTTTGGTGTTTTACGCACTGTTGCATATTGTTCGCCTCCGGGTTGGTTTAGACCCGTTTGTTATTTTGTCTTTTCAAGTAAAGACTGGTTTGACTTAGCTCCTGTGTCCTGCACTTGATTCCGCACCACATCCGCATCAGATACCCTGACAATATTGGAACTGTTTTAAGTATAAATATTGATATTGTTCATTATGAGTATAACCTTGAATGCAAAGATTGTGATTGATATTATAAACATAATATACTTTTGTAAATTGATGGGATTAGTAATCCCATATGGGGGGATATGATGGATATTTTTTAGTGGACTATGAGATAAAACTGGGGTAATCACGAACATAGAGTTAGAATTCTTTGTTGCTGGGCCAGGAACTCAATTGGGTCATTTCACTGTGTGTGGGTGGGTAAAGTGAGAATCTGACCTAGGGTAGAATTGCTCGCTCTTATCCATGGCTGTCCTACTTAATGGAGACTGAAACCAGATTGTGGCCTTTTGCCTCTCTCCTCAAACAAAGTGAAAAAAGCGTCCGGGGTTGAACAGAGTTGTCACGCCCTGGCTCTGGGACTCTGTTATGTTGAGCCAGGGTGTGTTGTTTCTATGTGTTTTGTGTTCTAGGTTTTTTATCTAGTTCATTTGTTTCTATGTTGGCCGGTGTGGTTCTCAATCAGAGGCAACGTGTACCAGCTGTTGCTTGTTGTCTCTGATTGGGAACCATACTTAGGCAGCCTGTTTTCCACAGTGTGTATGGTTTGTGTCTGTTACTAAGGACGTCACGTATCGTTTTGTTGTTTTGTTCGTTCGTGGTGAATTAATAAATAAGTATGTTCACTCATCACGCTGCGCATTGGTCCACTTCCTTCAGCGATCGTGACAGAAGATCCCACCATAACTGGACCAAGCAGCGTGTCCAGGAGCCAACGCCAGAGAGGACTCTAATGAATATCAACCTCGACTGGGTCAAGCAGCATGTCCAGGAGCCAACGCCAGAGAGGGCTCTAAAGGATATCAACCTCGACTGGGTCAAGCCACGGGAGGAGGAGAGAGGTTGGACTTGGGAGCAGAAGAGGGAGAGTCTGGCGAGAGCCATGGAGGCCATAGCCACGGGGGAGAGACGAACCCAATACATTTTTAGGGGGGGGCTCACACCGTGGACGACGGGACTGCTGGAGGCAGATAAGGGGCGAGTTGGTGGACGAGGAGAGAAGGCCACCGGGTTACGGGAGCCATTGGCGAGTAGAGGGAAGGAATATGTAGAGGCACGGCGAGAGGTACTGAGGTGTGTAGCCAGTCCGGTCCGGCCCGTTCCTGATCCCCATGTAAGGCCAGTGGTGTGTGTTCCCAGTGCGGTCCGGCCTGTTCCTGTCCCTCGCACCAAGCCTGTGGTGCGCGTCGCCAGCCCGACCCGGCCTGTTCCTGCTCCCCGCACCAAGCCAAGGGTGCGCGTTGCCAGCTCGGCCCGGCCTGTTCCTGCCACTCGCACCAAGCCTACGGTGCGCGTCGCCAGCCCGGCTCGGCCTGTTCCTGCTCCCCGCACCAAGCCTGTGGTGCGCATCGTCAGCCCAGTCCGGCCCGTCCCTGCTCCCCGCACCAAGCCTGTGGTGCGAGTCGCCAGCCCGGCCCGGCCTGTTCCTGCTCCCCGCACCAAGCCAAGGGTGCGCGTCGCCAGCTCGGCCCGGCCTGTTCCTGCCACTCGCACCAAGCCTACGGTGCGCGTCGCCAGCCCGGCTCGGCCTGTTCCTGCTCCCCGCACCAAGCCTGTGGTGCACATCGTCAGCCCAGTCCGGCCCGTCCCTGCTCCCCGCACCAAGCCTGTGGTGCGCGTCGTCAGGCCGGTCCGGCCCGTTCCTGCTCCCCGCACCAAGCCTGTGGTGCGCGACGTCAGCCCAGTCCGGCCCGTCCCTGCTCCCCACACCAAGCCTGTGGTGCGCTTCGTCAGCCCGGTTCGGCCCGTCCCTGCTCCCCGCACCAAGCCTGTGGTGCGCGTCGTCAGCCCGGTCCGGCCTGTTCCTGCTCCCCGCACCAGGCCTGTGGTGCGCGTCGTCAGTCCGGCACAGCCCGTGCCTGGGTCACCGGTGCCTGGTCAGGTACCGGTTAGCTGCTCCACATCGGCGCCTGAGCGATCCGCTCCACCGATGTCCAGTCCAGATCCAGCCAGCAGGGCCAGACCGGACCAGGGGCGCTATGGGGGGTTTGTTGGAGGGTGGGGGTCAAGCCCGGAGCCGGAAGGCCCGCCTCCGAGGAGGAATGCCCACCCGGCCCTTCCCTGTTCGGTTTATGTTTGGCGCGGTCGCAGTCCGCGCCTTTGGGGGGGGGGGGGGGGGTACTGTCACGCCCTGGCTCTGGGACTCTGTTATGTTGAGCCAGGGTGTGTTGTTTCCATGTGTTTTGTGTTCTAGGTTTTTTATCTAGTTCATTTGTTTCTATGTTGGCCAGTGTGGTTCTCAATCAGAGGCAACATGTATCAGCTGTTGCTTGTTGTCTCTGATTGGGAACCATACTTAGGCAGCCTGTTTTCCACAGTGTGTTGTGGGATCTTGTTCCGTGTATGGTTTGTGTCTGTTACTAAGGACTTCACGTATCGTTTTGTTGTTTTGTTCGTTCGTGGTGAATTAATAAATAAGTATGTTCACTCATCACGCTGCGCATTGGTCCACTTCCTTCAGCGATCGTGACAAGAGTTTAACCTAAACATGACTGTTTTTGCAAGATAAGGGATTGATTGATTGGATTACTATTGATTCTGAACTGAATGAAAGTCGAATTTAGCCGCCCTCATAGACAAAGGAAGTGGGCGGAGCGATAAAGAGCGGGAAACTGAAGAGGGAGGGATTTTAAGATAGGGTGGGGGTGAAGGAGACTAGAGAGCTAGGGAAGGGAGAGAGAAAGGAGGCCTAATCTGCAGATTAGCCTGGCTTTGTTGAAATTGCAATAAAGTCATTCTTGATTCTACAAAAACTCTGAAATAACTTTGATTTTTAATAAAGTATAGTGATTATTTCCCACAACACTCACAGGGCACTTCGGATCCCCAGCTGCATGGGCACCCCCACAGTTGAAACAGTGCTTCTGTATCCCAACTGTACACTCCCTCTGACTATGTCCTCCTGCACATTTCTCACATCGTGGGATCTCCCTTCTACACACTGCTGCAACATGTCTGAATCCTTGGCACGTAAAGCACTGAAGCGTGTTCAGAACATAGGCCCTCACAGAATAGCAAATATAACCTAACCTGACAGACAGAGTATTCTCAGTATCGCCATTGCCAGCGGGTATACTGTACGTCTCACCAAACGGCAGGCGTCACAAACATTAGGAATATTCCTTTTCATTTGATCCATCTATACACTCAACGCTACCCCACTGATCACCCCTTTTTGCGTTGCCCTGCTGTGTAGAGAAAAGCACACCACAGGTTGAGCCACGTGACTAGAAGCGCCCGCTTCTTCTGGGAGGCGGATACACATTTTTTTTTTTACAATTCCACTTCTTGAAACTTTCACAGATGTAACCATTCCCAGTTTGCCCTTTACAATGTATGGGTTGGCCAAAAAGCAGGAATCCACTCTTTCCAAAAATCTCACTCCTACCGGTCCATCTCTGGTAGGATTCTCAGAGCAAACGTTGGAAGTCTCCACTACACCTGTCGCCGCAGGTAGGCCCACTTAATCCTGGACTGGCTCAACCTCAGAGCGCTCACCACTACTGTCTGACTCCATTTTGAGATCATCAAGGTTCTCAAGAGAGCATGAAGACCTATAAGTCATTATTTGGTTTGTAATCAGGAGAAGTAGGTATGTACACCTCAAACGAAGGTGTATACTCAGGAGACGAATCTCTGATCTCAACAGCGTCATTCTCAGCGTCATTCCCCGTAGAAGGGGTGTTGTGTGCATAACTGTTTTCCATCCGGGTAGTTGTTGCCTATGCTAGTTTCAAGTGCTAGTTTTCAAGTTGTCAAGTGTGGCCGACAGTCTGCGATTTATATTTCTTGAAATTGAAAGTGGATTACGCTGGTAAAGTCAAACGTCACAACACGTTCTAAACCGCTCTGGTGACATACTTTTTTCCTTGTCTCCATTCGTCCACATGGCTGCTGCTCCACATTTACATAAGTATTCAGACCCTTTACTCAGTACTTTCTTGAAGCACCTTTGGCAGCGATTACAGCCTCAAATCTTCTTGGGTATGACGCTACCAGCTCGGAACACCTGTATTTGGGGAGTTTCTCCCATTCTTCTCTACAGATCCTTTCAAGCTCTGTCAGGTTGGATGGGGAGCGTCGCTGCACAGCTATTTTCAGGTCTCTAATCTCTCCAGAGATGTTCGATAAGGCCTGCCATCCAGGACCTCTATACCAAGCGTTGTCAGAGGAAGGCCCTAAAAGTTGTCAAAGAATCCAGCCACCTTAGTCATAGACTGTTCTCTCTGCTACCGCACGGCAAGTGGTACCGGAGTGCCAAGTCTAGGTCCAAAAGACTTCTTAACAGCTTCTACCCCCAAGCCATGAGACTCCTGAACAGCTAATCATGGCTCACAGACTATTTGCATTGCCCCCCCACCCCACCTCCACCCCATCTTTTACGCTGCTGCTACTCTGTTTATTATCTATGCATAGTCACTTTAATAACTCTACCTACATGTACATATTACCTCAATTACCTCGACTAACCGGTGCCCCCGCACATTGACTCTGTACCGGTACCCCCTGTATATAGCCTCCCTACTGTTATTTTATTTTACTGCTGCTCTTTAATTATTTTTTATTTTTTATTTTTCACTTATCTATTTTTTACTTAACACTTTTTTTAAATCTGCGTTGTTTGTTAAGGGCTTGTAAGTAAGCATTTCACTGTAAGGTCTACACCTGTTGTATTCGGCACATGTGGCAAATACAATTTGATTTGATTTGATTTGAAGCAGGCTGAGAGCTTCAAGTTCCTTGGTGTCCACGTCACCAACAAACTAACATGGTCCAAACACACCAAGACAGTCGTGAAGAGGGCATGACAAAGCCTATTCCCCCTCAGGAGACTGAAAAGATTTGGCATGGGTCCTCAGATCCTCAAAAAGTTGTACAGCTGCACCATCGAGCGCGTTCTGACTGGTTGCATCATCGCATAGTATGGCAACTGCTCGGCCTCCGACCGCAAGGACTACAGAAGGTAGTGTGTACGGCCCTGTACATCACTGGGGCCAAGCTTCCTGCCGTCCAGGACCTCTATACTAGGAGGTGTCAGAGGAAGGCCCTAAAAGTTGTCAAAGACTCCAGCCACCCTAGTCATAGACTGTTCTCTCTGCTACCGCACGGCAAGCGGTACCGGAGCGCCAAGTCTAGGTCCAAAAAAATGCATTGTTGGTGATGGGCTTGTAAGTAAGCATTTCACTGTAAGGTCTACACCTGTTGTATTCGGCGCATGTGACAGATAAAATGTGATTTTGTGACATGATACTTAGATTTGTGTGTATTGGGTATATGTTGTGAAATTGTTAGATATTACTTGTTAGATATTACTGCACTGTCGGAGCTAGAAGCACAAGCATTTCGTTACACCCGAATAACATCTGCTAAACACATGTACAGTGGGGAGAACAAGTATTTGATACACTGCCGATTTTGCAGGTTCTCCTGCTTACAAAGCATGTAGAAGTCTGTAATTTTTATCATAGGTACACTTCAACTGTGAGAGACGGAATCTAAAACAAAAATCCAGAAAATCACATTGTATGATTATTAAGTAATTTATTTGCATTTTATTGCATGACATACAGTGGGGGAAAAAAGTATTTAGTCAGCCACCAATTGTGCAAGTTCTCCCACTTAAAAAGATGAGAGAGGCCTGTAATTTTCATCATAGGTACACGTCAACTATGACAGACAAATCCAGAAAAAAAAATCCAGAAAATCACATTGTAGGATTTTTAATGAATTTATTTGCAAATTATGGTGGAAAATAAGTATTTGGTCACCTACAAACAAGCAAGATTTCTGGCTCTCACAGACCTGTAACTTCTTCTTTAAGAGGCTCCTCTGTCCTCCACTCGTTACCTGTATTAATGGCACCTGTTTGAACTTGTTATCAGTATAAAAGACACCTGTCCACAACCTCAAACAGTCACACTCCAAACTCCACTATGGCCAAGACCAAAGAGCTGTCAAAGGACACCAGAAACAAAATTGTAGACCTGCACCAGGCTGGGAAGACTGAATCTGCAATAGGTAAGCAGCTTGGTTTGAAGAAATCAACTGTGGGAGAAATTATTAGGAAATGGAAGACATACAAGACCACTGATAATCTCCCTCGATCTGGGGCTCCACGCAAGATCTCACCCCGTGGGGTCAAAATGATCACAAGAACGGTGAGCAAAAATCCCAGAACCACACGAGGGGACCTAGTGAATGACCTGCAGAGAGCTGGGACCAAAGTAACAAAGCCTACCATCAGTAACACACTACGCCGCCAGGGACTCAAATCCTGCAGTGCCAGACGTGTCCCCCTGCTTAAGCCAGTACATGTCCAGGCCCGTCTGAAGTTTGCTAGAGTGCATTTGGATGATCCAGAAGAGGATTGGGAGAATGTCATATGGTCAGATGAAACCAAAATAGAACTTTTTGGTAAAAACTCAACTCGTCGTGTTTGGAGGACAAAGAATGCTGAGTTGCATCCAAAGAACACCATACCTACTGTGAAGCATGGGGATGGAAACATCATGCTTTGGGGCTGTTTTTCTGCAAAGGGACCAGGACGACTGATCCGTGTAAAGGAAAGAATGAATGGGGCCATGTATCGTGAGATTTTGAGTGAAAACCTCCTTCCATCAGCAAGGGCATTGAAGATGAAACGTGGCTGGGTCTTTCAGCATGACAATGATCCCAAACACACCGCCCGGGCAACGAAGGAGTGGCTTCGTAAGAATCATTTCAAGGTCCTGGAGTGGCCTAGCCAGTCTCCAGATCTCAACCCCATAGAAAATCTTTGGAGGGAGTTGAAAGTCCGTGTTGCCCAGCGACAGCCCCAAAACATCACTGCTCTAGAGGAGATCTGCATGGAGGAATGGGCCAAAATACCAGCAACAGTGTGTGAAAACCTTGTGAAGACTTACAGAAAACATTTGACCTGTGTCATTGCCAACAAAGGGTATATAACAAAGTATTGAGAAACTTTTGTTATTGACCAAATACTTATTTTCCACCATAATTTGCAAATAAATTCATAAAAAATCCTACAATGTGATTTTCTGGATTTCTTTTTCTCATTTTGTCTGTCATAGTTGACGTGTACCTATGATGAAAATTACAGGCCTCTCTCATCTTTTTAAGTGGCAGAACTTGCACAATTGGTGGCTGACTAAATACTTTTTTCCCCCACTGTAAGTATTTGATCATATACCAACCAGTAAGAATTCCGGCTCTCACAGACCTGTTAGTTTTTCTTTAAGAAGCCCTCCTGTTCTCCACTCATTACCTGTATTAACTGCAGCTGTTTGAACTCGTTACCTGTATAAAAGACACCTGTCCACACACTCAATCAAACAGACTCCAACCTCTCCACAATGGCCAAGACCAGAGAGCTGTGTAAGGACATCAGGGATTGTCACGGTCGTCGAGGAGTGAAGGAGACCAAGGCGCAGCGTGTGAAACGAACATGGTACTTTATTTAGTTAAAGCACAAAAAACAAGAAACACGACTAGTGAAGTCCACAGTCAACCTGACTGAAAACGGAAACAATAACCCACAATGCCCACAGGAAAACATGCAGTATAAATATGGCTCCCAATCAGAGATAACGAGCCGACAGCTGACACTCGTTACCTCCGATTGGGAGTCAATGACCAAACCTAGAAATAAACGTGACAGAAATGCAAACATAGAAAATCACCCAAAACCCAACAAAACACAATACACCCTGGCTCAAATACAAAAGTCCCGGAGCCAGAGTGTTACAGTACCCCCCCCTAAAGGTGCGCACTCCGGGCGCACCAGCATACAGTCTCGGGGAGGGTCTGGGTGGGCGTCTGTCCACGGTGGCGGTTCTGGCCCTGGTCGTGGTCCCCACCCCACCTTAGTCACCACCCGCTTCCCTAGCCTCCTCCACATGACCACCCCCCAATTAAACCCCACTGGATTAAGGGGCGGCACCGGACTAAGGGACAGTACCTGACTAAGGGGCGGATCCTGGCTGGCTGGCTCTGGCGGATCCTGGCTGGACGGCTCATGGCAGGCTGAAGGATCTGGCTGCTCATGGCTGGCTGACGGATCTGGCTGCTCATGGCTGGCTGACGGATCTGGCTGCTCATGGCTGGCCGACGGATCTGGCTGCTCATGGCTGGCCGACGGATCTGGCTGCTCATGGCTGGCCGACGGATCTGGCTGCTCATGGCTGGCCGACGGATCTGGCTGCTCATGGCTGGCGGAAGGCTCTGGCTGATCCTGTCTGGCGGAAGGCTCTGGCTGATCCTGTATGGCAGAAGGCTCTGGCTGATCCTGTCTGGCAGAAGGCTCTGGCTGATCCTGTCTGGCGGAAGGCTCTGGCTGATCCTGTCTGGCGGAAGGCTCTAGCGGCTCTGGTCTGGCGGACGGCTCTGATGGCTCATGGCAGACGGGTGGCTTTGCAGGCTTTAGGCAGACGGGCAGTTCAGGCCCCATTGGGCAGACGGCAGACTCTGGCCGTCTGAGGCGCACCGTAGACTTAGTGCGGGTGGCCGGAACAGGCCGGACCGGGCTGGCGACGCGCACCGTAGTCTTGGTGCGGGTGGCAGGAACAGGCCGGGTCGGGCTGGCGACGCGCACCGTAGTCTTGGTGCGGGTGGCAGGAACAGGCCGGGTCGGGCTGGCGACGCGCACCGTAGTCTTGGTGCGGGTGGCAGGAACAGGCCGGACCGGGCTGGCGACGCGCACCGTAGACTTGGTGCGGGTGGCAGGAACAGGCCGGACCGGGCTGGCGACGCACACCGTAGACCTGGTGCGGGTGGCAGGAACAGGCCGGACCGGGCTGGCGACGCGCACCGTAGACTTGGTGCGGGTGGCAGGAACAGGCCGGACCGGGCTGGCGACGCACACCGTAGACCTAGTGCGGGTGGCAGGAACAGGCCGGACCGGGCTGTGGAGACGGATAGGAGGCCTGGAGCGAACAGCGGACACCACCCGTCCTGGCTGAATGCCTACCCTCACACACTCTGTGTGAGGCATCAGCACAGGACGTACAGGGCGGTGTACCCCTGGCCTGGTGGCCTCCTGGATACTCCCCCTTTTCTCCTCCGTCAGCCCCGTCGTCCATGCCGTGTGCCCCCCCCTAAAAATTTTCTGGGGTTGACACACGACCCTCCGACGATGGCCCTGCTGCCGCCGTTGCTCCTCTCTCGCCAGGGCCTTGATCCTTCCCCAAGGTCCCTTGCCTCCGAGCATGTCCTCCCAGGACCACGATGTGCCCACCTGGGCCATCGCCAGCCTCTCCCTCTCCTTGCCCGGTGCCTCCTCCCATGTCCAGTCTCCCTGCTCCTGGACACGCTGCTTGGTCTTTCTTTGGTGGGTTATTCTGTCACGGTCGTCGAGGAGTGAAGGAGACCAAGGCGCAGCGTGTGAAACGAACATGGTACTTTATTTAGTTAAAGCACAAAAAACAAGAAACACGACTAGTGAAGTCCACAGTCAACCTGACTGAAAACGGAAACAATAACCCACAATGCCCACAGGAAAACATGCAGTATAAATATGGCTCCCAATCAGAGATAACGAGCCGACAGCTGACACTCGTTACCTCCGATTGGGAGTCAATGACCAAACCTAGAAATAAACGTGACAGAAATGCAAACATAGAAAATCACCCAAAACCCAACAAAACACAATACACCCTGGCTCAAATACAAAAGTCCCGGAGCCAGAGTGTTACAGGGATCAAATTGTAGACCTGCACAAGGCTGGGATGTCCTACAGCACAATAGGCAAGCAGCTTGGTGAGAAGGCAACAACTGTTGGCGCAATTATTAGAAAATAGAAGAAGTTCAAGATGACGTTCAATCACCCTCGGTCTGGGGCTCCATGCAAGATCTCACCTCGTGGGGCATCAATGATCATGAGGAAGGTGAGGGATCAGCCCAGAACTACACAGCAGGACCTGGTCAATGACCTGAAGAGAGCTGGGACCACAGTCTCAAAGAAAACCATTAATAACACACTACGCCGTCATGGATTAAAATCCTGCAGTGCACGCAAGGTCCCCCTGCTCAAGCCAGCGCATGTCCAGGCCCGTCTGAAGTTTGCCAATGACCATCTGGATGATCCAGAGGAGGAATGGGAGAAGGTCATGTGGTCTGATGAGACAAAAATAGAGCTTTTTGGTCTAAACTCCACTCGCCGTGTTTGGAGGAAGAAGAAGGATGAGTACAACCCCAAGAACACCATCCCAACCGTGAAGCATGGAGGTGGAAACATCATTCTTTGGGGATGCTTTTCTGCAAAGGGGACAGGACGACTCCACCGTATTGAGGGGAGGATGGATGGGGCCATGTATCGCGAGATCTTGGCCAGCAACCTCCTTCCCTCAGTAAGAGCATTGAAGATGGGTCGTGGCTGGGTCTTCCAGCATGACAATGACCCGAAACATACAGCCAGGGCAACTAAGGAGTGGCTCCGTAAGAAGCATCTCAAGGTCCTGGAGTGGCCTAGCCAGTCTCCAGACCTGAACCCAATAGAAAATCTTTGGAGGGAGCTGAAAGTCCGTATTGCCCAGCGACAGCCCCGAAACCTGAAGGTTCTGGAGAAGGTCTGTATGGAGGAGTGGGCCAAAATCCCTGCTGCATTGTGTGCAAACCTGGTCAAGACCTACAGGAAACGTATGATCTCTTCTTTTGGGGGGGGGGGGGGGCTAAGACAGATTCGTTAAGATGTTTTCGGAAGATGGGCAGGGACTCCGCTGTCCTGGTGTCAGGGTCTTTGTTCTACCATTGGGGTACCAGGACAAAGAAGAGCTTTGAGTGGGAGCTGACCCCCACCTATGGGTGGCAGGGCCAAGAGACCAGAGGTGGCAGAATGGCGTGCTTGGGTTGGGGTGTAGGGTTTTAGCATAGCCTGAAGGTAGGGAGGGGCAGTTCCCCTTGCTGCTCCATAGGCAAGCACCAGTGTCTTGAAGCGTCTGCGAGCTACGACTGGAAGTCAGTAGAGTGTGCAGATGAGCGGGGTGACATGGGAGAACTTGGGAAGGTTGAACACCAGGCGGGCTGCGACATTCTGAACAAGTTGCAGGGGTTTGAAGGCACAAGTGGGGATCCCAGCCAACAGACAGTTGCAGTAATCCAGATGGGAGATGACAAGTGCCTGGATTAGGACCTGTGCAGCTTCCGGTGAGAGGAAAGGTCGTACTCTACAGATGTTGTAGAGCATGAACCTGCAGGGGCGAGTAACTGCTTTGATGTTTGCAGAGAACGATAGGGTGTTGTCCAGGGTCACGCCAAGGTTCTTTGCACTCCATGGAGTTGCCAACTGGGATGGAGAGGTCTTGGAGTGGGCAGGCCTTACCCGGGAGGTAGAGTAGCACAGAGAGCCTCCGTGACACAGAGGAGAGAGGTCTCAGTTGAGTGAGCCGTCTTGAAGCCTGACTGCTTAGGGTCAAGAAGATCGTTCTGAGAGAGAGAGTTTGTCACAGTCAGCATGCTCAAATATTTTGGAAAGAAAAGAAAGAAGGGATACTGGTCTGTAGTTTCTGATGTCAGAGGTGGTCCCTGATACGCATGGGTCCCCTATTCATTGGTCCATAGACCCAAAACCGATCCAAATGTAGCATGCATCGGTCAGAAACTCTATTCAAACAGTAGGAATTGCCAGTTCAAATTTTTTTGCTCATATTACATTCTTTCTACCTTCCAAGACTACCTAATCTTTTGTGACAACAGATGCGTCCTCTCCTTCAGTGTTAAACTGCATGTAACTTTGTTCAGTCATTGATCTACAAGTCATTTTGCATGCCAAACCACCCCAGGCTATATTAGTAGCCTAGTCAAACTGTGCACTGTGCCCAGATTAGTGTGCTGTCACCTTCAGCAGAGTCTGGAGACGCCGTGGAGAACGTTATGCTGCCTGCAACATCCTCCAGCATGACCGGTTTGGCGGTGGGTCAGTCATGGTGTGGGGTGGCATTTCTTTGGGGGGACACACAGCCCTCCATGTGCTCGCCAGAGGTAGCCTGACTGCCATTAGGTACCAAGATGAGATCCTCAGACCCCTTGTGAGACCATATGCTGGTGCGGTTGGCCCTGGGTTCCTCCTAATGCAAGACAATGCTAGACCTCATGTGGTTGGAGTGTGTCAGCAGTTCCTGCAAGAGGAAGGCATTGATGCTATGGACTGGCCCGCCCGTTCCCCAGACCTGAATCCAATTGAGCACATCTGGGACATCATGTCTCGCTCCATCCACCAACGTCACGTTGCACCACAGACTGTCCAGGAGTTGGCGGATGCTTTAGTTCAGGTCTGGGAGGAGATCCCTCAGGAGACCATCCGCCACCTCATCAGGAGCATGCCCAGGCGTTGTAGGGAGGTCATACAGGCACGTGGAGGCCACACACACTACTGAGACTCATTTTGACTTTGTTTTAAGGACATTACATCAAAGTTGGATCAGCCTGTAGTGTGGTTTTCCACTTTAATTTTGAGGGTGACTCCAAATCCAGACCTTCATGGGTTGATACATTTGATTTCCATTTATCATTTTTGTGTGATTTTGTTGTCAGCACATTCAACTATGTAAAGAAAAAAGTATTTAATAAGATTATTTCATTCATTCAGATCTAGGATGTGTTATTTTAGTGTCCCCTTAATTTTTTTGAGCAGTGTATATATGTGTATGTATGTGTTTATGTTTGTATGTATATATATGCGAGAGAAAAAAAACATATGGGGGATTAGAAGTGATGCAGACAATTACATTGATGGAAGTTACAATCTATCTGCAATATTAAAGCTGATCTACCCCCTAATTATTTATTTTTTTATATAAAAAAAAAATGTAAGAACAAGTAAAGGAAACTAGGAAAGGGATATAGGAAAGGATAGGAGGAAATTGAGCTAGGAAAGGAGGAAAGGAAATGTAACTTGGAAAGGAGGAGAGGAAGTCAGGGAAGAATGCACCCCGCCGACACTCCACCTAGACTCTCCCTGAACCTATTCCCTCGTAAATCCCTCCACATCATTTTGATCTTTTAAATGTACTTCTTGTAAAAAAGACTCACTACTTATACACTGTATTTTAAACATTTGTATAGAAATCTATCTCAATAATATTCAGCTACTTTTCAGGCTGCCTTTGGGGAGTTTTGACACCAAGGGTTTCTATGGTTTTGATAGCATTTAGTGACTTTTCCCACTCAACTTTGCCGCAAACGAGAGCAGGAGAAGCTGTATGTGCAACAGAAGTCAGGGTTATCTAAGTGTTAACCATAACCATATGGTTAGGGTTTAGGGGCAAGCTGAACGAGAGATTCACTGAAGATGGCGGAAGCTGATGATGAAGTGAAATCTGAATACAATGGCGGTAGAATCAATGAGAATTGGAGTATTGTTCAAAAGAATAGAAAACGGAGCGAAGTAGGGTACCGTGATGACAATGACCCTTCGTATCTAGTAGGAGTACGGTTTGTTAATAAGGAGCAGCTGAGCAGAGTACCAATCTTGAAGAAACCATTTGAGTTATCCAAACTGGTGGAGAGAGTGCTGGGTAAAGTGAAAGATGTGAGGATCACGAGAGGCGGGCTTGTTTAGATTTTTTTAGATTCTGCGGATCAGAAGGATAGTGCGTTGTCTTAATCGATTTGATAAATGTGTGTGTCGCTTCGGAACAGGGCACCCCTTAAGGGGGTTATATCTGGCGTTTCGTGGGAAGTTGATTTGGAAGAGATTAAAAATATTCCTAGAGTGATTGAAGCACGTCGGATGAATCGAGTGGTGAATGGGGAAAAAGTGAAGAGTTTATCTGTTCTTTTGTTTTTTGAAATTGAGTCTCTCCCTAATGAAGTGCGGTTAAGGTATATTAACTACAGAGTTAGAGCATTTATCCCAAGAACAATGCATTGTAAAGCTTTTGGTCATGTAGAAAGTGTTTGCATAAGGGAGAAGCCAAGATGTGGAAAATATCATATGTGTTATAAAAGTATGAAAATGTATGCACTCACTAACTGTAAGTCGCTCTGGATAAGAGTGTCTGCTAAATGACAAAAATGTAAAATTTAAATAAAAGTGAAGAAAATTTGACATGTAATTGCGGTGGGAATCATGAAGCCACGTCTTCTGAATGCCCCACAAGGGTAAAGGAGAATGAGGTGGTCAAAGTCAGGGTTGTACAGAGCATTTCATTTTCAGAAGCTGTGAAAAGGGTTGAGGGTTTGAATGTTACACCAGAATAGTCCATGGTAGTGGATAGGCCTTCACTGCAGGCTGCTGGAGTTGTCTTACCAAGAGGATCCTGACAGTTAAAGGTTAAAAAGGTGGACTTTGTGGCCTTTATCGCAAGGGTGATAAATGACACTGCCAAGGTGGAGAAAAGATCTAGGAAGATTGAAATCATTGTGATTGCAGAGGAGCGGTTCCTGGGGCTGAAAGATTTCACAGCAAAGGATTTACATGGAATATTAGCAAAAGCCGTACCACCTTCTCAGGTCCTAGAGCCTGAGAAGGGAGATATGGAGAACTAACAGAAGGAAGAAGTGGGAGTTTTGTTTGTTTTGGCAATGTACTATTTTAATTAGGGTGGATTGTTAGAATGACTATTAAAGTATGGATTTATTTATTTTAATTTTATTTTTGGTTTCAAACCGTCCAGCTGGTGGCGGCAATACATATGTTGGATGTAGTCCGCCATAAAACCCACAGAAGAAGAATAAGAAGTTAGGGTTTAGGGTATTAGGGTTTAGGGTATGGACGTCCCAAGGATCTCGGATAGCACTGAGGCAGCAACATATAGGCATAGAAGCACAGGGGGAGGGGTGTTCGGCTTGAGGGGGGAGAAAACGCTAGGACGGAGACAGCTGCTAGCTGTGTAGCAGTAAGGCAAATTAGTGTTGTAGCGACAAATCAAGGAGCCAATAGCAGATCTCACTGAAAAATATTTGGCAACACTGTTGAAAAGTTCATTCTGGGGACGGGACGGAGATAAATGAGCAGACCCACGTTGTAGCTGCTCACATAGCTGAGGCGAACCTGGGGGAATTGCTACATAGGAATTTGCGGAAGAATTGAGAGAAACAGGTAGGCTAACGGTAGCTATGCATTTGTTGCATTTTTTGTTTGCACTTTTGCCCAGGATAGCTAGCCAACCTTCTTTTTGTAGCGGATTTTTTTATTCTGTTCAGTGGCTAGCTAGCTAGCTAGTTCTTATTACGGTAAATTAGAGACATAAGTGTACAAGTATGTAAAGTATGATTTGCACTGTATAATACGTTTTGTAGTTGCAAAAAATATTTGCAAACTTCCTTTGAGAATAAATGCAACAACACTCGCAAGCAATTGTCCCTCAATGTTTTCGGCACTGAGCAAATTTCAGGTCTGCTGAGCACAAAGTTGAACGTTGTGAAAATTCTGTGAAACTTCCAGCCCGCGTTTACTGTGAACACTGAGGCTGTACCCGCTTTAATTTACCGTTTTAACAGTGGCCAAGTAGGCTACTGTGGCTATTTGATCATAATGTAGGCCTACCAGAGTGGCCTACCATAAAACAATGTAGAAAATGCATCCCATAACATTTGACAATGGCTGTTCAGCCTACAGTAGCAGCCAATGTGTGTCGTTCGATGGTCTACGTTCCATAAGACTTGTGAAAAAAAACATGCAGGACTTGACATTAACCTGTTTATCCACTTGTCCTTCAGACAAGGAGGTGACTGAATGTTGTTGTGGTGTTTGATGCAATAAATAAAATGCATTATTATTCCCATACCATTATTACAGAGAATCAGACAAATTATGCCACCCTCAGTCTATTGGCTACTTAGCCTATTCAAGCCTGTCCCAAAATACAACACTGCCCCTTTTTAAGACAAAAAAAAAGCTCTTTACCTGACTGCATTTTCAAATATGTCTAGAAATGTACACGTGTTGTGCTCTTGTAGGAAGCAATCACTCCCCTATTGCTGACTACAAATGATCTATAACTGGGCTAACTCACTTACTAGCAAAGGATATGAACTAAATGAGCCAGCAACATATAGGCATAGAAGCACGGGGGGAGGGGTGCACACATGGCTACATGCAGCTCTTTCTTTGATCTCAAAATGCATCTACTCAGGACCACAGCTGTAAACACAGTTCAGTTAAAAGTAAATGGCACAGATCCATATATGGCAATGGTCTATTTGCATATAGGCCTACTGCAGATGATTGGTTATGCCGGACTGGTCTGTGTAGAGTACGGGCTGAGTCGTTCACAATATAATCGTACTACAATGTGTTCTGCCTACAACAAAATCTCTTGCATAGTTCGTTTTGTTTTGGTATGTTGCATTGAATGTGGCTAATATTGCGTTGATTCGATCAAAATTGCCGCAGTAAAGGGAACCGTTGATAGTGTTAACTAACAGGGAAAACTCTATAAAGTTGCGTGAAGTTCAATCTTGTGCTTTTCTCCATGGGCTGATATTTCTTCTGTGCTCTGCAAGGCAGTCCCGGGGAGCTGCACAGCAGTCTGGGCTACTGCGCGCCCGTGCCCGCACGCAGCTTAGAGGGAACAGTGCTCGCAAGCATGTAACATGATGTGTGAATAAATACAACAACACTTGCAAACATGAAACTTGATATGTGAATAAATTCAATAAGATTTGCAAGCATGCAACTCAATTTCAGAATGAATGCAACTCATTTACTAAACTTAAGACTGGTGATTCTTCTGCGAATCAAAACTACATTTGCCGATGTCAAATCTGTTTTGGCACTAACTTAGCGACTAACCTGTGGCGAAAGTTTTGTAGTTGTAAAAAATAATAATAAGCAAGCAGCAGAGAACTTACATCAAATCTATGTACATTAATGGAAAAGTTGATTGTAGGCAGATTGTTGTGTTTTCTGGAACATAGTGGTCTATTAAGTCCATACCAGAATGGATTCAGAAAAGGAAGGACAACCCTTGATGCATTGGTTAAAGTTATTACTGAGGTGAACAAAGCTTTGGCAATGAAGGAAGTGATATCAATAGTATATTTTGACATTGAAAAAGCATATTATACAATGTTGCGGGAAGGTCTACTGATTTAAGTTGAATGGAATGGGTATTAGTGGGAGAATGTACAACTGGATTATGGATTTCTTGTTTGACTGAACCTTCCAGGTCAGGATGGGATCGGAGATATCAAGAGAATATGAGGTGGAAAATGGAACTCCACAAGGTAGTGCTATTAGTCCTATCTTATTCACGTGGAGGATTGATGATATCTTCTGGGATATCGGACAGGGTATAAGGGCGGCCTAATATGCAGAGGATGGTGCCATATGGAAGAGGGGAAGGAATATTCCTTATGTAATAAAGAAAATGCAAGGTGCTGTTGTAGCAGTAGAGGAATGGTCCTTATCATGGGGTCTCAAGTTACCTTTATCTAAATCTTGCCACATGTTGTTCGCTAACAAAAATATGAAGGAAGATGTGAGTCTTCGATAAAATGGAGAACAAATGGAAAGGGTAACAGAATTTAAGTATTTGGGTCTATGGTTTGATGAAAAGCTTACATGGAGAAGTTATATTACATGTATTGAGACTAAAGGTAAGAAAGTATAACATCTTATGAGGACAGTAGTTGGGCATGATTGGGGGGCAGATAGGCAATCTTTACTGAATATTTATCGTACTTTGATGAGATCGTACATAGATTATGGGTGCTTTGTATATGCTTCTGCAGCTTTTACATCGCTGTTGCGCCTTGATAGGATGCAAGCGAGGGCACTCAGGATGTGCGATGGTGCATTTTAAAACTACACCGGTTGAGGCTTTACAAGTAGATACTGGGGAAATGCCACTATCCCTTAAACAAGTTAAGCTAGCCCTAGCATACTGGGCAAGACTGAAGTATAGTACGGTAGATCATCCTACTCTGACAGTATTGGAAGACTGCTGGGAATAATCAACGATATCAAAAGAGGGGTTTTGGCCCAGAGATTGGGAAAAGGGTTGATGAATATGGATTCGGGAACCTTGTTATAGGGCCATCTGTAGCAATAGGAAATGTGCCACCATGGTTATTGATCTTAGCCTGATCTAAGAAAATGGTGGTGTGAAGAAGATAATGTAGGAACAGTAGTGGATCAATATATTAGTAATCAGTTTTATTCTTTCCTTGATGTGTATACAGATGGTTCAAAGGAAAGACAGGAGCAGGTGTATTTATTCCCGAGTTCGTTGTTAATCTATGCTAGAGACTAACAAATTATTGATCTGTATATTCAACAGAAATGGTTGTGATAATTGTTGGATTGCAATGGATAGAGGTGCAACCAAGAAGAGTAGTAATATGTTCGGACTCTGCATCAGTTTCTGTAGTTTAAGATCTGGAAAGTCAGAACGTGAGGATTTATGGTTAAAAATAATGATGCTGTTGTTGGGCTTACAAAGAAATGGTATTTAAATTAAGTTCTCTTGGATTCCGGCGAATACCCGAGTTTATGGAAATTATATATTAGATATAATAGCAAAAAAAGCAGGTCTCTTCTTGTTATTGGTGTCCTTTAGTGGTGGTTTCTTTGCAGCAATTCGACCATGAACAGTTGATGTTGAGATGTGTCTGTGACTTGAACTCTGTGAATAATTTATTTGGGCTGCAATTTCTGAGGCTTGTAACTCTAATGAACCTATCTTCTGCAGCAGAGGTAACTCTGGGTCTTCCATTCCTGTGGCGGTCCTCATGAGAGCCAGTTTTATCATAGCGCTTAATGGTTTTTGCGACTGCACTTGAAGAAACGTTCAAAGTTCTTGAAATGTTCCGTATTGACTGACCTTCATGTCTTAAAGTAATGATGGACTGTCGTTTTTACCGAACTCTGACGTTCTGTCCTGCCGATGCATAGAAAAACCAGCTAGCTTTATATTATCCATGTGCTTGTTAGTGATAGCTGTTCTGATGTCCAGAAGCTATTTACGGTCATGGGAAACAAGGGCGGAAACTTTATGTCCAAAAAAAGTTACGATCAGCATTTATTCTCAAAAGAAGTTACATGTTTGCAAATACTTTTTGCAACTGCAAAACTGATTATACAGGTGCAACTCATATTTTACATGTGCAAATCATACTTTACATTCTTGTACACTTATGTCTCTAAATTACGTTAATACATTCTGTTCAACAACAGCTAGCTAGCCAGCAGTGTATGCTGGCTAGCATGTCTTTCACGTTTTCACCAGGAATGGCCATTTTCGTGTGTGTGAGAGAGAGAGAGACCGAGAGAGAACTTCAGTTTAAGCCCACTCGTGACAGTTTGGGAGTCAAACACTGTTTTTTATCCTGCAGCAGCATGGTGAATAATGTGCAGAGAGTCGACGACACCTGGCGAACATGCACCAAAAGCGACTCGAGTGGCGCGAGCAACAGCGGCGGCGAGAGTTCCAAAGAGAGCTCTCGCTCCTCGACGCCTGTGCTGGATGCCGACAGCATGGACAGGCTACGGGACAAGATGCGCCGCCGGACAGAGTCGGGCGACCACTGGTTTTCCCTCGAGTTCTTCCCCCCTCGTACTGCCAGTGGGGCTGTCAACCTCGTTTCTAGGTCTGTAGCTAAAGCTCCTTTGGCGTTGGCTCGTTCTAGCTTGTTCTAGCTTGTTCTAGCTTGTTCTAGCTGGTAACTCAAAACGAGGTCAGAGTTTGAAATTAGCAGCTAACTAGCCAGCAGATACGACCCGCTTGCTTACAGCTGCGCTAGGATCGGACAGACTTCCTGTGTAGATTAAGACACAGCGGAGCCGGTGCGAGATATGTCTCGGAAAATGGACCTCAATACAGGGATGAGAAATGCTTTGTACTGCCAATTGTCCCATTATCCCAACTGTTACACCGAGAAGATTGTACAACTGCTAGTTTTTTAGCAGTTGTTCAAAATTCTCTGTGTAACAGTTGGGATAATGGGACAATCTCGGAGTACAATGCATTTCTCATCCCTGTGTTGAGGTACATTTTCCGAGACATATCTCGCACCGGCTCCACGTTGTCTTAATCTACACAGTAAGCCTGTCCGACTGTAGTGCAGCTGTAAGGAAGCTGGTCGGATCTGCAGGCTTAGCTGCTAACTAACTACCTGCTTTTAGCAACACTAGTATTTACACACTAGCGTTGCTAGGAATTGGCTTGCAAAACAACTGAATAGTCCGCCGGAAGCCAGAAGTGAAACAAAATTCAATTTCAATTTACTCTGCCGATTGTGCGTAGGATTGGTCCTTATGCAGGGGGGAAATTGAGAAAAAACATCTAATAGAACACATATTAAACAGACTTTCCAAACGTGGGTCTGTCCACTTCCTCTCCGCTTACCTCCTGCACGTGTGCCATACCTGCACAAAAATAGCAAGGACTTGTGGGGGACCTTTGTTTTGACATGAGGTAAGCAGAGAGGATCAGACCTCGCTGAGGAGCTGCTGCATGCATCTACAACAGACCCACATTTTTTGCAAGCCAATTCCCAGCAACGCTAGTAACATATAAATACCAGAGTTGCTAAAAGCAGCTACTAACTAACCACATCTTCTCTCTCCCATTTTTACCATTCAGATTTGATCGCATGGGCTCTGGGGGGCCCCTGTTCATAGACATTACCTGGCATCCGGCGGGGGACCCAGGTTCGGACAAGGAGACCTCCTCCATGATGATCGCCAGCACAGCGGTCAACTACTGTGGCCTGGAGAGCATCCTGCACCTGACCTGCTGCAACCAGACCAAAGAGAAGATCACCGGGTACCTGAGCAAAGCCAAACGCCTTGGCCTGAAGAACATCATGGCTCTAAGAGGAGGTAGGGCCACTTTGAGTAGGGTGACGTTGCACAGATCTAAGGTCAGTTTTAATATCTTCCTCTTAACGGTTAAGGTTAGGATTTGGGGAAGGTGAGCTGATCCTAGCTCTTAGGGACAACGTCTACACAGAGCAGGGTTAGTCCATTGTGGGAGTGTTTGTGTGTGCTTCGGTATTGTATTACAATAGCCTGAGGGTCTGCCTGATATTTTTTAGAGTGAAGTTAATTCCTGTGCACATGCGCAGATGCACTGTGTGGGTGCTCGCAATTGCACCCTCTTGCATCGCTCTGACTCTGCAATGTCTTTGGTTTACAACTCCACGTTGCTGCCTCTTGCATCGCTCTAACTGCAAAATCTTTAGTTCACAACTTCACATTGCTGCTCGTGGTCATACAATCACAATTGCAGCCTCTTGTATCACTCTCACTGCAATATTTTTTTTGTTCACATTGTGGCTCGTGGTCAAATCATATCGTTGAGTCTCAGTTTCACCCTTATCCCGATTTTTCTCATTGAGGATAAGTATTTTTCAAGAGACGTGGCTAACTATACTGAGCATAAATATAAACGCAACATGTAAAGTGTTCATCCCATGTTTCATGAGGTGAAATAAAAGATCCCAGAAATGTTCTGTATGCACAAAAAGCTTATTTCGCCCAATTTGGCCACAAATTTGTTTACATCCCTGTTAGTGAGCATTTCTCCTTTTCCAAGATAATCTATCCACGTGACAGGTTTGCCATATTAAGAAGCTGATTAAACAGCATGATCATTACACAGGTGAACCTTGTGCTGGGGACAATAAAAGGCCACTCTAAAATGTGCAGTTTAGTCATACAACACAATGCCACACGTCTCAAGTTTTGAGGGAGCGTGCAATTAGCATGCTGACTGTAGGAATGTCCACCAGAGCTGTTGCCAGAGAATTTAATGTTGTTTTAGAGAATTTAGCAGCACGTCCAACCGGCCTCTCAACCGCAGACCACTCCAGCCCAGGACCTATATCTGGCTTATTCACCTGCGGGATCGTCTGAGACCAGCCACCCGGACTGCTGATGAAACTGGGTTTGCACAACCAAAGAATTTCTGCACAAACTGTCAAACTGTTTCAGGGAAGCTCGTCGTCCTCACCAGGGACTTGAACTGACTACAGTTCGGCATCGTAACCGACTTCAGTGGGTAATTGCTTACCTTCGATGGCCACTGGCATGCTGGAGAAGTGTGCTCTTCACAGATGAATCCCGGTTTTAACTGTACCGGGCAGATGGCAGACACGTATGGCGTTTTGTGGGCGAGAGGTTTGTTGATGTCAACTTTGTGAACAGAGTACCCCATGGTGGCGGTGGGTTTATGGTATGGGTAGGCATAAGCTACGGACAACGAACACAATAGCATTTTATCGATGGCAATTTGAATGCACAGAGATACCATGACGAGGCAAAGGGTGGTCACACCAGATACTGAATGGTTTTCTGATCCACGCCCCTACCTTTTTTTTAAAGGTATCTGTGACCAACAGATGCATATCTGTATTCCCAGTCATGTGAAATCCATAGATTAGGGCCTAATGAATTGATTTCAATTGACTGATTTCACTGAACTGTAACTCAGTAAAATCGTTGAAATTGTTGCATGTTGCGTTTTATATTTTTGTTCAGTGTAGCTACGTCTCATTGTGACATTCCCATTGAACACCATGTTTTCCTGATCTCTTTATAGATCCCATGGGGGCTGACTGGGAAGTGGAAGAAGGGGGCTTCAACTACGCCACAGACTTGGTCAAACACATCCGCTGCGAGTTTGACGACTACTTTGACATCTGTGTAGCCGGTATGATTGAAGCAGAATTACTTTCTTTTCTTTTTTTACAAAGCTTCATCATATTGTCATTTTATAGTAATGATAACCTTTTATCAGGTTTTTTGTGGAGGACTTTAAAGTAGGCTGTTGTACCTACTTACAGTGCATTCGGAAAGTATTCAGACCTCTTGACTTTTGCCACATTTTGTTTCGTTACAGCCTTATTCTAAAATGGGTTAAATAGTTTTTTCCCCTCATTAATCTACACACAATACCCCATAATGACAAAACGAAAACAAGGCACTTACCTTGATAGTAACGCACACATGTCCAAAGTTATTATTTGTAAGGAAAACATCAATGCAATAATGCGAGTGCCAGTCAGAAAATGTGCCAGATCGTGGAAGACTGCGCAAATGTCTGCATACTTGATGTGCAGAAGAAATGGGGAAGTGCTCTCCTCAAAGAGGGACGTTTTGTCAGGCTCAGTAAAGCCTCAAACTTACATTGTCCGCAACAATGAAATGGGCTACTTCTATGTGAATTAATGAGGAGGCGGAACACACCTCAATTCAAACTGTGTTAGAAAATACAACTTGTTAGAACATTATTTGAAATTGACAAGTTGAAACATAGCCTATAGATAATTAGCAGGCAGCGGGCCTTGGTTTGAGGGCAGCCTGGGTTAACTGTCCTGTTCCGTAACAATCACATTTTGGAACAGTGAGTGCATTCTGACATCACGTGCATAAAACAACTCATGCTGGGGCGACCGTTAGAGATATTTGGAACTCACGTGTGAAAAGGTTAAATTTGCAAAAATGTATAAAATACACATTCCGAAGGCACTGTATATGCTGTGAGCATTTTATCTCCCCAAAAGCCATTTAGTCCTTCAAGTTGTTTGTAAAATGTGACCTAAACACACACACTGCGCATTAAAACCCAATTATTGTGGCAGGCTACCCCACTGGCCACCCGGAGGCAGAGAGCTACGATGAGGACCTGAGACACCTGAAGGAGAAAGTGGATGCCGGAGCAGACTTCATCATCACGCAGCTCTTTTTCCGGGCCGACACCTTCCTCAAGTTTGTCAGGGACTGCAGGGCCATAGGGATCACCTGCCCCATCCTACCAGGCATCTTCCCTATCCAGGTACTAGGGCTGGGACGATGCCAGTATCGTGATACTCGTTAGTATCGTTGCAAGGAAACAACGTGAAGCGGATTTTACTTCTTTAAGAAAACAGGCTTAATGTTGGAAACAAACATTGTTGTTATGCAGAGTCACATTTAATTATTTTCCAAGCTATAGCACACTTTTTTACATAAAGCAGGTTTTTAAAGGACCAAAGAGTGAACTCTACTTCATGTTTTCATTTTTGCCATGGAAAAATATTGCGATACTGGTATCATCCCGGCCCTACCAGGTACTGTGGGACGTAGGCCTAAACTGGGCCATGGACTTGCGTGTGGGGTGGTGTGGTCAAAGACTACATTTGTCAAAGTTTGAAAGGGAGGGGTTGCGTGGGTGTACTTTCTAACACTTTCTTGGAATGGCATGTTCTAGGATGTGATGATAGCTAGCAACGTTGTAACAAATGACCAAGTACGTTCTGTGCAAAAACAAAACAAGACATTTATATCGGACAAGGGGACATTTTCCCATAAGGGGCAGTGTATGTTTTGGAGTGTCTGGTGGGCGGGGTTTGCTTAATTTTAACAGGCAAGCTCAATCAAGCACAGCTAAAGTATTTGAAATGATTTTCTAAAGTATTTTAAATAGTATTTGAACCTAGGTTTGACCAGTAGGATTTGTGTTTTGTCATTCCTCCTTTCCTCCAGGGCTACCAATCTCTGAGGCAGCTGGTCAAGCTGTCCAAGCTGGAGGTGCCCGAGGAGATCATGCGGGTCATCGAGCCCATCAAGGACAACGACGCGGCCATCCGCAACTACGGCATCGAGCAGACGGTGGGCATGTGCCGCGTGCTGCTGGAGAGCGGCGAGGTGCCGGGCCTCCATTTCTACACGCTGAACCGTGAGGTGGCCACCATGGAGGTGCTGCGGCAACTGGGCCTGTGGATCGAGGACCCCAGGTTGGTTGTCTAAGCCCGGACCACCCACCACACCACACCTGGGTCCAAATAGGATTGTTTTTTCTTTCAAACACTTCAGGTTGTTTGCTTGATTTAGCTGGCCTAGTATTAAAATGTATAAAATGTAAGGTTACATGCGTAACCCCGGTTCTCTGATAATATGAGTGAGATGTATCACATATGGGGATTCGTTTAGGATCGCCTACTCGAATGAGGTGAGACCCTCACCTTTCTTAAAGGACGACTGCACTTCCTGATTTGACCTCGTTTTAAATTTGGTTCATTAACAAATGTTAGCGGCCATGACTGAATTCAAACGTGAGTTGTTCGAGGTGTAGTTTGATGTGTTTGTCTCTTGTCTGTGTTAGCAGGTGGGAAGAGTTAGCAAAAATTATTTAGCCAATTAGCTTCAGCCGGTCGGTGTGCGACATTGGCAAAGTTGGTTTGACTTTGGATAGCCCATCTCCAGGGCTAGTTAGGGACCGTCAATAAATTACACGTAAATGAGACAATATTTTCATGTTGCACACCTTTTTATTTTCTCATTAAATGCTTTCAATATTTGTATATTCATTTCTACAATTTGTAATTGGTTTGAGGTTTTTAAGTCAATTTGGAGGAATTTTTACATATTGTCCCATGTACATTGTGTAATTTACAGATGGTCCCTAACTAGCCCCATTGGGATTCCAAAGTCAACCCAAATTGACCACTGCCATTGCGATTGAGTCAAGTGCACCTGCACTCCAAATTGATGATTACTTGTGTGCTGTGGGCAGGATTGAAACAAACCCAACCTTCATTTATGTTGTGATGCAGTCATAAAACTTGTCATAAAGCTCTGTTTTCGACGAGACTGACTTTATAACAATAATTATTCTATGTACACTTTGTAGTCAATTTTGACAGTATAATAAATGTTTCTGACTCATCGATGCGACATAAGCTGTTTTCTAAATGAGAAGTTGGTTTTTAGGAGCGGTTGCTCTTTAAAAGGAGCCACTCTCCCGCCTTCTGGTTATTCTCAAGCATGCTTCTCTTCCTCACACCCTTGCGAGCAGGGGAATGCGGTGATATATCTGTCATATTATCAGAGGACCGGGTTACGCAAGTAACCTTAAGTTCTCTTTCAAATACTAATTTCGATGTATCACATATGGGGATATGGCCAACTCCCGTATCGCAAAAACATGCTGTCCGAAGCCAGGGTAGGCCCAACATCAGCAACCCTCCGAGGTCCCGAGACTGAGAGTACGCACCAAGAAGGTGCAGAAACATAGCAAAGCGAGGTGAAGCCCAATACGTGGCTTATAAAATCTCAGTTCAATGAAATAGACTATATATACAAAAGTATGATTCAAAAGATTTGGCTATTTCAGCCACACCCGTTGCTGACAGGTGTATAAAATCAAAACATTGGCAGTAGAATGGCCTTACTGAAGAGCTCAGTGACTTTCAACGTGTCAGTTCCAAACTGCCTCTGGAAGCAACATCAGCACGAGAACTGTTCATCTGGAGCTTCATGAAATGGGTTTCCATGGCCGAGCAGCCGCACACAAGCCTAAGATCACCATGCGCAATGCCAAGCGCCGGCTGGAGTTGTGTAAAGCTAGCCGCCATTGGACTCTGGAGCAGTGGAAACGTGTTCTCTGGAGTGATGAATCACACTTCACCATCTGGCAGTCTGACGGACAAATCTGGGTTTGGCAGATGCCAGGAGAAAGCTACCTGCCCCAATGCATAGTGCCAACTGTAAAATTTGGTGGAGGAGGAACAATGGTCTGGGGCTGTTTTTAATGGTTTGTGCTAGGCCCCTTAGTTCCAGTGAAGGGAAATCTTAACGCTACAGCATACAATGACATTCTAGACGAACAGTTTGGGGAAGGCCCTTGCTTGTTTCAGCATGACAATGTCCCCATGGACAAAGCGAGGTCCATACAAAAATGGTTTGTCGAGATCGGTGTGGAAGAACTTGACTGGCCTGCACAGAGCGCTGACCTCAACCCCATCGAACACCTTTGGGATGAATTGGAACGCCGACTGCCATTATACATAAATATAATAGACCCCCTGATCCGGCAGGATATAGTCGAAGAGGAAAAGTGGGGCCCCACCCACTTCTGAAGGGTGGTTGCCCAATGAGCGAAGAGCATGACACACTTGCCTTACTACAATCCAAGTCGATGTGCACTGTGTGTACTGGACAACGACAGGGTCGCCCTTCAGGGGAAGGCGACAGATGAAAAGCCACAGGCTCCAAGGTGCGACAATGGAAAAAAGTTGACCTGGGCCAAAGATGGGGGGGGTTAGGTCATTAACCCTTTACACTCGTGGGAATTGGCCTATATGGATAGGGCTACATTGAAATGTTTCTTAAGGAAGAAATATGGAATGCATAACCATGGAAGCGATTACAAGGGAACAGTTTAGAGATTATGGGAAATTATTAGAATAAAGGTAATGACAGTTCTACATCTGCATTGCTTGCTGTTTGGGGTTTTAGGCTGGGTTTCTATATAGCACTAAATGTGATTGAAATTTGAGTCACCTGACATGACTGAATCCAAACATTACACTGTTGATTGTGTATTTTACATTTACTGTACTTTTTGCCGCATTTGTTGCTAACAAAATCTGAAAATACTCTGGATACATTCAGTAACATGATAAGAATATTTTTGGAAAATCTGGGGTAGGTGCAACATAAGACAAAATATAGATTGCAAAATAGTTGGGAAGAGATCTTTGACGTACCAATCCCATGGCATAGTGTTTATGAACTGACACGCAAAACGACACCGGATTCAAAAATTAGAATCTTTCAATTTAAATTATTATATAAAATTCTTGCTACCAATAGAATGTTATTTATATGGGGGATACAATCTTCCCAGCTCTGCAGATTTTGCTGTGAAGAGATAGAATCATTAGATCATTTGTTTTGGTTCTGTCCATTTGTAGCTTGTTTTTGGACACAGGTCCAGGAATGGCTAAAGGATTGCAATATTTACCTGGAACTAACCTTGCAGATAGCATTACTGGGTGATCTGAAAAGTCATAGTCAATCAATCAATAATATAATAATACTTTTAGCAAAAATGTTTATTTTTAATTCACAATCTGTAGAAGCAATGAGAATAGAAAGGTTCAGAACTTTTGTAAAACATCACAGTATGGTTGAAATATATATGGCAAATAGAAATCCTATATGGATGGTGTTAAGAGATAGATGGGAGGTATTGAATAGAGTTGAAGGATGGGACTAATAACAAATAACAACAAATAATAACAAAGATAGCTAATAATGTAAGCATACTGTGTCCATAATAAGTATATAGGTTGTATGTTGGGAGCTTTTGGGAAAGAGCACAGTTAGAAAGATATGGCATTTAGAAGCAAACCGGATGGACATCATGAAAATGATCGGAGAGGTTGAGAGTAGAAGAAGTTCAGGAGCAAAAAAATAAATAAATATATATATATATATATATATATATATATATATGGATATAGAATTATTGTAAAATTAACTCTGTCCATAAGGTGTAGATAGTAAGTATAGACCGGAAGTAGAGGCCTGGGCGTTGTTGTTCACTAATTTACTCCAAGTAGGGAAAGGATGGTGGGGTTGAAAAGTAATAAAGGGGAATATATATATATATATATAAAAAATAAAAAAAACATGGGGGATTGGAAGTGATGCAGACAATTACATTGATAGAAGATACAATCTATCTGCAATATTAAGCTGATCCATCCCCCCAAAAAAATAAAATAAAAAAAAACATACGACAAAAAATTACAAGGGTTTGAGTGAGGGGTCTAACTGGTGTTGGGTTTGAGTGAGAGGTCTAACACTTGTAGTTGTTTGTTTGGAACACAGACCTGCATCCCCGTCTTTACACAGTTACTGTTGTTTTTTTACGCAATCCACAAATGGTCAATTATGAATCGCAATATGGGTCAGGTTTACATAATTTGAAAGCTTGTTCTATTGCCAACATGACTAGCTAAATTTAAAAATACGATCTTACAGTGTTAGGCTTTCACAAGGCAATTCAGAGAAGCAGATCATAATTTTGGTTTGCATAGAATAGTCATGACTGACTGCAGTCAGATGCGTGGTCCGCATCAGATTTTCTTCACAATACAACAGGCTCATTCTGTTCAGGACAACCCAGGGTATAACGCCATATCATCTTGTAAATGTACATCAAACATAGTGATCATTAACGTTGACACTGTATATTACATACGTTTTATGATATGGAAATGTAAAATGCACATTTGGACTCACAGGTTTTAGGCTTGCTTGTATGACATCAGAGGTATTTATTATAATCCTCAACGTCTCATCTTTCAAAATACATAGAGTCCTTATCATTTATAGCATTTCCCTCACTCAGACAACCAAAAATGTGCTAAAGTTGCCCAGTTAGCTGGAGGGATGGGGGCAACTTATTGTCACGCGTGGCGCTCAAGTTCAGAACGTCTGTCAGTCCAAACCCATACAGCGCTGTGAAGCGGAGAGCCTGAGCTCTGACGTCATGTATAGCATGTTACTTTACAGCCACTGCGTTCCAATTTAGGTGCTTATCAGTGTCCAAATCTGCCATTTTCAACCCTTATACGGATATGAGTGTAAAGGGCTAACCTGAATAAAACCTTGGACTGACTGCTGGCAGAGCACAGTCCACACGCTTAGGGATGCCAAGGGCAGTAGCAAAGTGAAAGATGGAGGAATATTACATATTCACGCTTTTCTGCGGCTAGTAGCTGCTATGAAAAGGATTTCAAGCACAATAGACACGTACCAGGACAAGCTAAAGGCTTAGAGACTGGGCGTAACGGCCCCACTTAGAGACGACACAACAATTATGGGTAAACTGTATCACTGTCTGGTCCATGGCGGGCTGAGAAAGTGACTTAAAGGGGAACTGCACCCGCTGATTTTGCCTTGTTTTGTGGCTCCTCAAGAAATGCTGGCGCCATGACAGAAGCCAAATGTCTGGACTTCATCGCATCATCTTACAAGTCTCCATGTGCTGGCTCCATACATGTTTCTGTGAACACATACACACATAGTCACTGTTCTATTACCAATGGCAGTTAGGATAGGTGATATCTGACACACAAACAGGTACTGTGTTGAAGTTTCAACAGGTCAGACTAAACCTACCTAATTCTGTTCTCCCCATCTGTTGGTGAACCGGCAAGAGGTGAGGCTGGAGGTGAGGTCTTTGCCAGAGCCCCATTGATGGGCATAGCAGCATAGATCAGCTCCTGGCCCCTCATCAAAGATACTGGTCGGTCACACACAAACACACATTCACACAAAGCACTGATTACATTATCAATAGTGGTTATGATTAGCCTGGTGGAACCAACCTAATCGCTGCGTTCACCTTTATATTTCACTTCAGATATCATTAAATGTGAAGTGAAATAGAATGGTGAACACAGCGATCAGGCTGGTTCCACCAGGCTAGGTTATGGCCTGGACATTATATACATCTAAGAAGTAGAAAATAAGCAACAAATAATGTCTCAATTGGGTATCAAAGTAATGAAGTGGGTTACCTTCTGTATTTGTACAAATGATGAGTCTGAAGGTTGCTGGCTGGATACTTGCCAACATGTCTGCATGATGCTGATGAGGGCCCCCTTGCTGGTCTTCTCTATGCTGTATGTTCGGCTGCAAACTGGACATCTCTCGAACAACTGCAGCAGGCAATCTTATGAGGTGTTGTTGACTGGGAGGGTCTCTGACAGGGTTATATAATAGATAGCCAAGTGGTAAATGTACATTTTGTTCTAAAGAAAGGACAAAGCTTTTTGGCTAATGCTCTTCACAACCAAAATTACTCTTAGTTGTATCTACTTGGCTGGGGAATTAGCCTACTAGTTTATCGAGCCAGGTATTTTTTTAATACAACTTTTCACAAGTTACCTGTCGTTGTTGATGAAGCCATATGTGTTATCAGGGCAGTAACTCGGTCACTAGGCCTCATGATGGCGTGTCCTTTTCATAGGAGTCGAGGGAGACTGGCAACAACTGAGGAGGTGTCACAAGGGTACTTGTGTCGCATGACACACTTTTTTATTCTGAGGTCTTGCCTGACAAGCTGTGAAAATAGCAAGTGAACAGCGAATGAAATGATTTTTAGAGGTTGCTAAACCATTGCAAATAACATTGCTGGACATGTTATGATACCCACCTTTGCTCCTTCTGGTAGGTCCCGGCGTCAGTTCATGACCAGGGGATCAGTCTGTGTCAAATGTATACTTTGTCAATGATTGTCATCCTCCCTCAATTAAACGTACAATGAAACAAAAATATAAACGCAATATCAAAACAAACAATTGTCACATGCGCCGAATACAACCTTAACGTGAAATGCTTACTTACAAGCCCTTAACCAACAATGCAGTTCAATAAATAGTTATGAAAATATTTACTAAATTAAATAAAGTAAAAAATTAAATAAAGTAACACAATAACATAACAATACCGAGGCTATATACAAGGGGTACCGGTACCGAGTCAATGTGCGGGTGTACAGGTTAGTCAAGGTAATTTGTACATGTAGGTAGGGGTAAAGTAACTATGCATAGATAATAAACAGCGAGTAGCAGTTTAGGGGAAGGGGGAGGGGGGTTCAATGTAAATAGTCCGGGTGGCCATTTGATTAATTGTTCAGCAGTCTTATGGCTTGGGGGTAGAAGCTGTTAAGGAGCCTTTTGGACCTAGACTTGGCGCTCAGGTACCGCTTGCCGTGCGGTAGAAGAGAGAACAGTCTATGACTTGGGTGACTGGAGTCTTTGACAATTTTTTTGGGCCTTCCTCTGACACCACCTAGTATATAGGTCCTGGATGGCAGGAAGCTTGGCCCCAGTGATGTACTGGGCCATACGCACTACCCTCTGTAGCGCCTTAAGGTCGGATGCCAAGCAGTTGCCATACCAGGCGGTGATGCAACCGGTCAGGATGCTCTCGAGGGTGCAGCTGTATAACTTTTTTAAGGATCTGGGGACCCATGCCAATTCTTTTCAGTCTCCTGAGGGGGAAAAGGTGTTGTCGTGCCCTCTTCACGACTGTCTTTGTGTGTTTGGACCGTAATAGTTTGTTGGTGATGTGGACACCAAGGAACTTCAAACTCTCGACCCGCGCCACTACAGCCCTGTCGATGTGAATGGGGGCGTATTCAGACCTCTTTTTCCTGTAGTCCATGATCATCTCCTTTGTCTTGCTCACGTTGAGGGAGAGGTTGTAGTCCTGGCACCACACTGCCAGGTCTCTGACCTCCCTATAGGCTGTCTCATCATTGTCGGTGATCAGGCCTACCACTGTTGTGTCGTCAGCAAACTTAATGATGGTTTTGGAGTCGTGCTTGGCCACGCAGTCTTGGGTGAACAGGGAGTACAGGAGGGGACTAAGCACGCACCCCTGAGGGGCCCCCGTGTTGAGGATCAGTGTGGCAGATGTGTTGTTGCCTAATCTTACCACCTGGGGGCGGCCCGTCAGGAGGTCCAGGATCCAGTTGCAGAGGGAGGTGTTTAGTCCCAGAGTCCTTAGCTTAGTGATGAGATTTGTGGGCACTATGGTGTTGAACGCTGAGCTGTAGTCAATGAACTGCATTCTCACATAGGTGTTCCTTTTGTCCAGGTGGGAAAGGGCAGTGTGGAGTGCGATTGATACAACAATTTCAAAGATATTACTGAGTCAATTGAAAAAAAATCATTTGGCCCTAATCTATGAATTTAACATGACTGGGAATACAGATAGGCATCTGTTGGTCACAGATACCTTAAAAGGTTGTCCCACTCCTCTTCAATGGCTGTGCGAAGTTGCTGGATATTGGCGGGAACTGGAACGTCGATCCAGAGCATCCCAAACATGCTCAATGGGTGACATGTCTGAGTATGCAGGCCATGGAAGAACTGGGACATTTTCAGCTTCCAGGAATTGTGTACAGATCATTGCGACATGGGGCAGTTCATTATCATGCTGAAAAATGAGGTGATGGCGGCGGATGAATGGCACGACAATGAGCCTCAGGATCTTATCACGGTATCTCTGTGCATTAAAATTGCCATCGATAAAATGCTATTGTGTTCGTTAGCCGTAGCTTATGCCTGCCCATACCATAACACCACCGCCACCATGGGGCACTCTGTTCACAACGTTGACATCAGCAAACCGCTCGCCCACGCGACACCATACATGCTGTCTGCCATCTGCCCGGTACAGTTGAAACCGGGATTCATCCGTGAAGAGCACACTTCTCCAGCATGCCAGTGGCCATCAAAGGTGAGCATTTGCCCACTGAAGTCGGTTACGACGCCGAACTGCAGTCAGGTCAAGACCCTGGTGAGGATGATGAGCACGCAGATGAGCTTCCCTTAGACGGTTTCTAACAGTTTGTGCAGAAATTAGTCGATTGTGCAAACCCACAGTTTCATCAGCTGTCCGGGTGGCTGGTGTCAGACGATCTTGGACAGCTATGCTCCATTTTCTCGTGTGAGCACAGTCTCTAAAGTGAGCTTCTGCTCAGAGAATATGGTTTTGTATCAATGCAGCCCTGACTTTCCACTGCTGCGAAAACTCTGCTACTCCTTCCCCTTTCAAACGTTAAACCCAAAGGGAGAGGGTAGGGCAGAGAGCCGTAGGCCCTGCACACTATGCTCCTCAGCTGCCAGGGCTGCGCCCTAGGTTGGCTGACCCTTCTTACCTCCCTTAGGAAGGTTAGATGGGTGGATCCTTGCTGCAGCGTAAGACCCCTTTACTACAGGTTTCGCCTGGTTCAGGAGCCTGAGTCTTGGCAGGCTGCTGTGTCACTGGGGACCTCAGTCCCCCAAGGCCAGCTGGTTGCCTCCTCCCAGCTGTGATGCTGGGGAAAGATGCAAGAACCAACTTCCTGCCACGGGGCCCGGGTCTGTGGGGAAAGCAGAAGTTGAAGGCTTTGCCTTATCTCTTGCGCATGTCATACTTCTGCTGCATGGCAGGGACAGTGGGCCCGAACAACTCCTTGGGTGTCACTGGGGCTTCCAAGCTGTAGTATAAGCTTAGCCAAAGCGCCATTCCTCCCTCCACCGCAAGGCTCAAGGTACGACCACAGCCTTGGACGGCACCACGGGAGGCACAGAGGTTCAGGTCTGTAATCATACAGATCTCCTTCCAAGCATCTGAGTCTAGGGTGTTCGAGTCCAGTTGCTTCCCCACCTCCAGTAACTCAGCCTGATACTCCAACAATAAGGAGGTTGAGAACGGAGGCAGTAAAGCGCTCCACCTTCCAATGGAGTGAGGCGCTGGCGTCGTTCGTAACGCCGTGAGGGGCTGAGGTAGTAAACCAGTGATGGCTCCACTGTGGGAGGGTTGCCAAAATTCCTCCCATATTGTGCATATCCAGGCTAGGGGTACCCCTAGCAAGAATCTTTGGGATGGGACTCTCTTCCCCTTGTATAGGTCCCTTGACGGGCCCTGAGCCCCTATAGGAGATGGCCACTCAATGCCGAGTCTGGCCGCGGCCCGCTTGCAGACATGAAGGAGCCCAAACTCCACTAGAGGAAAGGCAGCTCCACCGCTCTCGGGGCCTGAGAGGGTGGGAGAACGGGGTCGTCAGTCCCCATCTTCTGAGCAATCTCGGGGATATCCGTTGTCCCCTGACTTGCTACACCATCAGACAGCGAGGGGAGGGAATCGAGGCTATCTGTGACCTCTCCCCAACTGGGCTTGGTTGCAGAGAGCTGACCCTCTGGTGTCGCTGTTTGCTTGGAGGCAAGAGGGGCTATCGAGATAGAAGCATGTTTAAGCCACTTCAGACCTGCCCTCGTCACCAGTCTGTAGTGCTTGCAGGACTCCGGGTCCTCGAGCGCCTCTTGGGGATGTCCCTTACCCAAGCAATTGATGCATAGAGGGCAATCATGGACCCACAAGCACATGAACCTGGGTTAGGCTCGTCCCGGGACGGGGAAGCAGTGGACATTGTAAGGAACAAGGCTTGCTAGGGGGACCGAGCAGCGTCTGTTGTAGGAACAAAGTGTAAAAAGCGTACTAAGCTAGCTAGTTAGAAGCCTTGCGACTAACAGCTAGCAATAATGAGCTTCGTAGAACCCTATAGCCGTGAGACTAGTGGGGCGTTAGCTAGCCAGCAGCTACCTCGTGGTGAAGGGTTGGGGCTTTAGCTAGCTAGCAGCTACCTTGTGGTGAAGGTGCGCCGTGGCTAGCTCAATGCTGGCTGAAGGAAACAACCTGGTGGCAGAGTTAACCTTCAGATAGAGTGCTCCCGTAAACAATGGTGCCATGAGGCAGAGATGGTCGGTCTAGTTAACAGAACGGGTGAACGTAGGTTAAACTACACGAGAGAAGTGAGATGACAATGCTACCGTGTTTCAGGATGGTATGCTAGTATGCTAGTGAGGATAGCTTGCCTCTCAGTGAGCTAGCCAAGTTAGCCTCGCAGGGTGGACTAACTGAGTCTCAAAAGCTAGCCGTGAAGCTAGCTACCAACGGAGACTGAGAAGTAGAAAAATAATTTCTATATGAAAATAATACCTTAGTACTCAACCTCTCGACAGGGTCTGAAGACCTTTCGCGCGGCAGCGATATGGTTCACTTGTGTTAAGCAGGAAAACAGGTATACAGTCGATATGAGGAGAGCTAGAGTAGTATTGCTCTTCGGGAGGAAGAGATGCGAGAATAACCAGAGGGCAGAGAGAGGCTCCTTTTTAATGAAGGTGAGGGTTTCACCTCATTCACCACTATACCTGTCTGTCTCCAACAGATACATTTGATAGGTACTTCCGAGAGTATATGTGATACATCGAAACAAGTATTTTAAATAGACCCAAATGGGCATACTATGTACGGTTTAATTGTCTATTGTACAATAATCAGATTCAATTTGATTGGTACATGCACTCTGTCCTGGAACGCTTAATAAAACCAAACAAACCACTTCACATGAAATCTAACTGCCTATGTATTAGAATGGAATAGCTGCTGTCACACCCATTTCTACTAGAACTGATGCCTTCTGGTTGTCTTCTTTGGTTGCCAGGCGGCCACTCCCCTGGGCGGTGAGCGCTCACCCCAAACGCAAAGTGGAGGACGTGCGGCCCATCTTCTGGGCCTCCAGACCCAAGAGCTACATCTACAGAACACAGGACTGGGACGACTTCCCCAACGGACGATGGTGAGCAAGCAACACACTGGACGAGCTTCTAGAGAAATCACCTTGCACCTTGGCTAGTTTGTGGCTAGACAGTATGTTACATTTCCAATGTTTTTGTAACTGTCATTGGCCTAAGAGTTAAGGTAATGCGTGATATACAGTATGTTTATTCTCTCAACCTATTCTGTGACTTTTCCATGTGAATATGTACTGTATAATCAGTGAACAGGCAATGTTCCCAGGACTTATCATATTGGCTCTGTGTTATTTCAGGGGCAACTCGTCGTCTCCGGCCTTTGGCGAACTCAACGATTACTACCTGTTCTACCTGAAGAGTAAGTCGTCCAAGGACTCCCTGCTGAAGATGTGGGGCGAGGAGCTGACCAATGAGCAGAGCGTCTACGAGGTTTTCACCAGCTACATCAAAGCCCAGCCCAACCGTGCCGGACACAAGGTGACGCCTGGCCCTAGACACTTCAGACTGAAATGTTTCAGTCAGCTTTCTTCCGTTTGGAGCCTCATGAATTCGACCCACGTGGCCATTATGACTACCACTTAAAACAAAAGCCTAAACCCTTGACTTCTGCTTTGCTCAACTGACATCAATGATCGCCTGTGATCTCTTAGGTGATGTGTCTGCCGTGGAACGACGAGCCGCTGGCCCCGGAGACCAACTTGCTGATGGACGAGCTGGACAAGGTGAACCGCCGGGGGGTCCTCACCATCAACTCCCAGCCCAGCATCAACGGCAAGCCCTCCGACGACCCCATCGTGGGCTGGGGCCCACCGGGGGGCTACGTCTTCCAGAAGGTAAAGTTAGGCCTCCGTGGTTTGGTCGTGGGGATTACCAATTATAAGCCTTATTATAAGATTATAAAACATGATAAAGGCTCATACATACTTTATAACACGTTATAAATCATTATACTGCACCTGCAGGCTTAAAGTAAAGTTTTACCAAAATAATTATAGAAAGAAGGTAGGCCTACTAAAGTGAGGGGGGATTTACACATTTGAATTTATAACACAATTTAGACACACAAAGTCATTCAAATGATCAAGGATTAAAGTAAGGTAAAATAACTGGTTTAGCAAAATGAAGGCTGTCCCCTTTTCTTTGTCACGATGTTGAGAGTAGGGTGATTCACAATCTTTCCTAGAAATGAAGAAGAGTGAATAAATGGAAGGTTTCTCAAACTTAGTAACATTTATTGAATTACATGCATACTCATCATGTAATGACATGAACCTAATGCTTTGCCACGTTTGCAAATCCAACAGGCCTATCTGGAGTTTTTCACCTCGAGTGAAAACGTCACGGTTCTCCTCAAAGTGCTGAAGAAGTATGAACCTCGCGTCAACTACCACATCGTCAATGTTCATGTAAGTTCTCAACTACATATATTAGCCTACATCTGCACTTATTTTGTGAATTGAAACGGATTGTTAGATTGATCTACTGGTCGATTGTTTCTATTTACAGGGTCAGAATACGACGAACGCCCATGACATGCAACCCAACGCTGTGACGTGGGGCATCTTCCCCGGCAGGGAGATTGTCCAGCCCACGGTGGTGGATCCAGTCAGCTTCATGTACTGGAAGGTAAGGTGAAAGGTCATTTCATTAACCTACTGGCCCCTTCCAGGAACATTACCCCCTATGCACTTGTGTAGATATAAGAGGACTGGATAGGTGTAAGCAATTTGGCGAAACCACCTATCAGAGGGAATGATGGAGTGTGCTAGGGGTTGTTTCTGGTTCTGGACAGTGCCCTTGACTCGGATGAGTTTGTGAAATGGTTGTCATTAGTTCTCTACAAACATTTTCTGAGATTTTAGTTGAGTATGGAATTTTTAACCCTCTACATCGTCTCTTTGAGCTGGAGCGTTTGGAAAGTCCCATGGCAACAAAAACCTCCCATGAAGCCTTTTCAAGGAATCCTTTTCAAAACCATTATTTTGTGTGGAACTGATAAAGCTTCCTGATAAAGTTTTATCAGCACTGTAAAGATAAATCGATGGCAAAACACTTGAAATTCCCACCTTTCTGAAACTTGTAGAGTTAATTGTTTTCGCCTTCTTTTAATAGGACGAGGCCTTTGCCCTGTGGATTGAGCAGTGGGCCAAGCTGTACGAGGACGAGTCGCCGTCGCGCATGATCATCAAGTACATCCACGACAACTACTTCCTAGTCAACCTGGTGGACAACGACTTCCCATTGGACAACTGCCTGTGGCAGGTCATCGACGACATGTTCGAGCTGCTTGACAACCCCCCAGAGGAGCAACTCACGGAGCAACCTGCAGAGCAGCCCGCCGAGGAGTCACCCGTGGAAATCAACCCGCAAAGTAACTGTGGCGACAGCCAGACTGACTGACTTTTTTTATTTTTCTCCCCGGTGCTGCTATCAAGAACTTTTCATTCGAAACTAACACCACAAAGTACTTAACTGGAGTATTATACTATACAAATATAATCGCTACATGAAACAATTTAATAGATTTTACTGTATCTTATGCCTGCTCATACCATAACCCCACCGCCACCATGGGGCACTCTGTTCACAACGTTGACATCAGCAAACCGCTGGCCCACACAACGCCATACACGTGGTCTGCGGTTGTGAGGCCGGTTGGACGTACTGCCAAATTTTCTAAAACAACGTTGGAGGCTGCTTATGGTAGAGAAATTAACATTTAATTCTCTGGCAACGGCTCTGGTGGACATTCCTGCAGTCAGCATGCCAATTTCACGCTCCCTTAAAACTTGAGACATCTGTGGCATTGTGTTGTGTGACAAAACTGCACATTTTAGATTGGCTTTTTATTGTCCCCAGCACAAGGTGCACCTGTGTAATGATCATGCTGTTTAATCAGCTTCTTAATATGCCAAACCTGTCAGGTGAATGAATTATCTTGGCAAAGGAGAAATGCTCACTAACAGGGATGAAATCAAATTTGTGCACAAAATTTGAGAGAAATAAGCTTTTTGTGCTTATTGAAAATGTCTGGGATCTTTTATTTCAGCTCATGAAACATGGGACTAACACTTTACATGTTTATTTCTGTTCAGTGTACTTCAAAATGTGTATTTAAAATTTTTTATTTTAAGCCTATGGATTTCATTTGAGCGATAAATGGTGTGAAAATGTGCCATGAAACTAACTAAATTAACTTAGTCCAACACCATATGACTGTAGCAAACTGAGCTACTATCTGGATGATGAATCGTAATCGAGAGGCAGTTGAGTGAATTAATATTATGATAAATGACACAGGGAAAGATTTTGGACTTTTTAAACCATTTAATTGTGTTTGGTGTATTCATATAAACATGTATGTGCTTAAGGGTGAGAAAACGGTGGTACGGTATAGGAAGCTGTTTACATAGTGCGAAATGAGAGAAGAGATGTGTAGACTATAGAATTGCATAAGCATAACCAAAGTTTAAATTGAGCAATACAGGGACTTTCTCCTGAAGCATCAGGGTTAACAGAACACATGAGCAACGACGGACTTGATTTGTGATTACCATTGTAATCTGCCATAGACAACAATTGTTACAGTACCGAGCTGCTATTGACTGTTTTGGAAATTTCACACGAGGCCTTAACTAAAAAGCATTAAGCATTGATCTCACATGGCTTTATTTTTCAGTTTTTGTTGTTCATATTTATTTCTGTTGTGACATAAGATCAATAGAAAAACACTTAATGTTGGAACAGTCAACTGTGGCCTGATGTGTACATGGTTGTCTACATGGTGATACCGTTTGCTTTGTGACAGTCAGTACAAAGGCTATGAGACCTCGTCACCCACTGATACATATTTGGGATTTCCCCTCAGAACATAGAAGTCTGTGATTTGTCAGAAATTGGGTGAGGTATCATTCATTGCCCCTGTGGCCAGAGTGAAGTCAGATGATATCCCACTGCATAAGTTGGAATGATTTCTTATCTTTTGAACCTGCTGACCTATAACCTACATAAAACCTAGCGCACTTGGCTGCAGTCCAAACATTACCTCATGTTCAAACGTGTACCTAACCTGAGGTTAACCTACTGTAGTGCTGCCATTGGTAGATGCCAACATGAACCCTGTTAGTCATGGTGGTACGGGTACAAAATATTGGTCACTTTGACCCCCCCCCCCCCCCCCGCCACCAACACATATGAGTCAACATCAGAGTCAACAAACTAAAAATAACAGCATTGAAGCCTACTTGGCATAACTCTTCTCGAAAGAGACTGACATGACCAACTGTTCTGGGGCAGCAGAAGTTCGGGGGTTTGAGAAAGATAGCCAGTCTCAGGTCTGTTATGTATGCCAATGGTTATCTCCTAAGAGTTGCTCTGAATTTCTTCAGTCAGTCGGTCTAATCTATGATGCCTTCATGCAGGGCCACATGCTTGAACTACGTTGAAACCTGAGCCACGTCCCATATGGTATCCCCTTAGTCCCAGGATAGTAGGAGACCAGAGGAACATTATAGTGGAGAGGGGAACCCTTTTGCTTAATTAAGCCTGAACTGTGATCCACGTGTCTCCGGGCACGATTACATATCAAATGCCATAGACCTACACACACAGACCGCTGCACCTCTAATTAATTTATGTACTCCACTGGGAGGTGGCATATTAGCCTTATTAGATATTTGTTTTTTTGTGATCCTTGTAATGAAAAGCACAATAGATGTTTAATAAATTATTATTATTATGTAAAAACGATTGGCTGGTATGCCCTCACCCATCTGAGCGGTCGGCTGTCAATGCCCTCACCCGCTAGTACACTTATGCTGACTCTGACTTGGGTTGTGACCCTCTACAGGATGTCAGGTAAGAACAATGCGGATGCTTCTCCTTTCAGGGTTTTTATTTCCTTTTCCTCTTCACCACCACACGTTAAGCACACACACTTTGATTATATACCATAGATCTTGACTTGGAATGAATCTTGGTGGAATAGTAACTGTGGTAATGAATGATTTGTGATTATTTCAGACATTCAGACAATAAAAAGTCCTCTGAAAAATGTGCGTAACACTTGACCTGAGTGGGCAAGTGCAGTGTCCAGATGCACATTTCCAAGCGCTCTGATTGGTTGGGAATGGCAGGGCTATGATGAGTGCGTTACAGCTAAAATAGGTTGAGCAGCCAAACTAACGGGTCTTAAGGGAAATTGAAGGGACTGTGAGGGAAAGTTAGGTAGAGAGGAGGGGAGCAGGACAGCCTTTTTTTTACAGCCGCCCCAATATTTCTTCTGGAAATATTAGCATCCACTAAAAGGCCTCTAACCTAAAGGGCACAGGCTCTAAAGGGGCAGAGTCTCATGTGCCACAGTCTTGAAAAGGGGTCTCTAAAGAGCTAGTTCTAATCTAGCAGGGCAGGGAGTCGGATGATCCGAGCCACTTTGCGCACGTAGGTTCTGTCACCTACACGCACCTCTGCAGTCCTGATCCTGTCGTCGGGTCCAGGAAGTAGCTGGGAGACCTGTCCCGCAGGCCACAGTGCTGTGGGTCGACATGAAGGTCTGGTGTGTCTGCTTGCCACTTCTGATGGGCCTTTAGGCCAGGCAGGTAGTGGCTGATGAAGCGCTTCCAGTACTGAACTGCTAGCAGTTGGCTGTGTCTCCATCTGCGTTGGCTGAGTAGCTCTGATTCAGTGTAGACAAGCTGAGGAAGTGAGGCGTCTGGCTGCCCCATCAGGAGAGTATTTGGGGTTACCGGGTACGGGTCTGAGGAGGTGTAGCCCCTAGGGGCTTGGAGTTGAGGATCCCCTCTATCTTAATGAGGATCGTCCTCAGGACCTCTTCCGTCACCGATTGGCTCCCAGTGTTGCTTGAAGGCCTTGCTTGAGGGAGCGGAACTCTCTCTTCCAACAACCACCGAAGTGGGGAGTGCTTGGTGGATTGAAGGTAAACTCTGGTTGGCGAGCCGCAAATGCTTCCTTCAGCTCCCATTCTCCTTTGAAGTTGGTACCTTGGTCAGACACCAATTCGAAGGCCCTTCCACGAAGTGTATGAGGGCCATCATGAAGGATTCTGTATCAATACTGGAGAGGAGGTCAAGGTGGACATCCCGGGTGGTCATACACTTGAACACAATGCCCCATCTCTTCTCGTTGCGGAGGCCTATCCTGACCATGTAGGGGCCTAAACAGTCCATGTGGGTCTGTGTATGTGGAGCCGTGGGAAGGTCTGCTATCTTGGGAATCTCCGGAGTCCCAAGCCACTTCCGACATTCCGCACACTCACGCTGATGACGCCAGATAGCCGCTCTGTCACGGATGATCCAATACCTCCGCCGGACTTCAGCGAACACTTGTTCGGGCCCTAGGTGGCACATTCTCTCGTCGAAGTGATTGGATGTTGGGGGTTGAGCACGGCGGGGTGCATGGCCTCTTGATCCAGAACTGTGCTGCGGCGGAGGCGACCCTCCATTCAAATTAGCTGAGTAGGCGATCCAGCTCCAGGGCGAGAGTGACTAGGCGGCTACTGGTGGGAACTTCTGGGAGGACAGGGTCCAGCACTTGAGCAGTAAGACCACAGAATGTAGACTTCCTCAACTTGTCCTCTTCCATAGGAGCAGGAAGTGGTTTCTCCGGCCACTGGTCTGGGGTTCCTTGCAGGAAGGATGGGCCATGGTTCCAGCGACTTCTGAGTCCCAGTTCTGCTAGGGTATTCCCACATGTGATGGCATCCGTTGGATTGTTTGCTGAGTCCACATAGCACCATGCCTCGTGGTTAGTGAGATCCTGTATCTCTGCCACTCGGGTGCCAACGAAGATCTTGAAACGTCAGGAATCCGATTGGAGCCATGTGAGCACCGTCGTGGAGTCCATCCACAGGATAACTTGGCAGATGGTGAGAGTGAGCTCAGTCTGGATGACCTTGGCCAGCTGCACTCCAGTCAGTGCTGTGCACAACAATTCCAGACGAAGGATCGCCTGTTGCTTCTTCAGGGCTACTCTTGACCTGGCTGTGAGTTAGGCCATCAGTTCTGAGGCATCGCAGAACACATGGATGTCCCTCAGGGAACCCGGGGAATCCATCTCGGTTGGTGTAGCACCTTGGCAGGGCTATCTGCTGCAGATCTGGAGGTTCGCTCTCATTTAGGCAGGTTACCTTAGCAGGTTACCTTAGTGTTCTTGGGCACAGGGACTATGGTGGTCTGCTTGAAACATGTTGGTATTACAGACTCAGTCAGGGACAGGTTGAAAATGTCAGTGAAGACACTTGCCAGTTGGTCAGCGCATGCTCGGAGTACACGTTCTGGTAATCCGTCTGACCCTGCAGCCTTGTGAATGTTGACCTGTTTAAAGGTCTTACTCACATCGGCTACGGAGAGCGTGATCACACAGTCGTCCGGAACAGCTGATGCTCTCATGCATGCTTCAGTGTTGCTTGCCTCGAAGCGAGCATAGAAGTAATTTAGCTAGTCTGGTAGGCTCGTGTCACTGGGCAGCTCGCGGCTGTGCTTCCCTTTTGTAGTCTGTAATAGTTTGCAAGTCCTGCCACATCTGACGAGCGTCGGAGCCAGTGTAGTACGATTCAATCTTAGTCCTGTATTGACGCTTTGCCTGTTTGATGGTTCGTCGGAGGGCATAGCGGGATTTCTTACAAGGATAGTACTTCTTGACTTTCTCCTTGGTGGCGGTGGCTTGGGACTCCTCTTTGGTGGGGTGTCTTTTCCGTGCCAAGGAGGATGGTTGTTGTCCTGCCAGAGGCCTTAGGCTCCTTACAGCAATCTCTGCTTCTAACTGACATCTCTCTTTGTGAATTTCTGGTGAACCTGGCGTTGTCCTCCTGCACCTGGATCTCATACTCATACTCTCGGACGGCAAACAGCCAGAAGGCCTTGATGTCCCCACTGGCAACATTCGGGCCATCCATGAGTTCGGCGATACGCTTCAGAGCTAACTTATGCGGCTGTCCGAACTGCTGGTTGAGGGCAGCCATGGTGTCTGTGAAGGGAATCTCAAGTTGCTGTAAGAGTCAGCAATGAGCTGGGCCTCTTCTAGCTTAAGGTGGTCACCGGGGATCTGGAACTTAAACCGCTCTGTGGCATCCACTGGGAGGATGTTCTTCAGGGCGGTCTTCAGCCGTGAGAACTCTGTCCGGGATCATTGGAGTGGGCCCTCTGTTGATCCGTTCCTGACCTGGGAGGACGTGTTGGATTCCTTGTCCTGGGTCTGGAGGGACGCCTGTCAGCAGAGTAGCTGTGCCGCCTCGGGGGATAGTAGCGCTCCCTGGACTCTCGTGTGGAGACCGATGGCTCTGTCCAGGGTCACTGGAACAACATCGGCCTGGGGAGTCGCTCGGCAGTCTTGACAGGTAGTAGCCCTCCCGGTGGTATCGTGACTGTGTCGCAGGCTCTGGTCGGGAGACTCTAGAGCGGCACTCGATAGGGAAGTAGCTGGACTCCCTAGAGGCCCGGTGTAGGCTGGCCGTCGCTGGGTTGGCCATACTCTCGGTGGTCGGCAGTCCCTTTTGGTTCAGGGTGTGGGGTTGGTTTTGGCCAAGTCCACTCCCCCCAGACCTCATCCTCGTTCTCCTCCTCCCCTCTTGAACTTGTTGGTGGGAAGATGGCTCTCAAGGTGCAGGTGGCCGTTCTTGGCGTCGACATTCCTTGTGAAGCTCTCTTAAATGCCAGCAAAGGATCTCTTATCATAAGCGTTCAGACGGCCCTGACAATCCACCTCACAACGCTGTTCTGCAGTCTGCAGGCTCATCGCCTGTACAGCTGCAAGAAGCTCTTCGTATTGACGGCGCAACTCGTCTTTCTCATGCCTCAATCTGTCCGTCTCTGGTACCCACAGATTCTTTGCGGTACACTGTGAGGGGCTGAACTGTTCCTGGCTGGAGATGAAAATTGGTTGCAATCTTCAGCTCTCTGCCGCTCCTGGCGTTCGGCAGAGTAACACCGCTCCTCTTCCTCTTTAGTGAGGCGGTTTTGTGTGTGTGTGGTGGTGACCGCTGCCTTATGTGGCTCAGGTCTGTGAGGTCGTAATCTGCAAGGTGTGCCTGGAGGAGTCCTCTGCCTCATGGGGCGCATAGAAGGGTCATCTTTTGCTAATGAAGTCATCTTACCTGTAGCTGGTCAGAAATCCAGTGAAACAAAGGACTGTTTGGAAAACACTGCTCTACAGGATGTCCAGTAAGAACAATGCGGATGCTTCTCCTTTCAGGGTTTTTATTTCCTTTTCCTATTCACCACCACAGATTAAGCACATACACTTTGATTATATACCATAGATCTTGACTTGGAATGACTTGTGATTATTTCAATGCACACACAACATTCAGGCATTCGTGTTACTGTCGACAATAAAAAGTCCTCCGAAAAACGTGAGTCTTCTCTCTTCGGACGACAATAACACTCTGACCTGAGGGGGCGGGTGCTGTGTCCAGACCTGCACATTTCCAAACGCTCTGATTGGTTGGGAATTGCAGGGCTATGATGCTTAAGGGACAACTAAGGTAGGCTGAGCAGCCAAACTAACAGGACGTAAGGGAAACTGAAGGGACTGTGAGGGAACGTTATGTAGAGAGGAAGGGAGCAGGACGGGTTTTATTGTTATTTTTTATTTATCTTTACATATTATGTGGTCTATACTACCCTATAGGTAGCCCTAAAACCGTCAGCATGTATTGCATGGTTCTTCTTTTACAGTATGTGTGTAGAAAACTCATTTGAGGGGAAGCACCATTCATTTGGGGGACAGCCCCACACGTTTTTTATGGAAGGCTACCTAGAACTTGGACTTTAGACAGATGGGACTGCAGAGGTCATTATTCTCACTACAGATCAGTAGGTCAGTAGTACTGAATTGTAGAAGACCACAATGGCTGCGTTTAGACAGGCAGGCCAATTCAGATTTTCTTTTCACTAATTGGTATTTTGAACAAACAGGTCAGCTCTGAAAAGAGCTGATGTGAAAAGATCTGATGTGATTGGTCAAAAGACCAATTAGTGGAAAACAGATCAGAAATGGGAAACTGAAGTATCCCAACTTGCACCCTGTGGGTCCTGGTCAAAAGTAGGGTGAGGGATACTTAGGTATGGGTGTCATTTGGGATGCAGACCTTGACTTTAGGCAGGAAAAAAGAATGCCCCAGATATATCCAACAATCAAATGCATGAAGGTTTATATACACCACCATTCAAAAGTTTCGGGTCACTTGAAATGTCCTTGTTTTCGAAAGAAAAGCAAAAAAAATTGTCCATGAAAATAACACAAAATTGATCAGAAATACAGTGTAGACATTGTTAATGTTGTGGCTATTGTAGCTAGAAACGGCTGATTTTTTATGGAATATCTACAGTTGAAGTCGGAAGTTTACATACACTTAGGCCGCTCAGCAAGGAAGAAGCCACTGCTCCAAAACTGCCATAAAAAAGCCAGACTACGGTTTGCAACTGCACATGGGGACAAAGATTGTACTTTTTGGAGAAATGTCCTCTGGTCTGATGAAACAAAAATATAACTGTTTGGCCATAATGACCATCATTATGTTTGGAGGAAAAAGGCGGTGGTGGTAGTCAAAGTCGTTTTAACTGTAATGCAGTTGATTGGTAACAATGACATGAACATGCGTTGGGGTTGACATCCATACAAGCATTATACTTCGATTTTTACCTCGACATGTGTGAAATACTGTACACATATACAGTGGCTTGAGAAAGTATTCACCCCCCGTGGCATTTTTCCTATTTTGTTGCCTTACAACCTGGAATTAAAAGGGATTTTTTGGGGGGGTTGTATGATTTGATTTACACAACATGCCTACCACTTTGAAGATGCAAAATAATTTTTTTTGTGAAACAAACAACAAATAAGACAAAAAAACTGAAAACTTGAGCGTGCATAACTATTCACCCCCCCAAAGTCAATACTTTGTAGAGCCATCTTTTGCAGCAATTACAGCTGCAAGTCTCTTGGGGTATGTCGCTATAAGCTTGGCACATCTAGCCACTGGGATTTTTGCCCATTCTTCAAGGCAAAACTGCTCCAGCTCCTTCAAGTTGGATGGGTTCCGCTGGTGTACAGCAATCTTTAAGTCATACCACAGATTCTCAATTGGATTGACGTCTGGGCTTTGACTAGGACATTCCAAGACATGTAAATGTTTCCCCTTAAACCACTCGAGTGTTGCTTTAGCAGTATGCTTAGGGTCATTGTCCTGCTGGAAGGGGAACCTCAGTCCCAGTCTCAAATCTCTGGAAGACTGAAACAGGTTTCCCTCAAGAATTTCCCTGTATTTAACGCCATCCATCATTCCTTCAATTCTGACCAGTTTCCCAGTCCCTGCCGATGAAAAACATCACTATTATTTTCTTTAAGCAATGGCTTTTTTCTGGCCACTCTTCCGTAAAGCCCAGCTCTGTGGAGTGTACGGCTTTGCAGCTCCTTCAGGGTTATCTTTGGTCTCTTTGCTGCCTCTCTGATTAATGCCCTCCTTGCCTGGTCCGTGAGTTTTCGTGGCGGCCCTCTCTTGGCAGGTTTGTTGTGGTGCCATATTCTTTCAGTTTTTTAATAATGGATTTAATGGTGCTCCGTGGGATGTTCAAAGTTTCTGATATTTTTTTATAACCCAACCCTGATCTGTACTTCTCCACAACTTTGTCCCTGACCTGTTTGGAGAGCTCCTTGGTCTTCATGGTGCTGCTTGCTTGGGGGTGCCCCTTGCTTAGTGGTGTTGCAGACTCTGTGGCCTTTCAGAACAGGTGTATATATACTGAGATCATGTGACAGATCATGTGAGACTTAGATTGCACAATATTTATGTGACTTCTGGAGGTAATTGGTGGCACCAGATCTTATTTAGACCCTTCATAGCAAAGAGGGTGAATACATATGCACGCACCACTTTTCCGTTATTTATTTTTTTCATTTCACTTCACCAATTTGGACTATTTTGTGTATGCCCATTACATGAAATCTAAATAAAAATCAATTTAAATTACAGGTTGTAATGCAACAAAATAGGAAAAACGCCAAGGGGGATGAATACTTTTGCAATGCACTGTACATAGCCTAAATGTAGGATAATTTTGCTGGTGGGCAATGAAGGATCTTTCCCTCACGGCCTTTTCCCCCTACGCGTTTCCATGGCAATTCCATTATTTTGGTCTAGTTCGATTGACAACTTTACCGCATCTATCAGGAGCATAGGATGTTCTATAGTTCATAACAGAGAGCAATAGTAATGGTGTCTGTTTGTAGGTGCTAACTCAATGTTTTCTTTGGATAAACGCTAAAAATAAGGTCTGTGGTAGCTTAGGAGATCTTATACGTTTTGTTCCATGAGATCATCTTCATCAGCGAACATCACTTTTTGTGAATTTTGAAGCATTTATGTAAATCAAAACCAGCACATAAAGCACATCAAGGCTTCATAATTCATAAACGTCATGTTAACTATCTCATAGAACAAAATGTATCTCCTAAGCCTGTGTTAACCTCAGACCTTATTTTCAGCGTTTATCCCAAAACTCCATTCTTTCCCTACTCATTTCCCCCATAGGAATGGCTGAACAAACCAGAGGTAACTTTTACGTTTTTTTTAAAATACATGCTGGCGCGCTATATAATGTCATAGGCTGATGTCATAGTCAAGTTCCAGAAGTCCAGTTCCACAGAAGGACCTTTCACATTGGTTGAGGAGGTTGTTTTTCTCCGTAGAAATCAAAACGGATCAGAGTGAAACAGACAAGAAGGCCTTGCAAATCCTGCTCTTATCTTGTAAGTACTCTCGTCACATTTCTATTTCTTTTTTTACTTTTACTTCACAGCCCGTGTTTGAGAACAGGTCAACTGGGGATGGGGCCATCATCATCAAACACAATCCTTGGCCAGTCCAGAGCCACACCCATTGTGCAGTTTTAGCCACACCCATTCAGAAGCCATCCAATCAAGTGATAGAGTGGGCTGAGAATGATGACATCTCCCTACAAAACTCCCGTGGCCTACTGGTAAGGCCTACTACTTGTCTTTGTGTAGGCCAAACTTTCTATCTGAATGGACTGCTGACTAACTGGCTCTCTCTCACTCAGTCTATTGGTGAGGAAGTGTGAGCGACTGGAAGAGAAAATGAGGACGATGGAGGAGTTGAACAAGGAGGCCGACCAGTTCCAAGAGGTGATGTTTAGGAGGGTTGATGAGATCAAGAAGATCCATGCCGTGGACAAACTGGCCGAGGACCAATTCCTGAGGTCAATGCTGTCAATAAATGAATGTTTTTAGACAGACTAGTATGGCTTGGCCTCATTTGTTTGTGTTCTCCTCCCCACAGAGCCCAGCGTGCTGGTGAGAGAACAGCCCTGAGTATACGGTTAGAGACTGGCTTAATGAAATCTCCATGACGGGTCGCTCTTCTCTTACGACCTTGGCTGACCAAACCACCGCCTCTCCCAGCCGTCGCTCCACCGGTTGTGGAGTACTTGCCTTACCGGTACCCCCGCCTGGCTCCCATTACCAACTGGAGTCTTATGTCAGAGGATGACGCCAAGTCTCTGGCCTCTCCAGCCCTGACTGGCCTCTGGTTGCCCTGTGATTCTCAGTCTCCCATGACTGGCCGCTCTTCTCTCATTACCTTGGATGACGATGACCAAACCACTGCCGTGGTCCATTTCTCTGCTGATGATGACAGATCTCTGGCCTCTCCCAGCCCTGTGGAGTACTTCCGCCTGGCTCCCACCACCGACGCCAACCTGAGAGAGTTAGCCAGGAAGCTCATTCAGGCCCAGGGACAGGAAGTGGTGGTCGTGCAGGTGAGTGAAATTATGGGAAGGGGAAAGTAGTCAACCAACAGTGAGTTAGAAGAAATAGTAGTCAACCAATAGTGTTGGAAGGAAAAGTACTCGTCACTTTGGCTCTAAAAGTTCAGGTGATCCATTTTAGAGAGGTGTAGTCATTTAAATCTGGTATTTTTGTCTCTTCTTGACTTAATTCAGGAAGGGAAAGGCAACAAGAAAAAGAAGGCAAAGGCAGGTAAAAAGTGAGTAAAGGGAGAGGAAAACAATAACAGCCAGCAGGAGAAAGAGGCTCCTCAGAAAAAAGGCAAAAAGAGTCTGAGGAAGAGGTGAGGACAGACCTTAGAGAGGGAGACAACATGGTGAGGAGAATGGTGACAGACAGCAGTGTGGTCCAGAGAATAGGTTTATACTGTACTGTAGTTGTAGTGTATGTTTTCACCCTTCGAGTGATTGTTAACACAACCATGTTTACAAGTCATGTTCTTATTCAAACGTAATCATAACTCTAACAACAGGTTTCTTCAGTGGCTGCTTCCTAAACTAATGAAAACCTACCATACCCACCTACCTACACCCCCCCCCCCCCCCCCCCCCCTTTTTCTACCTAACCATTTATTTACATACCCACCCTCTACCTACCTATCCATATACCTACCGCTACGCTACCCAAGTATTGTGTTTTGTCTGTTTATTTCTACATATGGGACATATTGTGATTCTGTTTCATATTCTGATTACAATTTCAAAGATATCATTTTATCATTAAGACAATCACAGTTCAATTGGGAAACACAAAAACAAAAGTCGACACAGAATGGAATGTATTTATTGTGAAATAATTTGAAATATTGAAGTTAAATGAGTTATAATAGTAGCACTCACGTACAGTGTGCTGCTTTCCAGGATGAATAGTGTGAACAGTGTATCTATTACGTCTCGAAGCTGTACTCACTAGTTTCCCCTCGTGTTAGTAGTTTCCCCACACTATCCACTTCTAAGAACATTCAAAGGAGCTCTCCAATGTCAAAGGAGGTAAAAGCCAACATATATGAGAATGGTTGGCACATGTTTTCAAAACAATACATTTGAAATGTAAGCAATGACTGTTGCCAGATGACATTGACCCAAGAAACATGTTCTGATCCCTCTATCATAAAAAGTGAACCTCTATTTTGAGATGAAGTGCTGTACTGGTAGTATGGTGAAAAGCTACACACTACTCCTGATCTCCCCTACCATATAGGGGCTAGGAGTTGGGGGGGAGAGGTGAGAGGTCAAGGGTTGTGGGAGGATGGCGCAGAGGACAGGCGTGGACAGCTACTTCTCCCTATAGGTTACGTGTTGGTCGCTGTGGAGCGAAGAGCATGCTTCTGCCGCCACATGTTGAACACCTACAGTAGGAAACACAGAAACAAACTCTCGTACTGTTGTAGCGGGGCACTGCCACTGACCTGCTTCAAACACAGTGAGGTTTGATATGCAGTAGCTGATGGATCAACCAGGTACAATCAGAGCCTATCACAACTCTGCAAATAGAAGGCTATGGGTAGAACGACAGGAGAACCAAAGAAATCGATACATTTGGAGATTTCAGTTACCATTAAAAATGTCTGATGTATTTGTTGTAATAACTATTAAAGGAGTAGTTCACTATTTTACAACTTGATGTTAGATGGTTCCTCACCCTGAAAGTAGTCTATGGGCCAGGGGAAACTGTAATCCATGGTTAACCTTTCTTTAAACAGCCACTAAAAACTTCAGCCTCCACAAGCTAACAATCAATGGAAGTGAAGGGGCATTTTTATTTTTATGGCCAAATCACCTTTAAGTAACATCAAACCAAATATGGAGTTGATTTGATGTGACTTCAGGTGATTTGGACATTCTTTTTTTAAACATGCTCACATGCCCCCCATCACTTCCATTGATTGTTAGCTTGTGGTGGCTAAGGTTTGTTGAAGTTTGTATTTACTGTTTAAAAGAAAACTGAACTATGGATTACAGTTTCTCTTGGCCCATAGACTACTTTCAGGGTGAGGAACCATCTAACATGAAGTTGTAAAATAGTGAACTACTCCTTTAAAAAGTAACAAAATTACCTTTGGTAAAGGTATTGGCTAAACAGAGAGATTTTATATAATGTTGATTTCGGTATGACTTCGGTATAACTATAGAATAAGAATGGCTAATAATAACTAGTCCTCTATACAGAAATACATGGGAACTGGCTCTGTCTCACCTGAGCAATGAGGGCTTGGTCCAGTTGCGCAGCAAAGGTCTCAGACACCCGGGTTCTGATGCGTCTCTTCCTCCAAGTCAGCCACGCCCCCTGCTGCAGTCGGTCAGTGTGCTGCAGAGAGGAGGGGTCACACACACACACACAAACAAACAAAGGAAACTGCATTGCAATGCCTTACACACAGGTGGTAATATGCACTATAAAATATGCTGTAAGCATTCATAACAGCTCATGACAACTATAAATGCTTAAATAATAACCATTAATTTAAGCAAATATATTACAAAACAGATTGCTCATTAAAAAGTGTCACTGTAACCTTCTCTGGTGAATCCTAATAGGTCCACTTCTATAAGTGTCCCAATGTGCGGGACAGCACTTTGCTTTCTTACCAGGGTCGTGAGTAGGAGCGCAGCAGCGGTCTGGTCTCTCCAGCTGACCCACAACACCTGGGTGAGTCTCCTCCGAGCCTTTTTCAGCAGCACACCCAAACGCCACTGCCGTACACACTCCCTTTGGAAGTGTGTGTGTGAGAGAGAGAGAGGTTATCAAAGGTTTGATTATATTGATGATTTCATTAACACATTAATTTACCTTGCTTACACCAACTACTTTTGTATACAAACTAAAATCTGAAGTAACATTTTTCTCAGTTCAGATACATATACATTCAGCCATGAGACGTACCTCAGTCTAGCCTCCAACTGATTCTTCCTTTCAATGCGTCTGACGCCAATTCTGTTCACCCAACAGGCAAAGTACTTCTGTGAGAGGTGTAGAGATCGTCTTTTACACAACTGGACCTGATGCAGGTGGAAAACAAAGACAAATAGGACATTATCTACTACCTACTTACCTGCTACACATCATAAGTGAGACAGCAGTTCACAGAAATAGAATTAGGACTATTGATATTATATGCATCTCTGTGCAGTAGCTAACCATGCAAAGACAGAAGGGCTTAACCACTTTAAATTAGAGGACAGGCTCATAGGAATGGCTGGAATGGAATGAATGAAACAGTATCAAACACATGATATACTGTCATTCATCAGCTTCCTCTGGACTTAATCCAATAATGACTGGTCTAATGAAAGAATCCATATCACAGCAATGACTGCTGATCATGCTGTCATCGACTCCATTATGATTCTTCCCAAAAGATACCTCTTGGTGCCAGGTGCGGAGTGATGATCTCAGCAGACTCCTCCTCTGCCTGGATCTCATTCTCTGGACCAGGTCACTTAAGACATTATGGGACATGGTGCGCCGCCTCCAGACACTGAAAGCTGATTGGGTCTGGAGGGTGCGTAGCCATGACTCCGCCGTCTGAAAAGTTGACAGGCTCTCCCTCACTACCCCTCGCCAGCCCTGAAAAGACCTATATGGGACAAAAAAGACAGCAAAGAGATGACCAATTGGGAAGGAAAGGTCTTGACATGCCCACAAACAAAGAAACCAGGGGCAAGCAATGTGATGCCGTATGACAACTTCAACTGTACTGTGACTCAAAGGTTACAGATGACCTACACTGTATGTGAAGCCTACCTGAAGAGAATGAAATTTGGCCACTCTTGGAGGACAATGGAAGTAGATTCAATAAATACTTATTTATTATTAAAACTTCTTAGATGTTAAGTCCCCTAAAGAGGGGACTAGCGTGCTTCTACATGTTATGTTATAGCAATCTGTCAGTCGATGACACAGTCGATGACGTGGCACGCAACCATTGCTTGATGCATGCAACGTCTGAGCAGGGGAAAGCAAACTCTGTATTCTGACACCACTTGAAGCTGGGATGTCCTGCCTACAGTACCATTTAATTCGATCTTCTGACTGTCCATCAACTACCATAACTGTCTCTGAAACATTCAGTGAGTAGCAGCGCATTTATGAACACATCAGATTAGGGGAGATGGGGGCTATAGCCTAGAGGTGTGGACACGCGTCACATGACTTGGTCTCAAGTCTGACTCCAGCCACAAATTTGATGACTTGATAGAAAATAAAATAACTTCAGACTTGACTTGGAGCCTCAAGGACTGGGGACTCGACTTTAACTTGAGACTGATGACTTGAAATGATCTGGCCAGGTTTTGTAATGTTTTGTCACTCATTTTGTGGCACAGAGTCTCTGTGGATTACTCTCCATGCAGCATACCTTTGCTTATTCGACCTGGTCTCTAACATAGGCCTATGGCATTGCACCAATTTCTAATCTGTGCTTCAAAACCAAAACGTTGCGCATCTTGACTGTTGACCAAGATTAGTGACCAGAAAGCAATTGTTTTCAATACAGTTTAGCAATCTGCTACGGACACATCTTTGCTAGAACATATTTGGCAAATCTGATCATAACTATCCTCCCGATTCCTGCTTACAAGCAAAAACTCAAACAGGAAGTAGCTCAATACGGAAGTGGTTCGATGAAGCGGATGCTAGGCTACAGGACTGTTTCGCTAGTATAGACTGAAATATGTTCCGGGATTCATCCGATAACTGAGGAATTTACTACATCAGTCACCGGCTTCATTAATAAGTGCATTGACGACGCCGTCCCCACAGTGACCATACGTATATATCCCAACCAGAAACCATGGATTACAGGCAACATCCGCACTGAGCAAAAGGCTAGAGCTGCCGCTTTCAAGGAGCGGGACACTAATCTGGACACTTATAAGAAATCCTGCTACAACCTCAGACAAGCCATCAAACAGTCAAAACGTCAATACAGGACTAGGACCGAATCCTACTATGCCGGCTCTGATGATCGTCAGATGTGGCAGGGCATGCAAACTATCACGGATTACAAAGGGAAACCCAGCCGCGAGCCTACCAGACGAGCTAAATACCTTCTATGCTCGCTTCGAGGCAAGCAACACTGAACCATGCATGTGAGCTCCAGCTGTTCTGGATGGCTGTGTGACCTCGCTCTCTGTAACGAATGTGAGTAAGAACTTTTAACAGGTTAACATTTACAATGCCGTGGGGCCAGACAGATTACCAGGACGCGTACTCAGAAAATGCACTGACCAGATGGCAAGTGTCCGACATTTTCAACCTCTCCCTGACCCAGTCTGTAATACCTACATGTTTCAAGCAGACCACCATAGTCCCTGTGCCCAAGAACGCCAAGGTAACCTGTCTAAATTACTAACGCCCTGTAGCACTCCCATCTGTAGCCATGAAGACTGGTCATGGTTCACATCAACACCATCAGCCCACACACCTTGGACCCACTTCAATTCGCATACCGCCCCAACAGATCCACAGATTACGCAATCTCTATTGCACTCCACACTGGCCTTTCCCACCTGGACAAGAGGAACACCTACACTACATGAACAAAAGTATGTCGACAGCTGCTCATCTAACATCTTATTCCAAAATCATGGGCATGAATATAGAGTTGGTCCCCCGTTTGCTGCTATAACAGCCTCCACTCTTCTGGGAAGGCTTTTCACTAGATGTTGGAACATTGCTGTGGGGATTTGCTTCCATTCAGCCACAAGATAATTAGTGAGGTCGGGCACTGATGTTGGGCGATTAGACCTGGCTCACAGTCAGCGTTCCAATTCATCCCAAAGGTGTTCGATGGGGTTGAGGTCAGGGCTCTGTGCAGGCCATTCAAGTTCTTTCACACGGATCTCGACAAACCATTTCTGTATGGACCTCGCTTTGTGCACGGGGGCATTGTCATGCTGAAACAGGAAAGGGACTTCCCCAAACCGTTGCCACAAAGTCCCTTCACTGGAACTAAGGGGCCTAGCCTGAACCATGAAAAACAGCCCCAGACCATTATTCCTCCTCCACCAAACTTTACAGTTGGCACTATGCATTCGGGCAGGTAGCGTTCTCCTGGCATCCGCCAAACCCATATTCATCCGTCTGACTGACAGATGGTGAAGCGTGATTCATCATTCCAGAGAACGCGTTTTCTCTGTTCCAGAGTCCAATGGCGACGAGCTTTACACCACTCCAGCCAATGCTTGGCATTGTGCATGGTGATCTTAGGCTGGTGTGCGGCTGCTCGGCCATGGAAACCCATTTTATGAAGCTCCCGACGAACAGTTCTTGTGCTGACGTTGCTTCCAGAGGCAATTTGGAACTCCGTAGTGAGTGTTGCAACCGAGGACATTTTTACGCTCTACGCTATGGAGATTTCATGGCTGTGTGCTCGATTTTATTCACCTGTCAGCACCGGGTGTGGCTGAAATAGCCAAATCTACTAATTTGAAGGGATGTCCACATACTTTTGTGTATATATAGTGTATGTGAGAATGCTGTTCATTGACTACAGCTTCGCATTCAACACCATAGTGCCCTCCAAGCTTATCACTAAGCTCAGGACCCTAGGACTGAACACCTCCCTCTGCAACTGGATCCTGGACTTCCTGATGGGCCGCCCCTAGGTGGTGAGGGTAGGCAACAATACATCCGCCTCGCTGACCCTCAACACGGCGGACCCTCAGGGGTGTGTGCATAGTCCCCTCCTGTACTCCCTGTTCACCTGCGACTGCGTGACCGCGCACGACTCCAACACCCTCATTAAGTTTGCTGACGACACGACGGTGGTTGGCCTGATCACCGACAATGATGAGACACAGTGCCTAAAATTTACTTTTCAGTCTACCAGCCACTCAGAATTTTTACCTGAAATTACACCAACAAAACACAAAAAAACAGATGAGCATGCTTTGTAATGTTTCTAAAACAGTAAATGTATTACTAGTAAGAAGTAATGTGGTACAGTGGCTTGCGAAAGTATTCACCCCCGTTGGCATTTTTCCTATTTTGCTGCCTTACAACTTGGAATTAAAATGGATTTTTGGGGGGTTTGAATCATTTGATTTACACAACATGCCTACCACTTTGAAGATGCAAAATAATTTTTATTGTGAAACAAACAAGAAATAAGACAAAAAAACTGAACTTGAGCGTGCATTACTATTCACCCCTCAAAGTCAATACTTTTTAGAGCCACCTTTTGCAGCAATTACAGCTGCAAGCCTCTTGGGGTATATCTCTATAAGCTTGGCACATCTAGCCACTGGGATTTTTGCCCATTCTTCAAGGCAAAACTGCTCCAGCTCCTTCAAGTTGGATGGGTTCTGCTGGTGTACAGCAATCGTTAAGTCATACCACAGATTCTAAATTGGATTGAGGTCTGGGCTTTGACTAGGCCATTCCAAGACATTTAAATGTTTCCCCTTAAACCACTCGAGTGTTGCTTTAGCAGTATGCTTAGGGTCATTGTCCTGCTGGAAGGTGAACCTCCGTCCCAGTCTCAAATCTCTGGAAGACTGAAACAGGTTTCCCTCAAGAATTTTCCTGTATTTAGCGCCATCCATCATTTCTTCAATTCTGACCAGTTTCCCAGTCCCTGCTTCTGAAAACCATCCCCACAGCATGATGCTGCCACCACCATGCTTCACTGTGGGGATGGTGTTCTCGGGGTGATGAGAGGTGTTGGGTTTGCGCCAGACATAGCGTTTTCCTTGATGGCCAAAAAGCTCAATTTTAGTCTCATCTGACCAGAGTACCTTCTTCCATATGTTTGGGGAGTCTCCCACATGCCTTTTGGCGAACACCAAATGTGTTTGCAAATGTTTTTCTTTAAGCAATGGCTTTTTTCTAGCCACTCTTCCGTAAAGCCCAGCTCTGTGGAGTGTACGGCTTAAAGTGGTCCTATGGACAGGTACTCCAATCTCTGCTGTGGAGCTTTGCAGCTCCTTCAGGGTTATCTTTGTTGCCTCTCTGATTAATGCCCTCCTTGCCTGGTCCGTGAGTTTTGGTGGGCGGCCCTCTCTTGGCAGGTTTGTTGTGGTGCCATATTCTTTTTAAATGTTTTAATAATGGATTTAATGGTGCTCCGTGGGATGTTCAAAGTTTTGGATATTTTTTTATAACCCAACCCTGATCTGTACTATTCCACAACTTTGTCCCTGACCTGTTTGGAGTGCCCCTTGCTTAGTGGTGTTGCAGACTCTAGGGCCTTTCAGAACAGGTGTATATATACTGAGATCATGTGACAGATCATGTGACACTTAAATAAAGTCCACCTGTGTGCAATCTAACTAATTATGTGACTTCTGAAGGTAATTGGTTGCACCAGATCTTATTTAGGGGCTTTAGTTATTTTTTTCATTTCACTTCACCAATTTTGACTATTTTGTGTATGTCCATTACATGAAATCCAAATAAAAATCCATTTAAATTACAGGTTGTACTGCAACAAAATAGGAAAAACGCCAAGGGGGATGAATACTTTTGCAAGGCACTGTATATTCTTAAATTTCATTTTTTTGTGACCTGAGTATTTGAACAGAAATAACACAGATGAGACAAATGTTCACTTGCCCCTTTAAGTGCGGGAGGGTACTGTGGTAACGTGACTCAAGTCATGTTTGTGCCTGTGAGATTGAGTCTGTCTAGTAGAAGCGTTGTCTTTGCTTCCCTAGCATCCAGTAGTTGATCTAGAAGTGTTGGTGAGACTACAGAAAGATAGGGAGGGTGTTGATCCATCTGATTTGTTTAAGAGACGTCTGGATACTGTGTATCAGGATTTTGTGGCCATTTACACAGATGGTTCAAAAGATCCAAGGACAGGATGTACTGGGTCAGCATTTGTAGTGCAGGAATGTGGGGTGGCAGTCAGGAAACGTATTAGTCGGGGAGGGGAGGACGGCAGGAAGGGACAGAAGAGAGGAGGCTATTTTTACAAAATTAAGGGTGGGACACAGCCGGTTGAATAACACCTTAAATGTGATAGGAAAGCATCCAACAGGAAAGTGTGATTATTGCTAGGAAACAGAGACCATGGAGCATGTATTGCTACAGTGTGGGCAGTATCAGAGGCAGAGGGAAAGAGAGAGGCTGAGATCTAGTATGAGGGAGAGGGGGATACAGGAAATTAGTTTAAAGAGTATATTGAGTAGAACGTCATTAGATATAGTCTCAAATATTTTGTTATCTTTTTTTAAGAGCAACGGGGCTGGCAGGTAGGATTTAGTTTATCCGTCTCTGGCCCACACTCCAGTACAGTAGGTGGCGGTAATGCACCATATCATTGGATGCCAACCGCTGATAAACCCCACCGGAGAAGCTAACCTAGCAGTTGAAACTCAAACATTGAAAAACAACCTAGCTTGTGAACAAAACAATATAAATAGACAAGATACACACACAAGGACAACGTCCCACTTTAGTAGACTTTCATTTCAAGTAAATTAGACCAACTTTTATGCCTTTGCGCAGCGCTTCTAAAAATGAATATTTAACTCAGCTTTCGCGTGCGCACAGCCCCCAGCCCGTCAGTGTTGCAGCGCGAGGTGGGATAGGCTCTATAGGATTTGTAGTTATTTTACTTTGTGCGATTCATTTACCAGCTATGACACAAAACGACAGAAATACTTTGAAAACAGCTACTGAAGCATTTATCTTACTATAAATGTGATCATACTTGACTATTTTTATTCACAAATGCGAATGAAATGCTCTCACTGTGGAGCCCTGACCACCCGCCAACATGGCTGGTGAAATAGACATATTACCTGCCAACAGTTGTGTAAAGTACTTAAGTAAAAATACTTTCAAATATTACTTAAGTCATTTTTTGGGGTATCTGTACTCTACTTTACTTTACTATTTATATTTTTGCCAACTTTTACTTTTACTTCACTACATTCCTAAAGAAAATAATGTACTTTTTACTCCAAACATTTTCCTGACACCCAAAAGTACTCATTACATTTTGACACGAAAATGGTCAAATTCACACTTATCAAGAGAACGTCCCTGGTCATCCCTACTGCCTCTGATTTGGCAGACTCACTAAACACATGCTTTGTTTGTTAATTATGTCTGAGTGTTGGAGGTGCCCCTGGCTATCCATCAATAAAAAAGAACAAGAAAATTGTGCCATCTGGTTTGCTTAATATAAGGAATTTTAAATGGTTTATACTTTTACTTTTGATACTTAAGTACATTTTAGCAATTCCATTTACTTTTGATACTTAAGTATATTTAAAACCAAATACTTTTAGACTTTTACTCAAGTAGTATTTTACTGGGTGACTTTCACTTTTACTTGAGTCATTTTCTATTAAGGTATCTTGACTTTAACTCAAGTATGACAATTGAGTACTTTTTTCACCACTGCCCGCCAATGCCAAAATCTACCCGCATTTGGCAGATGTTAATTTTAGGCACTGATGAGACAGCCTATAGGGAGGTCGTCAGTGACCTGGCAGTGTGGTGCCAGGACAACAACCGCTCCCTCAACGACAGGAGCTGATCGTGGACTACAGGAAACGGCAGGCCGAACACGCCCCCATCCACATCGACGGGGCTGTAGTGGAGAGGGTGGAGTGCATCACTGCTTGGTATTACATTTACATCAACATTTACATTTTAGTCATTTAGCAGACGCTCTTATCCAGAGCGACTTACAGTTAGTGAGTGCATACATGAAATATATATATATATATATATTTTTTATACTGGCCCCCCGTGGGAATCGAACCCACAACCCTGGCGTTGCAAACGCCATGCCCTACCAACTGAGCTACATCCCTGCCGGCCATTCCCTCTCCTACCATGGACGACGCTGGGCCAATTGTGCGCCACCCCATGGGTCTCCCGGTCGCGGCCGGCTACGACAGAGCCTGTCTTAGACCACTGCGCCACTCGGGTATGCCAACTGCTTGGCATCCGACCGCAAGGCGCTACAGAGGGTAGTGCGTAAGGCCCAGTACATCACTGGGGCCGAGCTCCCTGCCATCCAGGACCTTTTTTTTTTTTTTTTTTACATTTTAGTCATTTAGCAGACACTCTGGACTTGTTCTGAACCCACTGCCATTCCATTTCTTGGGAGTATGCAGAATTACTAGTTATTGTTTATGGCACTCTCAAGATAAATAATTACTTATGGATTTACATAGATTACATTTAAAATTACATTTTAGTTGAACATTTTCACATTTTATTGCATACAAAGTGGGATTTAAATGGATTTAGTTGTGATTTTTTGGTCCTTGATCTACACAAAATACTCCATAATGTCAAAGTGAAAAGAAAATTCTACAAATGTTAACAAATTAAATAACTAAAACAATTGTTGCAAAAGTATTCACCCCTTTTGTTTTGGCAAACCTAAATTAGTTCAGGGGTACAATTTGGCTTAACAAATCACATATTAAGTTACATGGACTCAATCTGTGTGAAATAATTGCTGTTGACATTATTTTTTAATGACTACCCCTTCCTCTGTCCCTCATACATACAACATATGTAAGGTCCCTCAGTCAAGTATTGCATTTCAAGCACAGATTCAACTGCAAAGACCAGGGAGCTTTTCAAATCAGACATTGTATATTTCTTTAAGCATGGTCAAGTTAATAATTATGCTGTGGATGATGTATTAAACCACCCAGACACAACAAAGATACAGTTGTCCTTCTGAACTGAGCTGCAGGACAGGAAAGAAACTGCTCAGGGATGTCACCATGAGGCCATTGGTGATTTAAAACAGCTACATAGTTCAATGGCTGTGAAGGGAGAAAACTGATGATGGATCAACAACATTGTAGTTACTCCACAATAATGACCTAAATGACCGAGCGAAAATAATAGAAATATACAAACTGAAAATATCCCAAAACATGCATCCTGTATGCCACAAGGCACTAAAGTAATACTGCAACAAACAAAAAACATGGCAAATTAATACACATTTTGTCCTAAATGCAAAGCGTTATGTTTGGGGCAAATCCAACACAACATCACTGAGTAACTGTCTCCTTACTTTCAAGCTTGGTGGTGGCTGCATCATGGTATGAGTATGCTTGACCTCAGCAAAGACTGGGGAGTTTTTCAGGATAAAAAGAAACGGGATGGAGCTAAGCACAGGCAAAATCCTAGAGGAAAACCTGCTTCAGTCTGATTTACACCAGACACTGGGAGAGGAATTAACCTTTCAGCAGGACAAAAACCTAAGACCAAATCTACACTGGAGTTGCTTACAGTTTTGACTTAAATCTGCTTGAAAATCTATGGCAAGACTTGAAAATTGCAGTCTAGCCATGATCCCCAACACCTTGACAGAACTTGAAGAATTTAGCAAATAATAAATGGGCAAATATTGCTCAATCCAGGTGTGTAAAGCTCTTACATTTACCTTTTAGTCATTCAGCAGATGCACTTATCCAGAGCGACTTACATGAGCAATTAGGGTTAAGTACCTTGCTCAAGGGTACATCGGCAGATTTTTCACCTAGTCGGCTCAGGGATTCAAACCAGCGACCTTTCGATTACTGGCCCAACACTCTTAACCGCTAGGCTACCTGCCTGAAACTTACCCAAGAAAACTCACAGCTGTAATCTGCCAAAGGTGTCTCTAACCTGTGGTCCTCTGTAGCTCAATTGGTAGAGCATGGCGCTTGTAACGCCAGGGTAGTGGGTTCGATCCCCGGGACCACCCATACGTAAAAATGTATGCACACATGACTGTAAATCGCTTTGGATAAAAGCGTCTGCTAAATGGCATATTATATTTATTATATTATTATAACCTGTATTGACTCGAGGGTGAATACTTATCTAATCAAGGAATGTTAGTTTTATTTTTCATTAATTATTTTGTTTATTTTTGTTGAATTTTTCTTCCACTTTGACATTACAGAATATTTTGTGTAATTCAATGACAAAAAATCTAAATTAAATTAAATCCCACTTTGTAACACAACAAAATGTGGAAAAAAATCCAGGGGGGGGGTGAATACTTATGAAAGTATTCATTCGGAAAGTATTCAGACCTGTTGACTTTTTCCACATTTTGTTACGTTACAGGCTTATTCATCAATCTACACACAATACCCCATAATGACAAAGCTAAAACAGGTTTTTAGACATTTTTACAAATGTATTACAAATATAAAACAGATACCTTATTTACATAAGTATTCAGACCCTTTGCTATGAGACTCGAAATTTAGCTCAGGTGCATCCTGTTTCCATTGATCATCCTTGAGATGTTTCTACAACTTAATTGGAGTCCACCTGTGGTAAATTCAATTGATTGGACATGATTTGGAAAGGCACACACCTGTCTATATAAGGTCCCACAGTTGACAGTGCATGTAAGAGCAAAAACCAAGCCATGAGGTCGAAGGAATTGTCCGTAGAACTCCGAGACAGGATTGTGTCGAAGCACAGATCTGGGGAAGGGTACCAAAACATTTCTGCAGCTTTGAAGGTCCCCAAGAACACAGTTGCCTCCATCATTCTTAAAATGGAAGAAGTTTGGAACCACCAAGACTCTTCCCACAGCTGGCCTCCCGGCCAAACTGAGAAATCGGGGGAGAAGGGCCTTGGTCAGGGAGGTGACGAAGAACCCGATGGTCACTCTGATAGAGCTCCAGAATTCCTCTGTGGAGATGGGAGAACCTTCCAGAAGGACAACCATCTCTGCAGCACTCCAGCAATCAGGTCTTTATGGTAGAGTGGCCAGACGGAAGCCACTCCTCAGTAAAAGGCACATGACAGCCTGCTTGGAGTTTGCCTAAAGGCACCTACAGGACTCTCAGACCATGAGAAACAAGATTCTCTGGTCTGATGAAACCAAGATTGAACTTTTTGGGCTGAATGCCAAGCGTCACGTCTGGAGGAAACCTGGCACCATCTCTACGGTGAAGCATGGAGGTGGCAGCATCATGCTGTGGGGATGTTTTTCATCGGCAGGGACTGGGAGACTAGTCAGGATCGAGGGAAAGATGAACGGAGCAAAGTACAGAGAGATCCTTGATGAAAACCTGCTCCAGAGTGCTCACGACCTCAGACTGGGACGAAGGTTCACCTTCCAACAGGACAACGGCCCTAAGCACACAGCCAAGACAACGCAGGAGTGGCTTCGGGACAAGTCTCTGAATGTCCTTGAGTGGCCCAGCCAGAGCCTGGACTTGAACCGGATCGAACATCTCTGGAAAGACCTGAAAATAGCTGTCCAGCGATGCTCCCAATCCAACCTGACAGTGCTTGAGAGGATCTGCAGAGAAGAATGGGAGAAACTCCCCAAATACAGGTGTGCCAAGCTTGTAGCGTCATACCCAAGAAGACTCGAGGCTGTATTCGCTGCCAAAGGTGCTTCAACAAAGTACTGAGTAAAGGGTCTGAATACTTATGTGATATTTAAGTTTTTTCTTTTTAATACATTTTGTAACAATTTCTCAAACCTGTTTTTGCTTTGTCATTATGGGGTATTGTGTGTAGATTGATAAGGAAAAAATACAATTGAATCTATTTTAGAATAAGGCTGTAACTTAACAAAATGTGGAAAAAGTCAAGAGGTCTGAATACTTTCCAAATGCACTGTACATCTAACCGGTGAAAACCAACAGCATACCTGCGCACTAGGTGAGCCCGGCCCAGCCGTGAGGCCTCTTGGTGGCGACGGTGGACTCTGAGCCACAGTTGGAAGGCACTGGTCACTCTGCGACCCTCCAGCCACAACCACACTGCCTCCCCCATCTGCCTCTGGCCTCTAGACTCTGACCAACACAAACAGACCGTGTGTGGGTGGGGATCAGGGAGTGCTTCAGCACAAAATGGCTGCCATAATTTGCCATACTTCACCATGTGAATGCGACACATTGGAATATGGCATCATTTCTCCATCCATTCCTTGGTTGCACACCCGGATGTGCACCTTTTTATTTCAGCCCTGCATTAGCACACCCAAACACCTAACTAATGAATCAATCACCAAGCTGATTCCCTTGAATCAGGTTTGCTAGTACAGGGTTAGAACAAAAATGTACACACCCTGGGGATCCCCAGGAATGGATTGAGAAACGCTGAAATATGGAACCTTATAGCCACTTGGCTCTCAAACAAAGGCAACACCACATATTAAACAGTCCCTCTGTTCAATGTGTTAGAGAATGATACATTACAAATCATGTCGCTACCTTTGGTCCACTGCCACCAGCCTAGCAGAACTTCCCGTGCTGCTCTCCTCTCTCTCTGTACACACAGCATAGGGACTGCTCTGGATGTGTGTGTCCTCTCTCTCCAGTGATCAAAACACTAAAACAAACACACACTGGATACTTACTGATGGGAAAGTACAATACAGATTGAATGAGTCTTGTTAGGTCGACACAAAAGTCTTTTTTATTTTGATCCATGAAGATGTCACCTTATTGATGTCACCTTCCTTCAGTTCCTGCTAAATATGTGAATATGACCCTGTCCAGAAACAACCACTACCCCTTTTGCAGTTGTGTGAAACTGAAAGAATTGGATTAGTATTAGAAATATGGTAGTACTGCAACTTCTTTCCTAGTTCCTTTTTCTCAGATAGGCTTGGTGTGGCTTGTTGTTTTCCCCCATAGAAATAGAATGAACATCATTGATAATGAATTATTGAATGATTTGACAATCATCTAATTATATGATTTTTCAGCAGTCCTCTCAAATGTGCATGTGCCAAAAGGGCTAAAGCCTTAGGGTTGTGTCGAGATGGGACCTGTGTGTATAAAGGGAAGGGATGCTGCACCTGACGTATTGTCCCTCTGTTGAAGTTTTTGAGCGCTATGCACCCTCTAGTGGCCGTTCTCCAGTGGTTTATGGTGACAGCAGTGAGTTTGAAGTGTATGTGTTTCAGTCTCTGCTCCAGGACCTTCTGTCTGTTTCGAGCCTGCTCCAGCTCACTCCTCCAGTGGGTAAAACACAGGGCCACCAGCCTCCTGGCTCTGCCAAGATGGAACCTGGCACCTCTGTGCCTACGTGCCAGGGCAGGGCCGGTGTAGGCTTGCCAGCTCTGGAAAACCCTGCACGGGAGAAAGAGAAGTGAAAAGAGGTGAGCGTAAATCTGAATGCTACACAGAATTACTTGTCCAATCCACTCAAAAGTTATTGGAGGAATGTCCCTTTGTGAAATATAGTACATGCAGTTCTGAGAAAAATCAAGTAGCAAACTAGTACTGGAATGCATGGCACACTGCTTTGATATTGTCGGGCAAATGTTCCTTATTCAAGGACAAATGATTAGTTACATTTTCTCTCTCACACACACAGTCACACACACACACAACACATTGCCTGGCTACCCAAACCCCTTGCTCCGGCCAAACGCTACGCCACGCCCACAGACTTTAGTTTCGTCTCCGCAATGAGTCTGGAACTGAGTACCTACCCGGCGATTTCTAGAACGCAAACACAATCTAAACATTCTGATTGCTCCCAGAAACCGATGCGTTGGGCCAGAGCCAGAACACACTTAGGTAAAGCGGCGTTTCGAAAATTCGTAATTGGCTTGGATACTCGGATTGGTTAGAGATAATCCAATTGCTGATAACTTTGTTTTGTACAACACCCCTCATTTTGACGTCACCCCAAACGACTTCAGCGACGGCTGTCTCAGACTGAAATATATAGAGCAGTGGAAGAATTCAGTTTGAGTCGTAAGGCAACACAGCACACACACACACACACACACACACACACACACACACTTCCCCATCATCACACCTCTTGCACAGAGTCTGGTTGTGGAATACCAAACTGGTCAGTGAGGACTGATGGGCTGTGACCCAGTAGTAGAACCTCTCTGTGATGTCTCTCCTCTGTCTCTGCTGAAAGAGCTCCGTCGCCCTCTCCTGGTCATCCACGCTCTGCTTGGCACGCCGCGCCCACTCCCTACCCAGCGCCCTCGCCCGCTGGCGCCTAGGGAGCACACACATGGACGTCAATATTATTATATGACATGAAGCAGACAATCATGAAAAAGTATTTAGCACTATGTAGTCAACCGTTTCTTGCGTTGAGCTTCGTATTGGTTGATTCTGATACTGTTCAAGTAGGAAACTCACACCTCGTGTTTCCAAGTCAGAATATGAAAGGTGCGCTAACTGCACAGACCCCGAGTGGCGCAGCGGTCTAAGGCACTGCATCTCAGTGCTTGAGGCGTCACTACAGACCCCCTGGTTCGATTCCAGGCTGTATCACAACCGGCCGTGATTGGGAGTCCCATAGGGCAGCGCACAATTGGCCCAGCGTCGTCTGGGTTTGGCCGGTGTAGGCCGTCATTGTAAATAAGAATTTGTTCTTGACTGACTTGTCTAGTTAAATAAAGGTTAAATAAATAAATAAATAAATAAAAGACACTTATGTTGCCAGGCAAGTATGTTGCCTGTTCAAATTGTATTTTACAGTGTATGGTACATTAGTTATCTTCTGCACCTTAAAACATAATTTATTTGTCTACTTATTTGGTATACCTAATACCTGTCTCTCCGCCTGTGTAGCGCCCATCTCCACTGGGTGAAGGAGTACCATGTCAGACAGGTGATGCGGTGGCTGGCTGCCCTGCTTTCGAGTGCCCTCTGTCTCCAGTGGCGTGCTACTGCCCTGGCTAAGCTCTGCTGGTAGAGGACACGCTCCTTCCAGGAAGTAAAGGCCCCAAGCTGAGTTCTTCTGTGCCTCTGCGTCTTCATGGCTATGATGGTGTTCTGCTCTCTGGCGCTGCGTTGGGCCTGGGCGTGCCATCGCTGCAGTAGTCTGAGTGGAAGACAGAAGCAACTGGAAAATGTAAGGCATTGACATTTTTCCACAAAAAAAAAGAAATCACACTCAAACATGAAGTAGAGATGAATGACCTCACAGCGGCCCTAGTTGTGCCAATGGCCCCTTGTCTCACCTGTGGGACTGGGCCATGGGCTGTTTTCTTCTCTATAAGCCAATATGTAATTTATAGTGCGTTGCTGATTCTACAGACGCTACCTAGTACTTCTAACCCCACTTTTACCTAAGCACAAAAAATAGTTTTCTCTAAGCCAATACTTAATTAATATACAGCGTATTGCATTGGGGCCAATGGAATGGGCCAGCAACACTCTGTATTCCTCAGTCCCCATGAAATGACACCAGATATACTCTCAGTTTATTAGGTACACCCATCTAGTACCGGGTCGGACCCCCCTTTGCCTCCAGAACAGCCTGAACGTAACGTGTGCCTGGAAAACATTCCCCACACCATTACACCACTGCCAGTTGACACCAGGCAGGATGGGGTCGTGGACTCATGCTGCTTACGCCAAATCCTGACTCTGCCATCAGCATGACGCAACAGGAACTGGGATTCGTCAGACCAGGCAATGTTTTTCCACTCCTCAATTGACCAGTGTTGGTGATTGTGTGCCCACTGAAGCCGCTTCTTCTTGTTTTTAGCTGATAGGAGTTGAACCAGGTGTGGTCGTCTGCTGCAATAGCCCACCCGTGACAAGGACGGACGAGTTGTGCGTTCCGAGATGCCGTTCTGCACATCACTGTTGTACTGCGCCGTTATTTGCCTGTTTGTGGCCCGCCTCTTAGCTTGCATGATTCTTGCCATTCTCCTTCGACCTCTCATCAACTAACCGTTTTTGCCCACAGGACTGCCGCTGACTAGATTTTTGTTTGTTTGTTGCACCATTCTCGGTAAACCCTAGACACTGTCGTGTGTGATAAGCCCAGGAGGCTGTCGGTTTCTGAGATACTGGAACCGCTGCGCCTGGCACCGGCGATCATACAACGCTCAAAGTCCCTTAGAATGGGCAAAACGAGTGACCTAACATTCAATCGAACAGTAACTGAATGCCTTGATGCCTGTCTGCCTGCTGTATATATCAAGCCACAGCCAAGTGACTCGCTGTCTGTAGGAGTCCTTCCAACACCTCTGCAAAAATTTTTTTTGTCTCTACAGCACAATTTTGTGAACATACCAGTCTGAACATTGTATTTTTTTAATAGTGGTCTTAAAATGTTTTTTTTTTTTTTTAAGCATACTTTGGTTTTCATAAATTCCTTCTTGCATTTGCTTAAAAGCACAATAAAAATGGCCATTTATAAAATGTAATATATTTTTAATTAATTATCAACGTTGCAATGTTTTTAAATGCAGGCTTCCTCATTATATACAAACGTCATCATTTGTGCTGCTGGCAGAATGGTAATGGTGTGTTCAAGACAACTCGGAATCTCTGAGCCTCAGAGTAAAAAATGTGCATACGTTTTCTGCATGGAGCTTCCTATTAGTTGGTTTTGATACTTTCCAAGTGGGAAACTTGGACCTCATCTTTCTACAACGAGTTTCACTTTCACTTTAGGCAATGAGGAGCAAAAGCAGTAGCTGGCTGCAAGGCAGTAAATGTTTATTTGCACTTCCAACTGAACAATCATTGCGTCTGATATGGCTTTGATTTATTTGTAAAGGGGCAGTGCAGAGGTCGGAATAACACTCTGAAATTGTGAAAATGATAATGCTCTAATTGTGTAAGAGTAGTTTTTAATTTTTTAAACGGCTGGAATTTCAGCTAGTTTTGGGCGGGTCGAGTTTTGGCCCAGACCATTACGTAATAATCTGATCTGATTATAATAGACCAATGACAGTTCATATTTTATTTGCAGATCCTCCCGCAGCAGCTGCTGGTCCCGCCCATTGAGGTATATAAATCACACCGGTCAAAAGGATAATTTTGTGCCACAGACTAGCAGACAACCTCCAACTCCCGCACTCAATCAGAAATATCATCTCAAGATTCCTCCATAACAGCCTAATCAAAGTCAAGGTTTCCACAGCCATCTCTCCACCATTCAGCCCAGAAGCTGGGGTCCCTCAAGGTGCAGTCCTCAGCCCACTTCTATGAAACATCTACATCTCAGGCATTTACTACCCCCCACCTCACCCTATGTCGGACAGGTATCACAATTTGCCGACGACTTCTGCTACTGGACCAGCTCCAAATGTCCACAACAACTAGCTTCCACAAAACACACCAAGTGCATAGATATTTTTTTTTAAGAGGTCATCCATGTGGGGAGTGAAACTAAACACTCAAAAGACACAGTGCATCTTATTCACCAGAAACACAAACCTAAAACCAAAGAAATCCATTACCCTCAAATTGTATAATGAAACAATGAAAATGGAAAAAAGATGCCAAGTTCCTGGGTGTAACATTTCTAAGAAACATGTTGTGGATAACACATATTGAGAACCGAAGGACTGAAGAGGATCAATCACTTAAAAACACTTTGTGGAAGGAAACACAGAGCAGCACCTGAAACCATTAAAAAAGTTTACACCAGTTACATCAGATCAATCCTTGAATATGTACTACCTGCCTGGATTACAACTTCCACAAATCAAATGAACAGACTACAAAGAACACAGACCAAAGCAATAAAACTGCCATTCAGATAACCACGCTTCATCAACACTCAAAACGTCCACCACATATCTGGAGTCAAGACCATGACAGAAAGACAAGCAATATTATGACAGATATACCTGAACAGAGCAATCCACAACCCAAGCACAATGGGTCACAGAAACACTATCAACCACAGGGCTCTAAAGTGCAACTATTTTGGTCGCATATGCTCTTTGATATTTTGCTGTGTAACCTGACATTTTATTTTGGGAGCATCAGTGCGACCAGGGAAAAAAACACCCAGATAATAATTGTTGTAATGATAGGTTTCACAGTGCAGTTGTTTCCAAGTGCTCTATAGAAAAAAGTGAGTGCCGTTTCGTTCAATCCAAAGCCTACATATAAGGAACACTAGGGCTGACCCCAATTAGTCGACTGGTCGATTGTTTGGTCGTTCGGCTGTTGGTCGACAGAGACTGTTTTAGTCGAGCAGTAACATATACATATATATACAGTACCAGTCAAAAGTTTGGACACACCTACTCATTCCAGGGTTTTTCTTTATTTTTACTATTTTCTACATTGTAGAATAATAGTGAAGACATCACAACTATGAAATAACACATATGGAATCATGTAGTAAACAAAAAAGTGTTAAACAAATCAAAATATATTTTATATTAAAAATTCTTCAAAGTAGCCCACCCTTTGCCTTGATGACAGCTTTGCATACTCTTGGCATTCTCTCAACCAACTTCATGAGGTAGTCACCTGGAATGCATTTCAATTAACAGGTGTGCCTTGTTAAAAGTTAATTTGTGGAATTTATTTCCTTCTTAATGCGTTTGAGCCAATCAGTTGTGTTCTGGTAGGGGTGGTATACAGAAGATAGCCCTATTTGGTAAAAGACCAAGTCCATATTATAGCAAGAACAGCTCAAATAAGCAAAGAGAAACGACAGTCCATCATTACTTTAAGACATAGTCAGTCAATCCGGAAAATTTCAAGAACTTTGAAAGTTTCTTCAAGTGCAGTCGCAAAAACCATCAAGCGCTATGATGAAACTGGCTCTCATGAGGACTGCCACAGGAAAGGAAGACCCAGAGTTACCTCTGCTGCAGAGGATAAGTTAATTAGAGTTACCAGCCTCAGAGATTGCAGCCCAAATAATGCTTCGCAGAGTTCAAGTAACAGACACATCTCAACATCAACTGTTCAGACTGCGTGAATCAGACCTTCATGGTCGAATTGCTGCAAAGAAACCACTACTAAAGGACACCAATAAGAAGAAGAGACTTGATTGGGCCAAGAAACACGAGCAATGGACAGTCTAATGACTGGTGGAAATCTGTCCTTTGGTCTGATGAGTCCAAATTTGAGATTTTTGGTTCCAACCGCTGTGTCTTTGTGAGATGCAGAGTAGGTGAACGGATGATCTCCGCATGTGTGGTTCCCACCGTGAAGCATGGAGGAGGTGGTGTGATGGTGTGGGGGTGCTTGTCTGGTGATACTGTCTGTGATTTATTTAGAATTCAAGGCACACTTAACCAGCATGGCTACCACAGCATTCTGCAGCGATATGCCATCCCATCTGATTTGAGCTATCCGATTGGCCAGTGCAGTAGGCACACTCGATTTTGCCACAGATCTCCAAGTCCGCCGGGTGAGCAGAGTTTGTTTTTTCAGACAAATTAAAATGGTTCAAAATGGGAACACTTTGCTTACCTGGTGCACAGGGCTTCTGAATCAAGTGCACCTACCGCGAACAGCACAACACAAAAAATAATAAGAATAATAAGAGCAAGCAAGCCTTTATCATTGGCTTTTCTACAGAAATGTTTGGTGATCAACTAGGAATGCCTTGAGGATCACAATCTACCGGTTGGTGACCACTGGTCTAAGTAGTTCAGTACTCTAACTCTTGCTTCGCGAGGAGGGGCTATCGCTGCTAATTTGAAGGGGTGTCCACATTCTTTTGTATATATAGTGTAACTATGTAATTCTCTCTCAGTTATCAATATATTTGCCTCAATTTACTCTGAATTTAAAAAAAAATGCTAATTAGCAACAGAGAAGACCTTAGCAAGACTACAAATTCCAACAGGAAGCTCCTGCATGTCATCTCTAGCCAACACTGTCAGCTCCAGTTCACCAGCGCGATCAGAGACCTTCTGTGCCCAATCCATGATTAATCCATTTGCTGTATTGAAATGAATTGAATAAAGTGTTGCACTTCTTACGTCCCCTTTCTCTGTCTTATCTAGCCACTGACTACACTTTAGCTAGCTAGTTAGCAGAGCAGTAGATAAAAAAATAATGTTGTTTTACTTTTAAGTATCTTAGCAATACAATGAGTTCTATACAGCTGTCAAGAGTCACTTAATCAATTATATAATAATTAACCAGATTAGAATAAATAACTCAGTTCTAGAATGTTGTCATTGACGAGGATAAATCAAAAAATCTATTGACATTCAGAATTGACTTTTAGACTACCAGCCTGTATTGTAGTTACATGACCAGAGACAAATCTTCAAAGGCACAGTATTTATTTATTTGGAGTGGTACACAGTCTTGATTTATAGGATCCTTCCCACTATATGATTTATAAGTTATCAATGAATAGTTTATGGAAAGAAAGTGCACTTGTCCTCATGAAAATGACAGTTTATTAAATATTCTACAGCTGTAATGTCATCAATCAAATAAAACGTTATTTATATAGCACATTTCTGTAAGTTATACAGCAGGCAACAGTTGGACAGCGCACCAACCCCAACTAGCACACCATGAGGAGAGGGAGGTTGACGGCCAGCAATTTTGCAGCAGTGGTTAGGGTCAATCGCGTTACTCCGTCGCTGCTAAAAAGGGTCCTCAGATCAGTTGTTGGATGGGGTGTTGTCTGTAAAGTGGGGCACAGACAACGAAGAGGAGGGCATCAAGGCATTCAAAATGGCTACAGGGATGGATGTACAGGAGTCAGAGCTTTGGGTTACAGGGTCTGGGATCCTGGGTGCCTCACCGTATGGTCTGGTGGGCACCACAGCAGTGGTGGAGGTCAAGTGTCCCTATGGTGCAAGGGACCTTACCATTGAAGAGTCAGTGAAGTCGAAGGATTTCTATATCAAGGAGGGAGAGTCTTACTGCCTCCGTGAAGAACATCCTTACTGGCACCAGGTCCAAGGTCAGCTCCACATCACTGGAGGGGTCACATGCTTCTTCGTTGTGTGGACCACCATCCAGCGTGACGACCTCTGACAGACTCATATTGCTCCTTCTGTCAGTACCTGTTTTCAGGGAAGCCAATGGTCCAAAAATATTCCACATAGTTCATACACACACTAAGCTCCCATAATAGGTTATAAAAGTTTTGCTCAAAGTTGCCAACTAAAGTAATGTACCGTGGCTTGTGAAAGTATTCACTCCCCTTGGCATTTTTCCTATTTTGTTGCCGTATATCCTGGAATTAAAATGGATTTTTGGGGGGTTTGTATCATTTGATTTACACAACATGCCTACCACTTTGAAGATGCAAAATATTTTTTATTGTGAAACAAACAAGAAATAAGACAAAAAAACAGAAATCTTGAGCATGCATAACTATTCACCCCCCCCAAAGTCAATACTTTTTAGAGCCACCTTTTGCAGCAATTACAGCTGCAAGTCTCTTGGGGTATGTCTCTATAAGCTTGGCACATCTAGCCACTGGGATGTTTGCCCATTCTTCAAGGCAAAACTGCTCCAGCTCCTTCAAATTGGATGGGTTCCGCTGGTGTACAGCAATCTTTAAGTCATACCACAGATTCTCAATTTGATTGAGGTCTGGGATTTCACTAGGCCATTCCAAGACATTTAAATGTTTCCCCTTAAACCACTCGAGTGTTGCTTTAGCAGTATGCTTAGGGTCATTGTCCTGCTGGATGGTGAACCTCCATCCCAGTCTCAAATCTCTGGAAGACTGAAACAGGTTTCCCTCAAGAATTTCCCTGTATTTAGCGCCATCCATCATTCCTTCAATTCTGACCAGTTTCCCAGTCCCTGCCGATTAAAAACATCCCCACAGCATGATGCTGCCACCACCATGCTGGGGATGGTGTTCTTGGGGTGATGAGAGGTGTTGGGTTTGCGCCAGACATAGCGTTTTCCTTGATGGCCAAAAAGCTCAATTTTAGTCTCATCTGACCAGAGTACCTTCTTCCATAAGTTTGGGGAGTCTCCCACATGCCTTTTGGCGAACACCAAACGTGTTTGCTTATTTTTTTCTTTAAGCAATGGCTTTTTTCTGGCCACTCTTCCGTAAAGCCCAGCTCTGTGGAGTGTACGGCTTAAAGTGGTCCTATGGACAGATACTCCAATCTCTGCTGTGGAGCTTTGCAGCTCCTTCAGGGTTATCTTTGGTCTCTTTGTTGCCTCTCTGATTAATGCCTTCCTTGCCTGGTCCGTGAGTTTTGGTGGGCGGCCCTCTCTTGGCAGGTTTGTTGTGGTGCCATATTCTTTCCATTTTTTAATAATGGATTTAAAATGCTCCGTGGGATGTTCAAAGTTTCGGATATGTTTTTATAAATCAACCCTGATCGGTACTTACATTTACATTTTAGTCATTTAGCAGACGCTCTTATCCAGAGCGACTTACAGTTAGTGAGTGCATACATTATTTTATTTTTCATACTGGCCCCCCGTGGAAATCGAACCCACAACCCTGGCGTTGCAAACACCATGCTCTACCAACTGAGCTACATACTTCTCCACAACTTTGTCCCTGACCTGTTTGGAGAGCTCCTTAGTCTTCATGGTGCTGCTTGCTTGGTGGTGCCCCTTGCTTAGTGGTGTTGCAGACTCTGGGGCCTTTCAGAACAGGTGTATATGTACTGAGAGACATTTGACAGATCATGTGACAATTAAATAAAGTCCACCTGTGTGCAATCTAACTAATTATGTGAATTCTGAAGGTAGTTGGTTGCACCAGATCTTATTTAGGGGCTTCATAGCAAAGGGGGTGAATACATATGCACGTACCACTTTTCCGTTATTAATTCTTTAGAATTTTTTGAAACAAGTTATTTTTTCACTTCACTTCACCAATTTGGACTATTTTGTGTATGTCCATTACATGAAATCCAAATAAAAATCCATTTAAATTACAGGTTGTAATGCAACAAAATAGGAAAAACGCCAAGGGGGATGAATACTTTTGCAAGGCACTGTAGTTAATTTTATCATGGGCAGGGTGGGAATTTATAAAACAGTGTGGTCCTCTGTAGCTCAGCTGGTAGAGCACGGCGCTTGTAACGCCAAGGTAGTGGGTTCGATCCCCGGGACCACCCATACACAAAAATGTATGCACGCACGACTGTAAGTCGCTTTGGATAAAAGCGTCTGCTAAATGGCATATTATTATTATTATTATGTTCTAATTATTTCTTACTCCCTGTGTCTTACTTGCTGAAGGCCCCAGTCATCCTTGTCTGTATCTGGCATTGTTGAAAAACAAGTGAACAATGAATAAAGATCATACACAAACAATAGGCTCCTAGAATTGGTTATGTTACATTCAAGTCAGTGGCGGTCGGTGCCGTTTAAGATGAGGGAGGATTATTATTTATTTGGTGAGCATGGCCTTATTTCTATTACAGCATATTAGATGACTGTCATATATATTCCATTAACCCAGCTCAATGTAACATCAATAGGTTTAGGCTACTACATGACACTAATTTTTCCTATACCCATCATGAGGTTGCTACAACCTATCCTATGAATGAAAGTTTACAACGTACTGTAGGTGCTAGGTCGAGAGAAATTTGAGTAATCAAGGTGACAGACATTGACACATTCAATACCGTCTTGCACAATCTTGCCTGCATCTAGCTGGTCTAGAGAGTAATCATTAGTCCAACAGTTGCAAACAAGAGTTTCTATTGGACAAATTCAGATATGTTTATCCCCGTTTCGCTACGTTTGCTTCCGTTTAAGAAACGTTTTTCAACAGAATTGGCGGAATGAATATACTCCTGATCACACGCAAACACAGTTAACTTTCATAGCAGCCACATATAGACAGCGTGGTCCCTTTGATCGTTTGGTAATTCCTTCTCGCATCTACGCGCTCTCCTCCTCTCACCTTTTCCCTTCACTTGTGGAATTTAGGGCACAACACATCAGCAGTCTGTGACCAGGCGAAAAAACCTTTCCAAGCCAAACTGTTGGGTTCTATTTTTCTCATAATTGGATCTGTATGTGATGGATAGCTTGGAAGGAATGCATTAATGAACTGTACTGATATAGATTGTTTCACATAACAGCCTGTTATTCATGTGGGGAACGTTAGGGGCTAGGATGAGATAAGACTTGTATTTCTCACAGATACGAACACTCTCTCTTTGTAGTCTGTGAAACTGTCCTTGAACATGGAGTACAGTGGAATGGTGTCTTTTGGGTGCTGACTCCGCAGGTTATTATCATAGCAACTATGCCTGGCAACAAATGGAGTGCCGAGGAGTTGGGACCAACCCCTGCGCCAACGGATTGGCTGAATGGAGTCTGGACCACACTCAGTCCTTTGCTCTGGTTGGCCAACAGAAGAGGTGGAGGCTTTCTGTCAGAGTATTTGAGAAATAATCTGTAAACAATCATTCTAGTTCTCTGTCTGCCCTGCGTGGTTTTTCAGTGAGCCCGTATACGAACCTTCATACTTATCATACATACATACATTTTGCATATAATAAATTAAGCTTGGATTGAAGATCTCTTGATTCTTATTCCAATACCAGATTTGAATTACGCAATTTCTAACAAAACCTTCATATCATAACCGCTACACACAGCCTACATCGTTGTCATCATATTAGCTAACGCCAAGTCAACATAGCTGTTAGAACTAACGCTTTAGTAAACCCACTACAATCACGCAGTGCACTGTACAGTTAGCAAACAGTTTAGCAGTTACACCGGCAGGCCCCGGTGGCAATAACTTTATAAAACTAAAAGCTTACATTGACTTAGAAGACTTCCAGTTTGGATAGCCATAGCCAGCTAGGTAACATAGCATCCCTCTCCGTTTGAGCCGGTTGTTTGAGTAGGCTAGCTAGCTGCATTGGCTAGCTAAGTAAGTGAAAGTGAAAGAAAACCCCCAAAATATAGTTAGCTAGCTCTCTCGCTCTTGCTTCTCCTTAATTTTTGAAGAAATGTATTTGTTCAAAACTGTTCAACTATTGTCTGTCTCCTTCTGAGTCAACTACTCACCGCATTTTATGCACTGCAGTGCTAACTAGCTGTAGCTTATGCTTTCAATACTAGATTCATTCTCTGATCCTTTGATTGGGTGGACAACATGTCAGTTCATGCTGCAAGAGCTCTGATAGGTGTAAGAATATCCTCCGGATGTTGTCATAATTACTATTGAAAGGGGTGAGAACCACGAGATTCCTAGGTTTTATATTGAAGTCAATGTACCCAGAGGAGGATGGGAACAAGCTGTCCTCCGGCTACACCATGGTGCTACCCTACAGAGTGCTGTTGAGGCTACCGTAGACCTTCATTGCAAAACAGTGTGTTTAATCAATTATTTGGTGACGTGAATATATTTAGTATAGTTTATCTAAAAAGGACAACTTTAATGTTTCACTATTTTTATTTTCATGAAATTCAGTGAGGAGGATGGTCCTACCCTTCCTCGGAGGAGGACCCTCCACTGATTCAAGTTTTGCTCAAAGCAGCCAACGAAAGTAATGTAGTTAATGTAAGTTCAATCACAAAGGCTGGTCTGAGTGCATCTCTTCACAGCTGCATTCAGTAGTACAACAAAATTCACATTGCATTTTATCATGGGCACAGTGGGAATTTATATATGTGATGTTTAAATTATGCCTTACCCCCAGAGTGAGAGAGAGTAAGAGAGAGATTACATCATTTCCAGCAGATCTCCTTGCTGAGGGTGGCGTTGATCATGCATTGCTTCTCGTGGGGTGAGCCTGATGTTCAGCATGTCACGCCTCATGTCTAAAACATGGGGAAAAGTGGACATAAAGTCAAAATGTCGCTGCATCTACAAATTCAATGTTTTACACAATATTGTATCATATTTTATGAGGTACTGACCTGTCCATCCACAGGCTCGATGTGCCGTAGTCTCCACAACTGGAAGCTCATGCTTGGATCACACTGGCACAGAATGTCCATGCACTAGATGGTTTGAGGGATGTAAAGAGACATTTGGTCAGTGGTGGGTCTCTTTCAATGCTGTATCACCATGTTTATCTGGACAAGAAAACGCATTGTTTATCATAACACAAACACATTATGCTAGCCTATGCTGGTTTTCTTTTTACTTGTAAGGAAGGTAACGTGCGTTGTACACGTAACTACAGTCAGTGGTTAACTAGCTAATTTTCAAAAGCATCTAGCTAACCACAGATCTTTGACCTAACCAAAATAGCTTGTTAGCAGCTAGCAAACAGGGCTTACCTTATCACACAGCTCCAGCGACGCCTGTCGCTTACAGAGGTCGGAAAACGATGAAATACACGTGTGCTTATCGTAGTGGTTACAATCGTAGTGGTCCTCTGTCGCTCAGCTGGTAGAGCATGGCGCTTTTAACGCCAAGGTAGTGGGTTCGATCCCCGGGACCACCCATACACAAAAAAAAAATTATGCACGCATGACTGTAAGTCGCTTTGGATAAAAGCGTCTGCTAAATGGCATATTATATTATTATATTATTACATAGCACAGAACCATCCTTGCTTCTGATCGACGGAGAGACCTAAGGTTAGCTAGTTAGCTACAAAAGCCAGGGTAATTCAAAAAAGTATAGTAATTCAAAAATGCTACGGTAGCTAGCTAGGTAAAAAAATAATTAAACACCCCTTCACTTTTTCAATATTTTGTTGTGTTCCAGCCTGAATTTTAAATGGATTATATTGAGATTGTGTCACTGGCCTAAACAATAACTGCAATTATGTAATTACAAATTATTTCACCATGATGCCAATGGTGACTTTAAAACAGTTAAGCGTTTAATGGCTGTGATAGGAGAAAACTGAGGATGGATCAACTACATTGTAGTTACTCCACAATACTAACCAAATTGACAGCGAAAAGAAGGAAGCCTGTACAGAATACAAATATTCCAAAAGGCACTAAAGTAATACTGCAAAAAAAGTGGCAAAGAAATGAACTTTATGTCCTGAATACAAAGCATTATGTTTGGGGCAAATCCAATACAACACATTACTGAGTACGACTCGGCATAATTTCAAGCATAGTGGTGGCTGTAATCGTTAAGGACTGGGTTGTTTTTCAGGATAAAAAAATCAACTGAATGGAGCTAAGCACAGGCAAAATCCCAGAGGAAAACCTGGTTCAGTCTGCTTTCCACCAGACACTGGGAGATGAATTCACCTTTCAGCAGGACAATAACCTAAAACACAAGGCCAAATCTACACTGGAGTTGTTTACCAAGAAGATAGTGAATGTTCCTGAGGTGGCCGAGTTACAGTTTTGACTTAAATTTACTTGAAAATCTATGGCAAGACTTGAAAATGGTTGTCTAGCAATGATCAACAAACAACGTGTCTAGCAATGATCAACAAGCCCAGTTATACAGCGCCATGCAGCAGGAAGTGGTCTGGGGCCAAGATTCAATAATCAAGAATTCTAGAATGTTCGTCAAAAACGGTATATAGTTTACCACCCGGACAGTAGGTGGCGGCATGCATCTCTAACGATTGTTTGCAGACCGCCATAATACCTTAGAAGAAGAAGGTCTGGTGCTGAGCGATTAACCAAAATGTAGGTTATTTTTAGTTTTTTAAACAACTAATTGACTGACATCGGTTCAATTACTAATATTACATTTCGTTCTGGTTTTTTTCTGTGAGCTCAATGCGCACATTGCACAGTTTCTCTAGAGACAAATCAGATCCAGCCTGAACTGTGTGATGTAGTAGGGAATGGTAGTTTCCAACAGGCCAATATTCTACATAGTTTAGCGCATAAAACGTGGTAATTAACTACAATGATCATAATCCATTGCGCATCTACTTGTCCGGTCTGTTTCTTTTATGCCTGCTATGGAAGAGAGAAGAATGCGTGAATGTGAGGTGATAAGAGAGCAACTGTTGCTTCGCAAGCTATCTCTACCTGAAAAGACATGATCTAAGTCAGGGGTGTCAAACGTCCGGCCCGCGGGCCGGATCAGGCCCGCAAACGGGTTTAATCCGGCCCGCGAGATGATTTTGTAAAGTATAAAAATGTGCTGCAATTTTTCAATAAAATAAACTGCTGTTCCAATTGCGTCCACTGGATGGCGCAATAGCAATTGTGTTAAGCAAGCAAACTGTTTATACCGGGGCAGAGCAAGTAGGTCAAGTCTGTGTTTACTCACAGACGAGACATCAGTGACGCTGCAGTGAAAGCTAGCTACCTCATTGCTAATGAAATCGCAGTGGCTTCAAAACCATTTAGTGAGGGTGAATTTGTAAAAACATGCATGATGAAGGCAGCGGAGATTGTGTGCCCTGAAAAGCGGCAGGCTTTTGTAAATATCAGCCTGACAAGAAACACAGTTGCAGACAGGATTTCCGATCTTTCAGTGGATTTGGACAGCCAGTTGAAGCAAAAAGTAAAGTCATTTATTGCGTTTTCGGTTGCAATTGATGAAAGCACGGACATTACAGATGTTGCACAACTGGCCATTTTCATCCGCGGAGTTGATGACACATTGACCGTCACCGAGGAGTTCGTGGAGTTGGTGCCGATGACAGATACAACGACAGCAGCTGATATTTTTACCGCACTCGTCGACGCGCTGGACAGGGTCGGAGTGGACTGGTCCCGCGCTGTCAGCCTGGCTACAGATGGTGCGCCCTCAATGATCGGGAAAAAAGCAGGCGTTGTGACAAAGTTCAGAGAGAAAGTGCAATCTGCAAATGGAGGACGTGATCTTTTGACTTTTCACTGTATTTTGCACCAGGAGGCTTTGTGTTGCAAGTCATTAAAGATGGATAACGTCATGAAGGTGGTCATCCAAACTGTTAATTTCATCCGATCCAGAAGCCTGAATCACCGTCAGTTTGACAGCCTTCTCAGAGAGAAAGACCACATCTATGGCCTGCCATACCACACTGAGGTAAGATAGTTAAGCCGAGGTGCTGAGGCGTTTCTTTGATTTACGAGAAGAAATTGAACAGAAGAAGAAAAGGGCAAACCAGTGTTAGAATTCCATTCGGCAGAATGGATGCAGGACCTTGCATTTATGGTGGATGTTACAGAGCACCTGAATAACTTGAACAAACAGCTGCAAGGGCGCAACAAAGTTGTCACGCAGTATTATGACAGCATACGTTCTTTCAAGTTGAAGCTGTCATTGTGGGAGACGCAACTTGCCGGTGGTGATGCAGCTCACTTCCCCTGTCTGAAAAATGTGTGCGCGACCCAACATGTGGCAGACATGAAGCGGTTCAAAGATAAAATAACGGGACTGTTAAGGGAGTTTGAGCAACGCTTTCAGATTTTTGGTGAACTGGAGAAAGACTTCAACGTTTTTTGCTCGCCATTCACCGTGAATCCCTTTGATCTGCCCGTCAGCATCCAACTTGAAATAGACTAGCAGTGTGACTCGGATTTGAAGGGCAAATTTGCCGCAGCTGGCTTGGACACATTTAATCAGAATCTCTTGCCAGGTTACCCCAACTTGACAGCCCTCGCTGCAAAACTGTTGTGCATGTTTGGAACCACATATCTTTGTGAGCAAGTTTTCTCTATAATTAGCATAAATAAAACAAAGCTGCGCTCAAGGCTCACGCACAAGCACTTGAATCACATCCTGAAGTTGGCTGCCACTCAGGATGTGACGCCTGATATTGATGCGCTGGTGAAAGCTAAAAGATGCCAGGTATCAGGAGTCAAATAAACTATGCAACCCCACTTAAAGTGCTACATGAGACACCCTGATATAGTTCTGTGATCTGTGATATACTTCTGTGAATCACTGAGGCATTGTGTGTTTGTGTGTTCTTTGTCCTCAGAACTTTCAAATAACTTGGTGTTTTATGATTAATAGTGATGTTGTGCTTTTGGACACACTGTCCTCAGGCTCCAGCTTTATGTTTATATGTTTTTATGTTGATGTGCTATTGTTTTTAATTGATTTTATTTTATTTGTATATTTAACCTATTCTTGACTCTGTGGTTCTTGCACTTGTTTGGGGAACAGGATTTCATTCTTTTTATCTACATTGCTGCCTGAGAAATGACCCCCTGATATAGTTCTGTGATCTGTGAAACAGTTCTGTTAATCACTGAGGCATTGTGTGTTTGTGTTCTTTTTCTTTAGAATTTTCAAATAAACTTGACGTGTTTTATGATTAATAGTGATGTTGTGCTTGTACTATTTTGGACACACTGTCCTCAGGCTCCAGCTTTATGTTGTATGTTGATCGTATTAAAACAAAGAAAACAATCTGAAGTTGTTGTTTTTAAGTTATATATACCATGATTTTTCCGGTCCGGCCCACTTGGGAATAGATTTTCCTCCATGTGGCCCCTGAGCTAAAATGAGTTTGACACCCCTGATCTAAGGCCAGAACCAATGTTAGTCACCATGGCCCCTAGCCCAGTGGTGGGTCGCACAAGGGCGGGGAGGGTAGTTAAACCTGTCAAGAGACTAATTGAGTCAATCCCCCAGAAGGTGCAAGTTGAACATAGTACAGAGATATAGTACAGAATGACAGTTTATTTTACGGCTAAGGTAGATATAGTGTAAGAGGCACTATGCATCTAGGGGCAGTTGAAGGTCTGACCAACTTTCACTTTCCCTGAACCCTATGGGTAGCTTTGAGCTGAATTCAGAATTATGCCTTGAGTTTGGTAGATTATTTTGTTTCGTTTTACAAGGTTGGTGAAATTCAAGAGGGGTGAATGTAACAGTTGTTAAAGTACTTTGTGAATTCCACCATGTTCATATATTATATAGCATGTTGATTTGTTATTATGCGTGCCTGAATCCTGGGAATAGGGGAGTGTGTACTTACGTTTTGCCCTGCGTGCTCGTGCTCAAATAATTTTGATGCACTATGAGAGGTAGGCACGCTTTTTCTGTCGTCTTCAGAAAAGTTCGATTCCTTCAAGCACAAAGTCGTACACACAGTGTTTTGTCATGAATAATGTTGTATATTTAGAGTTTACTCATGAGTGGATGGTATTGTTAAGATGCAATTGTAATTGTACTTTTTAGGATGATATTAACATTCTGAATTCAACATGTGTTTACTAGCTAGCTAAGGTATTGTATGTGTGAACGATGGCTAGCTCCTCCACTGATTCCAGTCCTTTGTATTGTGCATCTATGTTGTAGAAAGAGGCGACAATGGGCAGAACATATTTGTGCTCTACAAATGTTTTGTATTTTCTTTTGGATGCAGGTATGTGGTTTTATCTATGTAAAATGTATGTTGTGTTGATACATTATAAGGAGAGGTTGTACTCATTTTTGTATTCTAAAAATAATGTTGATGCACTATGAGAGAAAGAGGCGACAATGGGCAGAACATATTTGTGCTCTACAAATGTTTTGTATTTTCTTTTGGATGCAGACAGAATTCTGATTCATTAAAACAGCCTGATCTCCGAAGTCCACGTCTATAGTCCCAATCAATCACACACAACGCAGAGATACAGCCGTGCAGTACAGTGCAGGTTACATTTATTTAATCAATTTTAGAATAATGCTGTAATGTAACAAAACGAGGAAAAAGTCAAGGGGTCTGAATTGTGTACGATTCAATATGTATGTCCAATATGTGAAATATGTATGTCCAATATGAAAAAACAATTTGATTTAAGCTGATTGGCAACTTTTTAAGGGCCGCAGAATGAGCAGTGATGCTCCTCTTGGTGTATATTCTGTACAATTGGAAACTAGAAGTGCTTCTGAGTAGAATTGACACCACATTTACTCAAACACGAAGTACAGAAAATTGTGGTCGGTGCAATAAATGATAGGAGTACACACAAAAACCATTGTTCACCATTTAGGCTTGAAAAAATAAATCACATAATATCGCAAATAAATACTTAATTATTATTTGTATGATAACTTGTGTAAAATATATCTTTGTGAACATTTCCATAATTTTCACCGTCATTTTTCATTTACAAAAGGACGGGACTCTTATTCTAAGAGTCCAAAAATCCGTGATATGGAAGTACTTAGTTATTCTTGCGCGCTTCACATACTTCACAGCGTCTGGTGACGCTACGTATTATCCCTTCTTTATACCTCAGTTGAACTATCCCATCAGGCTCCAGTGCTAGCTACCTAGATAATTTGTCGTTGTTGGCTTGCATAAATATATTGATTACTTCCCCTTTCATCTGTGGGTAATGACGAGAAAAAGCAAGAGAGCGATAGTTTGTGCAGTAGGTGGCTGCAAGGCTGAAACTGTTTCTTTGCACCGTCTTCCATCAGAACAGACACTTCTTCTGATTTGGCTTACATTTATTTTTAATAATCAAGTGCCAGAGAAGTTCAGTCAGTACCTGCGCATATGCACAGCACACTTCTCATCGGACTGCATTGCAAATCAGGATAGGTACACAAGTGGATTTACTAAGAGCTTGATCCTCCATCAAGGTTCTGTCCCATCCATCTTGCACCCGGCAGCGGCAACTAACCAAGTAGTACGTTTTTAGCTAGATAATGTAAAGGACATGCTATATCTTGTAATGCTGCTGCACATCAACACAATCAATCATAATCAGTCTTTGCTCGCAGCAATCGTGAAAGTCCTAAAACAATGTTGAAAGGGGGGTTAATGTTACCGGTGGCGGTAGCACTACGTAATCAGAATAGTGCATGCACTTGTACATAAATCCACCATGGCTACTCCCGCCTCCAGTAGTTGATCTAGAAGTGTTGGAGAAACTACAGAAAGATAGGGAGAGTGTTGATCCATCTGATTTGTTTAAGAGACGTCTGGATACTTATATTTTTATTTTGTATTTCACCTTTATTTAACCAGGTAAGCCAGTTGAGAACAAGTTCTCATTTACAACTGCGACCTGGCCAAGATAAAGCAAAGCAGTGCGATAAAAACAACAACACAGAGTTACATATGGGGTAAAACAAAACATAAAGTCAAAAATACAACAGAAAATATATATACAGTGTGTGCACATGTAGAAGGTTATGGGGGTAAGGCAATAAATAGGCTATAGTGCAAAATAATTACAATTAGTATTAACACTGGAATGCTAGATGTGCAAGAGATTATGTGCAAATAGAGATACTGGGGTGCAAAAGAGCAAAATAAATAACAATATGGGGATGAGGTAGTTGAGTGGGCTAATTTCAGAAGGGCTGTGTACAGGTTCAGTGATCGGTAAGGTCCTCTGACAACTGATACTTAAAGTTAGTGAGGGAGATAAGAGTCTCCAGCTTCAGAGATTTTTGTAATTTGTTGCGAAATAGGAAGCCGATTCTAGATTTAACTTTGGATTGGAGATTCTTAATGTGAGTCTGGAAGGAGAGTTTGCAGTCTAACCAGACACCTAGGTATTTGTAGTTGTCCACATACTCTAGGTCAGACCCGTCGAGAGTAGTGATTCTAGTCGGGTGGGTGGGTGCCAGCAGCGTTCGATGGAAGAGCATGCATTTAGTTTTACTAGTGTTTAAGAGCAGTTGGAGGCTACTGAAGGAGTGTTGTATGGCATTGAAGCTCGTTTGGAGGTTTGTTAACACAGTGTCCAATGAAGGGCCAGATGTATACAAAATGGTGTCGTCTGCGTAGAGGTGGATCTGAGAGTCACCAGCAGCAAGAGCGACATCATTGATATACACAGAGAAAAGAGTCTGCCCAAGAATTGAACCCTGTGGCACCCCCATAGAGACTGCCAGAGGTCCAGACAACAGGCCCTCCGATTTGACACATTGAACTCTATCTGAGAAGTAGTTGGTGAACCAGGCGAGGCAGTCATTTGAGAAACCAAGGCTATTTAGTCTGCCAATAAGAATGCGGTGGTTGACAGAGTCGAAAGCCTTGGCCAGGTCGATGAAGACGGCTGCACAGTACTGTCTATTATCGATCGCGGTTATAATATCGTTTAGGACCTTGAGCGTGGCTGAAGTGCACCCATGACCAGCTCGGAAACCGGATTGCATAGCGGAGAAGGTACGGTGGGATTCGAAATGGTCGGTGATCTGTTTGTTAACTTGGCTTTCAAATACTTTCGAAAGGCAGGGCAGGATGGATATAGGTCTGTAACAGTTTGGATCTAGAGTGTCACCCCCTTTGAAGAGGGGGATGACCGCGGCAGCTTTCCAATCTCTGGGGATCTCAGACGTTACGAAAGAGAGGTTGAACAGGCTAATAATAGGGGTTGCGACAATTTCGGCGGCTAGTTTTAGAAAGAAAGGGTCCAGATTGTCTAGCCCAGCTGATTTGTAGGGGTGCAGATTTTTCCAGCTCTTTTAGAACATCAGCTGTCTGAATTTGTGTGAAGGAGAAGCGGGGGGGGGGCATGGGCAAGTTGCAGCGGAGGGTGCAGAGTTGGTGGCCGGGGTAGTGGTAGCCAGGTGGAAAGCATGGCCAGCCGTAGCAAAATGCTTGTTGAAATTCTCGATTATTGTAGATTTATCGGTGGTGATAGTGTTTCCTAGCCTCAGTGCAGTGGGCAGCTGGGAGGAAGTGCTCTTATTCTCCATGGACTTTACAGTGTCCCAAAACTTTTTGTAGTTAGTGCTACAGGATGCACATTTCTGTTTGAAAAAGTTAGCCTTTGCTTTCCTGACTGCTTGTGTATATTGGTTCCTAACTTCCCTGAGTGGCCATTCAGACAGAGTAGTTATTTGCTCTGATTCATGTGCAGTGTTAATGAGTCTCCAGTCTTTTAGCTCACGTAGCAGACAAGACCTGCTTTATGAGGTGATACAAACCCATGGCAGGATTAGACAGATGGGTGTACAGATAATATTTACTTGGGTCTCAGCCCATGTGGGGGTGGAGGGGAACGAGGCAGCTGATGTACTGGCTAAACAAGCACTTAGTAGTGGGGATGTTGATATTGTAGTTCAATGAGCAAGGCAGAGGGGAAAAGCCTGATATGGACAGTGATGGTGCAGAGATGGCAGAAGCAGAGGGATAGAGATACCAAGGGCAGGCATTTATTTCAAGTACAGAGGAAAGTCGGGGAGGACAGCAGGAAGGGACTGAAGAGAGGCTATTTTTACAAGATTAAGGGAGGGACATAGCCAGTTGAATAAGACCTTAAATGTGATAGGAAAGCATCCTACAGGAAAGTGTGATTATTGCCAGGAAACAGAGATGGTGGAGCATGTATTGCTACAGTGTGGGCAGTATCAGAGGGAAAGAGAGAGGCTGAGATCTAATATGAAGGGGATACAGGAAATTAGTTTAAAGAGTATATTGAGTAGAACGTCATTAGATATAGTTTCAAATATTTTGTTATCTTTTTGAAGAGCATCGGGGCTGGCAGTTAGGATTTAGTTTCTCCGTCTCTGGCCCACACTCCAGTACAGTAGGTGGCGGTAATGCATCATAACGTTGGATGCCAACCGCCGATAAAAACCCACTGAAGAAGAAGACGACGACTTTGTACAACCCCCCCCCCCCTCCCTCCCCTCCCAAACCTAACAGACGTGTATTCTGAAGAATGTAAACAGTAACGTTAGCTAACAGTTTGCTAGCCACTCCACCATGTCGCACATACCGCCGGTAACTACTTGTAGCGTTCTTGGTTGTTCCAAAGCCAGGACTGATACTTTACACAGTCTTCCTAAAGACCCTGAAATCAGAAGACAGTGGGTGCAGTTTCTTTTTACTTCGAATCCAGATGTTCATATCGGTACTACAACACGAATTTGCAGCGCGCATTTCAACAGGGATTCATTTCTAAATTGGGGGCCGAAGTCAATGGGGTATGCCAAACTATTTGTTCTGAAACCGGACGCCATCCCAACAATTTTTCCGATTCATGAAGTATCGGTAAGTTTACCTGTCTCCCTATGGAACGCCGGTTGGGTCTTTGCTTTTAATTTGACACGTCAAATAACACAATTATATTATAGAATGTTGTGTGTGCTGAATTTGCACGTCTATCAGTAGCAGTCAAAGCTGTACAAAAAAAGTCTGCAAAGAAGCACACACTGGCCACGAACGATGTGTTTACAATACCGCGTTGGTAATAAGGCATTATTTGTTCGACCGCAACTTCTGGGGGGTAACTAGCTAGCTTTAGCTTGGTCCCTAGCTAGCACCAATCCAACCAGCCTGAAAACAATGACCAGTAGAAACTGCAGTTATTTTCATTATTCTTAGCAATGATTTAGGAATCCTTGTGAGTAAGTATTAGCTAGGTAGCCACTTGTTGTTCGCCTATTGAAATTGAACTTCGGTTCATGAAAATAAATAGTTAGCCAGCTACTTAACCCTGTTGCCCAAAGCTAACGTTATAAGCAGCCAGCTAGCTTCATCTGGCTAGTGAGGCTCGACCGGACCGGGTTGTGTGTTGTGAAGCTAGGCACAACAGTGAGAATTTGCGGTTCGCCTTCAAAATAAAAGAACCTCTTAAAGTGATGCAGAAAGTTACAATTGGTGGAATCATGTCATATTTAGACTAGATCATGTTAAACAAGGTTGGAATGTAGAGCAATGAAATGGGGTAGTAGTCTACTCGGTGACACCCGCAGAACACAACTGTATAGAGTTTACTCAAATATTAGCTTTTTAGCTAACTATAGCTACTGAAACAGATGTCGTTTTGCTTTTGGGGAAGAACATTGTTTGCATCCATCGGCTAGCTAGCTTTTTTTTATGACCAGCACTGTAGGTGCGCGAGACAACTTTACCAGCATCATAGCATAGGTATCGAAGAATCGTTATGACATGAAATACGAGTGATAGTGTAATCAATGTGTAATAACTACGTAAAAAATTAATAAACGCGTTAAATTATGTGACATGCAGTAATATTCGGGTCCTGGTTGGTCAACAAGCTAATTTGACACGTCAAATAGTGTTATTTGACGTGCATCTTTTTTGACACGCAAAGACCTAAACGGTGTTCCATATCTCACTAATGTTAGTTAATAATTAGCTAGCTAGCAAAAACAACGGGGAAAATATTGCGAAGCTAATCTCACTGGCTTCTCTTTTTTTGTGCCGATAAAATCAAACATGTTTGAAAATATCAGGACGTCTGGGACTGCTCAAAGACATCGGTAACCCTCAGATTTCATCTCTCACCCGCTCACATTAAACGAGCGTTAGTGACTGCTGTGCACACGAGTAGGCATGGGGATTTTGTCTCCGATCTCAAAAAAGTGTCTAGGACAGCCAAATCGGTCCCCAAATCATGTAGTGTACACCTGGCTAAAGCGCATACAGTGGGCGACATCAGCTCTCCGCGCTCACGTTTTTTCATTAAACGTTGGAGGAAATACGTTCCTAATGTTTGAGGAACGTGTTTGTTGGCTTCATAAATGCTAGTTTATTTAGACAAATATTTTTGGTTTGCCTAGAGTTATGCTAACCGGTTTGCAATCCCTTTATCTTTGTTAACTAGCTTGCTGGCCAGTTACAGGGGTTAGCTTGTTAGTTAGCTAGCGACAGTAGTTGGCAACTGCCATCAAGTTGTTGTTGTGTTATCAGATTTAGCCTGTTCAACCGTTTCCAGATTGCATACAGGCATTTGAATATAGAGCAATGTGGACATGGTAGACACACTTAAATGTATGTGTAGACGCATGACATGTTCGGAATTCCATGATCAGAACTCCAAACACAAAAGCTGCATGAACTGTCAAGTGTAGACATGACCTTATATGGTGGGGGAGTGGAATATTTTTAACTGGTCGCGCGATTTGCAAGCAACGACATTGAGTCACCATCAGTCGATACTGTCAATTCTGAAAATGCTTACCTGTACCTATGTTTGTCTGTACAACTGCGGTCCTTCAGCAGGGTGCTGAAATTAATAATTTTAATACAAACTTATATCGAATACAACCACCGACCTTTCCCTCATTTGTGTTGCTCAACTCAGCGCGAACGGGTTTGTGCCAATTGAAACTCAAGCCAAGTTCACATTACCCATAAGCACTCCGTTATGTTGCGCAGGATGTCATGCATTTCAATTGAGAGTCCACAACGGTGTGGAAACGCAACGCCCCTTGCGCGTCGAGCTACGGATGCCGCATACTTTGACATCTTCAGTCCAGCTAGAGTCCGTTGAAGAACAGGAAGTTACCAAACCAGAGATGAAAATGTGGTTATAGGTGATGGATTTATGGGATAGCTAGCAACTGATAAACAATTACCCATTCCTATATGTGGGTACTATTTTAATAGTAATGTTAAATAATACACATTGTCTGTTAAGCAAATTATGACTGTTGCCTCCCATTTAAGTTTGTGATGGTAATGACTCTGTAAGCTAGCTTGACTTGCTAGAAAGAAACAAATTCAGCAAAAAGTAACTAAACGAAACATGTTTTATCAACTGAAACAATATGTTTCTCCTGTCTTGAAAAGGTCCTATTTTGCAATCTCCCAAAATAAATGCGATCTCTGACCAGAGCCAGTATTATTGTTTTTTTGACGAGAGCGTATGCTCTCCGTCCAGTAGCGGAACGAGATTGCATGAAGATGACGTACAGCGTAATGACATACATCACACAATGTAAACGGGGCATCAGGTTAGGGTTGTCTCCGACTAAATCTTAGTCGACGAGAGTCGTCTGTTCTTTCGACCAATCGATTGGTCGCCATTAAAATGAATTTTTCCATATATAGACACACCCTATGTTTGAATAAAATCAACTATATGTAGGCTACTGAGCTTGTCTGATGCTTTAAGCACTGAAATAAAAAATGAAGACACTAATTACTAAAGAGGGCGCCAGAGATCAATATAGCCTAACCTGAAGAAAAAGATTTTCGTATGCACATTGTTGTGGAACAGTTTAATTTATAATAAAGTCTTCATATCTCAAAATCAATGTCGTGGTTAATCGAAATTCTATCTAAATGAAAATAATACAAATCTAAAAGTAACTTCTATTGCCATTGCCAATATGTGACCGACCGGCTCGATTCAGTCTTATGTAGCAAAATTTGAAATTGTGTTTTTTACATTGGATAAAAGCGAATTTACCAGCTACGTCTATCGACAGTTGTCGCAGTGACATTAACATTCTATTGAAATGGTTACTTGCAGTGGGGTCTTTTGTTTAGACATGTAGATAGCTAGCTAAACAATTAACCATAATCCCAACTCATAGCGTTACTACCCTGCATGAATCTGCAGGTAGCTAACCAACCAGGTTCAATGTTAGCTAGCTAGCTAACATTAGGCTATAACTAGCAATGCAAATGTCTCTGAGATACGAATATTACTACACAGATCATACACGTAATGTTAGCTAGCGAGCCAGCACGCTTTAACTTGAAATGAAAACGACTTTCTGACGAAATTAGAAACTTGTAATATCTGAAAATGTAGCTAGCTAGACTATCTTACCCATATACATGGATGGGCGCTTCTCCCTCTGTCACGGATGCCATGGTTGCCTTAGTTTGAAGATGTAATCGGAGACAGGTGTTTTATACAACAGCCTTCTGTGTGTTCTCTTTTTGACTCCATCTGCATATTTGCAATCAAACGGCAGAATTTTCTCAATTTCCTTAGCTATCATACTCTAATTCCACTGTGCATTCCACTGATTTCAAAACTCGGTCCTCCAGAAAGTGGAGAGCAACACCTTTGCAGTTCTACTACGTGATATCTTTCAAAAAAGCTGCGTTAGAAAGGATTACCTACACATACTGACCAGCTCATGTTATAGATAGAAGCATGCTACATGGCAGACCAATCTGAACTCATCTCTCGGCATGTCCTGCCCACCTATTATTTCAGCCAATCATCATGGCTAGCAGGAAGGTTCCTTGTCTTTTTCTGTGGCTAAACCAACTAGGCTCGTAATTTTAACAATTTTATTCGTATTTACAGATGGCATACAAGTTTGTTATTAAGGCACATGAAAGTTCACATGTTCCAGAGGGCATTTCTGCCAAAACACGCATTCTTATTTAAAAAAAAGTTTACTTGAAACATTGTATCAACTATTGTATTAACTTGGTCTGGTGGGAAGCTCATGCAAGCAAACTTGCAACATTGTATAAAATATTCTGGGCCCTCCCATGCCAGTGAGCTCCGGACAGACAGACACTGCTGTAGGCTATTTGCGCAAGGGATAAGAAGTAATCCGGTAGGCCTATTTTATGAAGTTTCTACCGGAACAGAGCACAATTAATCAAATGGCTACCCAGACTATTTGCATTGACACCCCCCCACCCCTTTGTTTTTACACTGCTGCTACTCGCTGTAGTCACTTTACCCCTACCCACATGTAGAAATTAACTCGACTAACCTGTACCCCCGCACATTGACTCGGTACCGGTACCCTCTGTATGTAGCCTCATTATTATTTTAGTGTTTTTATTTTTTACTTTAGTTATTTAGTAAATATTTTCTTAAAACTGCATTGTTGGTTAAGGGCTTGTAAGTAAGCATTTCACGGTAAGGTCTACACCTGTTGTATTCGGCGCATATGACATAAAATGTGATTTGACATCTTTCTCCTTTCATGCTGAGTGGTAATCGAAAGGGTGAGAGCTGGAAAGATTTTTAAATGGGCTACATTGAGGAACTATTTTAATTCTCAATGGATGTAAAAACAGACTTTGTTTACTTGCTGTTTGAGGAGAAGAAAACATTACTTTTAGAAGCTCCACAGTGATGGTGAGTTAAGACAATCAGAAATAGTATCAGATCTCCAAATAGGCACATTTATAGGCCTACATTTGCGCGCAGGCCAGGTAGACTAGTCCTACTTATATATGCGTAATCATGTGCGTGTCCTTACTCAAGATTGACAGGAGCGCTCCAAACAAGACAATGAATAAATTGACAACTCGTAAATGGAATGAAATACACCAAAACATTTTTTGTAGCCTAATTTGTACGCTGTGCAAACAATAATAATATAATAATAATAATAATAATAATATGTCAAACAACATGTCCACTCCTACAATGACAACGGTAAGACTGTAATAATAATATATTGAATGCATTAACAGAAATTACAGTAACCAAACAAACATTGTAGATTAGAAATTATGGAAATTAACGGTAAAAGTACTACTGGTGATCCTGGTGTGCCATCCCCGCGGCCTCCACAATGGATTAGTCCACTCAGACAGGAGTAATTCAGACAGGTTTATTGTGTGGCCACATTTTTTTATTATATATTTGCGACTGCTAGACAAAATAAAATCTTGGTCGACACCTGCCTATCGACCAAACAATTGACCAGTCGACTAAATGTGGTCAGACCTAGCCTACGCAGTACATCAAGGCCTCTATGTCTCCAGTTGAGCAACACAAATTAGGAAAAAGTAGGTGGTTGTATTCGACTGATGGTGACTCAATGTTGTTGCTAGCAAATCAAAATAAAAGTCCCCCACAAGTTATTCCTTTTTTGTCCATATGGCGCACATGCAGGACTTTTATTTTGACATGAGGTAAGCAGAGAGGAAGTGGGTCTACAACAGACCCACGTTTGGAAAGGGTTTAATAATATGATCCTTTAGATCAGGGGTGTCAAACGTCTGGCCCGCGGGCCGGATCAGGCCCGCAAACGGGTTTAATCCGGCCCGCGAGATGATAAAAAAAATATAAAAAAGTGTAAAGTATAAAAATGCGCTGCAATTTTTCAATAAAATAAACTGCTGTTCCAATTGCGTCCACTGGATGGCGCAATAGCAATTGTGTTAAGCAAGCAAACTGTTTATACCGGGGCAGAGCAAATAGGTCAAGCACGTGCAGCCAATGAGCTACTTTGTTTTGCCCGCGATATTTATTACGGCTTCTACTTTTAAACATTATGTGCTTTGGCACCCTCATTGCCCCAATATGTCTCTGTCAAAAAAGAGAAAAGTGGACGCAGAGTGTTCCAAGAAAAATGGTCATCCTATTTATTCACGGAATTGAATGGGAAAGCTGTATGTTTGGTGTGTTCAGAGCATGTTGCAGTGCTGAAAGAATATAACCTTCGTCGCCACTATGTGAGTCTTCATGCCGACAAATATGACAACTGTCAAGGACAGCGGAGATGAGAGAAGGTGAATGAACTGTTGGCGGGTCTGAAGAAACAGCAGTCTGTGTTTACTCACAGCCGAGACATCAGTGACGCTGCAGTGAAAGCTAGCTACCTCATTGCTAATGAATTGCTAATGAAATCGCAGTGGCTTCAAAACCATTTAGTGAGGGTGAATTTGTAAAAACATGCATGATGAAGGCAGCGGAGATTGTGTGCCCTGAAAAGCGGCAGGCTTTTGCAAATATCAGCCTGACAAGAAACACAGTTGCAGACAGGATTTCCGATCTTTCAGTGGATTTGGACAGCCAGTTGAAGCAAAAAGTAAAGTCATTTATTGCGTTTTCGGTTGCAATTGATGAAAGCACGGACATTACAGATGTTGCACAACTGGCCATTTTCATCCGCGGAGTTGATGACACATTGACCGTCACCGAGGAGTTCGTGGAGTTGGTGCCGATGACAGATACAACGACAGCAGCTGATATTTTTACCGCACTCGTCGGCGCGCTGGACAGGGTCGGAGTGGACTGGTCCCGCGCTGTCAGCCTGGCTACAGATGGTGCGCCCTCAATGATCGGGAAAAAAGCAGGCGTTGTGACAAAGTTCAGAGAGAAAGTGCAATCTGCAAATGGAGGATGTGATTTTTTGACTTTTCACTGTATTTTGCACCAGGAGGCTTTGTGTTGCAAGTCATTAAAGATGGATAACGTCATGAAGGTGGTCATCCAAACTGTTAATTTCATCCGATCCAGAAGCCTGAATCACCGTCAGTTTGACAGCCTTCTCAGAGAGAAAGACCACATCTATGGCCTGCCATACCACACTGAGGTAAGATGGTTAAGCCGAGGTGCTGTGCTGAGGCGTTTCTTTGATTTACGAGAAGAAATTGAACAGTTCATGGAAGAAAAGGGCAAACCAGTGTTAGAATTTCATTCCGCAGAATGGATGCAGGACCTTGCATTTATGGTGGATGTTACAGAGCACCTGAATAACTTGAACAAACAGCTGCAAGGGCGCAACAAAGTTGTCACGCAGTATTATGACAGCATACGTTCTTTCAAGTTGAAGCTGTCATTGTGGGAGACGCAACTTGCCGGTGGTGATGCAGCTCACTTCCCCTGTCTGAAAAATGTGTGCGCGACCCAACATGTGGCAGACGTGAAGCGGTTCAAAGATAAAATAACGGGACTGTTACGGGAGTTTGAGCAACGCTTTCAGATTTATGTTTATATGTTTTTATGTTGATGTGCTATTGTTTTTAATTGTTTTTATTTTATTTGTATATTTAACCTATTCTTGACTCTGTGGTTCTTGCACTTGTTTGGGAAACAGGATTTCATTATTTTTATCTACATTTCTGCCTGAGAAATGACACCCTGATATAGTTCTGTGATCTGTGAAACAGTTCTGTTAATCACTGAGGCATTGTGTGTTTGTGTGTTCTTTTTCTTTAGAATTTTCAAATAAACTTGACGTGTTTTATGATTAATAGTGATGTTGTGCTTGTACTATTTTGGACACACTGTCCTCAGGCTCCAGCTTTATGTTGTATGTTGATCGTATTAAAACAAAGAAAACGATCTGAAGTTGTTGTTTTTAAGTTATATATACCATGATTTTTCCGGTCCGGCCCACTTGGGAATAGATTTTCCTCCATGTGGCACCTGAGCTAAAATGAGTTTGACACCCCTGCTTTAGATATTTTGTCTTAAATTCCCTCCGTCATAATGACCAACCGTCCTGCCCATCGGCACAGTAAGTTGAAATGGAATTGTATTTAACTTCTGGTTTCCCACGGACTGTTTTTGTGCAACCCAACACAATTGAAAGCAATGCTAGTGTATGTACATACAACCTTTTTGCTAAAAGCAGCTAATCCTGGCCGTGATCCCACTCTCCGAGGGTGTCTCGGGGAGAGTTGGGATATGCAAAAAAAACACTTTCAATTCACACATGGGTATTAATCAGGGGAGAAAGACTGCCCCTTCTCATTGAAGCCACGTTAGTTCATGGCTGACCGTGGTATTGCAGGCATTGTTTGCAGAAAACAGGATCCTCATTATAGTAAATGCAAAAATGGCAATCTTCGTGGTCAATGTTCGAAAACAATCATGGTACCAGTAATTGCTTCTAATACACCAGATGTGTGTCCTTGAACAGATCATTTTCAAATCGCACACAAAATAAGTTATGGATAATAACTAATAGTAATCTGACATTTCACATTCTTAAAATAAAGTTGTGATCCTAACTGACCTAAGACAGGGAATTTTTACTAGGATTAAATGTCAGGAATTGTGAAAAACTGAGTTTGGCTAAAGTGTATGTAAACTTCAGACTTCAGCTGTACAGTAATTGCTATTAACACACAGGTGTACATGTGTGAAATAGGACACATATAAGCATGATGTGCACCTGTGTAAAGCTAGCCACAATAAGGATTAGCCACAATAGTGGAATTTGCAGTTCGTCTTCAAAATAGAGGTCCCCCATTGAAACTGATCCAAACGAATAAAAATAGTGGAATAATGCCATATTTGGACTAGATGATGCTAAACAAGGTTGGAATGTTGTTATATAACTTACTTATTTAGACAGTAAAAAAAAAAAAAAAGTTCAAATGCCACTGTGGATTTACTAGACTGCATAATTGCATTGGGGCATACATATACAGTGCCGTGAAAAAGTATTTTCCCCCTTTCTAATTTTCTCTACTATTGCATATTTTTGATACTGAATGTAATCAGATCTTTAACAAAAACCTAATATTAGATAAAGGGAACCTGAGTGAACAAGTAACACACTTATTTCATTTATTTCATAAACAAAGTTATGCAACACTCAATGCCTGTGTGAAAAAGTAATTGCCCCATTACACTCAATAACTGGTTGTGCCATCTTTAGCTGCAATGACTCCAACCAAACGCTTCCTGTAGTTGATCAGTCTCTGACGTCGCTGGAGGAATTTTGGCACACTCTTCCATGCAGAACTGCTGTAACTCAGCGACATTTGTGGGTTTTCAAGCACGAACTGCTCGTCCTGCCGCAACATCTCAATTGCGATTAGGTCTGGACTTTTGAATAGGCCATTCCAAAACTTAAAATGTCTTGCTTTTTAGCCATTTTCATGTACACCTGATTGTGTGTTTTGGATCATTGTCTTGCTGCATGACCCAGCTGCACTTCAGTATCAGCTCACAGATGGATGGCCTGACATTCTCCTGTAGAATTCTCTCATACAGAGCAGAATTCAAGGTTCCTTCTATTAAGGCAAGTCATCCAGGTCCTCAGGCAACAAAGCATCCCCAAACCATCACACTACCACCACTATGCTTGTCCGTTGGTATGAGGTTCTTACTGTGGAATGCAGTGTTTGGTTTTAGCCAGGCATAATGGGACCCATGTCATCCAAAAAGTTATACTTTTGAATCATCTGTCCATAGATCATTCTTCCAAGAGTCTTGATGATCTTCCAGGTGGTTTTGGCAAACTTGAGTCAACTTTTTGGAGAACATGGGTCCCATTATGCCAGGCAAAAACCAAACAATTCTTAATTAAATCAATAAAATAAGTATACATTGTTTTATTTGTAAAATGTCTGATAATTCAGTATCGAAAATATGCAAAAATAGAGAAAATCAGAAAGGGGGCAAATACTTTTTCACGGCACTGTGAAATTTCGTGGCACCACAAAATTGTTTAGCATACTTCGCAACAACGTAAAGTTGATAACTGTCTGGCTCACAAGCTATTTGCTCATTAAAACAGTTTCTGTTCTGAAAACGTATTAACAATATAGCTAATGTTTCCACCGCAGCATAGAGATACTAGCCAGAGATTGTGCTAGCTACTTTTTCCCGTGGGTTGAAAATATTTGAGAACACCCAATCAGAGGTTCTACAACACCACGCCTGAGAGTATTGTCTGTTTGTTCTATATGATCTATGGATTTGATTATTTATAGTAATGACCAAATCTTGTTCGGTAACAGGATGTGCCAAGAATTTGTTAGCATTTCAACACAGCCTTCCTAAAGACCCTTGACTCCTGCTTGAGTGGTTGCTGTTTCTTGCTGAGTGTAACATTAAGCCTGGTGAAAAGTTTAAAATTACTTCAGAAACGAGTATCTGCAGGGCTCACTTTACAGATGAGTGTTTCACCAATTTCACTCAAGTGAAGATGGGATTTGCAAAAAAGGCTGAACTTGAAGTTCGACGTTGTACCGTTGGCGAAGGGTAAAGAAAATAGCTAGCCTATCTAGGCAAATATTCCTAACCCCGGTTGTTTACATTGTACTTGTTTTGTTTAGGTGGAACACACGACGTCGGGTGTGACAAAAGATGAGGGATGTCAATATGAACCACCACCAGCATGCAACATTATGGTACCATCACCTCCAAGACCCGTTCTGGTACCGTTAAAACACAACGTGTCAACACAGGCTTATTATTACAGAGAAAAAAATAAAAACAAAGGTGAGGCATATGGCTTGTATCTTTTGTAGAATATTTTCCTTCTTTTCAATTACAGCTGAAATGAATTGGTGTGTAGGGCAATTCCTTGGTAGCGGAATTGCGCTGAGACTAGGCTGTCGCGGTGACCATATTACCGCCACACCGGCAGTCACGAGTCATGACCGCAGTCAAATTCCCACGGAATTGCCCTGAGACTAGGCTGTCGCGGTGATCATATTACCACAGTCAAGGTAATCCCATCGAAAACTGCGCAAATTAATGCAGCTGATGGGTAGCCTACCCAACTTGCTAACAGCCCTCTCTAATGGCCTGGTACTCAGTGCTTTGTTGTCCCTTTAATCACTCTCTAAACACTTCATGATTGAATTTGAATAATCTGAATGATGAGGACAAAATGGTGAAGGGGGTTAGAGGCAGGGCTTGCAACTAATTATTTCCCCCTCACCGTCCCGAAGTGCAATTTCAACTGTCAAATTGAACTTGAACCATCCCAAAATTAAAATACTTGTTTTTTTGTTGTTTTGATATGCCAAAATGGGTCTAGGTCATTTGCGGTGCTTTTAAAGTAATTGGTGTATTTCTGAGACAGATACAGACAGTCTATATTACAAACTTAATTTGTAAAAAAAAAACTTTTTGCATCTTAATGAAAACAGACAAACATCCATTATTGTTCAATTAATACATTATAATTATTAATAATCTAACCACATGTACAGTTGAAGTCGGAAGTTTACATACACTTAGGTTGGAGTCATTAAAACTTGTTTTTCAACCACTCCACACATTTCTTGTTAACAAACTATAGTTTTGGCAAGTCGGTTAGGACATCTACTTTGTGCACGACACAAGTAATTTTTCCAACAATTGTTTACAGACAGATTATTTCACTTATAATTCACTGTATCACAATTCCAGTTGGTCAGAAGTTGACATACACTAAGTTGACTGTGCCTTTAAACGTCTTGGAAAATTCCAGAAAATGATGTCATGGCTTTAGAAGCTTCTGATAGGCTAATTGACATCATTTTAGTCAATTGGAGGTGTATCTGTGGATGTATTTCAAGGCCTACCTTAAAACTCAGTGCCTCTTTGCTTGACATCATGTGAAAATCAAAAGAAATCAGCCAAGACCTCAGAAAAAAAATTGTAGACCTCCACAAGTCTGGTTCATGCTTGGGAGCAATTTCCAAATGCCTGAAGGTACCACGTTCATCTGTACAAACAAAACTACACGCCATGGGACCACGCAGCCGTCATACCGCTCAGGAAGGAGACGTGTTCTGTCTCCTAGAGATGAACATACTTTGGTGCGAAAAGTGCAAATCAATCCCAGAACAACAGCAAATGACCTTGTGAAGATGCTGGAGGAAACAGGTACAAAAGTATCTATATCCACAGTAAAACGAGTCCTATATCGACATAACCTGAAAGGCCGCTCAGCAAGGAAGAAGCCATTGCTCCAAAACCGCCATAAAAAAGCCAGACTACGGTTTGCAACTGCACATGGGGACAAAGATCGTACTTTTTGGAGAAATGTCCTCTGTTCTGATGAAACAAAAATAGAACTGTTTGGCCATAATGACCATCGTTATGTTTGGAGGAAAAAGGGGGCGGCTTGCAAGCCGAAGAACACCATCCCAACCGTGAAGAACGGGGATGGCAGCATCATGCTGTGGGGGTGCTTTGCTGCAGGAGGGACTGGTGCACTTCACAAAATATATGGCATCATGAGGAAGGAAAATTATGTGGATAAATTGAAGCAACATCTCAAGACATCAGTCAGGAAGTTAAAGCTTGGTCGCAAATGGGTCTCCAAATGGACAATGATCCCAAGCATACTTCCAAAGTTGTGGCAAAATGGCTTAAGGACAACAAAGTCAAGGTATTGGAGTTGCCATCACAAAGCCCTGACCTCAATCCTATAGAAAATGTGTGGGCAAAACTGAAAAAGCGTGTGCGAGCAAGGAGGCCTACAAACCTGACTCAGTTACACCAGCTCTGTCAGGAGGAATGGGCCAAAATTCACCCAACTTATTGTGGGAAGCTTGTGGAAGGCTACATGAAACGTTTGACCCAAGTTAAACAATTTAATGGCAATGCAACCAAATACTAATTGAATGTATGTAAACTTCTGACCCACTGGGAATGTGATTAAATAAATCACTCTCTACTATTATTCTGACATTTCACATTCTTAAAATAAAGTGGTGATCCTAACTGACCTAAGACAGGGAATTTTTACTAGTATTAAATGTCAGGAATTGTGAAAAACTGAGTTTAAATGCATTTGGCTAAGGTGTATGTAAACTTCCGACTTCATCTGTATATTATCCATGTTGTCGTTCAGCCACGACTCGGTGAAACATAAGATATTACAGTTTTTAATGTCCCGTTGGTAGGATAGTCTTGAATGGATCTCATCCAGTTTATTCTCCCAATGATTGCACGTTGGCCAATAGGACGGATGGTAGAGGCGAGTTACCCACTCGCCGATGAATTATCACAAGGCACCCGGACCTGCGTCCCCTTTATCGGTGTCTTCTCTTCATGCGAATGACGGGGATTTGGGCCTGGTCGGGTATCTGGAGTAAATCCTTCGCGTCCGACTCAATAAAGAAAATATCTTTGCCCAGTTCGATGTGAGTAATCACTGTTCTGATATCCAGAAGCTCTTTTCGGTCATAAGAGACGGTGGCAGAAATATTATGTACAAAATAAGTTACAAGCAACGTGAAAAAACACACAAAATAGCACAATTGGTTATGAGCTTGTAAAACGGCAGCCATCTCCTCCGGCGCTATTCTGGTCTTGAAGACCAACGTTAATTTGCTTTGACTATTTGTACATTCTGAGAGACAGCAACCACAGTTAACTCGCTCTAGACTAACTTCTTGCTAGTTATTTATCATCCCATCCGATTACATACTACCTGTCATGACTGCATCAAACCGAGAGAAGCTAGCTAATTGAGGCTAGCCTTAACTTTACTGCGTTTCTCACCTTCCTACAGTTAGCCTACAAATAACAACAACTCCATTCATTTATAAATAGTAGCCTACCCGGCTTTTGGTCATTGTAGCCTTTCCTTCTTATTTCACTTTTAATTCTGTGCATCTTCCATTGATTAGATATCTTATCTTGCTTGCCACACAAGCAGAGCAGCAATGCAATTTTCTCTCTCGCTCTCTCCACTGGAAGCTCAATGATCAGAGTGCATGCCTTTTTCCAGATCATCAATATAGAGTCGCAACATGCAGCCCATATGTTTTGATTTCTAAGACATTCTAAATTTGTGGGCATATCACAACTAAATAAATCATGGATTTTATTGTGATCGTGTATATTAAATGGATTTATTCGACTTTTTGAAATGTAGATGTTCCAAAGGCGCGCATCAGCAGCTTGCTAGAAGCCCAGAGATGCTAAACGTCTATGTTAATTAATGGTCAATTAGTGAAGGTAAAGGGGATACCTAGTCAGTTGCACAACTGAATGCATTCAACCGAAATGTGTCTTCTCCATTTAACTACAGATGGGCATGATTAATACAGTACTCGAACTGATGTCAAAACTCGATCTTTAACCAGGGATCAATTTTTCAAATACTGTCTTGAAGACAACGTTAATTTGCTTTGACTTTAGTGTTCTATTTGTACATGTGTATTTGTGGGACGCAACAAGAAAACAAACCAAGCATCACAGTTCTGCTCTCAATCCCCTTTCCCCGCCGTGTCTCACTCAATTGCGTTCCGCTGGGTGCGCCTACAGAAATAAATGCCTATAAAAACTAATCTAACTGATGGGATACACAAGCTACATTCCTTGACAAATGACAGTTTTATCACAAATTCTAAATGGACTGGTTGACCGAAGTAGGGAAATATGTATCCCAACAAGGAGCTGCAGTTTTGAAATAATTGCGTCATTTTCCGCTTAGGACACACCGACTGCGTCATTGCGTTTTGGTACACCAGAAGTACATTCATTTCCAATGGAACGCTGCGTTTGCCTTGCAGCATTGCGTTGCAGAGGCAGTTGCAGTGCGTTCTGTGTGGTGCATACGTTGGATTTATCGAACGTATGCGTCAAACTGTATGGGTAAACGGGTTGACAGAAATGGTAGCAGAAGGTGAATGTTTTAACTTTTGTTGCACACATATCTAGATGATGCTGCATACTATTTTGTGCAATGACGCAGTCAGTGTGTTCAAATCGTTAGGCTACATTGCGGTTGTCACTAGTTACCACAGCACTGAAAATATGCAACAACATTAGTTTGATAAAGACAAAGAGTGTGTTTTCATCAGAATCATTAAGCCTAGGCCTACTCATCAAACTGATGTCCTGGCCATAATTCATCCACATGCAGTGTTCAATGTAGAATTGTTCATCCATTTTGAAAATTCAAAGGAACAGACATAATAAACTAAATCGAACCTCTGTATATCGAAAAGACAGATTTTGGTTTGTAACCTTGAAAAAAAAGTTTTTCTTCTTGCCAAATTCAGCCCTGTTTCAAATGAAACATACTCCAGTACTCGATTACTCGATTTACACCCATAATATAATTGCGGTAACGGAATTTCATCATGGGTCCCTGATCTGTACTACACAGAAATGCATAATTATGGATATGAATGGCATTCTCTTCCATAGTAAAGTATCCTAAATAGACACACAAAAGGTAGAAATATGCAATATCCTCCTTTGCATATTTGGGTATCATTCTACAAACTGGCTATTATTTTAAGACCAAATGCGTCCTCCGAAACACGACCCTGCCAAGCCGCACTGCTTCTTGACCCACTGCCCGCTTAACCCGGAAGCCAGCCACACCAATGTGTTGGAGGAAACACTGTACAACTGGTGACCGAAGTCCGCGTGCATGCGTCCGGCCCGCCACAAGGAGTCGCTAGAGCGCGATGGGACAACGACATCCCAGCCGGCCAAACCCTCCCCACTACAGACCCTCCCGGTCGCGGCCAGCTGCGGCCCAGCCTGGGATCGAACCCAGGTCTGTAGTGACGCTTCTAGCACTACGATGCAGTGCCTTAGACCGCTGCGCCACTCGGGAGGCCCGCACTACTTCAGTACTTTAGACACTAGAACATGAAAAAGGGCTCGTTTATTTTATTTTACTTTTGGTACTTCTGTCAAATGTATCTCTCCGATGTCTCCCTTATAGTGCAAGCGCACCATGCCTGCTCCACTTAGCCTGCACTGGGAGTCTGGGCTGTATCATGTTAGCTCCCCACTCATGCTGCACACAAGTTAACACACTTGAATAATCCGACACGGCATGTAGAAATGTTGAAACTGTTAATTACTGTTCGCAAAACAATGTCCATACAGGCTAGAACACTTTACAATGGTGACATTAATTGGAGGGAGAGAGAGGGGGAGGGGTTGTCCAGACTTTTCACACTCTTGCTTTGACCACCAGACAACAGAAAGATAAAAGAAAATGGTTATTAGCTGAACATAACAGTATGCCAGTGGAAGGGAGGACAGTTGCAGGTGACCCAACTGTGGTTTGTGAATACTATGATTTCCCATTGTAGCCAATTCAACTGCATAAATTGGTAAGATAATTTTGAGTTTAAAGGTGCAATATGCCATTTCCTGGTTGCTATAATCTATGAATTTCACATGACTGTGAATACAGATATGCATCTGTTGGTCACAGATACCAGAAAAGCAGTCAGTATCTGGTGTGACCACCATTTGCCTCATACAGCGCAACACATCTCCTTCGCATAGAGTTGATCAGGCTGTTGATTGTGGCCTGTGGAATGTTGTCCCACTCCTCTTCAACGGCTGTGCGAAGTTGCTGGATATTGGTGGGAACTGGAACACGCTGTCGTACACTTTCATCCAGAGCATCCCAAACATGCTCAATGGGTGACATGTCTGGTGAGTATGCAGGCCATGGAAGAACATTTTCAGCTTCCAGGAATTGTGTACAGATCCTTGCGACATGGGGCTTTGCATTATCATGCTGAAACATGAGGTGAATACGGCGGATGAATGGCACGACAATGGGCCTCAGGATCTCTGTGCAATCAAATTGCCATTGATAAAATGCAATTGTCTTAGTTGTCTGTAGCTTATGCCTGCCCTTACCATAACCTCACCATGGGGCACTCCGCTTGCCCACACGACGTCATACACAATGTCTGCCATCTACAGTTGAAACCGGGATTCATCCGTGAAGAGCACACTTCTCCAGCGTGCCAGTGGCCATTGAAGGTGAGTATTTGCATCCCTGAAGTCGGTTACGATGTTGAGCTGCAGTCAGGTCAAGACCCTGGTGAGGACGGCGAGCACGCAGATTAGCTTCCCTGAGACGGTTTCTGACAGTTTGTGCAGAAATTATTTGGTTGTGCAAACCCACAGTTTCATCAGCTGTCCAGGTGGCTGGTCTCAGACGATCCCGCAGGTGAAGAAGCCGGATGTGGAGGTCCTGGGCTGGCGTGGTTACACGTGGTCTGCGGTTGTGAGGCTGGTTGGACATACTGCCAAATTCTCTAAAACGACTTTGAAAGCATCTAATGGTTGAGAAATGAACATTCAATTCTCTGGCAACAGCTCTGGTGGACATTCCTGCAGTCATCATGCCAATTGCACGCTACCTCAAAACTTGAGACATGTGTGGCATTGTGTTGTGTGACTAAACTGCACAAGGTGCACCTGTGTAATGATCATGCTGTTTAACCAGCTTCTTGATATGCCACACCTGTCAGGTGGATGGATTATCTTGGCAAAGGAGAAATGCTCACTAACAGGGATGTAAACAAATCTGTGCACAAAATTGGAGAGAAAAAAGCTTTTTGAGCGACTGGAAAATGTCTGGGATCTTTTATTTCAGCTCATGAAACATGTGACCAACACTGTGTTTATATTTTTGTTCAGTATAAATATGTGTATTAGTTGGCAGGGGTCTTTACTTCAACATTGTGCTTTGATGTATTTCTAGTACCGTAACACTTTTTCAAAGACCCCTTTTCCATCTGTTTGGCAAGAAATCAAAGCCTTTGCTTATTCAAATTTTTTGGGATGGAAAATGGTTGGAAAATGTACAGTGAGGGAAAAAAGTATTTGATCCCCTGCTGATTTTGTACGTTTGCCCACTGACAAAGAAATTATCAGTCTATCATTTTAATGGTAGGTTTATTTGAACAGTGAGAGACAGAATAACAACAGAAACATCTAGAAAAACGCATGTCAAAAATGTTATAAATTGATTTGCATTTTAATGAGGGAAATAAGTACTAAGTAAGTAGCAGAGGTCAGACGTTTCTTGTAGTTGGCCACCAGGTTTGCACACATCTCAGGAGGGATTTTGTCCCACTCCTCTTTGCAGATCTTCTCCAAGTCATTAAGGTTTCGAGGCTGATGTTTGGCAACTCGAACCTTCAGCTCCCTCCACAGATTTTCTATGGGATTAAGGTCTGGAGACTGGCTAGGCCACTCCAGGACCTTAATGTGCTTCTTCTTGAGCCACTCCTTTGTTGCCTTGGCCGTGTGTTTTGGGTCATTGTCATGCTGGAACACCCATCCACGACCCATTTTCGATGCCCTGGCTGAGGGAAGGAGGTTCTCACCCAAGATTTGACGGTACATGGCCCTTTGATGCGGTGAAGTTGTCCTGTCCCCTTAGCAGAAAAACACCCCCAAAGCATAATGTTTCCACCTCCATGTTTGACGGTGGGGATGGTGTTCTTGGGGTCATAGGCAGCATTCCTCCTCCAAACACAGCGAGTTGAGTTGATGCCAAAGAGCTCCATTTTGGTCTCATCTGACCACAATACTTTCATCCAGTTCTCCTCTGAATCATTCAGATGTTCATTGGCAAATTTCAGACGGGCATGTATCTGTGCTTTCTTGAGCAGGGGGACCTTGCGGGCGCTGCAGGATTTCAGTCCTTCACGGCGTAGTGTGTTACCAATTGTTTTATTGGTGACTATGGTCCCAGCTACCTTGAGATCATTGACAATATCCTCCTGTGTAGTTCTGGGCTGATTCCTCACCGATCTCATGATCATTGCAACTCCACGAGGTGAGATCTTGCATGGAGCCCCAGGCAGAGGGAGATTGACAGTTATTTTGTGTTTCTTCCATTTGCAAATAATCGCACCAACTGTTGTCACCAAGCTGCTTGGCGATGGTCTTGTAGCCCATTCCAGCCTTGTGTATGTCTACAATCTTGTCCCTGACATCCTTAGAGAGCTCTTTGGTCTTGGCCATGGTGGAGAGTTTGGAATCTGATTGATTGATTGATTGCTTCTGTGACAGGTGTCTTTTATACAGGTAACAAACTGAGATTAGGAGCACTCCCTTTAAGAGTGTGCTCCTAATCTCAGCTTGTTACCTGTATAAAAGACACCTGGGAGCCAGAAATCTTTCTGATTGAGAGGGGGTCATATTTATTTCCCTCATTAAAATGCAAATCAATTTATAACATTTTTGACATGTGTTTTTCTGGATTTTTTTGTTGTTATTCTGTCTCTCACTGTTCAAATAAACCTACCATTAAAATGATAGACTCATCGTTTCTTTGTCAATGGGCAAACATACAAAATCAGCAGGGGATCAAATACTTTTTTCCCTCACTGTATATATGCCTTAAGTTCTCAGACATATAGATTCAACTTTCATTTGACACCCAATTCAACATGCTCCTATGAACTTCACGTTGGTGCTTATGGGTCCTTTTACATGGAAATGACCTGTAACATGCTACTGTATTTGTTTTGTATTTGATTTACAGCCATCCAAGTGCAGCCAATTCAGAAGAATGTCGGAGTCAATACTAGGTTTACGGAGGACATACCACACAGGGAAGTGAACAGGTATAAACTTTCATTTTACTTTAAGTAGCCCGTGGCAAACTATTCTAAATCAATTGGCTAATGACTTAGGCCACCTGTCCTCCTAATCTATGAGCGACTGTTCAACTGAAAATTGTCATACAACTATGCTTAATTACTTTTGAGCGGTCTCACTGTCCGGCCTGCTTGCGAAGCCCAATCTGTAGTAACCTTTGATAAAGAAATATATCTTCTTCCAGTTTAAACTCTGTCACGGTGTACATGGCGAGGAAGTACGTGGTCTACGAAGACTGCCTCCTTCCGTTGTTCAAGACTTGTCCGGTCTGTCGCGGCTCCTGCAGCATCGACAAGTTCATCCATGACACCCTGCTCACCATCAACCGGTTCTGCAACCACTGTGACCACCGGAGCCAATGGAAGAGTCAGCCCTTTAACCTCCCAGCTGGATACCTGACCTCCTCAGCAGCCAAAGTATCAACTGGCACAACTGATACTCCCACTGGCATGTCAACTGGTACATCCACTGATGCTCAGACTGGCACCTCAACTGGCCCAACTGGTACCTTCAATGCTCAGACCCTGAAGGTAGCATTTTTTGTTTACAATGCATGAATGCAAAAACACACAAGCCATGAAAACAACAAACTTTTTAAATGGGGAGGTGTTAGTCAAGTAAACCAGTAACCACAATTGTCATCAGCTATGGCTATGATTTGTAAACTAAGTGAAATCAGGAGGTTGGCAGTATTTTTGTCCATAGTCAAAATAGGTTGAGATGCATTTGTCCATAGAATATTACATATTTAGGGAGGTTCTGTGGGGTATTGATGTCCATTTCTCATCTGCATTGTGTTTCTCTCTAGCCAGTAGTTATGTGGAACTATTGGTATAAGAGTGCCAATTGTAAGTACATTGAAGATTATTACTGATTCGTTGTAGCTATTGCTCATTATTGTTCATTGTCCTTGCAGACTGTGGAGGAAAGTGGTCTGTTGGAGAGTAAAGATGGTGATATCTGCAACAAAGGTCTAGAGGACATTCAAACCCTGGTGTTTGAGACGACTCTTTGTTTGGATGACGAAGTTCACGACGACAAATCCATTAAGAAGAATCGTCAGTCATTAGAGGAGGAGGAACAACAAGAGGTGGGGGAGGAAGAAATGAAGGAGGAGGAGACTAGTGAGGAGGAGGAGGAGGAGAGCTCTGATAGGGAGTGGGAACCTGAGGTGGAGTTAGGTGAACCTCTAGCCTCAGATTCCGAAGGGGAGTCCCCGGCACTCTGCCCGGATTGCGGCACGTTCACCAAAGGCTCCAAGGCACACGTCTGCGAGCACGTGAAGCCGTTCGTCTGCCAGGACTGTGGCAAGCGGTTCGTTAACGAGGTCTCTCTCAACATTCACAGAAGAATCCACAAGCCAGGCTACGTGCACGAGTGCAAGTACTGCCTCAAGCCGCTCCAAAGCAGGCCGGAGAAGCTGAGGCACGAGGAGAGCCACCCGCATGTGGAAAAGCCCTATGAATGCCCCGACTGCCCCAAAAGATTTAGTGACATTAAAGCCAGAGACAGCCACATTCAAGGCCACAGAGGGCCCACACAACACATTTGCAACATCTGTAAAATGGAGTTCAACAAAAAACACATCCTGGAAAGACACATGCTAGTCCACAGCGGGGACAAGTCCTACACATGCCCCGAGTGCCAGCGCTCCTTCAACCAAGCGAGCCATCTCAAGTCCCACATGCGCCTCCACACGGGCGAGCGGCCCTACAAGTGCCAGCAATGTGACAAGTCCTTCAACCACAACGTGAGTCTGAAAAGCCACATCCAGCGCTACCACCCAGGCCTTGGCTACGGGACCAAGGAGAAGGAAGAGGGACAGGAGCCCATCTCAAACTCAGTGACTCAGACTGAACAACAGGTAATGATAGAGGAGAGTCGAAAGCCAAACGCAGAGACTGGGCAGAAGAGAGTGAAGAGGGCACTCAGGGCAGGGAGGAAGAGGAAACGACAGACCTTTGACCCTGAGGAGTTTGTGGAGAGTAAGAACAACAGTGACTCAGAATTCAACCCAGAAGAGGAGGAGAGCGGGAGCAACAGTGACTTTGACTTCAACCCAGAAGAGGAGGAGAGCGGGAGCAAAAGGAGGACTACAGGTAGACCAATAGGCAGACCGAAAGGGAGACCAGGGACCACCAGAAAGATGCATGCAAGAACTGTTGGTAAAGAGCTTGATGGATCGAACCTGAATAAACACAAATCTGCAAAACAGTGGGAGCTGGAGAAAGAGAGGCAGAGCGACCCAGTGGAGGAGAGAGGGAGCAAAAGGAAAGCCACAAGCAGCGGAAGAGGAAGGGGGAGAGGCAGGGGAAGACCAAAAACCATTAGAGAGATGCATGAGGGAACTGCTTGCGAAGAGCTTGATGGTTCTAACCTGAATGAACAAGTACCATCAATAGAGACTGGTCTTTCTGAACTTTTAGAGAGTTGTAGGCCAATTCAAAATGTATATGAGGCTTTTGAACCGATGCCAAATTAACTGCTAGTTACTGAAGAGTTGGCCAGTGTTTTCTGTTTTTCTTTCTCGGTTTTCTATATTTTGTATACATTGAAGAAGAAAAATGCTGTTATGAAGGGACACAAATGTCCCCAAGGTTCAAGATTCCACAAGGAAACTACTGTGCCTCCCAAATGGTACCCTATTCCCTGTATAATGCACTACTTTGCATTGCAGAGTTACATTGAGCCCTGGCCATACGCCTGCCACCTGATTCCTAATGTTCAACATTTGTGTTCTAACAAACTTGACGTCTACATTATCAGTTATGATCATTTAAGAAAATAGTTCAATAACAATAACTACTACTGCAGACAATGGAAAGTGCCTCCTATACTTAGTCTTTGATAAAAGGTTATCTTGGATTGCAATTGATATATTTTTCTGACAAGATTGTAATAAACTTTTCAATATAGCATGTCTATTTTACTTGTATTATTAAATGTAATGATATTACTGCTACCTTTTCCAAAATGTTTGCAACCCAACATCTAGACATTCATATACTAGGGCTGGCACAATTACCGTATATCCATGTAACCAACTGTTATGGATAAAGATAGTCATGAAAATAAAATAACTGTCATAACTGTGTAACAGTTTTTTTTGGGGGGGGGGGGGGGGGGTCGGAACTAGGAAACTCTGAAATGTACAACTTGCTAACTGCTTGTAGTTATACATATGCCGCGTTCAACCAGTTAGCAAGTCAGACATTTCCAAGTTCCGACTAGCACGTGAACGCGGCATGCAGACGGCAAGGTTTTAATTTTTTTTAATTTTACCCTTATTGTACCAGGTAAATTGACAGAGAACACATTCTCATTTACAGCATCGACCTGAGAAATAGTTACAGGGTAGAGGAGGGGGGATGAATGAGCCAATTGGAAGCTAGGGATGATTAGGTGGCCATGATGGTATGAGGGCCAGATTGTGAATTTAGCCAGGACACCGGGGTTAACACCCCTACTCTTACGATAAGTGCCATGGGATCTTTAGTGACCACAGATAGTCAGGACACACGTTTAATGTCCCATCCGGAAGACAGCACCCTACACAGGGCAATATCGCCAATCACTGCCCTTGGGCATTGGAATATTATGTTTTTTAGACCATAGGAAAGGGTACCTCCTACTGGCCCTCCAACACCACTTCTAGCAGCATCTGGTCTCCCATCCAGGGACCGAGCAGGACCAACCCTGCTTAGCTTCAGAGGCAATCCATAGTTTTTCCTATGTTCATTTTCAGATCTGATTTGCTAGTTTTTAGTTTCAGTTGTATAAAAATATTTATTTTGTTTTTATATGATTTAGGTTCAGTTTGTTGGGGACAGAAAGTTTTATAGTTTTTGGTATGTCAATTCTGGAACTGGGAGGCAGTAATACATAAGGTCATTAGTTAGGTTAGCCCTTTTCATGACTCCAATGCTACATTGGAGTCATTCCATGTCAAACGCACGTTTTTTTTTGCAATTTCGTCATATAAAAACTAGCGCACTAACATTTTCCATCCCTAACGCCAGGTTCGGCAATTTACCTGTCTTATATCAGCACGCTTGCGCTCAGATGGAAGGGGTGGAAATATTTTAGGCCTGTCCTTAAAAAACATGAGCCAAAGTGCTAATTTCAGGCAGCGCTGGTAGGGATATTTAAGACCAACCAAATGCTGGTTTTAGCAGTAACGCAGTGGGTTATGGCATGCATTTTGACAGCGGAAACGCAGCCTATCCAGCCGTAACACACACTGCCCATATGCGCATGGAACAAGAGTAGCCTAATGTGCTTTTGGGGCCTGTATACTTCATATTTAGAAACATGTGTTTTCCCATTTCGTTTTTTTGAGTTAAAAACCAAGCATAGCCTCCCCTCCGCTCAATTAAGGCTTTTTTTTTTGTCCTGCCCAATGCAATCACGAAGTAAAGACTGTCGATAAAGGGTTTGGCTCCTGAGACCGCTTGGAAATAACTCTTAATCAACAAAGCTTTATTAAAATATAAAGTTTGAGAGGAGTAAAACAGCTGACATTCCTTTTTAAATCTATGCATTGTATGCAGGCCCACATTATTTTAGCCATGCAGGTCCCATTTTGGACGTGAGTAAAACCCTCTCCATGATGTAGGCTACGTGTCCATGCCCATAATGAAACGAGAGATCAGAACCTCGGTGAATACCGGTGAACCTCGTATTTAGTTATCTGCAACCTGTAACAATTGCTTGTTTTCCATTTCATATGTTCAAAACCCTTAGGCATTTTTAATTTTCATTTAATTTCATTACAACCAATCTTTTCTGACACATCCCTGAACCTATAGCGCTACCGCCTGCGCTTAGATTTACCATTGCGTTAGGTTTGTTAAAATAGAGCCCTAATTATCTTTTGTATTTGTAAAATCATTTTGGGGTGATATGAAAGTAGAATTACGGATGTTTCCAAAACCGTATTGCACGCTGTGATTATTAACGGTTAGACAGAGCGTTGGGAGAGTTGTACACGTTGGCCCCGCTGTGGTCAATTGTTCAAATGAGAACCCTATAGCTGTATGGCCAAGTAGGTGGTTTGTAGATGTTCAGTAGTTGTTCAATAACTGTCAACAACATTTCAACTATCTATCTACTAACCCTAATCTAGCCAAACCTTAATCCTTATCCTAACCCTTATTCTAAACCTAACCCTAACCTTAGCAAGCAGTTGCTTATCAACAGATAGATTGTTGATGGTATGACCATCTGCAGATCATCTATATGGGACTATCCAAATAGTGTGACCGAATCAAGTTAGCTACCTAGACTTTTTTCCCGTTAGCTAGTTAGTGATAGTGATGCACAAGCTAGGCCTTTTGAAACATGCCATTTCCTGGCTGCATTTACCCACCAGATTCAGTAGCTTGAAAACCAACAAAAAGCTTGAAAACCCCCATAAGATTTCTGCTAAAGATAATTAATGATGGTTTTTATTTTGGTTAGTTTTGGAGTCAAAGATGGTTTCAGTATAGTTTTTGAAACGGGTTTGTAAATTATTTGATTTCAGTTTACTAAATGGTTTTTCATGATTCATTTTTCAGTTGACTATAAAAACCTTGGAAGTCGGGATGGCCAGGCATTCGTGCGGTTGAGTACGTTTCTGTGATAACATGGACTCTTAACAACGTGATGAAACTTTGTTGCTCCTTGTGTAACAAGCAAGGTGTTTTCACACTTTTTAATGTCATGGACCCCCAAATATTAATGAGCCCCTGGGCGAGGACCCCTACTAAAATGTTGTATATTTTCGCAAGCTGACAATTAAGTTCCTGAGAGCCGCTTGCAAGCTGCGCAATTACTAACAGTGGTAATACTTATACTCTACACATTTGAACATGAACCACGTTTTTCAGTTTTAAAGCAAATTTCCTGCTTTTCTACACATTTTACCATGGCTTATGCCATGTTCATATGCTATCTGAGCAGAGCTGGCTCTAGCCTTTTGGGCCCCTAAGTAAGTTTTGGTTGGAGGCCCCAGGGCACGTGCCCTGAGTGCCTGTTAGTAATGAGGCCCTGACTACCACTGGTTTACAGTGAGACAGGCAAGTGCAAATGCTATTTGCATATTGATGGAAAATATGATTGTCATTGGGGTTAGATAGGAAAGACGGGAAGATTGATCAAGATTTGACCAAACATGTTCTGTAGGTATAATTAAACCAATATTTAATTTAGTGAAAAATAACTTTTCTGCGGACACATAGAAAGGTGCAGAAGCAGCACACATATAAATATAATGTGGAAGCACATGGCAGTCAGGAGCGGAGGAATGGAGAAAAATTGAGTTTTTTTCTATTCAAACGGTTATTCCAGAGACCGTGGCTATTTGGCTGGCCAATTACTGATCCAAAATTCCATGATCGTCACAGCCCTATCACATACAGTACCTTACCATACAAACAGCTAAAAGTAGACTGCAATATTGATATATGATCATACACAGTGATCACTCTTACTCTGAGACGCTTTATAAATAAGGGCCCTGGGCCTCTGCGGTGAAACGTTCAGTTCCATTGCAGATAGAACAGAACTGCCACTGACCTGCTCATGAAAGCCTGCTGGTGTAAGTCTTGGGCTTTCCTGGCGTTCACAGTGGCCTGGACCCAGGCGTGTAGAGCTCTCCTCTTCGCTGCCCTTCTCTCACTCTCCACATACTGACCCAGTAGCTGTCTCAGCTCACACATCCCTTTGGAGAATCCACACAGAAATTGGGGTTTTCACACTTTTACAGTGTTAGTTTCATCAGCTGCTGTACAATAATGATACAAAACACAGGATAAACAGAATTTTGACTGCACTGGGCCAAGTTCTGTTCCAAGTGTATATTTGCTTACATTAAGTGTATGGCATGTGAGAAAAGTGGAGTTGCTGTAAAACTATCCCCCATTGTACAGAGGCTGATACAACACACTCAGAAAAGTGTTTCTCAACCCATTCCTGGGAGACGCCCAGCGGTTACAGTTTTGTTCTAGCCAAGCCCTAACACAACAACTGATCAAGGGCTTGGTGGTTAGTGGATCAGTTGACTCCAGTGTGGTAGGGCTGGGCTAGAACAAAAGTGTGCATCCGCTCCCTCCCAGCTATGGATTAGGAAAAATGTGTGTATTCAGAGACATTGAAACGGCTTTGTTGAAATAGAATGAATAGAGCTGACAAGATTCCCTATTATTTTGACAGACATTAATTATTTCTACCCAATACATTTCTTTTTGAATATTCTGTAACGTTAAATCCCCCTGAACAGGCCCCCGGATTATTAAGTGAGACCCACTGTGGGTATGATCTCTCCAGCGCTGCAGACCCTCTCTGGCCCCCAGCGCCAGTCTCTCCTGGCCTCTCCTGCGGAACTCCAGGATGCGGGCGGCAGACCCCCTCCAGTGGGCCAGGGATTGGCCTAGCAGCCTCTGTTGGATGTGGGCATGGGCTAGAGTGCTCATCTCCCTCTGGGAATGGACACATCGCTCCCACGCCGTAAACACCCTACAAACACACACGCAGGGAAGGGAAAGGAGGGATTTGGTACTGGTCAAGAGAAATCCTATTAACAGGAAATAGGGTGATAAGTCATGTACACACATCCAACAAAATCCCACATAGGAGAATTAAGTGAAACTTGAACAAAAGGTCCTTAGCGGTCGAAACATTGCAAATGAAACTACTGGAGCATCTAGAGTAGTGCCTGTATTTCTCTTAATCCCCTATACCCTTGAAAAATCATGTTTTGTTTGTAATAAAAAATATACATATATTCTCTCTCACACACACAACCTGGTGAGCATGGTGTGTGTGTAGAAGGCGCTGACGGCCTGGCTTTGTCTGAGGCGTGCTGTCCAGAGGGCGAAGGCGCTGTGTGTCCTCAGTCTCTCTCCTCTCCTCCGCAACCACACCGCCCTCCTCACCAGCTGGGCCCGGGCCTCCGGGTCTGGCCTTACTCTAATCAACATCCGCTGAGAGAGAGGATGTTATTAACCCATTATACCAACAGCAATAAATTGGAGGATAAATCGATGTGTGGGTAAAACGTTCTAACTTTTGCCTTTTTTTGCCTAGCTGAGAAATTGTGTTTGTTTATGTTCACTAATGGTCTGCGTTTTTGGATGTCACTGGACGAAGAAAAGTCAATTATGAAAATTATATTTTGTATCTCTCACTCTAGCCCACTTCCTCTTCTCTCCCAAGTGAACATTTGTTCACTCCCCTTTAAAAAAAAAAATACTTTCAGGTATTCCAGCATTGGATTGGTGTAAGCATGGGCTGGTGGGATTTTCCATCATATTCCCTACACCAGTAAATTCCTTGAGAGGTTAGTGTACAAGTGCACACTTGGAGGAGAGGCAGTTGTGCTTCGTCTCCCTACCTTTTTCTCCCATGTTGAGAAGCTGCTCCTGAGGACTGCGGTGGTGTGGAAGTTGTCGGCCATCCTCTGCAGGGTGACCTTTGACCTTTGGTGAGCGACCACCCCTCTCCAGTGAGCCACAGAGGAAGTCAGAAATGCAGTTTCCTGTGTGAAGCAGGAAGTATGTGTGACAGGTGACCGAGAATACTGGCACCCATGTTGACTTTCAACTGATCCCAATTCACTTCCTATCCCTTCCCCTTGGCCCTATCCCTTCGATGTTTGCAGATCTGTTAGATGGAAGCAATATGCCCTCCGTAAGGCAATCAAACAGGCAAAACGTCAGTACAGAGACAAAGTGGAGTCAACGGCTCAGACACGAGATGTATGTGGCAGGGACTCCAGACAATCACGGATTATAAAGGGAAACTCAGCCACGTCGTGGACACCGACACCTTGCTCCCGGACAAGCTAAACACCTTTTGTGCCCGCTTCGAGGAAAATACAGTGCCGCTCACGAGGACTGAGCTCTCGTTCTCTGTGGCTGAAGTGAGTAAGACATTTAAGTTTGTTAACCCTAGCAAGGCTGCCGGCCCAGACGGCATCCGTAGCCACGTCCTCAGAGCATGTGCAGACCAGCTGGCTGGAGTGTTTACAGACATATTCAATCTCTCCCTATCCCAGTCCGTTTTCCCCACTTGCTTCAAGATGTCCACCATTGTGGACGGCCATCGCAGCCGGCCGCGACCGGGAGACTCATGGGCGGCGCACAATTGGCCCAGCGTCGTCCAGGGTAGGGGAGGGAATGGCCGGCAGGGATGTAGCTCAGTTGATAGAGCATGGCGTTTGTAACGCCAGGGTTGTGGGTTCGATTCCAACGGGGGGCCAGTATAAAAAAATATGTATTCACTAACTGTAAGTCGCTCTGGATAAGAGCGTCTGCTAAATGACTAAAATGTAAAATGTAAAATGTATTGTTCCTGTACCCAAGAAAGCGAAGGTAACTGACTATCGCCCCGTAGCACTCACTTCCATCATCATGAAGTGCTTTGAGAGGCTAGTTAAGGATCATATCACCTCCACCTTACCCAACACCCTTGACCAGGGGTGTCAAACTCATTCCATGGAAGGCCGAGTGTCTGCGGGTTTTTGGTTTTCCCTTTCAATTCAGACCTAGACAACCAGGTGAGGGGAGTTCTTAACTAATTAGTGACCTTAATTCATCAATCAAGTACAAGGGCGGTGCGAAAACCCGCAGACACTCGGCCATCTGTGGAATGAGTTTGGCACTTGCCCTAGACCCACTACAATTTGCATACCACCTGTCAAGGTAGATGTAGGTGGGTGTGGGTGGAATCAGGCGCAGGACGCAGTACGTTAGTCCAACAGACTTTAGTGAGGCACAGCAAAACAAACACGAAATAAATGCCCTGAGGCAAAAGCTCCGCACGTAGGCGTAAACACAAGCGCACAAACAGGTGCGACAAAATACTCCAAAACTAAGGAGCAAACTAGCTCAACCGAGCAAACAGTAAATATCCAGCCTACCGGCACGACAGTAAAACAATCACACACAACACCTGACAAACACAACGAGAACTAAATAGGACACTAATGACACTAAATGATAACAGGTGTGACAACAATCAGACAAAAGCAAACGAACATAGAAACATGCAACGGTGGCAGCTAGTATTCCGGAGACGACGAACGCCGAAGCCTGCCCGAGCAAGGAAGAGAGGCAGCCTTGGCCGAAACCGTGACAGTACCCCCCCCTTGACGCGCGGCTCCAGACGTGCGCCGACTCCGGCCTCGGGGACGACCAGGAGGACGCGGAGCAGGATGCGTCGGGTGCCCACGATGGAATTCCGTCAGGAGAGACGGGTCCAAAATGTCTCTCCTCGGCACCCAGCACCGTTCCTCCGGGCTGTACCCCTCCCACTCCACTAGATATTGGAGACCCCCCATCCGACGTCTCGAATCCAAGATGGACCGCACAGAGTACGCCGGTGCCCCCTCGATGTCCAATGGGGGCGGAGGAGTCTCCCTGATCTCACTTTCTTGGAGTGGGCCAGCTACCACCGGCCTGAGAAGAGACACATGGAACGAGGGGTTAATACTTTTATACTCCACAGGCAGTTGTAATTTGTAACACACCTCGTTCAACCTTCTCAGGACTTTAAATGGCCCTACAAACCGCCGACCCAGTTTCCGACAGGGCAGGCGGAGGGGCAGGTTTCTGGTAGAGAGCCAGACTCGATCACCAGGTGCGTACACCGGTCCCTCACTGCGGTGGAGATCGGCGCTCGCCTTATGACGACGGATGGCCCGCTGCAGGTGGACGTGTGCAGCGTTCCATGTCTCCTCCGAGCGCCGCACCCACTCATCCACCGCAGGAGCCTCGATCTGGCTCTGCTGCCAAGGTGCCAGAACCGGCTGGTAACCTAACACACATTGGAAAGGGGTTAGGTTAGTGGAGGAATGGCGTAGGGAATTCTGGGCCATTTCGGCCCAGGGAACGTACCTTGCCCACTCCTCCGGCCGGTCCTGGCAGTATGTTCTAAGAAACCTACCCACATCCTGGTTCACACGTTCCACCTGCCCATTACTCTCCGGGTGGTAACCCGAGGTGAGGCTCACCGAGACCCCCAACCGCTCCATAAAAGCTCTCCAGACTCTGGAGGTAAATTGGGGACCTCGATCAGACACAATATCCTCGGGTACCCCGTAGTGCCGGAACACATGGGTGAATAGTGCTTCGGCAGTTTGCAGGGCCGTAGGAAGGCCCGGCATGGGGAGCAAACGACAGGCCTTAGAAAACCGGTCCACAACGACCAGTATAGTGGTATTCCCCTGTGAAGGAGGAAGGTCAGTGAGGAAATCCACCGAGAGGTGAGACCATGGTCGTTGTGGAACGAGCAGGGGTAGTAACTTACCCCTAGGCAGATGTCTAGGCGCCTTACACTGGGCGCACACCGAGCAGGAGGAAACATAAACCCTCACATCCCTCGCCAACGTGGGCCACCAGTACTTGGCACTAAGACAGTGCACTGTCCGGCCGATACCAGGGTGTCCAGAGGAGGGTGACGTGTGAGCCCAATAGATCAATCGATCCCGAACCTCGAGCGGAACGTACTTCCGACCCTCCGGACATTGAGGTGGACTAGGGTCGGTGCGTAACGCTCGCTCGAGTTCAGCATCGACCTCCCACACTACCGGTGCCACCAGACAAGACTCCGGCAGTATGGGAGTGGCCTCCACGGACCTCTCCTCCGTGTCATACCGCCGAGACAGTGCGTCTGCCTTACCATTCTGTGACCCAGGGATGTATGTGATCTTAAATGTGAACCGAGTCAAAAACATATTCCACCTCGCCTGGCGAGGGTTCAGCCTCCTCGCTGCCCGGATGTACTCCAGGTTACAGTGGTCCGTCAAAATGAGGAAAGGGTGTTCCTCAAGCCAGTGCCTCCACACCTTTAGGGCCTGTACCACGGCTAACAGCTCCCTGTCCCCTACGTCATAGTTTCGCTCCGCCGGACTGAGCTTCTTGGAATAAAAAGCACAGGGGCGGAGTTTAGGTGGCGCGCCGGACCGTTGCGAAAGCACGGCTCCTATACCGGCCTCTGACGCGTCCACCTCTACCTGAAATGGCAAAGAGGGATCCGGATGCGCCAGCACCGGGGCCGAGGTAAACAGGTCCTTCAACCTCCCAAACGCCCTGTCCGCCTCGGCTGACCACTGCAGACGCACCGGACCCCCCTTCAAAAGAGACGTTATGGGAGCTGCCACCTGTCCAAAACCCCGGATAAACCTCCGGTAGTAATTCGCAAACCCCAAGAACTGCTGCACCTCCTTCACAGTGGTTGGCGTTTGCCAATTACGCACGGCCGACACCCGGTCTACCTCCATCTTCACCCCTGACGCAGACAACTGATAACCCAAAAAGGAGACCGACTCCTGGAAAAACAGACACTTCTCTGCCTTGACATACAGGTCGTGCTCCAACAGCCTCCGCAACACTCTGCGCACCAGGGCCACATGCTCGACTCGGGTAGGCGAGTACACGAGAATGTCATCTATGTACACGACCACCCCCTGCCCCTGCATGTCCCTGAAGATCTCATCAACGAATGATTGGAAAACTGAAGGAGCGTTCATCAACCCGTATGGCATGACAAGATACTCGTAATGGCCCGAGGTGGTACTAAAGGCTGTCTTCCATTCATCGCCCTCCCTAATGCGCACCAAGTTGTACGCGCTCCTGAGATCTAATTTAGTGAAGAAACGCGCCCCGTGCAATGACTCCGTCATGGTCGCAATCAGCGGGAGTGGATAACTGTACTTCACCGTGATCTGATTGAGACCACGGTAATCAATGCACGGGCGTAATCCTCCATCCTTTTTCTTCACAAAAAAGAAACTCGAGGACGCAGGGGAAGTGGAAGGCCGTATGTATCCTTGTCTCAGAGATTCGTCTATGTACGTCTCCATAGCTCTCTTCTCCTCCTGAGACAGAGGATACACATGGCTCCGTGGGAGCGCAGCTCCTGCCTGGAGGTCTATCGCACAATCTCCCTGCCTATGGGGAGGCAACTGCGTCGCCCTCGACTTACTGAACACAATAGCCAAATCCCCATACTCAGGGGGAACGTGCAATGCGGACACCTGGTTTGGACTCTCCACCGAGGTAGCCCCTATGGAAACGCCTAAACATCGACCCACACACTGGGCAGACCACTCCATCAGAGCCCTCTCCTGCCACGAAATAGATGGGTTATGGGTACTCAACCAGGGCATGCCCAGCACCACCGGATACGCAGGCGAGTCAATCAGAAATGAGGTGCTACCTGTGGAAAATGCACAGATATACAGAAATGTGCAACAGAGAGCTCTGGGTGAGTGGGGCGCCTACTCACCTGGAAGGACTCCCCAGTGCGGGACCTGTCGTCCTCTCCCCGAGGAGGCCATCCCCAGCACCTAGCCGCGGTGTGTCCTCCCCGACCACAGTTGGTGCAGGAGATGGACCCCCTCGTAAGCCGACCCCTCCTCTCTCTAGCGCCAGCGCCCCCGAGCTCCATGGGGCACGGCTCGGAGGCGCTGGAGGGTGAAATGGACGGACCCCCCTCGGAACGTCCGCGGGTAGCTAGCAGGGTATCCAGCCTGATGGACATGTCGACCAACTGGTCGAACGAGAGGCTGGTGTCCCTACAGGCCAGCTCCCTACGGACGTCCTCGCGTAGACTACATCTGTAGTGATCGATGAGAGCCCGCTCATTCCACCCTGCATCCGCCGCTAGGGTACGGAACTCCAAGGCGAACTCCTGGGCACTCCTCTTCCCCTGCCTGAGGCCGACCAGACGCTCCCCCGCCGCTTTCCCCTCCGGGGGATGGTCAAACACCGCCCTGAAGCGGCGGGAGAACTCTTCGTAGGTGATGGTGTTAGCGTCGATCCTCCTCCACTCTGCGTTGGCCCATTCCAACGCCTTCCCGGAAAGGCAGGAGATCAGGGCGGACACACTCTCGTGTCCCGAGGGCGCCGGGTGCACGGTGGCCAGGTAAAGCTCCACCTGGAGAAGGAATCCCTGACACCCGGCCGCGGTCCCATCATAGGCCCTCGGGAGCGAGAGTCGAACTCCTCTGGGTTCCGGAGCGGGAATGGGCTGAGTGGCCGATGGTGCGGGCAGGGAGGATGGCGGTGGAGGAGTCCCTCGGGTCTCCCAGCCTCGGATGGTGGTGATCACCTCCTGCAGTGCGGACCCCATCCGCAGGATCTGGTCATCCTGCTCACGGATCCTGTCCTCCAACGTCGCCTGTGCTGCTGCGGCTCCTGCTGATTCCATCGAGTATGGTGTGTGATTCTGTCAAGGTAGATGTAGGTGGGTGTGGGTGGAATCAGGCGCAGGACGCAGTACGTTAGTCCAACAGACTTTAGTGAGGCACAGCAAAACAAACACGAAATAAATGCCCTGAGGCAAAAGCTCCGCACGTAGGCGTAAACACAAGCGCACAAACAGGTGCGACAAAATACTCCAAAACTAAGGAGCAAACTAGCTCAACCGAGCAAACAGTAAATATCCAGCCTACCGGCACGACAGTAAAACAATCACACACAACACCTGAAAAACACAACGAGAACTAAATAGGACACTAATGACACTAAATGATAACAGGTGTGACAACAATCAGACAAAAGCAAACGAACATAGAAACATGCAACGGTGGCAGCTAGTATTCCGGAGACGACGAACGCCGAAGCCTGCCCGAGCAAGGAAGAGAGGCAGCCTCGGCCGAAACCGTGACACCACCCCAACAGATCCACGGATGACGGCAATCGCCATCGCACTGCACACTTCCCTATCCCATCTGGACAAGAGGAATACCTATGTAAGAATGCTGTTCATCGACTACAGCTCAGCCTTCAACACCATAGTGCCCTACAAGCTCATCATTAAGCTAGGGGCCCTGGGTCTGAAACCCGCCCTGTGCAACTGGGTCCTGGACTTCCTGACGGGCCGACCCCAGGTGGTGAAGGTAGGCAACAACACCTCTGCTACGCTGATCCTCAACACGGGGGCCCCACAAGGGTGCGTGCTCAGACCCCTCCTGTACTCCATCACTGCGTGGCCACGCACATCTCCAACTCAATCATCAAGTTTGCAGATGACACCATAGGGCCCTCCAAGCTCATCACTAAGCTAGGGGCCCTGGGTGGTAGGCCTGATTACCAACAACGACAAGACAGCCTACAGGGAGGAGGTGAGGGCCCTGATGGAGTGGTGCCAGGAAAGAACCTATCGCTCAATGTCAACAAAACGAAGGGGCTGATCGTGGACATCAGGAGACAGCAGAGGAAGCATGCCCCCATCCACATAGATGGGGCCTTAGTGGGCGAGGGTGAAAAGCTTCAAGTTCCTCAGCGTGCACATCACTGACAACCTGAAATGATCCAGCCACACAGACAGTGTGGTGAAGAAGGCGCAAAGACCCTAACAAACTTCTACAGATGCACCATTGAGAGCATCCTGTTGGGCTGAATCCGCCTGGTACGGCAACTGCACTGTCCTCAACCGCAAGGCTCTACAGAGGGTGGTGCGGTCAGCCCAACGCATCACCGGGGGCACACTGCCTGCCCTTCAGGATATCTACAGCACAGGAAGGCCAAGAAGATCATCAAGGCCCTTAGCCACCCGAGCCACGGCCTGTTCACCCCGCTACCATCTAGAAGGCGGAGACAGTAAAGGTGCATCAAAGCTGGGACCGAGAGACTGAAAAACAGCTTCCATCTCCAGGCCATCAGACTTTTAAATATTCACCACTAGCCGACCTCCGCCCAGTACCCCACTCTGAACTTTAGTCACTGTTACTAGCCGGCTACCACCCGGTACTCAACCCTGCACCTTAGAGACTGCTGCCCTATGTACACAGTCATCGAACACTGGTCACTTTAATAATGTTTACATACCGTTTTACCCACTTCAAATGTATATACTGTATTCTAGTCATGGCTCATCCTATATAACTGCTGCTGTACACACCTTTTCTATTCATATGCTGTCCATAATGTCAATCCACACCATCATATACATATACATTTATATTCCGGATAGTTGACATTGCTCGCTCTAATAATTATATATTTCTTATTTTTTGGGATTTGCGTGTATTGATTTGTTAGGTATTTGTATTTATTTATTTATATATTTATTAAGGATCCCCATTAGCTGCCAAGGCAGTAGCTACTCTTCCTGGGGTCCAGCAACATTAAGACAGTTATATACAATTAAAAATATTACATGACATTACATTTCATAAAATGTTTCACAACACGTTAAGTGTGTTCCCTCAGGCCACTACTCTACTACCACATAGCTACAATTCAAAATCCATGTGTACGTGTGTGTGTAGAGTGTGTGTCTTATCATGTGTATGTGTAAGAGTGTGTCTGTGCCTGTGTGCGTCTCTTCACAGCGATTCCATAAGGTGTATTTTTAACTGGTTTTTAAAATCTGATTCTACTGCTTGCATCAGTTACCATAAGACTGCTGAACAATTAATCAAATGTCCACCCGGACTATTTACATTGACACCCCTCCCCTTTGTTCTTATGCTGCTGCTGTTTATTATCTATGCATAGTCACTTTACCCCTATCTACATGTACAAATTACCTTGACTAACCTGTACCCCTGCACATTGCCTCGGTACCACCTGTATATAGCCTCGTTATTTTATGGTGTTACTTTTTATTTAATTTTTTACATTATTTAGTAAAATTTTTCTAAACTCTATTTCTTGAACTGCATTGTTGGTTAAGGGCTTGTAGGTAAGCATTTCACGGAAAGGTCTACACCTGTTGTATTCGGCGCATGTGACATAACATTTGATTTGATTTGATTTGGAATATTAGCCATGGCTCTATGTAGTACTGTGCACCTCCCATAGTCTGTTCTTGACTTGGGGATTGTGAAGAGACCTCTGGTGGCATGTCTTGTGGGGTGGGTATGCATGGGTGTACGAGCTGTGTGCTAGTAGTTTAAACAGACACCTCGGTACATTCAGCATGTCAACACCTCTTACAAAAACAAGTAGTGATGAAGTCAATCTCCCCTACATTTTGAGCCATGAGATTTACATTTATGTTAGTTCTCCGTGTACATTTAAGGGCCAGCCGTGCTGCTCAGTCCTGAGACAATTGTACTTTTCCGAGGTCCCTCTTTGTGGCACCTGACCACACGACTGAACAGTAGTCCAGGTGTGACAAAACTAGACATGCCTGTTGGACCTGCCTTGTTGATAGTGTTGTTAAAAAGGCAGAGCAGCGCTTTATTATGGGTGGACTTCTCACCTTCTTAGCTACTGTTGTATCAACATGTTTTGACCATGACAGTTTACAATCCAGGGTTACATGAAGCAGTTTAGTCACCTGAACTTGCTCAATTTCCACATTATTTATTACAAGATTTAGTTGAGGTTTAGGGTTTAGTGAATGATTTGTCCCAAATACAATGCTTTTAGTTTTCGAAATATGTAGGACTAACTTATTCCTTGCCACCCATTCTGAAACGAACTTAAGTCTAACATAAACAGCTCCCACAATCTTTTTATCATCAATTTCTCTCAGCCAATCAGTAATTTGTGTAAGTGCTGTGTTTGTTGAATGTCCTTCCCTGTAAGTGTGCTGAAAGTCTGTTAGCAAAATAGCATTGTATCTGATGAAACACAATTTTTTCCAAAAGTTTACTAAGGGTTGGTAACAGGCTGATTGGTTGGCTATTTGAGCCAGTAAAGGGGGCTTTACTATTCTTGGGTAGCATAATTACTTTTGCTTCCCTCCAGGCCTGAGGGCACACACTTTCTAGTAGGTTTAGATTGAAGATATGGCAAATAGGAGTGGCAATATCACCCACTATTGCCCTCAATAATTTTCCATCCAAGTTGTCTGACCCTGGTGGCTTGTCATGTTGATAGAAAACAATTATTTCACCTCTTCCACTCACATTACGGAATTCAAAATGACAATGCCTGTCTTTCATAATTTGATAATTTATACTTGGATGTGTAGTGTCAGCGTTTGTTGCTGGCATGTCGGGCCTACGTTTGCTAATCTTGCCAATGAAAAAAATAATTAAAGTAATTGGCAAAATCAGTGTGTTTTGTGATGAATGAGCCATCTGAGTCAATAAATGATGCAGCTGAGAGTGCCTTTTTGCCCAACATTTTATTTAAGGTGCTCCAAAGCTTTTTACTATAATTCTTTATATCATTTATCTTTGTTTCATATTATAGTTACTTCGTCTTTTTATTCAGTTTAGTCACATGATTTCTCAATTTGCAGTACGTTTGCCAATCGGTTGTGCAGCCAGACTTATTTGCCATTCCCTTTGCTTCATCCCTATCAACCATACCATTTTTCAATCCACTGGGATTTAACAGTTTTTACAGTCATTTTCTTAATGGGTGCATTCTTATTAGTAACTGGAATAAGCAATTTCATAAATGTGTCAAGTGCAGCGTCTGGTTGCTCCTCATTACACACCACAGACCAACAAATATTCTTTACATCAACATAGGAATCACTACAAAACGTATTGTATGACCTCTTATACACTATATTAGGCCCAGCCTTTGGAACTTTGGTTTTCCTAGATATGGCTACTATATTGTGATCACTACATCCGATGGATTTGGATACTGCATTAAAGAACATTTCTGCAGCATTAGTAAAGATGTGATCAATACATGTTGATGTTTTCATTCCTGTGCTGTTTGTAACTACCCTGGTTGGTTGACTGATAAACTGAACCAGGTTGGGTAGCTTGATGAAAGCATGTCAATATTTAAATCACCCAGAATATATACCTCTCTGTTGATATCACATACATTATCAAGCATTTCACACATGTTATCCTGATACTGATTGTTAGCACTTGGTGGTCTAAAGCATCTTCCCACAAGAATGGGCTTTAGGTGAGGCAGATGAACCTGTAGCCATATTACTTCAACAGTATTTAACATGAAATCCTCTCTAAGCTTTACAGGAATGTGGTTCTGAATATAAACAGCAACACCTCCACCATTGGCAATTCTGTCTTTTCTGTAGATGGTATAAGCATGTATTGGTACCACTGTATCAAAGGTATTATCTAAGTGAGTTTCAGAGATACATATGTTAACGTGGGCTATTTTTAGCACTTTTCTGGGATGCTTGATTGTTTTCATTGCTTTACTGGGAAGCTTAGCAGAGGTAGACATGCTCATGTTATTTATGTTAGTGCAAGGTGAGCTGCACACAGTGGACTTCCTATTAGGGCACACTGCCTCAGTGCTAACAGTATAACTCTGGTTCATAGGCACATGATTACTGCATACAATCGCTGTAGGATCAGCAGAGTCAGTCAGGGCAGTTAGAGGGACATACATTAGGTTACTCACACTTACATTGTGTCTACCAACGCCCCAAGGATGATGTACATTTGGTGAAGCATTATGACAACTCAGTGACACAATGGTAGGGATTAACTGAGCTGGGCTTGGGTCATTGATAAGTCATTGTCTCAACGCAGCCTTACAGGTATTACTGCACTGTTGGAGCTAGTAACATAAGCATTTCGCTAGACCCAAAATATGTGAACGCGACCAATACAATTTGATTTGAATATGAAGGAATCTCCACCACTACACCCCTTATGCTGGGTGTACACTACACGACTTTCAAAATCCTAACATCGCTGAGCCTCTCACATTAAATGACCGTCTTTCTTGTACTTTTTTGTCTTGCCAACGTAGTGGTGCACAAAGTAAACAATGTGGCACAGACGGGGGGTCACACACTACAAGATCCTTCACTTGGTCATGAGGATTCTCGATACCACCACGCTCTCTCGCAAAAACAATGATGTGATGATGTGATTAGATTGTGTAGAACGAGCTGTGGCTCAAAGCAGCCTCATGAACGTTTTCAGTCAGACATTCACGCTTGCCATACAGAGTTGAAATACCTAGCCAATAAATGTTTAATTGAATAACATTGCTTGTGAACTTCAGAGCTGTAACGATTTTGACGCTTTGGTTAAAAGGCAATTACAAATGCATACTAGTAGGCTAGTAGTAGTCATGGCTCCTGCTGGAGAGTCTACACATTCTGGGTGATGCGAAACATCATCATCTCACTGGTTTCTTCTCTGGCCAGCTCTCATTGGCTATTTCTGATCACCGTTCTCAAAACTTGTCGTTGCACATCTCACACTACAAGAGCATTGCAGATTTTGTGCCAATAAAATCAAACATGTTTTCAAATATCGGGATGTCTGGGCGTGCTCAAATACGGGATTGGTGGCCCTCAGATTGCATCACTGACCCGTTCACATTAAACAAGTGTCGGTGACGGCCTCGCGCCCCGAGTAGGCAACGACTTTGGGATTTTGTCTGGGACAGCTCCACTACCGTTCAAAAGTTTGGGGTCACTTAGAAATGTCCTTGTTTTCGAAAGAAAAGCAATTTCTTTGTCCATTAAAACAACATAAAATTGATCAGAAATACAGTGTAGACATTGTTAATGTTGTAAATGGCTATTGTAGCTGGAATCGGCTGATTTTTTATGAAATACCTACATAGACGTACAGAGGCCCGTTATCAGCAACCATCAGTCCTGTGTTCCAATGGCACGTTGTGTTTGCTAATCCAAGTTTATCATTTTAAAAGGCTAATTGATCATTAGAAAACCCTTTTGCAATTATGTTAGCACAGCTGAAAACTGTTGTGCTGATTAAAGAAGCAATACAACTGGCCTTTTTGAGACTAGTTGAGTATCTGGAGCATCAGCAATTGTGGGTTTGATTACAGGATCAAAATGGCCAGAAACAAATAACTTTCTTCTGAAACTCGTCAGTTTATTCTTGTTCTGAGAAATGAAGGCTATTCCATGCGAGAAATTGCCAAGAAACTGAAGATCTCATACAACGCTGTGTATTACTCCCTTCACAGAATAGCGCAAACTGGCTCTAACCAGAATAGAAAGAGGAGTGGGAGGCCCCAGTGCACAACTGAGCAAGAGGACAAATACATTAGATTGTCTAGTTTGAGAAACAGACACCTCACAGGTCCTCAACTGGCAGCTTCATTAAATAGTACCCGCAAAACACCAGTCTCAACGTCAACAGTGAAGAGGCGACTCCGGGATGCTGACCTTCTAGGCAGAGTTGCAAAGAAAAAGCCATATCTCAGACTGGCCAATAAAAAGAAAATATTTAGATGGGCAAAAGAACACAGACACTGGACAGAGGAAGATTGGAAAAAAGTGATAAGGACAGACGAATCGAAGTTTGAGGTGTTCGGATCACAAAGAAGAACATTTGTGAGACGCAGACCAAATGAAAAGATGCTGGAGGAGTGCTTGATGCCATCTGTCAAGCATGGTGGAAGCAATGTGATGGTCTGGGGGTGCTTTGGTGGTGGTAAAGTGGGAGATTTGTACAGGGTAAAAGGGATCTTGAAGAAGGAAGGCTATCACTCCATTTTGCAACGCCATGCCACATCCTGTAGACGGCACTTGATTGGAGCCAATTTCCTCCTACAACAGGACAATGACCCAAAGCACAGCTCCAAACTATGCAACAACTATTTAGGGAAGAAGCAGTCAGCTGGTATTCTGTCTATAATGGAGTGGCCAGCACAGTCACCGGATCTCAACCCTTTTGAGCTGTTGTGGGAGCAGCTTGACCGTATGGTACGTAAGAAGTGCCCATCAAGCCAATCCAACTTGTGGGAGGTGCTTCAGGATGCATGGGGTGAAATCTCTTCAGATTACCTCAACAAATTGACAACTAGAATGCCAAAGGTCTGCAAGGCTGTAATTGCTGCAAATGGAGGATTCTTTGACGAAAGCTAAGTTTGAAGGACACAATTATTATTTCTAACCTTGTCAATTTTATTTTACCTTTAACTAGGCAAGTCAGTTAAGAAAAAATTCTTATTTACAATGACGGCCTACACCGGCCAAACCCGGACGACGCTGGGCCAATTGTGCGCCGCCCTATGGGACTCCCAATCACGGCCGGTTGTGATACAGCCTGGAATTGAACCAGGGGGTCTGTAGTGACGCCTCAAGCACTCAGCACTCAAGCACTGAGATGCAGTGCCTTAGACCGCTGTGCCACTCGGGAGCCCTATGACTACATTTCCTATGCATTTTTCCATATTTCCTATTCAAACTCATTTCATGTATGTTTTCATGGAAAACAAGGATATTTCTAAGTGACCCCAAACTTTTGAACGGTAGTGTAAATCGGGGCCAAAATCGTATAGGGTACGCCCGGCTTTATACCTATCCTCTAGACCCATCAAAATCTGCAAACATCAAAAGAGGAAAGGGTAGGGAGCAAATTTGGTACGGCTTTCAGCCTTCCTGGTAGAATAAAGCTTAATAATAATATAATGATGCTTTAATACTGACCCTGTGTTTGGCTGCGCTGCTGAGGCTCTGGGTGTGTCTCCTCCACAGGCTGAGGGCGGTGCCCAGCGTTGCCCGTCTGCGAACGTCTGCCATCAGGCCCATGAGGCGTCGCTGCTCCCTGCCGACTCTGACGTAGTCCCTCCACTGAGAGAAGGCCACACTGAGGGAGGGACGTAGCATCCGGCCCACCACACTCACCATGACACCCTGACAAAGAGAAAGATGGAGGTAAGGGGTATAGAGAGAAGACGGATATTCTTTTACTTTTGGCATTATTTGATGTTTTGATAAAGGATGCAAGAGTGTTTGGAGATGAACACAGGATGAAATACCTTTAATCTGGGTGAGCTCTTGTGATCTGGGAGACTTTGATGCGAGAGACAGAACGTTTGGTCACCCTCTGCAAAATCAACATGGTTCTCGACCTGGATGCTGTGAGGAGAGCAGAGCAAAAGGCCTTGAAGCAGGGTCACACAATTTGTTTGTGTTTGTGTGCGTCAGTCATATTCTAACAAACACTCACCACCTTTCAAACAATGTGTGTGTGTGTGTGTATTCACCAGACTGACCAGGTCTTGAGACTGTCCAATGGGGATGAGGCCAGTAGGGGGTGACCTCTGTCCATCTGTGCTGAAGAGGAGCTGTTTGACCAATCGCTGAGCCCCGTGCCGATGTTATGCTCCGCCTCAGCAAGCTTCAGGGACAAGGAGAGGGGAGAGGTGCTGCCGAACCCTGAGGAAGAGGACGAGGAATCCAGCGCTGCCAGTCTAGTCCTGAACCTGTGCACCTTGCAGGCCTGGGAATCCCACGCCAGCTCACGCCAACGCTGCAGCGCCAATCTCACCTGCTCCCTCGCCCGGGCCACACAGTACAGTCTGAGACAGGTGGGGGGAGAGAGAGCAAGGGAGGGAAAGAGAGAAGGAGAGACGGAGCACTTTCTAAGTATACTCCAAAACAAGAAAGTGAAAAGGAAAGAAATCCACGGAGCAAGAAAAAGAGGCCAAGACGAGAGAGCAGCAGTGTGGTGGTACCTACCTGGCTAGCTGGAGCTTGCGCCTCTCCCTCCTCCAGGAGTGAAGGCTTCTCTGGAGCTGCAGGTTGTCACACAACTCCTCCAATGTGATGAGCCTGGCACCACCATACAACCTTGGCGTCACCGCCTCACTCTGCCTCATATTCCCTACAACATGTGAGATTGATCACGCACTTGCACTTTAACAGCCATGGAATTCATGAAGAACTGCTGGGTGTACAGGCTTCTGCTGCAGTCCTGCTCTGGAGCAAAAGCCTGTACACCCAGTAGCTCGACGAGCATTGAGAGTTGGCCTTCCCTTGGTGGATGTATGGGAAAGAAGAAGTGAATGACAGAAGGTTTCATTAAAGTGAAGACGCCAGGCCAACCTGTCAGTGTCCCTAGGGTCAGGCCCTTTGTTCTTCTCCTCTCCAGCAGGTGTGTGAGGAGGTGCGTGTGTAGGGACCGCAGCTCTGTGGCTCTCCTCCAGCTCTGCAGGGTGTGTGTAGCCGTCCGATCATTCCTCTCGCTGCAGTAACACACACACGCCGCCCTGCGCTCAACTACACTCCGCCAGCCACGCAGGATGCTGTGATGGGGTCACACACACAAACAATGTTGATCAATGTTACAAACTCTGAAGGCACACTTGAAACTAACTGGAGCACACTTGAATCAAAATGGAGACATTTCATTTGATATGATTTCTCTATTTGTCTATGCTCCATAGACTGACTGTGAGAGCTGTGCCCGTTGCCTTCTCTCCTGTATCTCTAGGGCCCCTTTCCTGGCCAGGACCCTGCGGTTCCAGGATGTAAACGCCTCCTGCAGTCTCCTCCACTCCAGCAGGTAGTGCCACCTCTGCACCTGTCTGTGCTCGCGTTCTGCCCGGGCAAACTCCTGGCGCCACCTCCCAAAGGCCACTGGTGAGAGGAGAGGAGATGAGGAGGCCAAAAGATATTCATCATCCCAATGACTCTAATAGACACTTAATTAGCCACTGGGCCATAATCGTGCCACTTCCGTGCAAGCCAGTGCATGCTAGTGCCAGAGAGGTTTGAAACCCAAAGACTCGACAAGGAAGACTCAGACCGACAGCAAATCAGTCAGTTGAGTCTCTTGGTTTGAAACCACTCTGGCACTACTAGCTAGCACTGAAAAGGCAAGCACAGAGTGACGGGAACTATTTTGTGTGTGAATGCCAGCTGTTTAGCACAGGGTTTTCCAAACCTTTTTTGCACACGACCCCAAATTGATACTAGAAAATGCAGGGGACCCCACTTGGAAAAATTGTATTCCCCAGCCAACACATAATAATGACATGAACGCTCATTCTTATTGTGTAAAAGGCCATTAGTTGACACTAAAAGGTTGTATTCTATACCCATTTGAAGATAAAAAACATTTCTCAGAAGATTTATATTTCAGGGGACCCCGCATGGGGTGCCGACCCCAAGTTTGGGAACCACTGGTCTAGCAGGAGAAGACAATTAACATGTTGTAGAGGTAGAGGGAGGCCCTATGCCAGTCAGTGTGAGAGTTGGGACTTGGATGTAAACAAGGCTGTCGTGGGTTTGTTTGAGGTCAGGGTATGACTTAAGAGGCGGACTCACTGACACACACACACACCACTTGCCTGCTAAAATTTGTCTGGAGAGCATCTGTTGGATCTCGACACACACACGCTGCAACCGGGCCCCATGTGTCTGCTCACGCCAGCGCTGGGCGGCCCTCCTGTGTGTGGCAGTTATATGGAGAGGGAGAGAGACCGACAGAGAGAGGGGAAGGGAGGGAGAGATAAGATCATTATTGTCACGAATTCCGCCGAGACTGCTCCTCCTCCTTGTTCGGGCAGGCTTCGGCGTTCGTCGTCTCCGGAGTACTAGCTGCTACCGTTTGATGTTCTCTATGTTTGTTTGGTTTTGTCTGATTAGTGCACCTGTTCCATATCACGTATTGATTATGTCACCTATAAGTTTCCTTTGGTTTTGTTTGTAGTTGTATGTTGTTGTCCGCCTGTCCGTTGGTGATTTGTATTCGCTCTCGTGTATGTAGTGTATTGACGCACTGTTTGCGTAATCACTTGTATTTTGTGTATTTTGCGCACAGTATGCGTAAATCGCTCGCCTCCGTTTTGTTGAGGCCCATTATTTTGTATTGTCATGTTTTGACAGTAAAGTCTGTTGGACTAAGCTTCTGTGTCCTGCGCCTGACTCCAACACCACATCCACATCAGCTCGTGACAGAACAACACACCATACAATGGAGTCAGCAGGAGCAGCGGCGGCGACCGAGTCGCTGGAGGATCGGGTCAGCTGCCAGGACGCCAGTATCCAGCAACTCGGCTCCGCCATGCAGGAGGTAATGAACACCCTGCGCCGATGGGAAAGGTGAGGCGTGCCCACACCTCCTCCTACATTACCACCACCATCGGCCAGCCCTACCAGACCAGCTCCGGAATCCAGTGGCATTTGGCTCTCGCTCCCGAGGGCGTATGATGGCACCGCAGCCGGGTGTCAGGGGTTCCTCCTGCAGGTGGAACTCTACCTGGCCACCATACACCGCCCTCATCTCCTGTCTCTCCGGCAAGGCGTTGGAGTGGGCCAACGCCGAATGGAGGGGAATAGACGCCGCCACCATCAGCTAAGCTACGCTTCAGGGCAGTTTTCGATCACCCTCCTGAGGGTAAAGCGGCGGGGGAGCGTCTGTTCCACCTCCGACAGGGGAAGAGGAGCGCACAGGAGTTCGCCCTGGATTTCTGGACTCTAGCGGCGGATGCGGGGTGGAATGAGAGGGCCCTCATCGACCACTATAGGTGTAGCCTGCGTGAGGACATTCGTCGAGAGCTGGCCTGCAGGGACACCAATCTGTCCTTCGACCAGCTAGTGGACATGCCCATTCGTCTGGATACCCTGCTGGCCACCCGCGGACGTCCCGAGATGGGGCCGTCCATTCCATCCCCCAGCACCTCCGAGCCGAGCCCAATGGAGCTCGGGGGCGCTGGCGCTAGAGAGAGAAGGAGAGAGAACCCGAGGGGGCCCGTCCCCTGCACCAGCTGTGGCCGTGGAGGACACACTGCGGCTAGGTGCTGAGGAGGGTCTCCAAGGAATCGAGGCAACAGGTTGCGCACTGGGGAGTCATTTCAGGTGAGTAGGCGCCCCACTCACCCAGAGCTCTCTGTTGTTCACTTGTGTATACCTGTGGTATTTCCTCAGGTTGCATCTCATTCCCAGCATAAGGCGCTAGTCGATTCAGGCGCAGCTGGGAATTTTATTGATCGGAAATGTTGTTCTAAGTTAGGGATTCCCCTCCTGCCCGTTGATGCACCCTTTCCTGTCCATGCCCTAGATAGCCGCCCGTTGGGATCTGGGTTGATTAGGGAGGTCACAGCGCCACTAAAGATGAAGACGCAGGGGAGTCATGAGGAGATTATTCAGTTGTACCTAATTGACTCTCCTGCGTATCCCGTGGTGCTGGGGCTTCCTTGGTTGATCACCCATGACCCCACCATTTCGTGGCAACAGAGGGCTCTCAAGGAATGGTCTGGCCAGTGTGTTAGGCGATGTTTAGGTGTTTCCGTTGGGGCTACCACGGTGGAGAGTCCGAACCAAGTGCCCGCAATGCACATTCCCCCTGAGTATGAGGATTTGGCACTCGTGTTCAGCAAGACGAGGGCGACGCGATTGCCACCTCATAGACAGGGAGATTGTGCGATAAACCTCCAGACAGGTGCGGCACTTCCGCGGAGCCATGCGTATCCCTGTCTCAAGAGGAGACGGCGGCTATGGAAACATACATAGCTGAGTCCCTGAGACAGGGAGACATACGGCCCTCCACTTCCCCTGCGTCCTCGAGTTTCTTTTTTGTGAAGAAAAAGGATGGAGGTTTGCGCCCGTGTATTGATTATCGTAGTCTCAATCAGATCACTGTGAAATACAGTTACCCTCTACCTCTGATTGTGAGTATGACTGAATCATTACGCGGAGCGCGTTTCTTCACAAAACTGGATCTCAGGAGCGCTTATAACTTGGTGCGCATTAGGGAGGGAGATGAATGGAAGACGGCATTTGTACCACCTCAGGTCATTATGAGTATCTTGTCATGCCATACGGGTTAATGAATGCTCCTTCAGTCTTCCAATCATTTGTGGACGAGATCTTCCGGGACCTGCATGGGCAGGGAGTGGTAGTGTACATTGACGACATCCTAGTGTACTCTGCTACCCGAGCCGAGCATGTAGCCCTGGTGCGCCGAGTGTTGGGTAGGCTGTTGGAGCATGATCTGTATGTCAAGGCAGAGAAATGTCTGTTTTTCCAGGAGTCCATCTCCTTCTTGGGTCATCGGTTGTCCGCGTCAGGGGTGAAGATGGAGGTTGACCGGGTGTCAGCCGTGCGTAACTGGCAAACCCCAACCACTGTTAAAGAGGTGCAGCAGTTTTGGGGTTTTGCCAATTACTACCGGAGGTTTATCCGGGGTTTTGGACAGGTAGCAGCTCCCATTACTTCCCTGTTGAAGGGGGGCTCGGTGCGTTTGCAGTGGTCGGCTGAAGCGGACAGGGCGTTTTGTAAACTGAAGGACCTGTTCACTTCGGCTCCGGTGCTGGCGCACCCGGATCCCACTTTAGCGTTCCAGGTAGAGGTGGACGCGTCAGAGGCCGGTATTGGGGCAGTCCTGTCGCAACGCTCCGGCACGCCTCCTAAGCTCCGTCCCTGCGCTTTTTATTCTAAAAAGCTCAGCCCGGCGGAGCGTAATTATGACGTAGGGGACAGGGAGCTGTTAGCCGTGGTTCAAGCCCTAAAGGTGTGGAGGCATTGGCTTGAGGGGGCTCAACACCCTTTTCTCATTCTGACTGACCATCGTAACCTGGAGTACATCCGGGCAGCTAGGAGATTGAACCCTCATCAGGCTAGGTGGAACATGTTCCTGACCCGGTTTGTTTTTAAGATCACTTACATCCCAGGGTCCCAGAACGGTAAGGCAGACACCCTGTCCCGGCAGTATGACACAGAGGAGAGGTCCATTGAGCCCACACCCATACTGCCGGAGTCTTGTCTGGTGGCACCGGTGGTATGGGAGGTCGATGCGGAAATTGAGTGGGCGTTACGCACCGACCCTACTCCCCCAGAGTGTCCAGTGGGTCGGACGTACGTGCCGCTCGAGGTCCGTGATCGTCTCATCTATTGGGCTCATACGTCACCCTCCTCTGGACATCCAGGTATTGGCCGGACAGTGCACTGCCTTAGTGTTAAGTACTGGTGGCCAACATTGGCTAGGGACGTGAGGGTTTATGTCTCCTCCTGCTCGGTGTGCGCTCAGTGTAAGGCGCCTAGACACCTGCCCAGGGGGAAGTTACAACCCCTGCCCGTTCCACAACGGCCGTGGTCTCACCTCTCGGTGGACTTTGTTATGGACCTTCCCCCCTCTCAGGGGAACGCCACTATTCTGGTCGTTGTGGATCGGTTCTCTAAGGCCTGTCGTCTCATTCCTATGCCGGGTCTCCCTACTGCCCTACAGACCGCTGAGGCTTTGTTCACCCACGTCTTCCGGCACTACGGGGTTCCCGAGGATATAGTGTCTGATCGGGGTCCCCAATTCACCTCTAGAGTCTGGAGGGCGTTCATGGAACGCTTGGGGGTCTCGGTTAGCCTTACCTCGGGTTACCACCCTGAGAGTAATGGGCAGGTGGAGAGAGTGAACCAGGATGTGGGTAGGTTTCTGAGATCCTATTGCCAGGGCCGGCCGGAGGAGTGGTCGGGGTATATCCCCTGGGCAGAGATGGCTCAGAACTCTCTTCGCCACTCCTCTACTAACCTGACCCCTTTTCAGTGTGTGTTAGGTTATCAGCCGGTTCTGGCACCATGGCATCAGAGCCAGATCGAGGCTCCTGCGGTGGATGAGTGGTTTCGGCGCTCGGAAGAAACGTGGAACGGTGCACATGTACATCTGCAGCGGGCCATCCGCAGGCAGAAGGCGAGCGCCGATCTCCACTGCAGTGAGGGTCCAGTCTACGCCCCTGGAGATCGAGTCTGGCTCTCGACTCGAAACCTGCCCCTTCGCCTGCCCTGCCGGAAGCTTGGCCGGCGGTTTGTGGGGCCATTTAAAGTCCTGAGGAAATTGAACGAGGTGTGTTACAAGTTGCAACAGCCTAATGACTATCACATTAACCCCTCGTTCCATGTGTCTCTCCTCAGGCCGGTGGTAGCTGGTCCACTCCAAGAGAGTGAGATAAGAGAGACCCCTCCGCCCCCACTGGACATCGAGGGGGCTCTGGCGTACTCAGTCCGGTCCATCGTGGATTCGAGACGTCGGATGGGGGGTCTACAATATCTCGTGGAGTGGGAGGGGTACGGTCCGGAGGAACGGTGCTGGGTGCATAGGAGGGACATTTTAGATCCATCCCTCCTGACTGAGTTCCACCGTAGTCATCCTACGCGCCCTGCTCCACGTCCTCCTGGCCGTCCCCGAGGCCGGAGTCGGCGTCAAGGGGGGGGGGGGTACTGTCACGAATTCCGCCGAGACTGCTCCTCCTCCTTGTTCGGGCAGGCTTCGGCGTTCGTCGTCTCCGGAGTACTAGCTGCTACCGTTTGATGTTCTCTATGTTTGTTTGGTTTTGTCTGATTAGTGCACCTGTTCCATATCACGTATTGATTATGTCACCTATAAGTTTCCTTTGGTTTTGTTTGTAGTTGTGTGTTGTTGTCCGCTTGTCCGTTGGTGATTTGTATTCGCTCTCGTGTATGTAGTGTATTGACGCACTGTTTGCGTAATCACTTGTATTTTGTGTATTTTGCGCACAGTATGCGTAATCGCTCGCCTCCGTTTTGTTGAGGCCCGTTATTTTGTATTGTCGTGTTTTGACAGTAAAGTCTGTTGGACTAAGCTTCTGTGTCCTGCGCCTGACTCCAACACCACATCCACATCAGCTCGTGACAATTATTCTTGGATCTGTACAGTATGTGTTAATATTGTTGAGTTTGAGGTATTAAAATGTCAATCCTATACATAGAATGGTAGGATCAATTACTGAACAAAAACCTAAACGCAACATGTAAAGTGTTGGTCCCATGTTCCATGACCTGAAATAAAAGATCCCAGAACTTTTCCATATGCACAAAAAGCTTATTTCTCTCAAATGTTGTGCACAAATGTGTTTACATCCCTGATAGTGAGCATTTCTCCTTTACATAAGCTGCCTCCAACGCCGTTTTAAAGAATTTGGCATTACGTCCAAATCAGCCTCACAACCGCAGACCATGTATAACCACGCCAGCCCAGGACCTCCACATCTGGCTTCTTTATCTGCGGGATCGTCTGAGACCAGCTACCCGGACACTGATGAAACTTAGTATTTCTGTCTGTAATAAAGCCCTTTTGTGGGGAAAAACTCATTCTGATTGGCTTGGCCTGGCTCCCCAGTGGGTGGGCCTGGCTCCCAAGTGGGTGGCAGCGCCACCTTCCCAGTCATGTGAAATCCATAGATTAGGGCCTAATGAATTTATTTCAATTGACTGATTTCCTTATATGAAATGTAACTCTGTAAAATCATGAAAATTGTTGCACGTTGTGTTTATTTTTGTTCGGTATATCAGTTGAGGACATAAGCTGGAAGATCTTCATAGAATATTAATGGGCCATTTCCAGTTGAAAATAAATTGAATTTCAGTTTGTCTCCTGGTCCATTCTAGCATGGCCATTTAGTGACTCCAAGGCCATCACTACTGTAACCTAGCCCTATGGCCATCGCTATTTGGCCGCACTAGTAGGGTTATGACCTGACGATGTGTTGCAGCCTATCCCTCTGTCGTCTTCTCTGTTCTGCTCTCTCTTGCCACAGCAGGAGGCTGTGCTGCAGTAGGCTCTTCCTGTGGAAGCCAGCACTCTGATTGGCCCTGGCAGATCGCTCCTCCTCCCTCTGTGTGGCCCGGGCCGCCCACACGCTCCAGGCTGCAGCCAGGCAGTACGCCCTGGGTAAGAGCAGGGGTGTATTCAATTTCATGGAACGTTCTTATCATTGCAGGTAGAAATGTAATGTGTAGAGCTGACATGACCCACAGTTTTACATGACAAACACTCATACCTGATCTACACAATACATTTCTACCTGAACATTGTAACATTGCACCCTCCTGAACAGACAACAACACTAGGCTAAACTCAGGAGATGACCACACAGTACCATGGGATTGAAGTTGGAATTTATCATTGTATAGTTAAATACAACTATGTCCCCTCAGGATCCACTAAGGGCTCTATTAAATCAGATCCAATTAGCCGACATCCCCATAGCGGTTGTTTTGGCTATGTCAGAGGTGGAACTGTGTTAGAGCTGTCAAATCCACAAGTGGCTCCCGGCTTTATATCTAAAGCGGACATTACCATTGGCTGCACAGAGTCGCATTAAGAGAGATCCCATGCAGCCATGTTTACAAGTTTGAACACTGGAATGTGAGATGTAATCTACACCTCGATTAGGCTGATAGAAGTCCTCATCATTTTGTTTAATGATTTTAAATTTGAATGTCATTATATCTATTTGGCCTACACTTTCTCCCTCTGAACTAACGCGAGTGGGACGGATGTTGCTTTGTGATAATGATCAAGAGCAGCTGCTCACCGATTTGACAGCACCAACGCAGTTCCACCTCGGCTCCGAAACCGGCAAAACATAAACTATGTGGGTGTCGGCTATCGCCGGTTAACACTTAATCTGATTGAATCTAGGCCTAAGACTGTAACAACACAAACTACTATCAATAACGGTCACTTTACCTGTGCTGTTGTGTGGCCAGACGTGCTGTGGCCCAGGCTGCTCTCCACACGGTGTAGGCCCGACTCTGCAGCCTGTGGTCCCAGTGGAGGGCTGCCCTCTGGGCTTGCAGCGCCCCCGCCTGCAACCTCACACCAGCCTGCCTCCACACCAGCCAGTGCTTACACAGCAGAGTCAGACTGGTATGGGACAAACACAGCAAAATGTTACAGGGCCCAAGTCTTTGAGGTTGTTATTACAGATGTTTGTGCATTCAGTTCACATGTTTTGTTCACACGTTCAGGGGTACATGCTGTAGGGCATCTCTCCCATACACAGTCGAGTGACATTGCCCTAGATACTGAGGTCAATTGTGGGCCATTCCATGGTAACAGAATGACGATGAGACTCTGATGTTTTAAAATGTATGCCAAACAAAAACCATTGATTACAAAGTTAAACAAACCATACATTTCTATAAACAAGGACTACTTTCAACAATTTCCACAGAACATTTGACAAAAACACATTTACTTGAAGAACAGTGCAGATGTAAAGTTTTGTAACAGAATGGCGGTAAACTCTCCCTCAGTTTTTTTGTGACCAAGTTGTCACAAACTCTTAAATATCTATTCTGAATTAAGATTCAAAGAAGTCTGCAGAAAGAATGGGTTGTCAGTTATGATATGACACCTTGAGTTTGAAAAATGTTATTTTGGTTATTGAACTACAGTAAGTGAAGTGGATTAACACTTGATAACAGAATGACATCATGGGTCCCCTGATCTGTACTATACAGAAATACATAATTATGGATATGTGATGTATTCATTGTGATGTATCCTGAATAGGTACACAAAGGTATGAAAATGCAATATCCTCCTTTGCAAGGTTGGGTATTATTCTACACATTGCCTATTATTCTAATGAGCTCCCCCCCAAACAAGACCAAATATGGTTGGTACAGACCGGAAGAGCTCTGTACCCCACCCGAGCCCAACAGGCCCCAACATTATACATCGAGTTAGGGCCGGGTAAGGCCTGTTTTTCATCAATAACTAGGGTATGGGAAGGGCTCGGATATCACTAAATTGATCACTAACATTTTGAAGCTGAGCCATTTGCTCGTGGTCTGCTGCGCAGTACAGTCATATTTAACTAAGATCATAACATTGTGTCAGAAGTGCTTCAACCTTGTCAAATATAAAACAGGGGAGATTAGTTCAGAAAATAATTATGTTCCTTGAGTTTTGTCGGAGTTTAGAGAGACGAAAAGTAGCTAACAGCTAACTGCTCTCTCATGTCTCTTCATTGAGCAGAGCAGCCCAAGCGGAGCCGTTGCTATGGACACTCAGAATCGGAGCCGCCATTAGCAGAGCAAGCTGCGTGCAGGGTGTGAGTGACAGACAGAGAAGAGCAGCTAATGGATTTACTAACAGAGGAAATTATTTCTGATTATGGGTTTCGGGCACGGCCGGGCCTTAAATTTGGCAGAAGCAATAGGGTAGGGCCTGAATGTCGCAGGCACGGATAGGGCTTACAATTCATGCCCGTGCAGGGCTCTATGGACCGGACCAAATCTGAACCGATCATAGATGTCTGTTTCACAAGTATGGACATCACAGTACAGCAAAGTACAGTACAGCACAGCAGAGTAGAGTAGAGTTCAGTACAGTGCATTATACTGTACTCTACTAGTGTGCTCTACTGTTCTGTACAATACTGTGATGTACAGTACTGTACTAAACTAAAGTACAATACTGTACTGACCTATACTCTACTTTTCTTTAATGTACTGTAAACTCTACAGTACTGTCTTGTACTGACCTATACTCTACTCTACTTTTCTTTACTGTACTGTCCAAACATAGACGTCTAAATTTCAACTACTTTTCAACGTCCACGGACGTCCGGTGCTCAGTAGTTGAGGACGCAGTGGTTACAGTAAATGGAAAGAGAGGGGGCTAATGGGTAGGTGTTGGTAAGTGCCGGTAGAGGTGACATTAACTGGAGAGAGAAGAGAGAGCGAGAGAAAGAAAGAGAGGGAGGGAGAGAGAGAGGGAGGGGTTGTCCAGACTGTTTCACAATTATGAGCTATACATAACAGTATGCCAATGGAAGGGAGGACAGTAGCAGTTGACCCAACTGTGGTTTGTGACTACTATCATTTCTCCTTTTAGCCAATTCAATTGGAGTCATTATGATACAGATTTTTCAGCATTCTGTTAAGGATTATGTAACAGTGACAAGTTTTAATCACTTAATAAATCATAATATTGTTATCAGTAAAAACACTATAACCAATTGGTAAATCTACCTTTACTTACTTAGAAAATATCTTAAAGATAAATTAAATATGACATTTTAGTCATTTAGAAGACGAATATAAATGTTTATATTAGTTGGCAAGGGTCTTTAACTAACAATAATATTGTGTTTTGATTAATTTCTAATACCTTTTAACACATTTTCCTGGTAGATGTTTTCTAAGACCCCTTTTCCATCTGTTTAACCAGAAAAAAGGCCTTTGCTTATTCACAATTTTAGGATGGAAAATGGTTGAAAAATTGATATATCCCTTAATTTATCAAAGATATAAACTCAGCTTTCATTTCACACCAAATTCGATGTGCTCCTATGAACTTCACATGTTGGTGCTCCTTTTACATGGAAATGGCCTTGTACCCCCCCGATTGGATTTGCAAAAGGTAAAGGAATTTTTGTTGTTGATTTTATGTTGAATTCACGTTGAACTGACATCTGTGCCCAGTGGATGGTTGTGTGTCTGTCTTACTGGTAGTGTATGAGCGATGCTCTGCCGAGCTGCATGCCCTGGATGTGGCTCCTCCATGCGCAGTAGGCCGTCCTCAGGACCAGGGTGTCACTGGGCTGGGTCAGTCTCCTCAGCAAGCAATGCACATCCCCGATGTCACCCCGCACAGAGCCAGGGCTCACGTTGAGACAATGCCTCTGTTCCACACACCTCCTCCACTGTAAGAGGAGGAGGAGTAAGTAACAGTTTGCATGAACTGTATGTTCATGAAGATTACATTACTGTATGTTGTTCGTAGCATACATTACACATACGGTGCATTCGGAAAGTATTCAGACCCCTTGACTTTTTCCACATTGTTACGTTACAGCCTTATTCTAAAATTGATTAACCACTTGGGCTCCCGAGTGGTGCAGTGGTCTAAGGCACTGCATCTCAGTGCTTGAGGCGTCACTACAGACCCCCTGGTTCGATTCCAGGCTGTATCACAACCGGCCGTGATTGGGAGTTCCACTGGGCGGCGCACAATTGGCCCAGCGTCGTCCGGGTTTGGCCGGTGTAGGCCGTCATTGTAAATAAGAATTTGTTCTTAACTGACTTGCCTAGTTAAATAAAGGTAAAATAAAAATAAAATTGTTTTTCCCCCTCATCAATCTACATACAATACCCCATAATGACAAAGCAAAAACAAATGTATTAAAAATTAAAAACGGATATCACATAAGACCCTTTCCTCAGTACTTTGTTGAAGCACCTTTGGCAATGATTACAGCCTCAAGTCTTTTTGGGTATGACGTTACAAGCTTGGCACACCTGTATTTGGGGAGTTTCTCCCATTCTTCTCTGCAGATCCTCTCAAGCTCTGTCAGGTTGGATGGGGAGTGTCGCTGCACAGCTATTTTCAGGTCTCTCCAGAGATGTTAGATCGGGTTTAAGTCCGGGCTCTGGCTGGGCCACTCAAGGACATTCAGAGACTTGTCCCGAAGCCACTGCTGCGTTGTCTTGGCTGTGTGCTTAGGGTCATTGTCTTGTTGGAAGGTGAACCTTTGCCCCAGTCTGAGGTCCTGAGCGCTCTGGAGCAGGTTTTCATCAAGGATCTCTCTGTACTTTGCTCTGTTCATCCTTCCCTCAATCCTGACTAGTCTCCCAGTCCCTGCTGCTGAAAAACATCCCCACAGCACGATGCTGCCACCACCATGCTTCACCCTAGAGATGGTGCCAGGTTTCCTCCAGATGTGACGTTTGGCATCCAGGCCAAAGAGTTCAATATTGGTTTCATCAGACCAGATAATCTTGTTTCTCATGGTCTGAAAGTCCTTTAGGTGCCTTTTGGCAAACTCCAAGCGGGCTGTCAAGTGCCTTTTACTGAGGAGTGGCTTCTGGCTGGCCACTCTACATTTACATTTACATTTTAGTCATTTAGCAGACGCTCTTAACCAGAGCGACTTACAGGAGCAATTAGGGTTAAGTGCCTTGCTCAAGGGCACATTAACGTCATTTAGCAGACGCTCTTAGCCAGAGCGACTCACAAATTGGTGCGTTCACCCTATAGCCAGTGGGATAACCACTTTACAATTTGGGGGGGGGGGGGGGGGGGGGGGGGTTAGAAGGAATACTTTATCCTATCCCAGGTATTCCTTAAAGAGGTGGGGTTTCAAATGTCTCCGGAAGGTGGTGAGTGACTCCGCTGTCCTGGCGTCGTGAGGGAGCTTGTTCCACCATTGGGGTGCCAGAGCAGCGAACAGTTTTGACTGGGCTGAGCGGGAGCTGTGCTTCCGCAGAGGAAGGGGAGCCAGCAGGCCAGAGGTGGATGAACGCAATGTCCTCGTTTGGGTGTAGGGACTGATCAGAGCCTGAAGGTACAGAGGTGCCGTTCCCCTCACTGCTCCATAGGCAAGCACCATGGTCTTGTAGCGGATGCGAGCTTCAACTGGAAGCCAGTGGAGTGTGCGGAGGAGGGGGGTGACGTGAGAGAACTTGGGAAGGTTGAACACCAGACGGGCTGCGGCATTCTGGATGAGTTGTAGGGGTTTAATGGCACAGGCAGGGAGCCCAGCCAACAGCGAGTTGCAGTAGTCCAGACGGGAGATGACAAGTGCCTGGACCAGGACCTGCGCCGCTTCCTGTGTAAGGCAGGGTCGCACTCTCCGCACTCTCCGAACTCTACCATAAAGGCCTGATTGGTGGAGTGCTGCAGATATGGTTGTCCTTCGGGAAGGTTCTCCCATCTCCACAGAGGAACTCTGGAGCTCTGTCAGAGTGACCATCAGGTTCTTGGTTACCTCCCTGACCAAGGCCATTATCTCCCCTGATTGCTCAGTTTGGCCGGGCGGCCAGCCCTAGAAAGAGTCTTGGTGGTTCCAAACTTCTTCCATTTAAGAATGATGGAGGCCACTGTGTTCTTGGGGACCTTCAATGCTGCAGAAATGTTTTGGTACCCTTCCCAAGATCTGTGCCTCGACACAGACCTGTCTCAGTGCTCTACGTACAATTCCTTTGACCTCATGGCTTGGTTTTTGCTAGGACATGCACTGTCAACTGTGGGACCTTATATAGCCAGGGGTGTGCCTTTCCAAATCATGTCCAATCAATTGAATTTACCACAAGTGGACTCCCATCAAGTTGTAGAAACATCTCAAGGATGATCAATGGAAACAGGATGCACCTGAGCTCAATTTCAAGTTTCATAGCAAAGGGTCTGAATATTTATGTAAATAAGGTATTCCTGTTTTTTATTTTTAATAAAAGTGCAAACATTTCTAAAAACCTGTTTTCATTTTGTCATCATGGGGTATTGTGTGTAGATTAATGAAGATTTTTATTTATTTAATCAATTTTAGAATAAGGCTGTAACGTAACAAAATGTGGAAAAAGTCAATGGTACAGAATACTTTCCGAATGCACTTTATGTCAGTTATGATAAATTAATATTCTCATACAAGCATACATTAAGGTTGGCTAGTTAGCTATCCCAGATAATAGCCATGGTTTGTTTCCATGCAATCTTGTCCACCAGCTGGCACTCTGCGGTAGCAATTGAGCCTGGGGACGAGGTTAGTTTCCATGTAACATGGAGTTGAGCACAATGTCCTCAGGAGACATGTCATGTTTGTTATTGAGCTCTGCTGTGTGGAAATCAGAGAAAACACCAAACAGACATTCTGCCCCGGCAACAACAGCACACTGTCCTCTGTTACATAGGTGGGTGCCTCACATTGGTGGTGGATGGGGTGTCTTACCCTGATACAATGTAAAGTCTAAGGACTAGTGTAAATCTCAACATAAACACCATGCACTCTTCATAGGGCCAGGAGTTCATCGTGACCATGTGACATGACCAGGAATAACTCTGGGTCCTAGTTATGGTTATGGCTAGGAGTTTTTGGCTAGGAGTTTTTCCTGATTAGGTTACATGGTGGGGAAAACCCTCTGGCCCTAGTAAGAATTGTCTGGGTGCCAGTCTGCTTCTGCTCTCTTGCCAACTCCTTATGGAATTGTAATACAATTGAAGGAGTTGGCAAGAGAGCAGAGAGACTGGCACCCAGGCTGAATATCACTGCTGACCCGATGGAAACAGTGGGCGAGGGTCAGGGCGTCCGTCCTCCTGGCAAGGGTGTCCGTCTGGGCACGGCGGATCACCACAGCCCACCTCAGGGCAGAGAGGCCGGTCCTCAGTAAGCGTCTCCGGTGCTGGAGTCTGGCCCATGTGTGTGACTTCCACTGCTGGTCCCATGTCCTGAAGCAGCGCAACTGCAATCTGAATCTGTAGAGCGCCAGCCACCTGCTACAAGTACATTCCATACAAGTTTATTAGACACAACCCTCAGGAGCAGTTAAGAGGTACAAACATCACAATACCACAATGCATCCCCCACCTCCACACAATACCTATACACTTGAGAGGTGTTGCTGTTGAACAGATGTTCACCAAAAGTAACAGGGTTGGGTTTAATTCTTTCTACAAAGTTTGGCTGGTTGTTCATTTTTTTCCAAAACGTTAAATTTACATTGCCGTCCTAAATAGGCAGAGTTCAAATGGAATTGACACCTGTCCTGCACCTCAATGTTTTTTTGTGTGCTTTTTTTCACCCAATATTTTGTGTTAGGTGTCTGAGTGATCGCTAGTGACTTGTTATTTTTGCAGATATTTGACCTACGGAGTCCCATAATCCTCTTTACCTGTCCTCTATTGTCTCCACAAGACTGGGGCTATGAATCTCTACTGCGTCAATAGGCTGCCCAAACAAAAGAAAGGTGTTAGAGTGCCCAGGGCCATGTTCTTATGTTACACCACACACACACTGGACGCAGCCAGCCTGTAATGACACACACACTCATGCATGTATGCACACTCACACCCATATAAATAGACATACACATGCACATGCACACACACACTCAGCAAAGGTGCTTAAGTGTGTCAACATACCATAGGCAAGGACTGATGAACTGCAGACAGAGCTCTTTCACCAAGAAATTCACCACTGGCATCTCCTGTCAACATATGCAATGTTACCGATGTGCCTGTGTGTGTTTGAACTAATGGGTCAATCTGACATTGCCTTTCAGGAGTAGTTGACCCAGGAGTTCTTCTGTTAGGGCCTCTCTCTGTGCCTCCATAGCCATCTCTGTTGTCTTGGCTTGGCACATTCGGAGTGCTTCTCTTCAGGTGAGCTGCCCCCTCTATGTCCGCAAGGGTCAGTTGAGCCAAATTCTCCTTGATTGCAAGTCTTTCTTCCCACAAGAGAGAATGTGACACAGCTGGATTACTTGTTTTGACTCTAGGCACCTCAAACAAATCCTCCACCCCTTTTAGAGTAGGGTAAAAACTATGCACAGTGTCCACTGAACATGACTTAGCTTGACCTGAGAGTTCATTGGACCATTTGGTATTATGCTCAGGGTACGCCACCTCTGTGCTGTTCTGTCTACCGCTGAAGCTATACTGAGAGAGGCTTGCAGGTAAAAAGTACTCATTACTTGGGAAATCTGAGCCACACATGGCCGACGCAAAAACATCAGTCTTCTTTTCTGCCTTTCTTTCAGCTTTCCTCCCTGGTTCAATGTGTGCCTTCACTAATACACTAGCAGAATGGATGTTTGTTGATTGTTGTCCAGCATTCTTTGCGATTTCGCTACGAGAATGGAGTTCGGAGAACTCGGTTTCCCTGTTGGCCTTATATGGACTTGTTGAGGAACCATCCTTGCTGGTAGAACACCTTCTGCCCGCTTTGTGACAGTGGATGATGGAGCATGACATTTTTGCACTGCAAGAGATAGAGGGCTTAGGGCCATGAGATGTGTTATCTAAAGGAGATTCAAGATTCACAGGAGATAAGGCAAAGTCTCCAGATGTATTCAGTGCCTGGGGGAGTAGGCCTAGATCCACAAATGATAAGCCGATCTCCAGGTCCAACATAGACCTATGCAAGCTCGCAGATGTCCAAGAGGACTCTAGTAGATCCTGGAATGTTGACAAGTTTTCATTCTGCTTCGGACAGGCAGGCTTTACATTGTGGACTTCGATAGGTTCCCTCTGACGCCTGTCTAGCAAGTCGGGGACTTCAGGGTAGAAAGGAGCATCTCCGGGAAAGTTAGAACCGCTGTTGCATTTTTGGACAAAAGAGACACATTCTCTCTCCTCTTGCTGTTGACGTCGCCTGCCCCATTTCCCAACCCAATCGACACACTTGCCACCATCACCTCGACCCACTATTGAGCCATAAGGATGACCAGAGCTCAATGATGCACCCCCTTGTAACCTAATAGGAACACTGATATCCCTGTCAGTCAAATTGGCCTCTGATTCTTTCTCCTCACTTCCCTGATAGGCCAACTTCCCAAGCTTGGCACTCCAAGTGGGACCACTTTCTGTTAAGTCAGTGTGTCTGTCCAGAACCTCATCAGAGACACTTAAGTAGGGAGGCCTGTCTTCGTTGAGAGTAGAAAGGAGGTCTAGTAGCTGGTCCACATCATTCTCCCCACAGACAGACAGGTTGCTTTGGACCAGGGGCCTCCTGGGCACGTACTTTCTTTGAGACCATCCCCCAGACTGCTTCCCCTGACCTCTCTGGGAATGCCAAGCCATTCTGAAATGTGGAGCAGAACATCAGACCTAATTGCATTATTTATCCATTTACATACTAGGCAGCCTATCGTTTGGGCCAAACATTTATTGAATAAAGTATTATATTTAAATACCAAGTTTGTGGACATAATGTCCATTTGAAAGAAATTATAAAGGTCTAGGTTTCTTACCATAAACTGTCATCCATTCAGCGTGCGTTCACTGTTCTGTTGCCTTAACAGCACTAATTGGCTGCTGCCGCCTGGTGAACACATGGCACCCCAACTAAGCGGATCAGAGGCAGATTAAAAAGACAGACTACACACTTGTAAATTGGCTGGGACTTCCTATATCAACTGTCTACACATGTCAACTTGCCGCAAAATAGTTAAATTGACAAAGTGGAAAGTGCATGAGCATATCAAAGCAAATAGCTAGCTAACTGCTGCTAGCTGGCTACCTTGGTTACAGTGTGCAGCTGGCTAATTTAACGTTAGCCACCGGTAAATGACCGGTGGTAGAACGCTCACATTTATTTAACTAAATTAGTTAACGTATTATCGTTTGGTTTGTTTTCCAGACCGGTTCAGAATACAATTTCATGAAATAACCATTTAAAGCCAATTTTCTGATTTCCACTGACCTGAGCCAACTTGCTGTCTGCAGCAAGTCAGTAGAGGATGTAGGCTGGAGCTAATACGTCACTGATCCATTAGAACAGCCATAATGTAAACAAACATTATAGTCACCACTTTATCAATGAAACAAGACACATAAATAATTGCACAGTTGTTTATTACAAAAGTTGCATAGTTGATTCATATTTTATTAAGTTTTAATTTAGATAAATTAGACTGATACAATCCAAACATCATTCATATGCAAACCATTTCAAAATTAATGATTGCTCAATATAGTGCACTGCATTATGCATTCCCATAAAAAAATACACACACAAATTATTCCAGTGTGTATCCATGATACAGAATGAAAGGGCTGAGGACAGAGCTGTACAGATCTTTACAATAATATTCTGCAACATTACGAAAACAATTTGAAATGCTTTATCCATTTTGTTTCACACTGGAGATATCTTGATACAGAGTTTTCAGTAATATCTGAATCAAGGGCCCAAAATAAGATCTCCGGGCATTCTCTGAAGTGAGCTGCTATTCGGACGTAACTTGAACAGGGATAGCTAAACTCTAAGAAAGACACAGTTGTGTTTAACGATTCAACAGTTCAATGTGGCGATCCAGTCATTTAGGAAGTGAAGCCATGTAATAAAAGCCACGCTAGTGGTTCTGGATCTTCGGCTAATAGTTTCTCAGGTAGACTAGTCGAGGAGGCTGGAACTTCTCACGACACAAAGGGCACTCTGTCTGTGGAGAGAGAACAATAGCGATGCATTGCATTTATAGCTTTTAACTTGGTTTCATAGTACCTGACATGCTAGCTAGGTGGAATATTTGTCATTCTTTATACCCCTCCAGTCCTGTCAGACCTACACAAGTGCCTACGGGTTAGAGGTAGTTTCTGGACTGTGCCACTTTTATAGTAGACATACCCCCTTAAAAGAGTGTACGTGGTGTTTCCCCACATAATTAAATAGAACAGTAGTCATTTAATGTATCTATGGTCTCACCTTGGTGTTACACCACTCTGTGATGCACTCCCAGCAGAACAGGTGGCCACATGGGGTAGAGGTCGAGTGCCTCCTCTCCTCTAGGCACAGGATACAGCGAGAGGCACGGGGTGAGTTGGTCTCCTCTACAGACTGGGACCTGGACACACACACACATATGGGTTAACTGTAACACATGTATATGCTAAATTAATATGCATACCTCAATAATCACATTGAAAAGGATGCATGGGGCAAATTGTATCCATATTGCATCATTCTAATGTCCCCATAAACACTTCTGTAACATCTACTATTCTTCCTACAGTGTACCTGGAAGGCAGGTTCCTGTGTTGTCTCCACTCCTGCCGGGCTCGCTGTCTCTGCCGGTGGATGTTGAGCTGCAGGGCCAGCGTGAGGGCCAGCTGCAGCAGGGAGACCACGCCCAGGAGCCTGTAACTGCTCTGGATGGCCTCGTCATCCCCTGTCATGCCACACACCCGCAGCTAACCGTCCGGGGAAAGAATGGTGAGAAATGGCATGCTGAAGCATACACTAGTAACACTGAGACATGGGTCATATTCATTAGGCCACACAGTAGCAAAACATTTTGCAACAGAAAACAAATGCGCTTGAGGGATTACCTGAACTTGCAAAAATACATTTTTGTTTATATTTTCCATTGAAACAACTTTTGCTACGGTGTGCACTACTGAATGGAGAAAAACAGCCCTTTGAGGCCTTGCTTCCCTGGCAACTGCTTAGGTCCTGCCCACCATGGGTAAAGAAAAAGGAATCTAATTGAAACTTTCAATTTAGTGCTGTGTTAAATGGCTAAAAATGTAAAATTTTCATACAATCATGTATTCTATCTATAACCGAGTTGATGTCTGACGTATGATCTATGAGCTACCATGTCGAATTGCCAAAACAAATCACTTTTACCACTTATTACAAGCTACGAAGCAAAGGTGGTGAAACGCTAATTCAATACACCAACTGCATGCGGTATGGTGTCCTGTGCCACTGAAAAAACAGACAAGTTTGGTGGGCTCATATCTAGTGTGAGTGGGAACCTGGTGTGAACATTACCAAATGCGTTTGCATTTCTGTATTTTATTTGAGATAAACTAAAAAGAGCTATAACTTTCGTGAAGTGTCATGCTGTAGTTGAGGCAAGGCAAGCAGTGTCAGTTTATCAACATAAATCAGAAATATTGTTGAGAAAACGACATCACCACTGTGTGTAATTAAAAGACTTGCGCCAACTAGTTGTCATCGATAACAGTCAGGTTTGAATAACTGGTTTTACGGTCAGGACGGACTGCATTACCAAAAGTCTGGGAGTGACTCAAGCTGCTTAGCTAGCTAAGGATTTTGAATGTGACAAGCTAGCTATTTTCCAACCCAGGCATTAGGTTGATAACCCAGCTAAGCTAGCTAGCTAGTTATACATCTAGTCGGAATACTACTTTTTGGCTTGTTTGTCGATCTGTAATGCTCGCTAGCTATCCAATTCCAACCTGCCTGGCTGCACACGCAGCTATGCTAGCAATGAAGAGCAAGCTAGCTAGATATATCTAGTACAGAAGAGACATTATTCAAGTCATAGTTGGATATTAGTAGTGGTGTAGCAAAGGATCTATTATCCAACCATTTAGGATTGCATGAATATGTTTTAAATTAAAAAAATATAGCATCTTAATGTCAAGCAAAACATATTCTGAAGCTTTCTTTACCCTTTGTGGTAGTTGCTAAGGTTAACAATGGGGCTCACGTCATTGACACAAACCTCCGTTCCTCCATAGGTTCTCAAACAAATACCCACATAGCTGATGCCGGCCGTTCTCTTCCCCAGGTGGTAGAAGGCCCCGCTGATGTAAAACAGGGCCACGTGCAACCGGTGGAGGATGGAGAGTCCCTGCTGGAGGGCCAACAAGGCCGGCACGCACGCCCTCCTCTGGGGCTCCGTGAGCTGCCCCACCCCCCTCCGGACCCAGCCTCTCCTCCAGGCTTCGGGGCTCCAGGGACTGGCCACTTCTGCTCTCCGGCCTCCCCCTCCCCCTCCCCCTCCCCCTCCCTGGCTTTCCTCCCCTGCCTCCAGCTCATTCTCCAGGCACACCAGCAATTTGTCCAGCAGGTAAGGAAACAGGCTGTGGAGAAGCACCAGGGCTCCTCGTCTGGAACGGGACGGTACTCTGCACAGGGTGGGGTCCACCTGGATGATATTGACATACTCCTCACCCAACGTTTGGTACCCTGGATGACACATGGAGGAACAGTGAGGTCGTGTGGTTAGGAAAGGCATTGTAAAATCAAAGATGGATGCCATTTGTCTGGTCTGTCTTTAATGGTATGCTTGCATATCAGATTTTAACACTGTACTACAGGGGTGAAGCTGTATGTTTCCCTACCTGAGAATGTGGTTAAACCACAGTATGCAAGGTCTGACAGGAGTTCGATCTCTTTTCTCCAGTGCAGCCATCTCTTGGACCCTGTAGGAGTAAAGAAAAAAAAACATGGCTACTGTAAGAATAATATAATTACATGACCAAAAGTACATGTTCCAACCGAGGACAGACGATTTTTATGCGCTACACGCTTCAGCACTCGGCGGTCCCGTTCTGTGAGCTTGTGTGGCCTACCACTTCGCAGCTGAGCCATTGTCGCGCCAAGAAGTTCCCACTTCACAATAACAGCGCTTACAGTTGACAGGGGCAGCTCTAGCAGGGCAGACATTTTACGAACTGACTTGTTGGAAAGGTGGCATCCTATGACTGTACCACGTTGAAAGTCACTGAGCTATTCAGTAAGGCCATTTTACTGCCAATGTTTATCTATGGAGATTGCACGTCGGTGTGCTCGATTTTATACACCTGTCAGCAACAGGTTTGGCTGAAATAGCCGAATCCACTAATTTGAAGAGGTGTCCATATACTTTTGTATATATAGTGCATCATAAAGGAGGATATGGCTGACTAGCTTATGTATGTATGTATGCATAGCTATGTTATAAATTGTCATGTAGGGTATAGTGGTCTATCCTGCCTACTTGCCTGCAAGAGTCTGGAAAGTTTCATTCGCGTTGTTCCTCAGACAGTGTTGATAATGTTCGTCCTTCTGACTTGAGCGAATCAATTGTGGCTGGTTTGCAGGGACGAGAGGCATTGCTAGAGGCTGGCTGCTAGCTGGCTGGCTGCTAGCTAGCTTAGCAAGCACTCAGTTGCTTGAATGACTGTGAATTCACGACAGTTGAAAAGTAATGATCAGTCCATTTATGTAACTGTCAGACTAAGACATCTTCCTGAACTTCACAGTTTAGCATAGTTATTAGACTTTCCTATTGCCTACCGAGACAGCTCTGTAAGCTAGCTACACATATAGTAGAAACAGCTACTAATGATGGGTTAGTTATAAAAATATTTGCTAGCAATCCGGAAAAACCTTTGACTTGAAGGAAACAATACACTCCTGCGGCCACAGCGCCGTGCGGTGGTAGGAGTCATCACGCCTACTTTCCTGTGTAATGCATCAATATTGTAACATAGCCTTACACAACACATCCATCCCCCCCCCATACAGATACTGTAATATAATTTCAGCACGGGTGTAACAGTACCGGACTTACTGAACGTGAACTTGTGAAATGTCATAACGGGGGGGGGGGGCTCGAGGATTCGAACCAGCGACCTTTCGTTTACTGGCCCAACGCTCTTAATCGCTAGGCTACATGCCGGATTCATTAACGAATATATTGTACACATCCTTTATTTGTCATTACTTTTTCGTTTTTTGACAGACATGTCCCTCCCCAAGCTTTCATAGCTGGGGCACATTTTCTTAACTGCGTTGAGTGTGCTCATTCATCCTGCCGCTTGCCCTACCATGTTGATAAGTTGCAGAACCAGTTTATTTGCCCCTTCAATTCAGCGACCTGAACCAAGCTGTAGGTGTTCCGCTAGGTGGTGAACACCTTTTCCGTGCTGCCTATTGCAAAGGGCAGGTACCCTTCTGAGATAGCCACTCTCAATAAGAAGAGCTAGTAGTAACCCTTGGACAGTTTGAGTAGGGAAAAAACTTGGATGAGTTTACTTACAGGCAGCTGCAGACAAGGAAGTGTGTTTACAGTTAAGGAGGAGCTGCTGAAGTTTTTCCTTCCCTCCCTAAAGTTGTGGGATACTTGTGACTTCTTACAGATGTAGGCTAGATGGTACAGGGTGAGCGCACTCCCCATTGGCAGCACAGGATGGGACTGAAGTGCCAGAGTAGACTACAAAGGTAAGTCTGTCAGAATTCCTCTGTTGGTTTTTATCAGCGCGGCATTCACTGCACTTCAAATCAAATCAAATCAAATCTAATTTTATTGGTCACATGCGCCGAATACAACAGGTGCAGACATTACAGTGAAATGCTTACTTACAGCCCTTAACCAACAGTGCATTTATTTTTAACAAAAAAAGTAAAAATAAAACAACAACAAAAAAAAGTGTTGAGAAAAAAAGAGCAGAAGTAAAATAAAGTGACAGTAGGGAGGCTATATATACAGGGGGGTACCGTTGCAGAGTCAATGTGCGGGGGCACCGGCTAGTTGAGGTAGTTGAGGTAATATGTACATGTGGGTAGAGTTAAAGTGACTATGCATAAATAATTAACAGAGTAGCAGCAGCGTAAAAAGGATGGGGTGGGGGGGGGGGCAGTGCAAATAGTCCGGGTAGCCATGATTAGCTTCATTCAATGGAGAGGTTTCACTTGGCGACTGAACACTAACATTCCACCATGCAACCAGATAAAGAACTAGACTAGAACCTGTACCACTTTATTGTGGCCTCTTAGCCCATGGCCCCATTCCCATCAAAACTGCACAGAATTCCAGCGTGTGCGAAACACAATCTCTTTATAATTGAATAGAGTAGTAAAACATCTGTGAATAGAGTTGTAGTGCTCCTTTCATGAGGTTCGTGTTTGCTGTTGACTGCTGGGTGAGTCATTGATCTCTATTTGGGAAGCACAGGATCCTCAGGAGACCCCAACCCACTGGGCACACACTGGTTGAATCAACGTTGTTTCCACGTCATTTCAATGACATTACATTGAACTAATGTGGAATAGACGTTAAATTGACGTCTGTGCCCAGTGGGAAACAACACAATGAGGAAGGAAGCACTGGAGCCGGCAGCACAACACCTGCCAAAGAGATAAAACAGCAGCTTGTTTGACCCCACACTAGTTTCCATAATTACCTCAGGTGACATCTGGTTAGGATGTATCCAGCCATTGAAGTAATTGCTTTAATGGACACTGACATAAGGTCAGAGTACTAGGCACTTAGTAGTCTTTTCTCACAGCAGCAGTGAAAAGAGGCTAGGCACTGAGCTACTTCTGTTTCAAGTTTTAAACAGACTGTGGTGCCTGTCTGTAGCGGTCCAGCAGTGATGTTTATTTTACATTGCAGCAGCGTCATAAAGTGTCATAGGGTGACTAAGCCATGCCCAGACATAGTCTCTCCTTAGGCACATACAGCAGGACTTTGCCCTCTATGGAAGGCTACATGTGTGAAGTCACGTCACTGTGGGTGTGTGTGTGTGTGTGCGCGCGCGCTCGTGTACTTGTACGTGCGTGCGTGCCTGCTTGCATGCGTGTGGTGTGTTTATGTGTGCGTGGCTAGGATAAGGCTGTGGGAACATTGCCGTTGTGTTCATGGAATATTCATCAATAAGGTAGAAGAACTGTGAACTGTGGGAACAAAAACAAGTAGAAGTTTCTCGAACGACATAATTGTAAAACATATTTCCATATAGAATAGGTTACAACATGATATAACATTGACATGTATTAAAGACACTTGATGTTCCTTTGATGATGCCAATGGAATACTAACCAATGCAAAACATAACGCAATGCCTTTATATGTAAGAAATACATTTCTGACTGACCTTTTCTAGCCTGTGATTACTATATTTTTCTCTAACAATTTATTGTATTTTGCCACATGCATCCCTTTTGAAGTTTGAATGACCTTTCCAGCTACAGTACCCTGCACGGTAAGGCCGTCCAAATCTAAAGGCAAACTAAACTAAATCTGACTTGGAAATAGGCCACGGGAAAGTTAATTTGACTCTCGAACACGCCACTAGCACACGATGTTAACTGTTTGTGTGGTGTGTGTTTGTGTGTTGTCCCTCTGCTTAACTTAGCATAACAGATCTGTATCAGTCCATTGTGATAAATAGGCTATTCTCCTTATCTTCCTGCTCCTACAATCCGAGCATAACCTACTCCTGACGAAGTAGTCAAATATTGTCTGCAAAGTATTCGTCTCAAAAGAAAACATGCTATTGAAGGACTTGCTCAACAAGGAAATATGTCCTACCAGTAGCCTATTGTTAAATTGTTTCAATTTCCATCTTGATCTAATCTTTGTCACGGCTCATGACAGTACAAACAAAAAATGGTTCAAATGAATTGTAATCAATCTCTCCTTGTCAAACCATAGTAGGGCAGTACTTTATTTTCTTTGCTTGCCACAGGGGGCAGAGAGATTTGTATTGGTGCATGCTCACCACCCACGGCTGACCCCACACAACCCTTTCCTTGGTACAGTTACTGGCCCTCCCCTACCAAACCTCGGGCTTTGCCCTCACATGTCCTGGCTGCGTTGACGCACCCCAGCATGAATACCCACTATAGACAAGGATCTTTGAAGTGACATAACTCACTTCCGGCTGTGGCAGTAAGTAGTGTGTGCTGCTACTGTTCAGGTGTGTGTGTGTGTGTAAGTGATTTGACGTGTGTGTAGGTATAATTCTACAGCTGTCCAAGTGGGAGATATAACCGGATGCCACACACTAAAACACATCAAGGATAGACCTGGCTGTGTCCTCTGTCTTTTATTTCCTCTCAGAAAGGTAATGTAATATCACCATTCTTATTTCTTGCCTGTCTTACTTACAGATAAATCAGTGTTGTTGCGACCACAAAGGTGTGGCGAGGGCAAGTCTACTTTTGCTATCTAGCAGGGATGGACTTCTATTGGTAAGATAATCTTTCCTGTGCAATTCAGGTGTGGGTGTGTTGTCTGCTTAGACTCTCCCCTGTGGTTTGTACAGCCAGTCGCCATTCTAACAAGCCCAGTCTAAGTCAACTATTGGGACCGTACTGTATCATAACCCCAACAGCCTTTAACAACAGTGCTATTTGATTGGAAGAGCAGGTTAGAAAAACATTGTGGAGTTCTTGCGGTGTAGGTTTTCACCCCTTTGAGGTTTTTAGAGGGGATTTTCTGGCTGGCGCTGAAACTCAACACCTTATAGCTGGGAGAGTGCGTTCAAAAAAAAGAAGGAAAAACACTGCTGTAACCCGCTGCAAAGGGGAGGAGGCACAACTGAACGGGAGACTCCATGTTACTTCAGGGGTCTGATTTCTCCTGTGAACACACTCTTTCCTCTGTTGTTGTTGTTGTTTATACAACACAAACCTGTCATTTATCTTGCAACTGCTCACCAGGTCCTTGCTGTATATGAGAATATGTTCTCTGTCAACTTACCAGGTAAAATAAAGGGTCAAATAAATAAAATACAGTAACCAGTGTCATTGAGTCCCATGTGTTGGTCTTCAATGCTGTAGAGTGGCAGAGCTAGACTCGTGGCGCCGCAGGCTAAAGGTGAATGTGCTAAGAGGCTATTAATCAGCTGTAAACCTGTGTCATTAGTGAGGAAATAACGTTTCCACTGCTGTCATCTGCCAAGGTGGATGTTCTGTGTGCCAGGAAACATACCTGACTGCTTGCCGCAAACCTGATGAGGAGACAGTGGGTTCTGAACATATGTCATCATTATGGGGCGAATCATACCTTCCATTTAATTTTCACATGTTCACTTAGTCATGCATTGATGTCAGTGGGAGACCTTAAGTTAGCATTCACCCCTTTTCAGTTTAAAGCCAGTGATTCCTATGGAATGGGTAGGTAAGGAGGACCAACTGGTGGGTGGCAGCCAGTGCCTCCTCTTCACAATTTATTAAAGAATGGTCTGTGGCAAGACACATTATTTAGTTAATTTTGTGGATTAAGCCTACATTAGGAACATTTTAAAGGTGTTTGGAGAGGTCACAACACAATGCCAAAAATGATTGAATTACTGGTTTAATGTATAACGCCAACTGTAAAATGTTGTTGTTTATTCTAAATGTACATTTACATTTTAGTCATTTAGCAGACGCTCTTATCCAGAGCGACATACAGGAGCAATTAGGGTTAAGTGCCTTGCTTAAGGGCACATCGACAGATTTTTCACCTATTCGGCTCGGGGATTCAAATCAGCGACCTTTCGGTTACTGGCCCAACACTCTTAACCGCTAGGTTACCTGCCACCCTGTAGTGATGTGAATAATAATGCTAACGTATAACAATATCTAACAATGATATCAGATAATGTGAGATCATTTACACAATTTGGAGCCGCAAAAGCCAAAAGCCATGTCTGAATAGACCGTATGTGCCTGTGTGTTTGAACTTGTGCTCTATAGAAACTCAATGATTTTCCTTCAGTATCAGTCTGTAGTGTACGGTGAAAGCCTGTTTTGTACCAGACCCATTGTGTGTGTTCTGTAAAAGGAACGTTATAGTAGTTGGGAAAAGTGAAAGAAAGAGCCATTGTGTCAGCAGCCTTTGACCACCAGCGTGTAACAGCTGCGTATCAGAGAATACACACACACACACACACACACACACACACACAGATAGAAGACCACTACACCTGTAAGACAGCTTCCCCTCGATTACCTCGCTCTGTCTCTCATTGTCACTAGAAGACACAGCACAGATCACAAAAGTACAGTTCTCCTGTAGTAGGTGAATTGTAACCGACACCGATTGTGCTATAAACAACCAAGGAGACAGATTGAGCTCTGACACTTCCATCACTATGGTTGACTCCCAAATGCACTACATTAAGGAATAGGGTGCCATTTGGGACTTAACCATAGTCAAAGCTCAATCTGTCTCTTTGGCGGTTTATGGCACAATCTGTGTCGGCTACAACTCATCTACTACATGAGAACTGTGCTTCATTTTGTGGTCTGTGATGTGTCTTGTTGTGACAATGAGAGACAGAGCGAGGTAAACGAGGGGAAGCTGTCTTACAGGTATAGCCGTCTGTTTGTGGCATAACTCCGCTCTGCAAAATGTAGCTGTTTTAAAGCAATTCTACACATTTTGCCATGGGGCAGAGAGAAAAATTGCAATTTCAAAGCAAATTTCCTGTAGTTATACACATATTACCATGGGGCGGAGAGAACATTTGACCGTTTTAAAGCTAGCTTCCTGCAAATCTACACATTTTGTCATGGGTCTGAGAGAAAAATTGCTGTAGTGGTGCGCAGGTCAGCTGTTTGTTCACCTGCACCCACCCGCAATTGCTAATAACCCATCCGCAACCACCCGACTATATAGTGTGTGATAAAGTGAAAATCTGAGGCCCGCACCTGACCCTAACCTGCTTATATAGAAAATGCACTGGAAGAAATGTTTAATTCTGCAGGAGTTCATATTAAGGCTATGTGAGAGGTTATAGACTTATAGTCAGTGTCCAGATTTCAGTTTCCATTTAACCCATCTGAACAGTAGGCTACAGTTCCATTGACGTGCCAAAGGCCTATTTGAAGTCCCCGTCATGTGACTGTCGAATTTGTATAGCGCCTCACAATCATAACTGCTATCATCCTCTTTTACCACTTCACCAAATCTTTCCCAAACGTTACTTTTCTGGCCCTCCCTTCTCTCCATTTCACAGCTTTTCTCTTATTGAATTAAACTCCCACATTGTCCTTTTTTGCCTCTGTGGATTGCTTTTTCTGCCCATTCCCAAAAGCAACTGGAGTGTAGGCTATTTGGTGCGCGTACAGTTAGGCCCTAAAGCTTCTGCTTCCACACTAATGCCAGATATGCTAAAATAATAAAAGAAAAACCTCAATGTAGCTTACAGATACTGTATAAATTGCACACGAATGATACATTCATGGATTATTTAAGGTATTGCTTTCTCTTTATTCAATTACCCTCCATCCTTCATCCACACAATATTTAATGACCCTAAACCACGTGTCAAACTCATTCTACGGAGGGCCGAGTGTGTGCAGGTTTTCGCTCCTTGTACATGATTAATGAATTAAGGTCACTAATTAGCAAATAACTCCCCTCACCTGGTTGTCTACGTCTTAATTGAAAGAAAAAACTAAGAACCTGCAGACACTAGGCCCTCCATGGAATGAGTTTAACACCCCTACCCTAAACCCACCCGCCCCGCGGATAACCCGCACATCACTAATTTGCAGTTTTAAAGCTAATTTTGCCATTAAGCCATGTTCTTATGCGATCTGAGTGACTCAAAAATTGTAACAAAATCTATGGGGGCCCCATGCCATGTCATTTTGGGAATTTTAGATTCTCCCTGTCTAGTTTTTATTTTGGTGATTGTCAGTTCTCAAAGATGATCGTATTTAAAAAATATATTACTCCATTTTATTTTATACATACTTTATATCTGGTCGTTTAAGTTTACACTGGAAACATTTACCATCCTGAAAATTATTAATCATTAAAAAAACTAAAAATAGGGGAAAGACTGAGTGCACTATAGGGAAGAGTGTATCATTGCTAGTGAAGAGGGAGTGAGAATGTGTTTACCGTCCCTGCACTAATAGAGAGTAAACATCCTGGGCAGGGCTGAAAGAGGTTCCTCTCCCATAGAAGGATTTGTCATACTCTTGGCAAGAGCCCCTTCGTGGGTGGGGTTAGGTGCATTTTCCCCTTCCCAAAAACACACACACACACACACTCAAGCATTTCTGCCTATGTGTGAGGCAGGCGTGCCCGGGCCTGCACTCAAGTCAACCTCTGTTCAGTCTGACCGCCCTCCTAACAGTTCTGAACACGTCTCAGCCCACCAGCCAGCCAACAGCCAACCCCTGAGTCCAACCCTCACCCTCACTACACATTGTTCACTAGGATTACAACACAGCAGCCTGTCCTCACAGACAGCACAGTACTGGCAGCTTAAGAAGGACTTTCTGGTAAAGGAGTAACAGTATTTACTGTAAGCCAGTGAAGCCATCGTCTCCATGGTTGGATTAGTGGCGTGGAAGCTAGCGACTTAAAAGGTAGATAAACAGCAATCGTTTATGTGGGAAGCAGAGTGGAGAAGTTGCGTTGGTTGAGAATGGGTAATTCGAGCGGGCTACTGAGTATTTATGCATTAAGTTACTTCAGCTACCAGCAGATCAGATAATGAAGATTTGAGGCCTACAATCTGAGACGTTGATATAATACAGCCAGCAACATGTACATTTTCCCTCTCCAATCTTCCTCAAATGTCATTCAAACCCATACCCGGTTAGAGACGAATGGCTGGAACAGTCATGACAGAATCAGAGCTCAGAGGCAATTGGCTCCTGAGACTACACTACCTGTATGGGTGTAATTACCAAGAGCCAAACTGCCTAAGAGCCAATGTTGATTAATGTCTCTCTATCTCTCTGTCTCGCTCTCTTTTTTTTCTCTCTCTCGCCATTGAGGCTTATCCTTGTAATGTGTGAATTGGTGTATTACCACTCCCAATCAAGATCTTTGGGACTGTGTATATGTGTGTGCGGATGTGTGTGTTTGCAATTATGAAGCAATGGTGACGCTACTAAGTACGCGTAGCTCTGTTGGTAGAGCATGGCGCTTGCAACGCCAGGGTTGTGGGTTCGATTCCCACGGGGGGCCAGTATGAAAAAATGTATGCACTCACTAACTGTAAGTCGCTCTGGATAAGAGCGTCTGCTAAATGAGTAAAATGTAAAAAATGTGGTACATTTAGTGTGATGTGTTCATATCTAGGTGTTGAACAAAACCCTCTGCTCTCTGCCTTAGCAGACAGTAAGTCTAGGTGGCTCGTCTGGTGCCCGCTTGAAGATAACACAGCCACTGATCCTCTCTCTGACTATAAATATGTAGAGATTGGCGTTCTCCCCAACATAGTGTATGTGCTCTATTGAAGATGAAAGGTATTTTTACCTGGAACCGAGATTTATTCCCTCCAGCCTGTTATCAATAACTTGAGAATTTACAAGTCTCTCGCTCTCTTTCTCTTTCTCTCGCTCTTCCACTCTCTCTCTCTCTCTCTCTCTCTCTCTCTCGCTCTCTTTCTCTCTCTCTCTCTCTCTCTCTCTCTCTCTCTCTCTCTCTCTCTCTCTCTCTCTCTCTCTCGCTCTCTTTCTCTTTCTCTTTCTCTCGCTCTCTCTCTTTCTCTCGCTCTCTCTCTCTCTCTCTCTCTCTCTCTCTCTCTCTCTCTCTCTCTCTCTCTCTCTCTCTCTCTCTCTCTCTCTAATTGTGGTCCTCTGTAGCTGAGTTGGTAGAGTATGGCACTTGCCACACCAGGATAGTGGGTTTGATTCCCTGGACCACCCATACGTAAAATGTATGCATGCATGACTGTAAATTGCTTTGGATAAAAGCTTCTGCTAAATGGCATATATTATTATTATTATTATATAGTATCTCTCCTTTCATTGATACGAATCCACATTTGTATCAAAATACCCTATGATGTATCTTGCAGTTAGCTCTAACTGAATTTGCTTCCTTGTCTAGGTCTTCTGTCTGGCCAAATCTACTCACATGATGTGTCCTGAATGAAACTTGAAAGTGTTTGCAACAACGCTAAATTTGGTTTGTGGCATGGCATATGATTTGAGTTTAAAAGCACATTTTCTAAGGGGTCTTTTCCAAAAGGAGCTCAGTGGCCCTTAAGCAGGCAGAAACAGTGGAAACTGGTATTCACAGTCTCCATGAGTAGAATATTCCATGTTGCTGTCTTAAAACGTTTTATCCCTTCCCGATTCCCATTTGTATTTAATTTTTGCTCCATATGCACCCACACCAAGGAAACTAAATAGCAAAGTATGTTTAAAGTAATCTACATTGTTTTTTTCATTCGTCAGGGACCATGCACAACAAAGGTATAGCAGTTTGCTATCTATGGTGTGGTCTATGTATTAATTTAATGTGACTCGTTTGATACCTGCCTAATCATGCAATCTGTTATTTTGTGTTTGGTTGTTTTGTCTCAAGAGCTCTTACTAACAAGAGCTCTCATCTGTCTCTGGTCAACAGGTGCTGCTTGGTCTCTGGGTCACTGTGTCTCCTGTCTCCTCCCCTGGCTCCTAAGCCTCTTCATGTTTGGTTTGTCACGCAGCCCAGAGCCACTTAGTATTCAGGGCTGAAACAGTGCTGTAATCAGATGGACGTCATCACTGCTCAGCTGTCTCCTCCATCTCAGTGGAAAGTGTAATACGGGACTGACTACTGTGGTGACCCTCCCTTCTGTTTGACCTTTGACCTTTGAACTGGGACCTGTGTTCTGTGCTCCAGGCGTTGAGGTGGCATATCTCCATTCTGCATAATTTTGGAAACATTGTGCAAACCTTTTTTGGGGAAAACGTTCTGGAAACATTGTTGACACAGTTTTAGGCATCCTAGTTGTGTTGATGTTTCGACGCAAGCTTAGAGTAAACAGACAGCCTACCCTTTTACCTTTGATTAATCTATTGAAACTGACAACCTAAGCCATATCTCCTGATTCGAGAGCACACTTTTCTCAAGTATCACACACACATCTCAAGTTTCCTGTATCCTGGTCCTGGAAGCTGAAGCGTGGGTCGCCATGGCGACAGACTCTCCCAACCCATCCCTGAGGTCCAGAGTTACCATGACGACGGACGACGACTCATACATAAGCACGGCCAGCCTCCCCTGCTGCCACTTCCTGTCCGCCAATGTCCTCAACGTGGGTAAGTCAAACCATTTCCTGTTTCCTTTTTAATGCTGCCCAGTGCCCACAACAGGTTGGCTACTGTACATGAGAGTGAGAGTTTCTGAGGTCCATGGCTTTGGGTTTTGGTTGGTTTACTTATATAACAAGTGTGAGAGGGTGAGAGTTGTGAGAGAGAGAAAAAAAGAGAGAGAGAGTGTGTGTGCCGTGCACATGCAATTGAGTGTGTGTACGAATTTTTTGCTGTTTTGGGTTACTGTTTTTGCTGTTTTGGGATTGATCACCTCCACATCTCCACCCCTGGGATAAGGAGGTTATCAGACAGCATATCAGAGAGTCAGACACTACTACTCAGCCTTCTTTGTTCCAGCATGCCTGCCTGAGACAGAAAGAGGCAGAGAAAGAGAGTGAAAGACTTCTTAAAGCCCACACATTCCCAAGCTATGTACCAAGCATCCTGTCGTCTGACTGTTATGACTCTTTCTTTAGTTTTGTAATTTACCTGTAGTCTAGGCACAGTTTATACAGCGTGGTATAGCCGCTGTAACAGGGTCTAGTCAATACCATCTCAATTATATTCAGGCCTAGTTCAGGAATTGGATTCACCATGAATGAATTATGTGTTACTGTTCAATTGGTGAAATTACCGGCTGGATAATTATAGGCTTGCTCAGTGTTTCCCCTATGATGTTTTCAGCAGTGGTGGCAAAGTAAGCGTACAGATTTTTTTTTTCTGTTTTAAAGTAACTGCTCAGTGTTTCCAGATTTTTATTAAATATGACCTATAATGACTTACAATGAGTGAAAATAGTTTTCCTTCCATTTTTTGTTTTAAAGCTAGATTCCTGCAATTCTACATATTTTGCAATGGGGCTAAGAGAACATTTTTCAGTTTTAAAGCTAATTTTCTGCAATTCTACACATATTGCCATGGCTTGCAGTATGTTGTGTTCTTATGCTATCTGAGTGACTCTAACATTAGAACAAAATCAATGGGGACCCCATGCCATTACATTCTTTAAATGTTTGATTCTCCCTGACTGTCTAGTTTTTATTCTTGTGGTTGTTAGTTCTCAAAGGTGATCTTATTTAAAAATACAGTGGGGAAAAAAAGTATTTAGTCAGCCACCAATTGTGCAAGTTCTCCCACTTAAAAAGATGAGAGAGGCCTGTAATTTTAATCATAGGTACACGTCAACTATGACAGACAAATTGAGAATTTTTTTCCCAGAAAATCACATTGTAGGATTTGTAATGAATTTATTTGCAAATTATGGTGGAAAATAAGTATTTGGTCACCTACAAACAAGCAATATTTCTGGCTCTCACAGACCTGTAACTTCTTCTTTTAGAGGCTCCTCTGTCCTCCACTTGTTACCTGTATTAATGGCACCTGTTTGAACTTGTTATCAGTATAAAAGACACCTGTCCACAACCTCAAACAGTCACACTCCAAACTCCACTATAGCCAAGACCAAAGAGCTGTCAAAGGACACCAGAAACAAAATTGTAGACCTGCACCAGGCTGGGAAGACTGAATCTGCAATAGGTAAGCAGCTTGGTTTGAAGAAATCAACTGTGGGAGCAATTATTAGCAAATGGAAGACATACAAGACCACTGATAATCTCCCTCGATCTGGGGCTCCACGCAAGATCTCACCCCGTGGGGTCAAAATGATCACAAGAACGGTGAGCAAAAATCCCAGAACCACACGGGGGGACCTAGTGAATGACCTGCAGAGAGCTGGGACCAAAGTAACAAAGCCTACCATCAGTAACACACTACGCCGCCAGGGACTCAAATCCTGCAGTGCCAGACGTGTCCCCCTGCTTAAGCCAGTACATGTCCAGGCCCGTCTGAAGTTTGCTAGAGTGCATTTGGATGATCCAGAAGAGGATTGGGAGAATGTCATATGGTCAGATGAAACCAAAATAGAACTTTTTGGTAAAAACTCAACTCGTCATGTTTGGAGGACAAAGAATGCTGAGTTGCATCCAAAGAACACCATACCTACTGTGAAGCATGGGGGTGGAAACAACATGCTTTGGGGCTGTTTTTCTGCAAAGGGAACAGGACGACTGATCCGTGTAAAGGAAAGAATGAATGGGGCCATGTATCGTGAGATTTTGAGTGAAAACCTCCTTCCATCAGAAAGGGCATTGAAGATGAAACATGGCTGGGTCTTTCAGCATGACAATGATCCCAAACACACCGCCCGGGCAACGAAGGAGTGGCTTCGTAAGAAGCATTTCAAGGTCCTGGAGTGGCCTAGCCAGTCTCCAGATCTCAACCCCATAGAAATTCTTTGGAGGGAGTTGAAAGTCCGTGTTGCCCAGCGACAGCCCCAAAACATCACTGTTCTAGAGGAGATCTGCATGGAGAAAAGGGCCAAAATACCAGCAACAGTGTGTGAAAACCTTGTGAAGACTTACAGAAAACGTTTGACCTGTGTCATTGCCAACAAAGGGTATATAACAAAGTATTGAGAAATTTTGTTATTGACCAAATACTTATTTTCCACCATAATTTGCAAATAAATTCATTAAAAATCCTACAATGTGATTTTCTGGATTTTTTTTTCTCATTTTGTCTGTCATAGTTGACGTGTACCTATGATGAAAATTACAGGCCTCTCTCATGTTTTTAAGTGGGAGAACTTGCACAATTGGTGGCTGACTAAATACTTTTTTCCCCCACTGTATATAGCTCCATTATCTTTTCTACATACGTTATATCTGGTTTCAGTCATTTAAGTTGACACTGAAAACGTCTACAATTTAGTGGAGGCCACAATTTAGCGGCGGCCCGCCGCTGTTACATGAATATAGAGGAAATACTGCTTGTTGTATGTTCAACTATTGCTTTCCAGAAGTGACTAATTTCTCTGTATTCATTTGTCAACACCAGTTGTGTAAGAAACAATAACTCAAATAGAGTTGTGCTTCAACATAGTCCCGGAAGGACATTCTTTCAAGCAGGAGTAGAAATTATGCTCTCTTTATTTGCCCACATTCCTAATGTGAATAGAGATGATTCAAATATTTTATTCTAAAGCCTTGTTTACACAGTCAATGACTTTTTCGTCTAGTTTTACAGTCAATACATTTTTCCTCTAGCTTTACAGTCAATTAATTTCTCTGCTAGATTTACAGTGAATTCATTTCTCAGCTAGTTTTCCAAAGTCAATGAATTTCTCAGGTTTGTTCTAAAGTCAATACATAGTCTCTGCTTCACGAAGAAACTTGATGTCAGTGCATCGTGATAGATGTATGCCCTGCGTGTGTGCCCCCGGGAGTTGCAATGCTCACTGTAGAATGAGCGAAATCATTGAAAAGGTCACGGGAGGATTTGTAGTGAGCATATGCACCAACAGTGCTCTCCTCGGCCCAAATTCAGCTCGATACATTGTTCCAAAGCAGTGCAGCAGAGTTAGCGAGGCGCATTGGTTTTGTATTTATCTGCATTCTGAAAAGGACACAGACATCACTCAGCCAGATGGCACACGCTTTGGAGAACAATACACCTTTCTACTTACTTTAGTCAGACAATAGAAAAAGGTACCCTTCCAGAGCCCATTACGAGACTAAGCTTTTCAGAATTAGATAATGTTGTGTTTTGTTTTCGTACTAAAATTCCAGCTGGTGTGTTCCTAGGTTATGCGGAATAATAAAATGATATGGTAAGATAACAATGTGTATCCTACTTTTAGATTCTTTACCTCGCAGTTTTCAGCAGTAGATGTAGCGACCTAGCACCAAATGGTGGTGCGTAGGATAGTGGTGCTTGTTTCAACGAATCGTCAAAAAAACCTAAATGTTGTGATTAGATTGTACTTCTCGTTGAAAGAACATTGGAAGCCTTCATGCGCTTCCTGCACATAACCAATACCCACAAACCATTTTGGTTCCACACCTGCACACAATTCAGCTGTCGAGCCAGATAAATGTATATTTTGCATAAGCCCAGGGTATTCCACAGTTCCACTCTATGACAAAGGTCATGTCATTTCTACAAGGGAGGTGTCATCGCACTAAGATTCTATACAAGATGCCCTCGTCAACCCCTGAAGAGGCTCTGGGGATGTTCATGCTAATTAACGGCCCCACATTTCCATGCAAACGAGGAAAGGTAGGTTGAGGCGTATAATGACTTCTGAAACCCTCTTCTAGTGCAATATAATTGCTCTAACTCCCGCTCCTTTGTGCGTTCAGGCTTGTCGTCACTCGCCAGCCAAATCACGTCTTTGAAGCATCATGCAACCGGGGACCATATTTGGACCATCTCTGGTCTGAATGTGTTTGTTGTGAGGGTCTTTTTCAATACCCACCAGTGAATGAAGGCCATATGCCCTATGCTGATTCTGGTGATTACAGGGCATGTGTCCGTAGAATAGCCAGAGGGCTAGATGGATAGACACTCTCCTCTGTGGTTACATTCTAGCACCTCTGCTTCTACGCGACCCTGGTTCAGGGGCGTTCAGCTAGCCATGCTAACAGCTGTGGTGTTGATTGGCCTCGGATTCTTTTCGTGCGTCGGTTTATCTCGGCACACATGCTCTGAAGCCCACAGAGAGGAGGATTATGGGTAATTACTAGTAGGAGCTGAGAGGCAAATTGGTGTTCTGCTGGAGGGAGAGATTTGATTGGCTCAGACCACGGCTTAGATTGATGACGCTTGTGTGGCTCTCCTAAATAATGTCTTGGACTGTTGTTTTAGGATTTACTGATGTGTGGCTAAAGTTTTGATAATAAGCCCAAAATCTCTCTCTCTCTCTCTCTCTCTCTCTCTCTCTCTCTCTCTCTCTCTCTCTCTCTCTCTCTCTCTCTCTCTCTCTCTCTCTCTCTCTCTCTCTCTCTCTCTCTCTCTCACTCACTCACTCACTCACTCACTCACTCACTCACTCACTCACTCACTCACTCACTCACTCACTCACTCACTCACTCACTCACTCACTCACTCACTCACTCACTCGCATACCATTTGTACCACCCTGTCTCATCTGTAACACCAGTAGAGAACCCACAGAGACTGGCTGACTCACAGGATGTCTGTTTGCCAACCCGTTCACATCACTAACCAGCTGTCAATCACAGTCACTCACTGGCACAGCAACAAGACAGGGGTTGCATCCCAAATGGCAGCTTATTCCCTATTTAGTGTACTAAAGTAGTGCACTATATAGAGAATAGGGTGAGAGACAATAATGGCTTGTGTCTGTCAGTATTCCTTTCCTATCGCCGAGGTAGTTAAAATATGTTGCTTTGAGTACTCTTGAAGTTTAGTGTTATTAACTCATCACAGTGAATTGTCAATGGGTCTACACACACACACACACACACACAAAGCCTTTTCAGGCACTGTCTCTAACCGCCAGCAGAGTTCAGTATAATTCCTTTTATCTCCTGGGAGCCACCTTTGCACGTAATAAAGATCTTCTGTATCAAACCTGGGAAATGTGACAATTAATTCATTGTCGACTCTGCGTTCCTCCCATGGCTATTCCGGGCTAGTCTTAAACCAGCAGACATCCCCCGAGGGAGAGAAAGTGTGTCTGTCATATCAAATTATCCTTTCATCTATAGGCAAGGTGATTGTTGAGTTGCTGTTTGATATGTGTTGTGTTTATGCAGATCAAAATTCACGATTAGAGGCTCTGTTTTGTGTGAGGTATTCTCTGTCTGTCTGTGTCTCTATTTTTCTCTCGGATTGTATGTATGTGTGTGCGTTCATAGTATTTTCTGTGTGTGTGCGAGCGTCGGTGCGTGCATGTGTGGCTCAAACAGAGTTAAACAGTGTTTATTGAAAATACTGCGTCGGAAAACCATACGACTAAATCCAATGGATTCTTTAAGGCGTCATTAAAGCTGCGGCCAGGTCCCGTCAATAGCCCTAATTGTTCCTTTTCTGATCTGATAAGGAATCAATGATTGTGGATTGATATGTGATGGGAGGAGCAGAGGTCGGTTCTATGAAGGACTCTGGAGAACGGATGGAGGGATATGATGGATGGAGTGATGAAAACTAAGTGAAGAAAGAGAGCTGCAATTGATACCTGGATGGATGGATGGATGATGAATATGGAGAAATTATGGATGGATAGAGACCGAGGTAGACATGGTGTTATGCGATGATGAGAGGGTGGCTGGGTGATGTACTATTTTGAAGGAAGTGGAAAGGCCTACAAATAAACTTTAAGTGAAGATGTAGCATTATACAACGGGTTGGTCTAATTCTGAATGCTGATTGGGTAAAACCGCATTCCAGTCGGTGTCTATTCCAGAAGTTACCACAGGCTAAATCTATGACGTTAAAATGCCTATTTACTCTGTTCCATCTGACTGTGCAATCCACTGTCTCATCAGCCCAGCCAAGCAATTTGTAAACTTGATCTCCACTATAAAAATCTCACATTTCTTTTAGACTAACATTTAGTTTTCAACAGCGGAGATTTGTGTAAACCTTGCTGTCTGTCTCTCCGACATTTGTTTCAATATTCAAATTCTATCTCCAGCTGTCCCATAGTAATGAACTAGTCGGGACGAGACAGGCAGGCAGGCAGCGTTTCTCAGCCAGTCGAAATCATGAATCAGCTGGCATAATTAAAATGCTTGAATTAACGATTTACTTGGTGTCGGTGGGCTTTGCTCAGCTGCATTTGAAACAGGCTCAGCCTCTAGACTTATTTTATGCTCAATGGTTGTCCCTTCTGTCTTTTCTCTCCGGCAATAATTTTGTAGACTACACAACTGGGCTGCTACGTATCCTCGGCTGTTACCTGTATCTGTCGCTCGCTGTTTCGCACACAGGGAGTCCTTTTCATCGGCAGGATATTTTTTGTATATAGGGCAGTAATTCATGAGGGATCGTTTTGTTTCTCTCTTTGTGCTGGGTCTTTTTTTTGTTTCTTGTCGCTATTTTTCAAGCTGACGTAAAAAATAAAAAAATTAATTAAATGTCTTCATCGGCGTGGAATGATTTGCAGTAATCAAATAATACACCTTGTTCTTTCACCCTGGGCTCGTGCCTTCACATCTCTTCAAGATTAGCTTTGATGTCTCTGTTGGAGAAGGGACATTGACTGAGCAGTCTTCTTGATTTCATTAGCTATTGCTTTGATTGGTGAGCCTGCATATAGACAGGCTATATTAGGAAAATCGTTAAACGGTTGATTTATTATTCAAGTGGTGATAAGCGTTTTTTAAGAACACTCACAAGTCTGAGAACTATCTATTCTCCAGGTATCCAGCAAGATGAATTCTATTCCACTACCTATCAGCAATCCCTTCAATCTCTTTCTTTCATTTCATTTCTTCTATTCATTGCTAAACATATTCCTAAAGTGTTTCTCTTTGGAACTTTTGTGAAACTCTTCATATGTACTTTAATTCACTTCACAAATGAAAAGTAGCTCCCTTTGTCATTTTCTTTTGTTGTTGCTAAAACGTTTAATTTCGCTCTGTACTCCAGCATTTTGGATTTCAGATCAAATGTTTTATATGAGGCGACAGTACAGAATGTCACCTTTTATTTTAGTGACTCCAAAATAACATTTACATTTACGTAAAGGTGGAAGAACGCAATGCCCTCGTTTGGGTGTAGGGACTGATCAGAGCCTGAAGGTAAGGAGGTGCCGTTCCCCTCACAGCTCCGTAGGCAAGCACCATGGTCTTGTAGCAGATGCAAGCTTCAACTGGAAGCCAGTGGAGTGTGCGGAGGAGCGGGGTGACGTGAGAGAACTTGGGAAGGTTGAACACCAGACGGGCTGCAGCGTTCTAAAATGACACAATACAATCTTCAAATGCATCCAACAAGTTTGTAGAGTCACAAGCATGATGTAGTCATTGCATGCTAGGAATATGGGATGAAATACTAAACTTTGGACAAAATTGAATACACTATAAGTGAATTTGTCCAAATACTTATGTGTCTTTATGGTAAAACAGTATAAAATACCCTGAAATAAAAGGTGACATTCTGTGCTGTTGCCTCAAATAAAACATTTGATCTCAAATTGCATAGCCCTGCTTATCAATTCACAGATCATACTGTACTGTAGCTACCTACTGTACTTAACACAAATAGGCCTATACTTCTCTGACGTAACAGGACCTCCCATCCTCGTGGGTTAGCGGATTAAGCTTGGTGATACAGACGCATAAAACATGGAGTCTCCTTCTCCCCTTATCTTCTGAAGCAGATGTGGTCTAATGTATGTTATCACTGAAGCCCATAAAGGATTGTGTTGTGTCCCTACCTCTGTAAACCTTCATGCATCAATCATTCAAGTAGTTGTATCTCCACCGTATGGGTGTTCTGCTGGTCGGGACATAATGACAGGACAGCAAGATGGCCTTGTCTCGATGTCTGAACTAACACCACCACCTGAAGGCAAAACAGAACTTGTTAACATTTATGTATCCAAATGGAGGGACATTTAAACACTTTGACTCCTGTGTTGCTCTGTCCATTCAAACACACACACACACACACACACACACACACACACACACACACACACACACACACACACACACACACACACACACACACACACACACACACACACACACACACACACACACACAAACAGAGAGAGACAGGAAGGAGGAACAAGAGACTTTAAGGGGCCTGTCCAAAACGTTTCGCCACTGCAGGCAAAACATTTCCCCACTGTAGGCAAACCCCGTGGTGCAACTCGGTGGACAAATCAATTTGCTCTGCTTCACTTGCAAATGCAGCATCCCCGAATCCAGCCGAAAATGCAGGATTTGCAGACAAACGCCTCCTCGTTCCCGCCTCGCACAAGAAGGATCCGCCTCTGTTTCCCCCTTCTTCTCCCATAATAACGTGTTTACGGATCTTAGATCATGCCTTTTGGGTTTAGCAATGCTTAGCAATGCGCCTGGCAGTCTTTTTCTTCATTATCTCTGCTTGTGTGTGCGCCTTCCCAGGCGAGAAGCTCTGTGTGCACATCTTTGACATTAGTCTTCCGTCTTGCATTGTTTAATGTCAGCTCTCAATTTAGGTTTGGTAGTGAACTGGAGCGTGCTAGATTAGGCTTCTTTTAGTCCATGACACCTGTATGTTATATTCATATAAACAGATGGAAAACAGAGAGAATAGGTAATCTTTAATAGGTATTTATTTAATAGGTAACCTAATCTGTAATGGGTATCTTAGAATGTCACTCAATCATTCCACTATTTTATGTTATGCCTAAAATAGTACTTTGTTTGTAATTAGGTAACCTAACCATTGTCTATAGAGTAGAGAAACGGCACTGCTCTGGCTCACTGAGAGTAGAATGGCCCACGCCATTGAATCAACTATAAGCTTCTCTCGCGCTCTCTCGAAGATGGCGCCGAACGAGAAGGGCATCAGCTTATGAGTTCCAACGCAACTTTGCAATATAGTGACTTTCATCGTGTTTTTTACTTTTTTTGTAAAGAAAGTTCATACCAGTGTTGTAGTAGTCGAGTCCGGTCTCGAGACCACATATTGAGTGTCTCGGTGTCGGATACATTTTTACTCGGTCTTGACTCGGTCTCGGACAGTGAGGACTCGTAGTAATTTCTTCCCGAGACCAGCGGAGTAAAAAACTCATAACTATCAGCTTCCATTCAGTCAGCGCATAAAACCGCTTCTCCAGGCCAAATATATAGACACATTTCTTGAAACATTCATATCTTAACAGCCTTTATATATATTATATGGGCATTCCGCCTCGGAGGCGGATCCGGCTCAGGGCATGACGACCTCTCACTCTTCGCCTCCCTGTTGCGCCCCTGGTCTGGTCTAGACCTCGGCGCGTTACTTTCCCTCTCCTTCCTCCCACGGTACGCCAGGCCCAGTCTGGACCCTGGTGTGGGAGACCCCGAACCTGGAGAGGGGCTGACGTCATGGTCTGGACTGGAGCCGCTGACCGGAGCTGGACTTGGCACCGGTGGAGCGGACTGCTCTGGCTCCGGAGTGGAGCCGCTGACCGGAGCTGGATCAGGCACCGGTGGAGCGGACTGCTCTGGCTCCGGAGTGGAGCAGCTGACCGGTGCCGGACCAGGCACCGGTGGAACGGGCATGGGCCATGCCGGACTGGACAAACGCACCACTGGTCTGGTGCGAGGAGCAGGCACGGGCCGGACTGGACTGGCGACGCGCACCACTGGCTTGGTGCGAGGAGCAGGAACAGGCCGGGCCGGGCTGGGGACGCGCACCACTGGCTTGGTGCGAGGAGCAGGAACAGGCCGGACCGGGCTGGCGACGCGCACCACTGGCTTGGTGCGAGGAGCAGGAACAGGCCGGGCCGGGCTGGCGACGCGCACCACTGGCTTGGTGCGAGGAGCAGGAACAGGCCGGGCCGGGCTGGCGACGCGCAACACTGGCTTGGTGCGAGGAGCAGGAACAGGCCGGACCGGGCTGGCGACGCGCATCACTGGCTTAGTGCGAAGAGCAGGAACAGGCCGGGCCGGGCCGGGCTGGCGACGCGCACCACTGGCTTGGTGCGAGGAGCAGGAACAGGCCGGGCCGGCGACGCGCACCACTGCCTTGGTGCGAGGAGCAGGAACAGGCCGGGCCGGGCTGGCGACGCGCACCACTTCCTTGGTGCGAGGAGCGGGACTGGGTTCCTTTATTAACCCCCGCTCCTTCTGCTGCCTAACCAGCTCCTCTCGCCGTGCCTCTACACTTTCCTTCTCCCTTTTAGCCTCCTGTAGCGCCTCCCTCTGACCGAATAACTCCTGCTCCCTCTGAACCAATAGCCCCCGTAACATGGTGGCCTCCTCTCCTAACCTGCAGATCCGCCCTTTAACGGCCTCCTGCTGCCTCGTCGTCCACACCGTGTGCCCCCCCCCCCCAAAATGTTCTTGGGGTTGCCTCTCGGGTCTCCGTCGTCGGCACTGTTGGCGCCGTTTCTCCTCTCTATACCGGGCCTCCACTGTCTCCTCCCAAGGACGGCGATCCATCCCAGCCTGAATCTCCTCCCAAGTCCAGGATCCCTTACCGTCCAGGATCTCCTCCCAGGTCCAGGCTGTCTGCTCCTGGACACGCTGCTTGGTCCTCGTTTGGTGGGATCTTCTGTCACGATCGTTGATGAACAGGTCAGATCAAGGCGCAGCCTGATATGCATACATGTTTATTTGACTCATAAACACAACGAAAAACAAGAAACGAAAAGAAACGTGAAGTCCACGGTAGACACAAACAACATACCTTGTACGGAACAAGATCTCACAACCCACTAGTGCCAATAGGCTGCCTAAGTATGGTCCCCAATCAGAGACAACGAGCGACAGCTGCCTCTGATTGGGAACCACACCGGCCAACATAGATCTAGACATACTAGATCCTATAACATAGAACAAGCACAACAAGGAATATACACACCCTGACTCAACATATAAGTGTCCCCTGAGTCAGGGCGTGACATTTAGACCATCACATTTGTATTTTTTTAATCTAAAGTGTGATTTTGAGAGTGAATATCTGAAAAAATCTATTGGAAAACTCATTAAAAAAACATACTTTTTCCACACAGGGTGCCTTTCCTTCGCTGGGCGGGCCGTTTGGGAACTTTTTGGCAACATTTGAGTATACCACTAAACCACTGCATATGGCCGATGGAAAGACTGCACTCACACACAGCATGAGGTTAAAGGATAAGCAGTCCATAAACTCGGACATAATAAGCCAGTAGGTCCCAATCATAAGAATACAAAAACACAACCATTAAGCATTTCCCAATCGAAATGTACAACTATTAATTCCCATTGCAAAAAAAACATTTCATGTTTAGCACACAAAGTAACCAGTGACCTAAAGTTTAAAGTGGAACTGACAGAGTTTTAACTACTTTGCAGATATGATACAAACAGACAATCATTATATTAGTCAAAAATATCAAATTCCCAGTTTATGCTACAAAACCAACTTTATAAGAGGTTTTAAAAATAGGTTATATTTGACTCAACGTTCCATGACCTACACTAAGGCATTGTTGGCAGAATAGATGGATGCAGTTCAATGCATGATTAATATAATTCACCAATACATTTCTTGGTAGTCGAAAAACTATTGCTATCAGGTTGTAAATCACAGCTGGCCTGGTACATTGTTTGCTGCCTTCATTCAGGATGCACTGTTTCAGTTTCAATGACTCAATATTCTGGACAGAAACGGACGAATGTAACTAAGGCTGGGAATGTCATTACAATCAAACTAGCAAGGGCAATGATCACGAGTCATAACGTGGCTAATAGGCTAGCATATCTATTTATGCAGCAAGCTAAAAAACACGGAGCCAAACGTTAGCTAGATACAGCGCATTTGGAAAGTATTCAGACGCCTTGACTTTTTCCACATTTTGTTACATTACAGCCTTATTCTAAAATGGATTAAATAAAGAATATCCTCATCAATATACACACAATACCCCACAATGACAAAGTGAAAATAGCTTTTTAGAAAGTTTTGCAAATGTAAAATACAGAAATGTCTTATTTACATAAGTATTCAGACCCTTTGCAATGAGACTCAAAATTGAACTCTGGCGCATCCTGTTTCCATTGATCATCCTTGAGATGTTTCTACAACTTGATTGGAGTCCACCTGTGGTAAATTAAATTGATTGGACATGATTTGGAAAGGCACACACCTGTCTATATAAGGGGGAGAAGGGCCTTGGTCAGGGAGGGGACCAAGAACACGATGGTCACTCTGACAGAGCTCCAGAGTTCCTCTGTGGAGATGGGCAAACCTTCCAGAAGGACAACCAACTCTGCAGCACTCCACTTATCAGGCCTTTATGGTAGAGTGGCCAGAAGGAAGCCACTCCTCAGTGAAAGGCACATTATGCGCGCTTGAAGTTTGCCAAAACGCACCTAAAGACTCTCAGACCATGAGAAACAAGATTCTCTGGTCTGATGAAATCAAGATTGAACTCTTTGGCCTGAATCCCAATCATCATGTCTGGAGGAAGCCTGGCACCATCCCTACGGTGAAGCATGGTGGCAGCATCATGCTGTGGGGATGTTTATCAGTGGCAGGGACTGGGAGACCAGTCAGGATCGAGGGAAAGATGAAGAGAGCAAAGTACAGAGAGCTCCTTGATGAAAACCTGCTCCAGAGCGCTCAGGACCTCAGACTGGGGCGAAGGTTCACCTTCCAACAGGACAATGACCCTAAGCACACAGCCAAGACAACGCAGGAGTGGCTTCAGGACAAGTCTCTGAATGTCCTTGAGTGGCCCAGCCATAGCCCGGACTTGAACCTGATCGAACATCTTTGGAGAGACCTGAAAATAGCTGTGCAGTGACGCTCCCCATCCAACCTGACAGAGCTTGAGAGGATCTGCAGAGAAGAATGGGAGAAACTCCCCAAATACAGGTGTGCCAAGCTTGTAGCGTCATACCCAAGAAGACTTGAGGCTGTAATCGCTGCCAAAGGTGCTTCAACAAAGTACTGAGTAAAGGGTCTGAACACTTATGTAAATGTGATATTTCCGTTTTATTTTTAATTTTTTTGCAAAAATGTCTTAAAACCTGTTTTTGCTTTGTCATTATGGGGTATTGTGTGTAGATTGATGAGGGAAAAAAAACAATTTAATCCATTTTAGAATAAAACTGTAACGTAACAAAATTTGGAAAAAGTCAAGGGGTCTGAATACTTTCCGAATGCACTGTAGCAAGCCAGCTAGCTGCTAGGAGGATGTCATGTCATGTCATGCCATTGGAGGACTGGGTGAGTGACTGACTTTTTCCCCTCATATCGTTTTTTGGTGGCTATACACAGGTAGAGATGCAGGTGTCATTTGGTTAGCTAGCAAGAACTTCAACGACTGTTCTCCAGTTAGCATATCTCTTGCATTTGCAAATTCCCTCTGGCTATCTACTCAGATTGTCAGTAACACAAAGGAGCTGATCGTGGACTACAGGAAACGGAGGGCCGAGCACACCCCATTCACATCGACGGGACTGTAGTGGGGCGGGTCGAGACCTTCAAGTTCCTCAGTGTCCACATCACTAAGGATCTATCATGGTCCAAACACACTAACAAAGTTGTGAAGCGGGCACGACAACGCCTCTTCCCCCTCAGGGGGCTGAAAAATGTGGCATGGGCCATCATATCCTCAAAACATTCTACAGCTGCACCATTGAGAGCATCTTGGCTGCATCACCACTTGGTATGGTAACTGCTTGGCGTCCAACCGCAAGGCTCTACAGAGGGTAGTGTGTACGGCCCAGTACATCACTGGGGCCGAGCTCCCTGCCCTCCAGGACCTCTATACCAGACTGTTCTCTCTGCTACCGCATTGCAAAGTAATATATTCACATGTGGAGTTGTCTTAGATGTGAAACTGCAAATGTATTTTTCACATGTGAACTTGCAATTCCACATGTGAAAGAGACATTTTCACATGTGAAACTGCAATTCACATGTGAGGTGAAAACATGTTATTCTCCTCACATGTGAAAAGGTGGTGTTAACATGTGAACTCTAAATGTACACACACACACACACACACACACACACTTTCTAGGCAAGGCATAATAACGGGCCATTCCCATTTCTCTGAGAGAGAGAGCTCATAAGTGCACATTACCTCCTTTGATGTTGTTGTCTGTCTACTGACTCCATTTCTTATTTTTTATCCAGCTCTTTTCCAATATTTCATGCTTTCCTATCTTTATCCTCCACATTCAAATGGCCTCCACTCTAGTCCATTGTATACCCATCCAGGAGTATTTGCCATTGCCTGCTATGTTATGCATTACTTTCGCATGTGGCAGTTTGCAAATGATGGTATTTCTGGTAAGAGCACGCTGGTGGCCTGAGCCCGAAGTGGTATCAGTGCTATTTGCCTTGGACAGATAATGAGGCATTGCTGAGAATGTGATGGTATCCTATGGATACCAAAGTACAGGGCTCCATTCCAATGCAGCACTGAATAGCCTGCTAATCTGCTATCCATAAGTTCACACATCAGGTACTGTAGCATGTTATTGCCGACTAACGTGAGCTGTTGGAAACAACTTAAAACAGGGAAGCGTTTGCTTGGGTGAACACACACACATTTTGAAAACACTGTCAAACACACTATATGGATGAGCACACGTGCACACTCAAACTACACACACCCGCGCTTACCCACGCAGCCACACACACACACTAACACACATTGACACACACATGCATTTGAGTATCACAGCCAGCCAAGCCTAGTGAGTCAACACAGGTCAAATCCCCTTTAAGTGGATGGCTTTGGGTGCAGCAGTCTCAGAAGAACAAGTGGTGTGTTTAAAGTGTGTTTCAATGGAGATTGGAGATGCCGTTCTTGAAGTCTTCTTGCTCTAAACACACATTGGCACATGGCAGGCAGGGGGTGTGGTGGCTTTAGCAAATTCCAGGTGTGTGTTTGGCAGATTGGCAGAGCCCAGATTTTAAGGTTCAAGGTTAGCTGCCATTGTCCATGTAAGCACTTTCTGTGCTAGCTAAGCCTGGTTTAATATCAGGCAGGTCGCAAGCCCCCAACTGCTGTTTTTGAAGTTTTTCCAAGGTAGTTATACATCAGGAGACAATGTGGTTGACCAACATAATATAACAATTCCAAATAGATTTTCTTGATTTCTCTCAGCTAAGGTGTAGCCCCTTCCATCTTCAATGAAAAAACAGTATTTCTTGCCGTGTATCATTTGAGATAGAGTCGCTGCAATCAAACTTGGTTTCAATTTCACCTGTGTTTTGATTAACAGACTCAGCTGATGATAACTGGAGGCATTCTGTGAACACAGATGTGCGAGAGCAATGGTTTGCCTGCAACATCAACAGCGTATTTGAGGTGTGCCGAGCTGTGAGGGTATTATAACAAACAGTGTTCGGTGAACAATTCGAGTGACACAGCATATAGCATGGGGTTCTGTAACTTCTGTTCGTTATTTACCCATCCATCTGTTTTCCCTCAGGGAAAAAAATATATCTACTGTTTTCAACGCTGCCTCTGCTGAGCTAATGTAGAGCATGGTTGAATGAGCAAACATGTTCAGTTTTAGGTTGTTAACCAGTCTTAGAAGCTTCGAACTGAGTCCAGCTCTCAGAGTACAAGGGCTATTGGGAAACAGTACCATGAGGAAAGGCGGTCTAAGAAGTGGGAGTGCTATTGGAGCAGAGAGTTTTGCTGTGATAGGTGAGGAGCGTTGGCTCTGCCCAGCCCACTGCCCCAAAAGTGCCCCAAGTATCAACTACCACTGTTACTTTAGCTGCTCTGTCACACACACACACACACACACACACACACACACACACACACACACACACAGAGATGCCCTCAACGCTCCTGTTTATTTGGAATCAGTGCATGAGCAATAAAGAGGGAGGTGAGCGTAGCTCCCCAAAGTGTGATAGTGCCAGCGCTCCGCTAATAAAATACATTTTCTCTCTCCGTCCCCCCTCAGTCCTCCCTTTTTTCTACTAACACACACACAAACACACACACTCTTTCTCTCTCTCATCCCTCATTAAAGTTTCTATCTGTTTCTCACAGTCCTTATTTCATTTCCCCTTGTTTTCTCACCTCCTCCTTTCTTTCTCTTTCTCACTTTGTCTCTCTTCATCTGTCCACAACCTTCCTCCCTTCTTTCCATCTATCCATTCATTCTCCTCTCTCTCTCTCTCTCTCTCGCTCTCTCATCTCTCTCTCTCTCTCTCTCTCTCTCTCTCTCTCTCTCCTCTCTCTCTCTCTCTCTCTCTCTCTCTCTCTCTCTCTCTCTCTCTCTCTCTCTTCTCTCTCTCTCTCTCTCCTCTCTCTCTCTCTCTCTCTCACTGTCTCTCTCTCTCTCTCACTCTCTCTCTCTCGCTCTCTCTCTCTCTCTCTCTCTCTCTCTCTCTCTCTCTCTCTCTCTCTCTCTCTCTCTCTCTCTCTCTCTCTCTCTCTCACTGTCTCTCTCTCTCACACACACACACACACACACATATGCTGCAAGTCTCTGCTGGGCTGAAGAGCAGAGCGCACACGGAGCCAGACACTCCCTTCAGTGTGCGCATCACATGTCTGCTGCAGGAGCTGCCCTTCTCTCCTCTCTCTCTCTCTCTCTCTCTCCTCGCTCTCCTCTCTCTCTCTCTCTCTCTCTCTGTCCCTCTCGTTCTCTCCACACCTCTCAGCACTCTGCAAGACTTTCAGCATGGAGCTGGGCGGAGTGGCCGTGCTGCCCCAGAGATACAGTACGTACCCGCTCTCTTTTCTCATCCCCTTCTCTCTCTTTTCTTCCCTTTTTCTCATTTTTTCAATATTGCTGCATTTTTCTTGTGATTATCATTTTATGAACGGGGATGCTTTTGATGAATTATTATGGTATCTCTCGTAGAGGGAGTGTTCTGCAGTGAAATGAAAGTTGGTTCAGTACTAAGGTGCCTGCACCTTGCCTGCCGTTGGTTGTCAAACAGTACTTGAAACTCCTGCCGCATTGTTGCAGCAGGTTGCCTTTATTTTATATCAGCTTTCCGGTGTTCTTTTAGGGGTTTGTGCAACATTATATGTAAAGCGTCTGTATGCACCTGGGCTGCATGTCTGAGTTCATGCGCAGGAAGACCGTTGCCCACACCTTCCTGTGTTGTAGATCAAAGTCTGGAGAAAGCCGCAACTCATCTCAAGGATGAGATGAAAGAGCTGGCCAGACAGGTGTTGTTATGATACACTTGGTTTGTTCACTTTGGAAAAGGGTATGTTATGGCATTTAGTATGTAGGGGAGAGTGGGGTAAGTTGAGCCACCCTTTCTAGGTAACCATAAACAAAATAAATCATTTGACCAAATATTTTGGAAGTCATCATTTCATGGAGTCTGTGAAGGAAGAAACCACATGGAAAAAGTGGTAAGCAAGATTTCCCCAATTCAAATGAATGTATTGTGTTAGAGGTTTCAAGATGCTTGTATCTAAACCAAAGTAGAGGCTAATTTTTAAAATTGTTCTATACATCAGTTGGGGTCTCTATAAGCTTCAAAATGAGGTCTTAAACCTAATATGAAAGTGCATCCTTGTAGCTGTGTTGGCTAATATAGTCAAAATGTTTGCCCTGGGGTAAGTTGAGCCAATGGCAAGCTGAGCAAATGTAAATGTTTTCTTCCCAGGCTTGTCATTGTCATTCCTCTGTGCTTTCTTTGCCAAGGTGGCTTAGGAGGTGACAGCCGTATCCCCTTTATTCCTCTCACTGCTACCTGGAGAGGGGAGGTGGTGGGACTGTGTGTGTCTCAATTCCATTTAATCTAATAAAGCTTTATTGGCAGGGAATACATGGGTCAATATTGCCATTCTGTTCATATTTCTGTGTATGTGTGTACATGCACCACACACACACACACACACACACACACACACACAGAAATATGAACAGAATGGCAATATTTACCCATGTATTCCCTGCCAATAAAGCTTTATTAGATTAAATGGAATTGAGAGAATGCGAGATACAAAACGATTCTGAAAATGAGCGTGGCAGAGAAAGATATAGAAACATAGAGAAAGACAAACAGATTGAAGGAAGAGCCGTGAGACATAGACCCAGAGATAGCCTATCCGATCCAAAGCATGGGACAGACCTTTGTGATCCGCCCAGTGATGGTAGCATTAGCTAAGTAGGTAGCAGTGTGTATCTATCTAGGCTAGCAGAGCAGTAGTAGGGCTAACTTTAGAAATATGGGAATGTGCGAGAGAGAGCATCTAGCTACTGATGGATGAGTTCAATAAGTCTATTCAATCAAGAACCATTTGGTAGCAGATAATTAGGTTGGCACAACATGTTAAATGAAATGTAAAAACTTTATAGAATTTCTAGACACAACACTGACACACAACATCTTTCCCCCCTGGTTCATCAAATCACATTAAAAGGACTAAACTGAAGCTCTGGGTCATGTCAATAGAATACACGTGTAATCAATCGACAGTGACTGCATCACAGATGTAGTAGTGTAATGTAAGCACGCACACACGTACAGAAACAGTGGGAGAGAGCTAAGCTGTGTAGCCTTCAATGCAGCATAAAGCAGCCTTCGTTAGGATATTCATCGAGTTACAATATCGCCATTCAGGTGAGAGACAAACAGGAGACATTTTCTGAAAGACCACAGCAGCAGGCTTTTCACCCAGTCCTACACATTACGCCTACAAAATGATTTACCACACATTTTGCATTTTTACATGGAATAATACACAGTTATGATCCATAGAAATAGGAAAAATACAACTTATTTTGAACAAAACATCAAATGAAATAAAAATCGACTCAACAAACAGCTGTTTAACATCAAGAAACATATAGTCATATATTCCTCCAAAGCCTACTGCTTGAACCCATGTCCAATTGGCATGCCATTGCTCTCCCTATGGGCTTCAGAGAAAATACTTGAGAACACCATGGCAGCCTCAGTTGGAGTCAAACTCTAGATTGCCTTTGTTATCGAGCCGCTTCGCTCTGCATTCACACGTCTTGAACTCCTCGTTATCACTTAGTGAAGTGTGACAGAGGAACGTTATTAGCTCTGGCAGCTTAATGGCAAAATGTCATATTTTCTTCAACTATCCCTTTCTTTGACAAGAGATTTGATATGATGAACATTATAGCACACTGATAACACTTTGACGTAATTCTGTCATGAGCGGATATTCTCAATAGCAAAAGGCACTAAAGAACCAAAGCACAAGCTTCTTAATGTGAAAGACATTCAAAATCAGCAGTACGGAAAGATGTTCAGGTTTTGTGATAAGTGTTACACTATCAGTAATGAGGAAAGAGAGAGCGCTGTCTCACAGTGCTTATTTCCAATTGGCATCGACAGGTTTTGCTATGAGACTCGAGTCTTCTTGTTTGCCTATACCCTCTGCCACTTTCAGCACCACTACATGTGGACAGCTCCCAGGTTTAGGGGATTGTGTCAGAGGCTTACTGTATGCAGTGGGCTCCCAATCCCTCCTTTCACCCCTTAGATCTGTAAGACCCAAGGTTTTTATAGTAAACTGAAACTAAAACTAAAACTAATCATGAAAAAACAATTTAGTAAACTAAAATAACATAATTAACAAATCCGTTTGAAAAACTAAAACTATACAAAAAACGATTATCTTTTACTCCAAAACGAAATAAAATGTAATAAAAACAAATATGAATTTTGTTCAGTTTTGTTCCGTTTTTCCTAAACTTTGGGTGAAATTCAGATGGGGTTTTTAAGGTCGCTGGTTCTAATCCCCGAGCCGACTAGGTGAAAAATCTGTCGATGTGCCCTTGAGCAAGGCACTTAACCCTAATTGCTCCTGTAAGTCGCTCTGGATAAGAGCGTCTGCTAAATGACTAAAATGTAAATGTAAATGTAAAACGAAGCTGACAGTAGGTACAGCCGAAAGTCAGACACTGTAGTGGTTTTCTAACAGCAAGTCTCAGATCAACATGGCAGTGTCAATTAGCTGCTATTGTTTGTGATGAAGAGGGGGTACTCACACCTGCCCCAGGAGGTGGAAGATCACGTGACCGTCCCTCTGCTTTAGTGGATCCCGAGTTGGGACGTACCGGACACTGCTGGAGCTGGTGCCCTCCTTGACCACAATAGAGACAGAGACCCAGCTGTCTATGTCTGTGTCGAATCGCCATGGGGAGGCGTGTGAAACCTACCTCCATGGGTTCAGGCTCTGATCCAAAGTGTTCACTGAGGGAGGGAGAGAAGCGATGAGAGTGCCGACGCTCCCGAAGTAGGTTATCCAGACGGATGGCCATCGCGATGAGTGTGTCCAAGGAGAGGTTGTCCATCTGGACCTCCTCGCGCAGTCCTCTTCTGAATAGTGTACGAAGCGCCGGCTCATTCCATCCGCTGGATGCTGCTACTGTCCGGAAGGTGAGCGCGTACTCTGCAGCAGTCTGGTCCTCCTGCCGTCGTTGGAGTAGGGGCTCACCTCCCTCTCTGCCCTCCGGTAGATGATCGAAGATACCTCTGAACAGAGCCATGAACCCCTCATACGAATCCAGCTCCTCCTCTCTTCTCTCCAAGACGGCCGTGGCCCATTCCAATTTCCGCCCAGTCAGCAGAGAAATAACTGTGGCAACCTTGGACCTCTCGGTGGTGGGGGCTCCCATCTGGTGCGCAAAGTAGAGGGAGCACTGTAGTAGGAAGCCACAGCATTTAGATGGGGTGCCGTCATATTTATCCCGGAGGGACAAACGGGCATCGCTGACCTGGGCGGTTTGCTGAATGGGCTGGTGTGCTGGCTCGCTGGGACGACTGGCGGTAGAGTATCCTCCGCTAGTTGAAGGCAACGCCTCTCGGGAATGTTTGAGACGTTGAACACTGCGAAGAACCTCTTCCATAGCCGTCTCCAATCAGATGTTGGGTACTATATTTATTGAATATTATCTGAATTCTATAAATTAAAATGGCTAATTTTGGGTGCAACCAATTATCTTAATTTCTCCAAGATAAAATTACATTTTGACAAAAGAATGTTTCAGGAATGACAGTCTTACCTGTTTTTAACTACAGAAACAATTTCAGAAAAATCTGACATGGTGGATGTCATGGCTTGCTGAAATGACATGGAACGACGTTCTTGAGAAGGAGGCAAGTAGATCAATTGAGATTCTCCCTTGGTCTTCGTGGTGTTACATCTTCCTCTGTCACAGCAGTGACCTACATGGATACACCTGCAGTGCGGTATCTAAGCCCAGAACTGCAGGTTGGGAAACAATGCAACAGGCCACAATACCAGATCATTAGGCGGTGAGAATTATTTTCTGAAGGTGAAAGACTGTATGAATCCCACACACTCACACACACACACACACACATACACACACACACACACACACACACACACACACACACACACACACACAATGGGTTGTTATTGTGTTGAGAAAATGACAAAATATTTAATGTTTTTCCCCTCAGTGATTGGTTAATATACATTGTGATGACCATTGATTACAAGTCAGTGGCAGTGTAAACAGAGCCTTCATCTGGATGTACAGTCTTGTCACTGTAATTAGGAAAGAGCCCCTTTGTTTATAGACCCCTTGTCCTTCACGTAACATTCCTGCTGGAGCCCCAGGGTGTGCATATCCCACATGAAAAAAGATTATACTCACTGTAATGTTTTCACTGTAGTGTGTTTGGGGACTTTACTGTAGTATTCACTGGAGTGTTTTTTCGGACTAAAGTCTGCAAAAACACTACTAAAGTCCGCAACAACACTGCAGTGAATACTTAGTATTAACTGTAGTATACTGTAGTATTTACAGTTAACTATAGTATAAATACTATAGTAAAAGAAAACTAGTATTTACTATGGTAATTCATTTAGTGTTTTTGCAATTTGTAGTATACTGTATTATTAACTGTAGTGTTTTTGCAGACTGTATTATACTGTAGTGTCCACTGTAGTGTTTTTGTGGACATTACTGAAGTATTTACAATAGTGTTTTTGTTTCATTATCTTTAGCATAGAAGTGGAGGCTTTCTCCTTGAGAAAACCTACTGGAGAAATACTAAAAGAGCAAATATTCTATAACCGGTAGGTAGGACTGGGGTCTGAACGGATAGATCAGAACTTTGCTCTTTTCTATAACCTGTATGGAACACATTATATGGTCTATACTTGGCATGTAGGTTTCTCACTTATGGGTGGCACAAATTGGGATTTTGGGGAGGGGAATGGGCAGGGTACTGTATATGCAAACTAAATACTGTAGTATTTACTATAGTTAAAGTGTAGTGTTTCTGTGGACTGTAGTGTTTTTGCAGACATTACTGTAGTATTTACTACAGTGTTTTTTGGGGGGGATAATACTGTAGTATTTACTATTAGGGCTGGGAATTGCCAGGGACCTCACAATATTATATTATCACGATACTTAGCTGCCGATACGATATGTATTGCGATTCTCACGTTTCTATATGTAATGCGATTCGATACTGTGATTTTATTGCAGTTCAATGTTCCAAACATATTGCTCATCATGTCTGCTGCAGAGGGACAAGAGAGAGCCATGAGAAAGGTTTTGATCAGTCATGTAAATATAAGTGCTGAAAACAAGAGTTTTGGTGCAGGTACAGCCAACTAGCGCAAAAATAATATAGCGACATTGTCAATATGATATGATATATTGTCAAACATTATATCCCGATATGTAACTCGATTTTTTCCCCCATCACTATTTACTATAGTATTCTACAGTATACTACAACATTCTATAGTAAATACTACTACATATGATGTGTTCTATCCCAGCTCTAACACAACTGATTCAACTAATCAAACTAATCACATAGTCCTTGATTAGTTGAATGAGTTGTGTAAATGCTGGGCTAATTGAATTGCTACACCCTGCGGGGGTCTTCAAGGATTTAGTCCCAGAGTCAGGTTTGAAAAGTGCTCTTACTTGAAGCTCACCTCCCTGTCACCTTTCACTATAAGGAAGAGACATGGCGGTGGAAATTTGATTGGGCGTACGGGAGGACCTGTTTGATGTCCTGATAGAATGTGAACCCATGAGAAACCTTGATGACAGACGCCATAAGGACAAAGTTTGAAAGACTTCTTGTTTCCAGATGCTTGTTAGCAGATCTCCTAGGTAAGATTGTACTCTCTCCCTATTTTGGCGAGAGTTGAAGTTGGAAGTTTACATACACTTAGGTTGGAGTCATTAATACTCGTTTTTCAACCTCTCCACAAATTTCTTGTTAACAAACTATAGTTTTGGCAAGTCGGTTAGGACATCTACTTTGTGCATGACACAAGTAATTTTTCCATCAATTGTTTACAGACAGATTATTTCACTTATAATTCACTGTATCACAATTCCAGTGGGTCAGAAGTTTACATACACTAAGTTGACTGTGCATTTAAACAGCTTGGAAAATTCCAGAAAATGATGTCATGGCTTTAGAAGCTTCTGATCAATTGGAGGTGTACCTGTGGATGTATTTCAAGGCCTACCTTCAAACTCAGTGCCTCTTTGCTTGACATCATGGGAAAATCAAAAGAAATCAGCCAAGACCTCAGAAAAACAATTGTAGATCTCCACAAGTCTGGTTCATCCTTGGGAGCAATTTCCAAACGCCTGAAGGTGCCCCGTTCATCTGTACAAACAATAGTACACAAGTATAAACACCATGGGACCACACAGCCGTCATACCGCTCAGGAAGGAGACGCGTTCTGTCTCCTAGAGATGAACGTACTTTGGAGTGAATAGTGCAAATCAATCCCAGAACAACAGCAAAGGACCTTGTGAAGATGCTGGAGGAAACAGGTACAAAAGTATCTCCACAGTAAAACAAGTCTTATATCGACATTACCTGAAAGGCCGCTCAGCAAGGAAGAAGCCACTGCTCCAAAACCGCCATTAAAAAGCCAGACTACGGTTTGCAACTGCACATGGGGACAAAGATTGTATTTTTTGGAGAAATGTCCTGTGGTCTGATGAAACAAAAATAGAACTGTTTTGCCATAATGACCATCGTTATGTTTGGAGGAAAAAGGGGACCGCTTGCAAGACAAAGAACACCATCCCAACCGTGAAGCATGGGGGTGGCAGCATCATGCTGTGGGGGTGCTTTGCTGCAGTAGGGACTGGTGCACTTCACAAAATAGATGGCATCATGAGGAAGGAATATTATGTGGATATATTGAAGCAACATCTCAAGACATCAGTCAGGAAGTTAAAGCTTGGTCGCAAATGGGTCTTCCAAATGGACAATGACCCCAAGCGTACTTCCCAAGTTGTGGCAAAATGGCTTAAGGACAGCAAAGTCAAGGTATTGGAGTGGCCATCACAAAGCCCTAACCTCAATCCTATAGGAAATCTGTGGGCAGAACTGAAAAAGCGTGTGCGAGCAAGGAGGCCTACAAACCTGACTCAGTTACACCAGCTCTGTCAGGAGGAATGGGCCAAAATTCACCCAACTTATTGTGGAAAGCTTGTGGAAGGCTACCCGAAACGTTTGACCCAAGTTAAACAACGCTACCAAATACTAATTGAGTGTATGTAAACTTCTGACCCACTGGGAATGTGATGAAAGAAATAAAAGCTGAAATAAATCATTCTCTCTACTATTATTCTGACATTTCACATTCTTAAAATAAAGTGGTGATCCTAACTGACGTAAGACAGGACATTTTTACTAGGATTAAATCAGGAATTGTGTGAGTTTAGACGTATTTGGCAAAGGTGTATGTAAACTTCCGACTTCAACTGTAGATGATGTAATCATGGCATAAAGTGCTTTGTAAATCTGATCCTCAAACAAATGGTTAATCCCGCAGAGATCAAAGGAGCAGACCTTGTCTGTCTCTAAAGAGAGTAAAAGCAGTATGCAGATATTTACACTTAATTGTGCTTCAGATATTTAAAGCATGGCTATTTCTACACGTTTGAACAGAATCATTAGAGATTCCGCCTTGATTCACAGCACTCAGTACTATTGCTAATTAGCTAAATTATTTTATGTTAACTGAATCTTCAGCAGAGATTGCAACATGACTTCACAACCCTCCCACGAAGAAGGTGTTTTCGGAGGGTGGGGTGTGCTGTATTATACTCATACTGTAAACCAAAGATACATTGTGCCTGTACGGTAAATAGCAATGCAACGGCGGATACATACCTCCCAGCGCTATTCCATCAACACAAACAGATAGAGAGAGAGATTATATTTCATAAAGCGCTCATCTTGCAGATCATCCAGTCCTATTTGTCTGCTATTATTAAGGTTTTAGCACATAAAGGCTCTTACTCCACTGTGAGTGTGTGTGTGTGTGTGAGTGTGTGCGTGCGTGTCTGTGAGTGAGTGAGAGCAGATGTGGAGAAATTCTAACCCCGGGCATTTATCCAAGTCACCCAAGGTGAAAAAGAGACACTCATTCAAAAAACAACAGCAGACTTTGGGCCTCTCTCTCTTTGCCACAATAGTTGTAATAAGCTAGGGATGTTTTTTCTCGGTTCAAAGTGAATCACATTTGTTGGTGTTTTTAAACTGCAGGGGAAGCAGCAGCAGCTCCAAACCAATCAAAAAGCAATTGGAGTTCACCCTCAGATGAGATGTAATCATTTGGAGTGCTCTTTCATCAAGGGGTATTTTAAAACTTTGGTAGGTTTGGGAATTGTATTTTAAATTATGCTGAAAACTAGGTTTTTCACAGATTTCACACCTGAGTTGATTGACAGAGTAGATATCTCTTATTTGAAGACATTGCAGGAGCTTTCTGCATGTATTAACACACTTTTTGTTGAGTGACCACAGAGTTAGTGGACCATTCTCTTGCTTGTGGCTGTCTTCAGAGCCTACTAAATGGTATAGAGGTCTGTGATTCGGAACACAGCCCATGATTCCCTATCTTAGTGTCTTTTCAAATAGTAACCATCCAATGGAACCAGTGAATCTGAGCATGTCAGTAAGCCAGATAGACATTAGACAGCTTTAAGATAATTAGGAAGTGGAGTTTCACTCGAGGGAACACATTACAGTAGCCAAATCCTTTTACATCTTTATCTGCTAATTGTTTGGATAATGAGCCAAGATCCAGCTCAGAACATTTAATCCAGATCCAAATGATCCTGCATTGTCTCAGATTCTATCCCCCTATTAGCTCATATTCCCCCTTCAAACGTAAACTTTATGTATAGTGTATAATGTGTTATCGATGTAATATATCTGTTTGGTATTTCCCTTAAAATGTCATCCAAAATCAATATGAGGGTTAAAACAACACAGGATAATTTGATCTGCGTTAAACACTAAAAAAAACTGCCCCATGGAAATCCAAGAATTCCACCACTTTGACAGTCAAACATTCAAACAACAGATATGTAAAAAGGTGACAGTGTTGGAATCCCAGCCCAAGCATTTATCTGTCTTTGTTTTATCTGTCTTCTTGGAGAACAGACACACACAACGGTCCTCCACTTTGTTCCTTCCTCTTAATTACCCAGTTGCATGTTTTCACAAAAGACGAAGAGCGTCTCCATCGCCGAGCTTTCATTTAAAGACATAGACGAGATGCAAATCAGGGTTACCATCTCGCCGACTCCATCTCGCTGGTGCTGCCAGACAAATTTCCCAAACCATTAAAAGAGACGCAAACCCTGTTCTCCTCCTTCCCCGCTACTCCTCCTCCTCATTAATCTCCTAGTTTTTAAATCTGCCGTACAGTATTCAAGACATGGCCAGGCATTTCCATCTCTAAATGGAGAAGACGCTGTGAAGCCGTAGACACATTTTGCTTGACTGCTTTAATAGTTGAGGTCTCGATGGGGCACGGGTCTCTGAAAGCCTCTGTGCAGCGCTCTTCCCCTCTCCGTCTGTCCTTTAACCCATGAACAGATGAGTCACTAAGACTCGCAATGAATTCATGGGAAGCTCCTCTTGGATGAGACGAGGCAAATCTAATTTGGGTATTCACGGCCATTATTCAACCCTCTTTGGACACTGATAGCTGCAGAGACCGAGGAAGGAAGCGAGGGCAAAAGAGTTGGGCAAACTCACTTTAAATGCAATTTTTGACTGAAAGTCCCAAAGCAATGGCATTCTACAAGGAATGAAATTAGAGCTGTTCGTGTCCATCCATTCATACATTTGATAAAAATTCCATTCAGTATGTGCTCACAAAACAAGACATCGAAGGATTCCCTATCATACTCTTGCAGCCCTTCCCTACCTCCCTCCATCCATCCATCCATCCATCCATCCATCCATCCATCCATCCATCCATCCATCCATCCATCCATCCATCCATCCATCCATCCATCCATCCATCCATCCATCCATCCATCCATCCATCCATCCATCCATCCATCCATCCATCCATCCATACCTACCTACCTACCTACCTACCTACCTACCTACCTACCTACCTACCTACCTACCTACCTACCTACCTACCTACCTACCTACCTACCTACCTACCTACCTACCTACCTACCTACCTACCTACCTACCTACCTACCTACCTACCTACCTACCTACCTACCTACCTACCTACCTACCTACCTACCTACCTACCTACCTACCTACCTACCTACCTACCTACCTACCTACCTACCTACCTACCTACCTACCTACCTACCTACCTCCCTCCCTCCCTCCCTCCCTCCCTCCCTCCCTCCCTCCCTCCCTACCTACCTACCTACCTACCTACCTACCTACCTACCTACCTACCTACCTACCTACCTACCTACCTACCTACCTACCTACCTACCTACCTACCTACCTACCTACCTACCTACCTACCTACCTACCTACCTACCTACCTACCTACCTACCTACCTACCTACCTACCTACCTACCTACCTACCTACCTACCTACCTACCTACCTACCTACCTACCTACCTACCTACCTACCTACCTACCTACCTACCTACCTACCTACCTACCTACCTACCTACCTACCTACCTACCTACCTCCCTCCCTCCCTCCCTCCCTCCCTCCCTCCCTCCCTCCCTCCCTCCCTACCTACCTACCTACCTACCTACCTACCTACCTACCTCCCTCCCTCCCTCCCTCCCTCCCTCCCTCCCTCCCACCCACCCACCCACCCACCCCCCTCCCTCCCTCCCTCCCTCCCTCCCTCCCTCCCTCCATCTATCCATCAATCCATACATCCATCCATCCATCCATCCATCCATCCATCCATCCATCCATCCCTACCTACCTACCTACCTACCTACCTCCCTCCATCCTTCCTTTAATCTCTTATTTGAGAGAGTACCCAGCTCCAGACCTGCCCTGGAGCTGCCGACCTTGGCTCCATCTCTCCTGACCTTTCTGTCGGATGAATGATGATGTCGCCCTCTCCCTCTCCTCTGCTTCTGTACCGGTCTTGACCCCTTTTACTTTGCAACCAGGAAGGTCAGCCGCATTCCGATGTTGGAAAATGTCATGCCGCCCTTTGTTGGTTCCAGACGCCAAACGAAATCAAACCCTCCCTTTGCAGTCGACGAGCCATCCAGGAGACATAAAGTTGCCCAGAGGGGTGGGGATAGGGGAGGTGTGTGTGAGTGTACTGTGTAGCGTGCGCTGTTGGGAATGGCGCAGGGCCAAACGTTGCTTTGTGGAGACACAGCACAAGACGTGCTGACTCCATTCACTTCTAATCTTATCCTCTCCCCTTCTCTCGCCTCTCTTCATAAACATAGAAACATGGCCGGCAGTTAGCACTAGTCACTGTGATCAGAAGGCCTGTCCCATTTCCTCTGTCACAGAGCGCCACAGGAACCAAAGAGCACCTGGTGTGGGGGAATCCAAAAGGTGGTGCATCTGCCTGACTGGATTAATGGTATGCTTATGTCACTGAGGTGCTAGAGACTCTGTGTGCAGACTGCAGTACAATATCTCTGCTCATATTGAAATGGGGTAGAAGATTGTAATTAGAATAAACAAGATGACATGTGTTATTCCTAAATGCTTGGTGTACAGCCAACTTCATGCGCCACATGCACACATAGTAAAGAAAAAGTGAAAAAACAATTGATTCCGTCAAATTAATTTGCCACTTATATGCTTGTAAGAGTTGCTCTGTGACGCTGGATGCGGAGAGTACATAAAGGTATCTGGTCTGTGGATCACTCTCATTATCTCTCAGATCCGCAGCAGGAAATGGCCTTGCTGCAGTTACAGATCAAGGCCAATCATTTACAAATCAATAGTTTTGACAGCGCACCAATTTACTTCCAGCCGACCGCAGCACATTTGTTGTGCTCTGAAAAAGATCCTCTGAAAAAGCTGCAGGCAATCTGATGATTTGGCATCCCTTAAGTCTTATTTCTTCCTCTTTTCTATTAACTTGGTTCCAGATTTCCTTTGTCTGCTTGTCAGCACACCCTTCATGTTTTGCCTGTTGAGCCAAGAGCCAAGAGCCTCTCTGTGTCTTACAGAGGCAAAATGGCATGTTTTGTGGGCAGTGTTTGCGGTATTTACTGTACATGTTTCTCAGATACTTTCAACAGACATCGACGTAAGAGGATATCACACGCAGTATCGGAGATTAGTGCTACATTGTATCCCGAGGGGTTTGTCAAAGCTACACTTTAATGCCTGAGCATTTCATAATCCTGTCACCTTTTCACATATCCTGTCATTTGATTGACAGTCTCATTGTCATAACACCAGAATGGCATTGTTCTGACACGACCTGTCATTATTGTAACGGATTCAATTTGCCATTGCTGTTACATTGTTTGAACACAGCAATAATTTATATAATATGAACAGTGTTATAGTTGTACTGTAGTTACCCCTTGCAATTCCCTAGTCATGCAGATCTCTGCCATTGTTCTTAACAATGAATAAGTGTCACGACTTCCGCCGAAGTTGGTGCCTCTACTCGTTTGGGCGGCGTTCGGCGGTCGTCGTCACCGGTTTTCTAGCTGCCACCGATCTATGTTTCTTTTTCCATTTGTTTTGTCTTGATTGTACACATCTGGTTCCCATTACATTATATTATTTCCCTATTTAACCCTCTGGTTCCCACATGGTTTTGTGCGTGTTTGTTCTTTGTTTTGTGTCTGAGACTTATGTGAGCTGGTGTGTTTTCCCTGCGTGGAAATTAGTGTTGTTTATTTTTCCAGTAAAGTACGTTGTTTACTCAGTTCTGTGTCCTGCGCCTGACTCCGTCCTACCGCTGCACATTGACACTTGACAATAAGCCTACTTTATAAAGATGAGTCTAATTGTTCAAAGCTTTCAGCAGCTTAGGTTTGTTCCAATAATTATTCTTAGCTGCCTTTTACAGTTAGATATAATTTACCGTATGTATTTTGTTCTTAATTCATTAAGGATAAGAAAGTATTACTCCCAGAGCTGTGGTAAGCAAACTACAGTGGTTTGAAGCAAATGCCTTCTGTGCCTTGTCAGAGTTTGACATTTATTTTTGATGGTAAATAACCCAAGAGCTGCCACAGTCTCATTTCTGAGATGAAATGTGTGTGCTTCATGCTGAGCCGCAAATACACAAAGAACAAGGAGTATGAGATACCTCATAAAAATGTATGGTAAATTCTGCCTCACAAAATTGAATAGCCTACCCAAGTGACTGTGAAAACTGTGTCAAAAAAAGACAATGCAGTCCCTTCAAAATATGATGTATACCTAATAAATATTCATAATATATGTTCTATTAATTTGTTTACTATTAAAACCGATGACTTGATATCGTGACATGGAATGCGACATTTGAGATATAACACATGTAGCCAATTACATGATGTTATTTAAATAAATGCCACTGTGTTGTTGCTTCCAGGGCTCATTTATCATGACTTGTCATGAGCGTTCACGGGGGGTTAAAACAGGTGTCATCTTTAGGATGACATCAAGATGGCTACCTGACACCAAGTCCATTAAAGTGCCATCCCAGTTTCGCTTTGACATGCCCCTCAAGTTCCAGACAGTTTTTGTACTCCCTCTTATGAAAGATGTTCTCGCTCACTTTGTAAATTCTGACTGATGGTTAATATATTGTAACCATGTTTTGGGGTTGTGTGCAGATCTTTGCCTTTAGCTAGGTTAGTTTTAGCGGCTAATGTAGCATTAGTGACTAGCCTAATGGTTTCTTCCTTGGTGGGGGTGGTATTTGGATGACATGTATCAAAAGAGAAAAATGCAGTAGCCTCTTTGCCATGTGAATGTGACTCCTTTGTATTCTCCTCTGCCTCAGCCTTGGAGAGTAATCCTTAGAATGCAGCTCAGTTGAGTTGTTTCTCTTACAAAAGATAACACGTGAAATTGCTGTTTTGCTGTTAAATTTCGCGTGTGAGGAGAATAACATGTTTTTACCTCAAATATGAATTGCAGTTTCACATGTTACATTTGCAGTTTCACATGTGAAAAACTTACTTTCACATGTGGAATTGCAAGTTCACATGTAAAAATCGAACTTTCACATGTGAAAGTGAGATCGATCTAATTGGCAGTTTCACATGTAAGAAAACTCCACATTTACTCCAATGTTTGCAAACAAAGTAAATGTAAACAAACACTTAAAAATGGTCAGTCCTTGCATCCATAGATTTGAGAGTGGTGGCATTTCTCCAGCCCCATCCATCTGATTTTTACTGAAACTCTGGCAGAAAGAACACTTTGTTAATGTTTCAATTAAAGATTGCCGCTTTAAAAACGTATTGATGGAGTAATGGTGTTACTTTTGTGCCATTAATATCAAACAAAACTTCTGAAGTCGAGAACAGAATTCTTAGTATTGCAAACAAAAAGAATGAACTCAATATTAAGAAGGTGTTCCTAATGTTTGGTATACTCATTTTACTTCTTTTTTTTTGTATACTCAGTGTATATGTGTGTTTCTGTTATACCGTGTAGGCTATGCAGTATCATATGTGTGCTGGCGTGTGTGTTTGTGTAAACTCGACTGCTCCTGGAGTGCTTCTAGCTCTGCTGCTTGTTCCCGGCAGATGCCATGGGGACAGAATGCAGCTAGCTTCCTGTCAAATGGAGACTTCGGAGGATTCAAAACGCTGCCATTGTGTGTTCTCTTTCCCCTCTCCTTGTTGATCTCCACTGTGGGCTGAGGTGGGTTTATTCTTGCTTCGCTGGCACAGATTCAGGATATTATTATTGAAAGGCTGTAGCAAGGGCCTATCTTAAAATCACTAATTAAATTTAATGCATTCAGAAACTCATGGGCTTTACGTTGTGTGAATAATATTGAGGAAAGGAGGAGGGGAAGGGGGGGAGAAGAAGAAGAGAGGAGAGGGGGAGTTGAGTGGAGGAAGAGAGGAGCAGACAGGGGAAGAAGAGAGAAGAGCGAGATGAGAGCAAGAGGAGGGGAGTAGAGGAGAAGAAGAGAGCAGAGCAGAAGAGGCCAAAATTCAAGATACGCAAACAAGGGAAAAGCAGCTTCAAAGGAAGATAAAGTTTATTCAAAGGAAGATAAAGTCCCACGAAAGCCAAGTATCTGAGAGAGAAGAGACGACAGACAACAGTCACGGTTGGCCCTGCCTGTGGCGCCCCTCTGCCCTCTCCTGGTCTAAAACCATTGGCTAATGTCATCCATCTTTAATGAGGCATTGTCAGATGGATAGGTGGTCCCTGTGTGTTTGCGTGTGAGTGTGTGTGTGAGTGTGTGTGTGTGTGGCTATACTGCACTCTGCTTATGCACATGCTCTTTGTAGGTGTGTGTGTGTGTAATTGCACGTGTGCGCACGTTCATTCGCCCACGTGTTCGTGCACACTGCACTCTGCGTATTCTTGTGCTCTGTGTGTCTGTGATTGCGGGGGATCACTATGAATAATACAGAGTGTGTGGGGGATTGGGTTCTTCATTAGTCTCTGAGCACGAGTCTCTCTTTCTCTTTCTCTTTCTCTTTTTCTTTCTCTTTCTCTCTCGCCCTCTCTCTCTCTCTCTCTCTCTCTCTCTCTCTCTCTCTCTCTCGCTCTCTCTCTCTCTCTCTCTCTAAAGCAGCCAGCCGGCAGACTCCTGAGTGCCTCTCTTATACAGTGGGGGAAAAAAGTATTTAGTCAGCCACCAATTGTGCAAGTTCTCCCACTTAAAAAGATGAGAGAGGCCTGTAATTTTCATCATAGGTACACGTCAACTATGACAGACAAATTGAGAATTATTTTTCCAGAAAATCACATTGTAGGATTTTTTATGAATTTATTTGCAAATTATGGTGGAAAATAAGTATTTGGTCACCTACAAACAAGCAAGATTTCTGGCTCTCACAGACCTGTAACTTCTTCTTTAAGAGGCTCCTCTGTCCTCCACTCGTTACCTGTATTAATGGCACCTGTTTGAACTTGTTATCAGTATAAAAGACACCTGTCCACAACCTCAAACAGTCACACTCCAAACTCCACTATGGCCAAGACCAAAGAGCTGTCAAAGGACACCAGAAACAAAATTGTAGACCTGCACCAGGCTGGGAAGACTGAATCTGCAATAGGTAAGCAGCTTGGTTTGAAGAAATCAACTGTGGGAGCAATTATTAGGAAATGGAAGACATACAAGACCACTGATAATCTCCCTCGATCTGGGGCTCCACGTAAGATCTCACCCCGTGGGGTCAAAATGATCACAAGAACGGTGAGCAAAAATCCCAGAACCACACGGGGGGACCTAGTGAATGACCTGCAGAGAGCTGGGACCAAAGTAACAAAGCCTACCATCAGTAACACACTACGCCGCCAGGGACTCAAATCCTGCAGTGCCAGACGTGTCCCCCTGCTTAAGCCAGTACATGTCCAGGCCCGTCTGAAGTTTGCTAGAGTGCATTTGGATGATCCAGAAGAGGATTGGGAGAATGTCATATGGTCAGATGAAACCAAAATAGAACATTTTGGTAAAAACTCAACTCGTCGTGTTTGGAGGACAAAGAATGCTGAGTTGCATCCAAAGAACACCATACCTACTGTGAAGCATGGGGGTGGAAACATCATGCTTTGGGGCTGTTTTTCTGCAAAGGGACCAAGACGACTGATCTGTGTAAAGGAAAGAATGAATGGGGCCATGTTTTGTGAGATTTTGAGTGAAAACCTCCTTCCATCAGCAAGGGCATTGAAGATTAAACGTGGCTGGGTCTTTCAGCATGACAATGATCCCAAACACAGCCCGGGCAACGAAGGAGTGGCTTCGTAAGAAGCATTTCAAGGTCCTGGAGTGGCCTAGCCAGTCTCCAGATCTCAACCCCATAGAAAATCTTTGGAGGGAGTTGAAAGTCCGTGTTGCCCAGCGACAGCCCCAAAACATCACTGCTCTAGAGGAGATCTGCATGAAGGAATGGGCCAAAATACCAGCAACAGTGTGTGAAAACCTTGTGAAGACTTACAGAAAACGTTTGACCTGTGTCATTGCCAACAAAGGGTATATAACAAAGTATTGAGAAACTTTTGTTATTGACCAAATACTTATTTTCCACCATAATTTGCAAATAAATTCATTAAAAATCCTACAATGTGATTTTCTGGAGAAAAAAAATCTCATTTTGTCTGTCATAGTTGACGTGTACCTATGATGAAAATTACAGGCCTCTCTCATCTTTTTAAGTGGGAGAACTTGCACAATTGGTGGCTGACTAAATACTTTTTTTCCCCACTGTACCTGGGAGAGGCAGTGTGAATGTATCCTAATAGTGATGAATAAGGGACTGAACTGACTTTAAAGATTATTATTGTTATTCATAGAGGTGGTGGTGCACCAGCCCACCTACTACAGATCTGTGGCTTATTCAGCTTTGTAGTGTAATTACCATACCTTTGGTGTGTGTGCATACGTGCGTGCATGTTTACGTGTTTGCGTGTGGAGAGATATTTATTCAATGGAAAAATGAATTTGATCATGTGCAGCAGTAGTGAAACAGAGGTTGGTTTCTCAAACAACTAGGCCTAATTCTACTTTGCTGTCCACAAGTAAACCTAGTGTTTGTGTGTGTGAATGTTTCTCCCTGCAGTCCTCATATAAACCCTGTCTCTTTTGCTTACACAACCACTCTCTCTCTCTCTCTCTCTCTCTCTCTCTCTCTCTCTCTCTCTCTCTCTCTCTCTCTCTCTCTCTCTCTCTCTCTCTCTCTCTCTCTCTCTCTCTCCCTCCCTCTTTTCCTCCTCTCTAAATGAAGTCTAAACCTTGGGAAATGAACACATCTAAACCATTACGCTATACTCTCTGAGCGTGTTTGGTACGATTCGATAGGCTGTGTAATTCGCTTTTCAAGGTAGCACAGGCCTATACTTGCCTATTCATTGCTGCCACCTCATATGACAACAGCCAGGTATGATTGTTGTGGTCCTCTGTAGCTCAGTTGGTAGAGCATGGCAGTTGCAACGGCAGGATAGTGGGTAAAAAATGTATGCATGCATGACCGTAAGTCGCTTTGGATAAAAGCATCTTCTAAATGGCATATATTATTGATATTATTATGACTCTTAGACCTCACGGGATATTACTTTCCACACTCGTTCATTCGTGTCCAGTCCTACTGGCTCTTATATCAAACTCCTACAGTATCTATCTTACGTAACAATGCGTTTGATGACAAACAGTATAAAATGTTGTAAAAATGTTTTGCACGGGCTCAGCATAAATTATGTAATCGCCATCAAAGATGCTGATTGTAACCGCTGTAACCAGGCCAACTGTAATTTATGTAAAACTCATGTTGATTTATTAAAAATAAGTTTCCCCATTGGGGTTCACACTCATCACTATGCATCCACATCCGAAACCTGACTGTGTGTAGTGTTGACATACAAGTAGCTGTACTGCAAGCCGCATTACCTAATTAGCAGATTTCTCTTTCATATGCGATCGATCGGACTCATCCTCGCATCAAATTTTTCCATGATTCAATTTCCTTGAATGCTTTTCCTCCAGGATGCTGTATGTACACCCACTGGGCTCCTGCCCTGACTCTGCTCAAACTCAGGGGACATGTGCCAGCCCATAAAACTGGTGACGAACACCAAACTTCCCGCTTACATTTTACATTTTTAGTCATTTAGCAGACGCTCTTATCCAGAGCGACTTACAGTTAGTGAGTGCATACATTATTTTTTATATTTTTCATACTGGCCCCCCGTGGGAATCGAACCCACAACCCTGGCGTTGCAAACGCCATGCTCTACCAACTGAGCTACATCCCTGCCGGCCATTCCCTCCCCTACCCTGGACGACGCTGGGCCAATTGTGTGCCGCCCCATGGGTCTCCCGGTCGCGGCCGGCTACGACAGAGCCTCGATTCGAACCAGGATCTCTAGTGGCACAGCTAACACTGCGATGCAGTGCCTTAGACCACTGCGATTGAATTACAGTTTTTCTCAATTGCGTACCTGCATTTTTTTGAACAATTATGTTAATGTTCAAAACAGAGTCCCCAAGACACAGAACTCTATGGCCTTTTGCAAAACAGTAAATGTGTTTTCAAAATGTAGTTGCCCTCTCAAAACATAAATACATTCATCAAAACTATATTATACCGTCAAAACTGCAAATATATTAATCAAAAGAACACGACTGCCCGTAAAAACATTAACGCAACCATACTTATCTCCAAGCAGTCCAAGCAGACAAAACAGAAAGTTAGTCTGTCTTTAAAAATTCCCAGTAGATCAATACATTTTCTTTGCAGTCATGATGATCAAAATTGAAAGTACAACTATCCAAAAGTGCAGAATTATTGGGATTGCACTTTTTTAATGCATATTTCATCAAACAATGCCATACACATCAAATCAAATATTATCCCTGAAAATAAATTCAAATGAAAATACATAAGCACATTGTGTGCAGGATTCATTCATCGGTATCATCACAATCCAATTCCATGTATTCAATACATAGGCTGGTTTGCTTATAGTTTTGTAGACTTTCATTGGCACATCACAATCCACAATAGAAAATATATATAAGAAAAATATAAATAAATAATAAATGATAAGCACCATAAAGTGCATTCGGAAAGTATTCAGACCCCTTGACTTTTTCCACATTTTGTTACGTTACAGCCTTATTCTAAAATTGATTGATTAAAACATTTTCCTCATCAATCTATACACAATACCCCATAATGACAAAGTGGAAACAGGTTTTTCTAAATTTTTGCAAATGTATTAAAAATAAAAAACAGAAATATCTTATTTACATAAGTATTCAGACCCTTTGCTATGAGACTCGAAATTGAGCTCAGGTGCATCCTGTTTCCGTTGATCATCCTTGAGATGTTTCTACAACTTGATTGGAGTCCACCTGTGGTAAATTCAATTGATTGGACATGATTTGGAAAGGCACACACTTGTCAATATAAGGTCCTATAGTTGACAGTGCATGTCAGAGCAAAAACCAAGCCATGAGGTTGAAGGCATTGTCAGTAGAGGTTCGAGACAGGATTGTGTCGAGGCACAGATCTGGGTAAAGGTGCCAAAATAATTCTGCAGCATTGAAGGTCCCCAAGAACACAGTGGCCCCCATCATTCTTAAATGGAAGAAGTTTGGAACCACCAAGACTCTTCCTAGAGCTGGCCACCAGGCTAAACTGAGCAATCGGGGGAGAAGGGCCTTGGTCAGGGAGGTGACCAAGAACCCAATGGTCACTCTGACAGAGCTCCAGAGTTCCTCTGTGGAGTTGGGAGAACCTTCCAGAAGGACAACCATCTCTGCAGCACTCCACCAATCAGGCCTGTATGGTAGAGTGGCCAGACGGAAGCCACTCCTCAGTAAAAGGCACATGACAGCCCGCTAGGAGTTTATCAAAAGGCACCTAAAGGACTCTCAGACCATGAGAAACAAGATTCTCTGGTCTGATGAAACCAAGATTGAACTCTTTGGTCTGAATGCCAAGCGTCACGTCTGGAGGAAACCTGGCACCATCTCTACGGTGAAGCAAGGTGGTGGCAGCATCATGCTGTGGGGATGTTTTTCAGCGGCAGGGACTGGGAGATTAGTCAGGATCGAGAGAAAGATTAATGGAGCAAAGTACAGAGAGATCCTTGATGAAAACCTGCTCTGGAGTACTCAGGACCTCAGACTGGGGCGAAGGTTCACCTTCCAACAGGACAACGACACTAAGCACACATCCAAGACAACGCAGGAGTGGCTTCGGGACAAGTCTCTGAATGCCCATGAGTGGACTTGAACCCGATCAAACATCTCTGGAGAGACCTGAACATAACTGTGCAGCGACGCTCCCCACCCAACCTGACAGAGCTTGAGAGGATCTGCAGAGAAGAATGGGAGAAACTCCCCAAATACAGGTGTGCCAAGCTTGTAATGTCATACCCAAGGAAACTCGAGACTGTAATCGCTGCCAAAGGCGCTTCAACAAAGTACTGAGTAAAGGGTCTGAATACCTATGTAAATAAAATAAAAAGTTTATAAAAACCTGTTTTTGCTTTGTCATTATGGGGTATTGTGTGTAGATCGATGAGGGAAAAAAACAATTTAATCCATTTTAGAATAAGACTGTAGCGTAACAAAATGTGGAAAAAGTCAAGGGGTCTGAATACTTTCTGAATGCACTGTAAATAAATATATATATATATAAATAAATAAGGAAAGGTGATTGGAGGAACACAACTGATAGGCCTCAATCCACACCACAATCCATATCCGCAATATTGTAAATCATAACAATTAGACAGTCCCCATTGCCTATATATTTTCCTATATCGTGTATGGTATGACAATGATGGGGTGATTTTGAATTTTGTGCTGAAGTATTCCGGAAACAGTAAACACAATTGCACACATTTCTCATCTGATTAAACCGAAGGGTTAATATTCTATGAAGAAAACACTTAACAGTGAATTTGGTCTAACATATGCAAGTGGTCTAAGATATGCAAGTCACGTACAAATAATTGCATGTACACTATTAAGAAAAACTCTTTAAATCACTATAGTACCTGGAGGAAGTGCTTTTTCATAACTTTTTGGACATGGCTCAGCCATCTCGAGTTTTAAGTTAACACCAAGAGACATTCAGTAGAATATATACAATGAACAAAAATATAAACGCAACATGCAACAATTACAAAGAATTTACTGAGTTACAGTTCATATAAGGAAATCAGTCAATTTAAATAAATAAATGAGGGCCTAATGTATGGATTGCGCATGACCCGTAATACAGATACTGTATGTATCTGTTGGTCACAGATACCTTAAAAAAAAGGTATATCTGGTGTGACCATCATTTGCCTCATGCAGCGTGACACATCTCCTTTGCATAGAGTTAATCAGGCTGTTGATTGTGGCCTGTGGAATGTCACACTCCTCTTCAATGGGTGTGCGAAGTTGTTGGATATTGGCGGGAGCTGGAACACACTGTCGTACACGTCGATCCAGAGCATCCCAAACAGCTCAATGGGTGACATGTCTGGTGAGTATGCAGGCCATGGAAGAACTGGGACATTTTCAGCTTCCAGGAATTATGTACAGATCCTTGCGACACGGGGCTGTGCATTATCATGCTGAAACATGAGGTGATGGCGGTGGATGAATGGCACAACAAGTTTACAGTTTTTTATTTTACCTTTATTTAACTAGGCAAGTCAGTTACGAACAAATTCTTATTTACAATGACGGCCTACACCGGCCAAACCCGGACGACGCTGGGCCAATTGTGCGCCGCCCTATGGGACTCCCAATATCACGGCCGGTTGTGATACAGCCTGGAATTGAACCAGGGGGTCTGTAGTGATGCCTCAAGCACTGAGATGCAGTGCCTTAGAACGCTGCACCACTGGTGACAATGGGCCTCAGAATCTTGTCATGGTATCTCTGTGCATTCAAATTGCCATCGATAAAATGCAATTGGTATCTCTGTGCATTCAAATTGCCATCGATAAAATGCAATTGTGCTCGTTGTCCGTAGCTTATGCCTGCCCATACCATAACCCCACCGCCACCATGGGGCACTCTGTTCACAACGTTGACAAGCAAACCGCTCGCCCACACGACACCGTACACACTGTCTCTGTCTGCCATCTGCCCGGTACAGTTTGAACCGGGATTTATCCGTGAAGCACACCCCCAGCGTGCCAGTGGCCATCAAAGGTGAGCATTTGCCCACTGAAGTCGGTTACGATGACAAACTGCAGTCAGGTCAAGTTCCTGGTGAGGACGACGAGCACGCAGATGGGCTTCCATGAGACGGTTTCTGACAGTTTGTGCAGAAATTCTTCGGTTGTGCAAACCCCCATTTTCATTAACTGTCTGGGTGGCTGGTCTCAGACGATCCTGCAGGTGAAGAAGCCGGTGGGGAGGTCCTGTGCTGGCGTGGTCTGCTGTTATGAGGCCGGTTGGACGTACTGCCAAATGATCTAAAACGACTTCTCTTATGGTAGAGAAATTAACATTCAGTTCTCTGGCAACAGCTCTGGTGGACATTCCTGCAGTCATCATGCCAATTGCACGCTTCCTCAAAACTTGAGACATCTGTGGCATTGTGTTATGTGTCAAAACTGTGCACATTTTAGAGTGGCCTTTTATTGTCCCCAGCACAAGGTAATAATAATAATAATAATAATATGCCATTTAGCAGACGCTTTTATCCAAAGCGACTTACAGTCATGCGTGCATACATTTTTGTGTATGGGTGGTCCCGGGGATCGAACCCACTACCTTGGCGTTACAAGCGCCGTGCTCTACCAGCTGAGCTACAGAGGACCATGCTGTTTTGATCATGCTGTTTAATCAGCTTCTTCATATACCTGTCAGGTGGATGGATTGACTTGGCAAATGAGAAATATTCACTAACAGGGATGTAAACAAATGTGTGCACAACATTTTAGAGAAATAAGCTTTTTGTGCGTGCTGACAATTTCTGGGATCTTTTATTTCAGTTCATGGGACCAACACTTTGCATGTTGCGTTTATATTTTTGTTCAGTATAGTAACTACAGTTGTGCCCTTACAAAAAAAATCACGGGAAAATGTCACTTTAATTTTATTTAATAAAATAATACACGAGTCAGACACGTGGGTTTCAGACACGTGTGAAGTTTCGCTTGTACATTTTTCACGTGTTTTTCACTCATGACATTTTTTTCTTCAAACGTTTATTTTTCACGTTTTTTTCACCACTTCCAGCTACATCTGGTCTCCCATCCAGTTACTGACCAGGACCAACCCTGCACCATCGAGAGCATCCTTACTGGTTGCATCACCGCCTGGTATGGCAACTGCTCGGCCTCCGACCGCAAGGCACTACAGAGGGTAGTGCGTACGGCCCAGTACATCACTGGGGCCAAGCTTCCTGCCATCTAGGACCTCTATACCAGGCGGTGTCAGAGGAAGGCCCTCAAAATTGTCAAAGACTCCAGCCACCCTAGTCATAGACTGTTCTCTCTGCTACCGCACGGCAAGCTGTACCGGAGCGCCAAGTCTAGGTCCAAAAGGCTTCTCAACAGCTTCTTCTTCATGGCTACCCGGACTATTTGCACTGCCCCCCCCCCCCCCCCCCATCCTTTTACGCTGCTGCTACTCTGTTGATAATTTATGCATAGTCACTTTAACTCTACCCACATGTACATATTACCTCAACTACCTCAACTAGCCGGTGCCCCCGCACATTAACTCTGCACCGGTACCCCCCTGTATATATAGCCTCCCTACTGTTATTTTATTTTACTTCTGCTCTTTTTTTCTCAACACTGTTTTGTTGTTGTTGTTTTATTTTACTTTTTTATAAAAAAAAGAAATGCATTGTTGGTTAAGGGCTGTAAGTAAGCATTTCACTGTAATGTCTACACCTGTTGTATTTGGCGCATGTGGCAAATAACATTTGATTTGATTTGATTTGAAACCAGCAGTGGGATGAAGGGTGCTATGTTGGTGGAATGAATGTGCCAAAACTTGCAACTGGAAAAAAGGCAGTGAAAGCAAAGGTAACATCCAAAGATAGGGAAAATTGTGTTATATTTAATCCTGTTATAAAAAAAATTTAATACTGAAAATAATTTTTTTTGCATCCATTTACAATTAATTTGTTATCACATTTCAAAATTATTTCCTTGCAATATTTTGTTTAGCTATCAGCATTTTTGGGTTCATGTTTTGCTTTCAATATCATTATTTTTGTTTGCAATACTAAGAATGTTGTTCTCGACTTCAGAAGTTTTTGCACAAAAGTAACACACTCATTAGAGGATGACTGCGCCATACACTCAACTGCCAGTTTATTAAGTACACCACCCCGTTCACAAAAATGGATCGCTCCTACAGACAGTGAGTCACGTGGCCATGGCTTGCTATATAAAGCAGGCAGGTAGGCATCGAGGCATTCAGTTACTGTTCGATTGAACGTTAGAATGGGCAAAATGAGTGACCCAAGTGACTTTGATCGTGGTATGATCATCGGTGCCATGCACGCGGGATCCAGTATCTCAGAAACGTCCGCCCTCCTCTGCTTTTCACACACAACAGTGTCTAGGGCTTCCTGAGAATGGTGCGACAAACAAAATACATAAAGTCAGCAGAAGTCCTGTGGGTGAAAACAGCACGTTGATGAGAGAGGTCGAAGGAGAATGGCAAGAATCGTGCAAGATAACAGGCGGGCCACAAACAGACAAATAACGGCGCTGTACAACAGTGGTGTGCAGAACGGCATCTTGGAGCGCACAACTCATCGATCCTTGTCACGGATGGGCTATTGCAGCAGACGACCACACCAGTTTCCTCTCTTCTCATCTAAAAACAAGAAGAAGCGACTCCAGTGGGCACGCGATCACCAACACTGGACAATTGAGGAATGGAAAAACATTGCCTGTTTCGACAAATCCCTGTTCCTGTTGCCTCATGCTGATGGCAGAGTCAGGATTTGGCGTAAGCAGCATGAGTCCATGGACCCATCCTGTCTGGTCTCAATGGTACAGGCTGGTGGCGGTGGTGTACCGCCTTCCAATCTGCAGCAACTGCGTGATGCCATCACGTCAGCATGGACCAACATCCCGGTGGAACGTTTCTGACTTGTAGGATCCATGCCCCGAAGAATTCAGGCTGTTCTGGAGGCAAATGGGGGTCCGACCCGGTACTAGATGGGTGTACCTTATAAACTGTCCGGTGAGTGTATAATAACACTATTACTCTATTAAAGATGTTTAAAGTGGCAATCCTTCATTGCAACATTAACAAAGTGTCTTCCCCACCACAGTTTCGGTAAAAAGCTGAGGGATGGGGCTGGAGAAATGCAAACACTCTCAAATCCATAGACTACGCTATGAATCCATGATATCAAAATGATAGTTTTAACCATGTTTTTAGGCTATACAGTGTTTGTTTACGTTTACTTTGTTTACAAACATTGGGATAAAACAAGTTTATATTTTGAGTTCTGATGCGGTACAAAAGTTGAACTAAGCTCATGAAGCATTTACACGTTATATTCTTAAAGAATCAATGGGAATACAGGGATTTTTCTGCCATTGAAATCCTTGGGCAGGCCAGTGTAAACTTCAATGACTAAAACCAGATATAAACTATGTAGAAAAGATAATGGACCTATTGTTGAGAACTAACAATCACCAAAAGAAAAGTTAGACAATCAGGGAGAACTGAAAATACCAAAAACAATGCATTTTGCAGTTTTGATTTTGTTATTATGTTTGAGCAAAATAACACAGCATTAGCCATGCTAAAATGCATAGAATAGCAGAAAATTAGCTTTAAAACTGCAACATTTTCTCTCCGCTCCATGGCAAAATGTGTAGAATTGCAGGAAATGTGCTTAAATATTAAAACATTTCTCTCTAGAATTTTCTCAAAAATCCAGCTGCACCGATGGGCCGACTGCCCAAGCCCCTTGCCACATCCACCACCTAAGCCCCTGTTTGATCCAGAAAAAACCCTGACATATCATTAATTTATAAGACCAAAAATGTATGTAGCAACTAAGGATTGCCCAGGCGGTGATCTTCAATGTCGCCATTTGAACGTGATTCATCAACCTGCTCCCCAAAAATGTATTCTGTCCACTGTTCTGCGAATGTCCCGCAAAATCGTTTGCTTGTCCCTCACTTGGGCTTTTTAGATGTGGTCACCTTAGTTCCACCGGTAGAAACATTCCCACTGCAACATGTTAACACCATCTTTTCACATGTGAGGAGAATAACATTATTTCAATCCCACATGTGAATCTGCAATTCCACATGTGAACGTGAGATTTTCACATGTGAAAGTTTTAACAAGTGAAACCGCAAATTTCACATGTGAAACTGCAATTCACATGTGAGGTGAAAACATGTTATTCTCCTCACATGTGAAAAGGTGGTGTTAACATGCTAACTCTAAATTGAATACATGTGAAAATATGGTTTCACATGTGAAATGTAAGCTCAACATGTGAAAACAGCTATTTCACATGTAAAAATTAAACTGCAATTTGTTGTTTTTTGGGTGTAGACAATCATTTACATACGTTTCCCCCATGCCTTCACTCATGACTGTGTGTGGAGAAAAGTCAGTGCCAGGCTGCCCACTGCAGATGCCCTCCCTAATTGTTCCCTGCAGCTGTACAGTAAGTGGGCAGGGTGGCAGACGTTTGAGTGTGTGTGCGTGTTTGTGTGTGTGTTATTGTGATAGCTACATATACACAGTTGTGTGTGTGTGTGTGTGGTATGTATAGTGATTAGTGTGGGAACAGCACAGCAGCTGCCGCCGCATGTGAAGACAGCCCCAGGAACTGAGCTTAGGCTAATCTCTCCTCAACCGGTCTCTTTCCCTCATCTCTCTCTGCCCTGTTGACCTGTGTGGGCAGTTCATATTTTCAAAAGAGAACCCTATTGTGAACCCTATTGTGAAAGGACATCTGGGTGGCCATTTTGGGTGAATGACTAGCGTTAAGATAGTGGTGGTGACAAGAAAATTTAACACGTGTAGGCCTAACACTCATTGTCACACTGACTGTCACACTGACTCTAGCTTCACTGCTCTTATCTCTCTCTCCCTCATGCTGCCATGTTGATATGCGTGGGTGGTTCTGTCTGCAGTTTTTTTTACATTGATTTCCTTGCTCCTCCACACATGGCCGGCAGCAGCATTTATGACAAATCATGGATCTTGTTATCGTCATGGATTTATTTGTTATGAGGTCTCAAATGGGTTAGATTGGTCAGTGTCCTTATTCGACACATTCCTATTTTACCTTAGTACTCTTATTGGTGACAGTTTGGACAATTTTTTTCTCTCAAATAAAAAACGTTTTATTTTACACCTTTCAAGATACCCAAGGACAAGTCAGAGGAAAGCTGCAGAGGAGAGGCTAAACTAATAACATTTGGAAGGAAATTGGAAACTGGAAGAAAAAATGAAAGGCTGGTCAGCCACAATCCAGTTGACACCTCCAGTATGGCCCAAACAACTCCAGAGAAAATTATTCAAACATGCTATCTGTGTGTGTGTGTCTGTTGTGTGTGTGTGTGCGCATTGTCTGTGTGTACGTAAGGACGTATTTAACTGTACTTGTGGGGACCAGAAGGCCCCACAAGAATAGTAAACAAAAAAATGTGGGCCAACTGTGGACATTTGTTGGTCCCCACAAGGTCAAATGCTTTTTCTAGGTTTAAGGTTATTTTTAGGGTTAAGGTTATAATTAGTGTTAGGGTTAAAATGAGGTTTAGGGTTAGGGTTAGGAGCTAGGGTTAGTGTTATAGTTAGGAGTTAGGGTTAGGTTTATGGTTAGGGGTTAGTGAAAATAGGACTTTGAATGGGACTAAATTGTGTCCCCCCACAAGGTTAGTTATATGTGTGTGCATGCCCATGTGTGTGCCTTTCAGTGTGCATTCATTCCTATACAAGACGGTCTTGACAATGACAGAGAGTGATGTCACACAAGTATGCTTGGCTGGCCAACTGGCCCCAGTGGCACCATGAGAAAAAAATCCTGGAGAGAAAGATGGACTCTTATCCCCGGGGTCCCTCGGCCCTATCAGTACCGCCTCACTTTCGACCAAAGTTCACAGGCTGCACACTCCCAGGATGCATCTCAAATGGCACCCTATTCCCTATTTAGTGCACTACTTTTAACTATAAAGGGAAAAGGGTGTCATTTGGGATGTACCCACACTCCCCTTTATAGTTGCAGTGATGAGAAATTAAAACGAGAAGTCCCTCAGGTGGAAAGAGAGACAGAAAGAGAGAGAACGTTATGTCCCTAACTCCTGGACCGTCTCCTATACTGTGAACTGGACATACAGTACATTTGTGTACCCTGAATTTGACTGTCACAAATAAAGTTATTATTATTATTATTATTATTATTAGGCTTGGGCAGTATACCGTATATACCGTATACCGAGGTATTTGGAAATAGCCATGGGATGGTTTTTCAATACCGTCAATACCGTTGAAACTATTTCTTTGAAGTTTTAAAAAACATTTGTATATTTGTAGCTACTTTTTAAGTAAATACCTGCAGTCAAATTGTGCAATATGTTAGGAGATAAAGCAGATTGTGTTCTTCATTTAACCTGTTAATTTATTTTACATTATGAAGCTTACCGTAGTTCCCCAGAACAGTTGAGCCAGTCATCTGTTGGTTTGTAAATAGCACATTGGGAGAAAGTGGGAGCAGGTGACTCCAGCTGTGTAATGACAGGGGTCACGTTTTATATTGAAAGTCAAGTGTTTCTTTGCTTCAATAGATCGATCATGGGCGTGCAACTATGGTTTTCCTTCACAGAAAATACATTAGTGCAACACATTTCGTCAGAAAATAACTTCATTTTCATCAGATGACATAAGAAGTGAAAAGCTATTTGGCTGGCAGCCACACAACTAAATGAGCTTACAATGAAAAAACACTTATTTTTTTTGCAAAAATGATGCATGGCCATCATATTTCTAATGTTTATCATAGTAAGAACGTAGCCAGCTACATTTTCTAATGTTTTGCTTAAAGTTAATCTTGCATTTTACTGGAGAAAGGTATTCTACACCGAAAAGTAACTGCACATCAGTCAGGGCACTGTCTGCTGATAGAACGCCCGTTCGTGAATTCTCATCCGAGTAGAAAAGTGCAACTGAAGCACAACATTAGTCTGATGCCGAGCAGAAATGACAATAAGAAGCATTTTAGATCTGCGTTTACAAAACGCAGCAAGATATTTCTTATGAGTTTAATCATTTATTTCTGCGTGAAAAACGCATCATTCTGCGTTAACTCGACCCCTAGATTTAACTTGCTAGTTATTTAAGTATGTGGCTGAATTAATAAGGAGACGGGAAATCATATAGTGCTAGCTGTCTGCCATGTTTTAGAAATCTGTACGGCTACCACTGCGTTTCTTCTCCTCTCCGTTCTCAGCCGTCTGCTTCTCCCTCCCTTCTCTGAGCAGAGCAGAGCAGGCAGGCCCGTTGCCCTAGCGACTCCAGACTCCACACAGACACAGCTTGTACACATGCTGCTCCAGAGCCAGCACTGTTCTTCCTTCAAAAAGCATGTGTAAAAACTCTGTTCATTTGCACAATGTCTCTCGTTCACATTCGCTTGTAAATGTCCAAACTTAACAAAAATGACATTTGGTAGCTCCTACCTATATACTGTATGTATAACTTTATGAGCTGGATTGCCTGTCTTTGCAATTAGTTTATTTTAGTTTGCGCTCATTAGCATATTTATCTAGAAGCCTTCATGGAAATTCGTAATTACTTATGTTAATTTGTGTTAGTATTCAGGTATTAGACGCCCAATGGGCTTTTTAGAATTCTTTGGCGCCCCCTTGTGTACTAAGCCGTAATACCCTAAATCCCGGGATGAGAGAAGTACGGTATGATGATATGTACATCTGGATACCGCCCAACCTGAATTATTATTATTAGTATTATTATTAATATTATTATTCTCTTGGTCTGAGAAGTTTTTGGGGAGTTAATATTGCACACTGTCATGTCCTAACATGGTGGAAGCAGCAGACCGGGTGGAACATTGTATCAACGTAGTATGAACGTCGTATGAATATTGTATGTATAGGTCTGACAGAGAGGCATGCACAGGTACAGCCCTACCTTTCAGTTGTCATGGCAGTACCATGATACAGACCTTTTTTCAAACACTATGGTCAACATTTTCCACTTGTAATCACACACTCGCGTCCAGCGTGGAAAATAAGCCTAACTTTGAAAGCTATGATTGGTGATTAATGGTATTTGAATGGCAATGAGGCATTCCGCTGGAACTGAGTCTGTATATTCATTGCGTAACTCATTCAAATGCAAGCAATATCTCACAATCCCTCAAGAAACCAACCTCAATGCCCTCCAATCTAGTGCAAAAGTATACTTCATAAACACGTGTCACAGCTTGTGACATACTTCATATACCTATGTAATATACCGTACATATCTGTCAAGGCATGCATTGTCATAACACCACAGCTAAATTTCACATCAAGCATGAATTTCTCATTCTTAACCGCATTCTAAACAGCTGTTATGTCACGCCGAGAGCTCATAGACTCATAAAAGCAATAACAAATGCTTTACATACAGTAAATCGCTATGCTACATCATCGTTACCATACATTACCCATTAGCCATTTACCCTAAGGTATAACTGATTCAGTGCAGCCATCACATTGAGATGAAGCCCTCAGAGTTCTACACTCCAAGCGAGGGTTATATCCACTCATGGTAATTGCTGAGTCTGTGAGAGCCAGATCCTGGTAGTAAAATATGAGGGGCTGTTATCTTAGAGCCTGTCAGCACTATGCTGAGTGCAGACATCCACACTCTTCCCAGTTAAGACTGAGCCTGGAGCGCTAACTCTACTGATCCCCGGCCCTAATTCAATGAATCTGTACTACAAGGGTGAAGGAAAGTGGGGAAGGAGAGAGAGAGCTTGGTCCCATAGATGAGCACAGTGAGCAGTAATGGTATTGTTGTGTGTGTGGAGGGGTGGGTGGGGGGGGGCGGTGTGTGTGGGTGGAGGCGGAGGTGGTGTGTGTGTGAGTGAGAGAGATAGAATAAGAAGAGAGCGACAGAGAGAGAGTGTGTGTACGTGTGTGTGTGTTTGTGCGTCCGTGCATGGGCTGTTTGTTTGTATGTGGGTGGAGGGAGGGAGGGAGGGAGGGAGCAGATTAGCAGATACTTAATTTGCTCTCTCAGGTCCAGTCAATTGGAGCAGATTAGCAGCAGACTTCACAATGGTTTCGAGAGTGCCCAAGTAATTATTAGTCATTGCGAGGGGTGGGTGGGGGTTGGAACCAAGGAGCTCCTCTTCATCCAATAGAAGCCTTTTTAAAATAACTTTAAAATTATCATCTTAAGATGAACAACCAATATAGCCTATCTACACATTGTAGGCCTATTCATATTTCACTTAGTCTGGTTTTCAAAGAAGTCTGAACTTTAAACGTCAGACTTAAACATTGAACATTGTCAAATAAAATATGATTGATGAGCTGGTTCCCAAAAAGAAGTACTCAGTAGGGACACAGACAGGTCAATGTCAAGACAATAGAGAACAATGGTGTGTCGCTAAGTTACCTCTCTGTATCTCAAAAGGTCCCTACCCTGAACTACTGTGCTGTAAATATTGAACTACAGTCAAATTGGTAGACTACACATGTGGCAAATGCGGGGTTTGAACTGCGGGGTTTGAACAACCTTGGTGTTACTGGCACAGTTTTCCAACTGACTAAGTCATCAGGCCCCACTCGCCCAGTGGCCTGTGCAACCAGTCTATTCTAGATGTGTTATAAAGGTTCTGTGTCATTTCAGCCAGTAGTTTTGAAAGTAGCGCTCACGAGCCAAAACAGGTCCCCGAAAATGGTGCACAATTGTGTACAATGTCATCCATTTCGTTTGATATGTTATGTTCTGCAAAAAAAACAAGTCATTTGATTACAGCCTACCGGTCCAGAACCAGTAATCTTGTTGGTATAATAGCTATTGGAGATCTTTAAAGCCCCCATGCAGTCTTTTGAATGTAATTTTTAAATCATCACTGTATGTTTATTTCATGAAATTAACTTCAAATACAGTGGGGAAAAAAAGTATTTAGTCAGCCACCAATTGTGCAAGTTCTCCCACTTAAAAAGATGAGAGAGGCCTGTAATTTTCATCATAGGTACACGTCAACTATGACAGACAAAATTAGAAAAAAAAATCCAGAAAATCACATTGTAGGATTTTTAATGAATTTATTTGCAAATGATGGTGGAAAATAAGTATTTGGTCAATAACAAAAGTTTCTCAATACTTTGTTATATACCCTTTGTTGGCAATGACACAGGTCAAACGTTTTCTGTAAGTCTTCACAAGGTTTTCACACACTGTTGCTGTTTTTTTGGCCCATTCCTCCATGCAGATCTCCTCTAGAGCAGTGATGTTTTGGGGCTGTCGCTGGGCAACACGGACTTTCAACTCCCTCCAAAGATTTTCTATGGGGTTGAGATCTGGAGACTGGCTAGGCCACTCCAGGACCTTGAAATGCTTCTTACGAAGCCACTCCTTCGTTGCCCGGGCGGTGTGTTTGGGATCATTGTCATGCTGAAAGACCCAGCCACCTTTCATCTTCAATGCCCTTGCTGATGGAAGGAGGTTTTCACTCAAAATCTCACGATACATGGCCCCATTCATTCTTTCCTTTACATGGATCAGTCGTCCTGGTCCCTTTGCAGAAAAACAGCCCCAAAGCATGATGTTTCCACCCCCATGCTTCACAGTAGGTATGGTGTTCTTTGGATGCAACTCAGCATTCTTTGAGTTTTGACCAAAAAGTTCTATTTTGGTTTCATCTGACCATATGACATTCTCCCAATCCTCTTCTGGATCATCCAAATGCACTCTAGCAAACTTCAGACGGGCCTGGACATGTACTGGCTTAAGCAGGGGGACACGTCTGGCACTGCAGGATTTGAGTCCCTGGCGGCGTAGTGTGTTACTGATGGTAGGCTTTGTTACTTTGGTCCCAGCTCTCTGTAGGTCATTCACTAGGTCCCCACGTGTGGTTCTGGGATTTTTGCTCACCGTTCTTGTGATCATTTTGACCCCACGGGGTAAGATGTTGCGTGGAGCCCCAGATCGAGGGAGATTATCAGTGGTCTTGTATGTCTTCCATTTCCTAATAATTGCTCCCACAGTTGATTTCTTAAAACCAAGCTGCTTACCTATTGCAGATTCAGTCTTCCCAGCCTGGTGCAGGTCTACAATTTTGTTTCTGGTGTCCTTTGACAGCTCTTTGGTCTTGGCCATAGTGGAGTTTGGAGTGTGACTGTTTGAGGTTGTGGACAGGTGTCTTTTATACTGATAACAAGTTCAAACAGGTGCCATTAATACAGGTAACGAGTGGAGGACAGATGAGCCTCTTAAAGAAGAAGTTACAGGTCTGTGAGAGCCAGAAATCTTGCTTGTTTGTAGGTGACCAAATACTTATTTTCCACCATAATTTGCAAATAAATTCATTAAAAATCCTACAATGTGATTTTCTGGATTTTTTTTTCTCAATTTGTCTGTCATAGTTGACGTGTACCTATGATGAAAATTACAGGCCTCTCTCATCTTTTTAAGTGGGAGAACTTGCACAATTGGTGGCTGACTAAATACTTTTTTTCCCCACTGTATATATTTTTGATTATTTCTTTCCCTGAGCCTCCTTTTGTCACGCCCTGACTCAGGGGACTCGTATATGTTGAGTCAGGGTGTGTATATTCTTTGTTATGTAGTATTTTCTATGTGGGTTCTAGTATGTTTAGTTCTATGTTGGCCGGTGTGGTCCCCAATCAGAGGCAGCTGTCGCTCGTTGTCTCTGATTGGGGACCATACTTAGGCAGCCTATTGGCACTATTGAGTTGTGGGATCTTGTTCCGTGTAAGGTATGTTGTGTGTGCTACCTTGGACTTCACGTTTCGTTTCTTGTTTTGGCGTGGTGTTTATTCAGTTAAAATAAACATGTATGCATATCACGCTGCGCCTTGGTCTGACCCGTCCTTCAACGAACGTGACACCTTTTGCCATTGAAATGCTCAGTCTGATTGTGTGGGAGTCAGTTTGGAGATTATGGGACAATTATTAGACTAAATGTGAGGACACAACAGTTCACCTGACAAGACTGAATCCAAACATTACACTCTTGATTGTATGTGCATTTTACATTTACTGAACTTTCCGCTGCATTTGTTGATAACGAAATCTGAAAATACTCTGGATACATTCAGTAACATGATAATAATATTCTTGGAAAACATAAGACAAAAACATGACAAGGGTTTGAGTGAGATGTGAAACTGGTGTCTCCAATTGGCCACACACCTCTCCAATGTGTGCAGAGTTCCTATGTAATTTCAATATACTTTTATGACTCAAAGAGTCTTCAACTGTAAGGTGCTTTTTTGAGCTCTCCTAGCTGTGCTGTTGAGTAACTAGAGCAAGCACACTTGTAGTTGTTTTGGTTGTAACACAACCCTGCATCCCCGCCGTCACACAATTACTGTAGTTGTTTACGCAATCCAGAAATGGTCCGTTATAAATCACAATCTGTGTAAGGTGGGCAGCATTTGAAAGCTTGTTCTATTGCCAACATGACTAGGTAAATTATAAAATACGATCTTACACTGTTAGGCTTTCACAAGGCAATTCAGAGAAGCAGATCATAATTTTGGTGCCATAGAATGGAGTCATGAGTGCATTCAGATGCGTGGTTCGCTGCAAATTTTCTTCACATTACAACAAACAGGCTCATTCTGTTCAGGACATCCCAGGGTAAAACACCATGTAATCTTGTAACTGTACATCAAATTTTGTGATCATAAACATTCACACTGTATAGTAAATATGTTTTATGATATGGAAATTTGAAGTGCACATTCTGACTCACGGGTGTTTGGCTTACTTGTACAAAGTGGCATTTATTATAATCCTCAACGTCTCATCTTCCAAAATACATCGACTCCTCTTAATTTACAGCATTACCTTCACTCAGATAACAAACATTTTTCAAAAGTTGCACAATTAGTAGGAGGGATGAGGGCAACTTCTTGTCGCGAGCGTCTGTCAGTCAAAACGGCCGTTCAGAACTTGACTTCAACCCTAATTCAAGCTCTGACATCGTATAGCATGTTACTGTACAGCCACTGTGTTCTAATTTAGGCACTTATCAGTGTCCAAATCTGCCATTTCCAACCCGTATACGGATATGAGTGTAAAGGGCTATGGTGTTCTATGAATCATGAGGGTTACTACGACCTAGACTATTACCCCTTCAGATTATTGACTCACCGAGCGATCGCATCACTGGCTCAATCCATCAAGGGACTGGAGAGAACAGCATACAATTGTTGGAAGAGTAAAAATACTTTATTTTACACAATTTGCCTTGTTTCAAGGATTGATGTATTTATGTAAGTTTATCACCCTATTTTTGGTTTCTTTATGATGTATATTCTCTGAAATAAGCACCACGAAGAGCCCTTTGGTACCAATGTACTTACTATATTTGGTTGGAATGTTTCCCCAGAGAATATTGAGGTATAGATGCCATTTCTGGTGCTGTAAAATGCCACTGTTCAATGTGTGTGTGGAACTGAGATGTCATGGTTGCCTCTTTGTTCATATGACATGTCTTCAGAGTTTAAGAATCTTAGTGCGTTTTGCAAAATAATGCGTCATTTTGCCAAACATATTTCAGTTTATGTGGGCTGTGTTAAGCTTTAAAAAGGTGAGTGAACAAGTGGTTTGTGAAATGTGCTCAAACAATAGAGGACAAATTGTATGTTGATACAGTGGGGAAAAAAAGTATTTAGTCAGCCACCAATTGTGCATGTTCTCCCACTTAAAAAGATGAGAGAGGCCTGTAATTTTCATCATAGGTACACGTCAACTATGACAGACAAATTGAGAAAAAAAAATCCAGAAAATCACATTGTAGGATTTTTAATGAATTTATTTGCAAATTATGGTGGAAAATAAGTATTTGGTCACCTACAAACAAGCAAGATTTCTGGCTCTCACAGACCTGTAACTTCTTCTTTAAGAGGCTCCTCTGTCCTCCACTCGTTACCGGTATTAATGGCACCTGTTTGAGCTTGTTATCAGTATAAAAGACACCTGTCCACAACCTCAAACAGTCACACTCCAAACTCCACTATGGCCAAGACCAAAGAGCTGTCAAAGGGCACCAGAAACAAAATTGTAGACCTGCACCAGGCTGGGAAGACTGAATCTGCAATAGGTAAGCAGCTTGGTTTGAAGAAATCAACAGTGGGAGCAATTATTAGGAAATGGAAGACATACAAGACCACTGATAATCTCCCTCGATCTGGGGCTCCACGCAAGATCTCACCCCGTGGGGTCAAAATGATCACAAGAACGGTGAGCAAAAATCCCAGAACCACACGGGGGGACGTAGTGAATGACCTGCAGAGAGCTGGGACCAAAGTAACAAAGCCTACAATCAGTAACACACTACGCCGCTAGGGACTCAAATCCTGCAGTGCAAGACATTTCCCCCTGCTTAAGCCAGTACATGTCCAGGCCCGTCTGAAGTTTGCTAGAGTGCATTTGGATGATCCAGAAGATCATTGGGAGAATGTCATATGGTCAGATGAAACCAAAATATAACTTTTTGGTAAAAACTCAACTCATCTTGTTTGGAGGACAAAGAATGCTGAGTTGCATCCAAAGAACACCATACCTACTGTGAAGCATGGGGGTGGAAACATCATGCTTTGGGGCTGTTTTTCTGCAAAGGGACCAGGACGACTGATCCGTGTAAAGGAAAGAATGAATAGGGCCATGTATCGTGAGATTTTGAGTGAAAATCTCCTTCCATCAGCAAGGGCATTGAAGATGAAACGTGGCTGGGTCTTTCAGCATGACAATGATCTCAAACACACCGCCCGGGCAACGAAGGAGTGGCTTCGTAAGAAGCATTTCAAGGTCCTGGAGTGGCCTAGCTAGTCTCCAGATCTCAACCCCATAGAAAATCTTTGGAGGTAGTTGAAAGTCCGTGTTGCCCAGCGACAGCCCCAAAACATCACTACTCTAGAGGAGATCTGCATGGAGGAATGGGCCAAAATACCAGCAACAGTGTGTGAAAACCTTGTGAAGACTTACAGAAAACGTTTGACCTGTGTCATTGCCAACAAAGGGTATATAACAAAGTATTGAGAAACTTTTGTTATTGACCAAATACTTATTTTCCACCATAATTTGCAAATAAATTCATAAAAAATCCTACAATGTGATTTTCTGGATTTTTTCTCATTTTATCTGTCATAGTTGACGTGTACCTATGATGAAAATTACAGGCCTCTCTCATCTTTTTAAGTGGGAGAACTTGCACAATTGGTGGCTGACTAAATACTTTTTTTCCCCACTGTATGTACAAAGTGAGAGGTTCAACTAAAAAGTTCAGTTTTCACTGATGCAAAAGATTCACAGTCACACATAAAAACTAAGATTTTGAAGAAAGATGTTACTTTTTAAAGAGTCCTGCAAAAATGATTGATGCCAAAACAAAATGGAGAGATGTGATGCGAGCTTTACGCCGTATCAGATGTGCACATGAAAGGGAGAAAGAGTGAGTATTTTTTTATTCCTCTCCTGCTGTCATGTCCTTTAACAGAAAAACTCTGTTAGTGAACTAAATGTTCTTGTTTATCATGGCATAAACAGATGACTGATTTACATATACTGTACACCAGCCAAGAAAATGTGAGCGAAAGGACCAGAGAGATTTGTGCAGTGACAAATAAACGTTTAAATGAAACACGTCTAAGGTTATCTAAGTGAAATTTGATAAATGGCTTTTAAACATAATGTGATTGCCAAGATCTGCTCTTTCAAAACTTGTCAGCATCAATACTATTAAAGCAATTTTGAAGTTATACTTTTTTGGTGCTGTTTGACTCCATGATTCTACAATTTACTGAACATGAGGATGATGTGCTGGTTTTTGTTTCTTCCTTTGTTTCTTCCAGGCGTTTGCATAATCGGTGACATTAATTAATGAATTAACTTCTCTAGAGTGAAGAAACAATCAGTAGACACTGTACCCCAGTTATCCATCTATGCTCTGCACAAACATCATTACTCTTACTTATTTTCAAGGGGAAATATAAATAAGTGATATCAAAAAGTCAACTAAACATTAAAAGAAGGAATAAATTATGACCCTAGATCAGGGTTTTCTGACTCCTGGGTCTTTAAGACCTACAGGGTGTTCCAGCCCAGCACTAACACATCTGATTCAGCTAACAGTGGTCCACATTGAGACCGTCATTAGAGTTGATTATTCAGAATAGATGGAGACCCCCTTCCTATATTAACTTCTTGGACATCCCACAAATCTAAATACACCAAGGTCAAAAGTGAAACATTCCACGTTGGCAAACCATTTCACTCTTCCTCACACCACTACTTTCAATATCCCTGTCACAGCAACAACCACACTTTGGCTGCAATTACCTCAGCGCACCCCGCTCCATTCATTAGCAGAACAGCTGACTCTTGCATGGCCAATGGATTTGGTAACGAGCACAACATTACTCAGCAGAAAAAAGAAAGTGACAAAAAAGAGACAAAAAAGAAGCAGTCCAAATGAAGATCAATCAAAGTGAGTGACGTGAGCCATGTGAGCCAGGGGAACAGTGAGAGAAGAGGCACAGAGAAGACAAGTCCCCCAAGTCTCTGACGTTATTCATGCGCTCGAGTCGCAGCGCCACCAAAATGGTGCATATGGGAAGGGAACTCACTAGTCCAATCAGAGTTAAGAGCCCTTTCACTCTTAAGCTCCTGTTCACAAACTATAAGATGAGGGACAAGGGGAAACTTGAGGATACAGGCACTCCCTTTGCATTATTGAAAATGGACTTTCAGAGTCACTTAGTAAAAAAGCCCTTCATGGAAGTCCCAGGAGTGAATCCTTTAAAAGTAACACAGGTAGTTGGGGAAAGAGGATAGGTGCAAACGTACGGAGGAACTTAAGTCTATGGGTCAGCATTTTGGTAGGCAAAGGGCAAGAATTAAAGAGGAGTTCAAAATAACTTTGTTTGGTCTGGCCAGAGTGATTGTTTATGTGCCTGTGATCAATTTATTTACGTCTGTGTTTTAAAGTTGCTTCAGTCAATGCACAAATTGTGGTATACTCAAATCAAATCAAATTTTATTTGTCACATGCGCTGAATACAACAGGTGTAGACCTTACCGTGAAATGCTTACTTACAAGCCCTTAACCAACAATGCAGTTTTAAGAAAATAGAGTTAAGAAAATATTTAAAAAATACAAAAGTAACACAATAAAATAACAATAACGTGGCTATATAGGGGGTACCGGTACCGAGTCAATGTGCAGGGGTACAGGTTAGTCGAGATAATTTGTACATGTAGGTAGGGGTAAAGTGACTATGCATAGATAATAAACAGCAAGTAGCAGCATTGTAAAAACAAAGGAGGGGGGGGGGGGGGGGTGTCAATGCAAATTGTCCGGGTGGCCATTTTAGTAATTGTTCAGCAGTCTTATGGCTTGGGGGTAGAAGCTGTTAAGGAGCCTTTTTGACCTAGATTTGGTGCTCCGGTACCGTTTGCCGTGCTGTAATAGAGAGAACAGTCTATGACTTGGGTGACTGGAGTCTTTGACAATTTTTTGGGCCTTCCTCTGACACCGCCTAGTATAGAGGTCCTGGATGGCAGGAAGCTTGTCCCCAGTGATGTACTGGGCCGTACGCTCTGTAGCGCCTTACAGTCAGATGCCGAGCAGTTGCCATACCAGGCGGTGATGCAACCGGTCAAGATGCTCTCGATGGTGCAGCTGTATAACTTTTTGACGATCTGGGGACCCATGCCAAATCTTTTCAGTCTCCTGAGGGGGAAAAGGCATTGTCGTGCCCTCTTCACGACTGTCTTGGTGTGTTTGCACCATGATAGTTTGTTGGTGATGTGGACACCAAGGAACTTGAAACTCTCGATCCGCTCCACTACAGCCCCGTCGATGTGAATGGGGGTGTGTTCGGCCCTCCTTTTCCTGTACTCCACGATCAGCTCCTTTGTCTTGCTCACGTTGAGGGAGAGGTTGTTGTCCTGGCACCACACTGCCAGGTCTCTGATCTCCTCCCTATAGGCTGTCTCATCGTTGTCGGTGATCAGGCCTACCACTGTTGTGTCGTCAGCAAACTTAATGATGGTGTTGGAGTGGTGCTTGGCCACGCAGTCGTGGATGAACAGGGAGTACAGGAGGGGACTAAGCACACACCCCTGAGGGGCCCCCTGTTGAGGATCAGCGTGGCAGATTTGTTGTTGCCTACCCTTACCACCTGGGTGCGGCCCGTCAGGAAGTCCAGGATCCAGTTGAAGAGGGAGGTGTTTAGTCCCAGGGTCCTTAGCTTAGCGATGAGCTTTGAGGGCACTATGGTGTTGAACGCTGAGCTGTAGTCAATGAATAGGTTCTCACATAGGTGTTCCTTTTGTCCAGGTGGATTGCGTCATCGGTGGATCTGTTGGGGCGGTATGCGAATTAGAGTGGGTCAGGGTTTCCGGGATGATGGTGTTGATGTGAGCCATGACCAGCCTTTCAAAGCACTTCATGGCTACCGACGTGAGTGCTACAGGGCGGTAGTCATTAAAGCAGGTTACCTTTGCTTTCTTGGGCACACCAGGCAACCCTGAATGTCGTCAGCCTCTAGGAAGTCTTGCCTTACCTATTTGACTATGACACAGGTCTTTGAAGCCCTTTGAGAAATGACTCTTGTTTAATTCTATACAGCATCCGTTTCCTTCCTCAGGGACGCAGAGTCTTAAGAAAAACCATTCAAATTACTCAAAGGCCCATTGCAACAGATGAAAAATAGGGTGACGGCAGCTCCCACATACTGGCAATGACAAAAATAAGGTATTTGTAGTGTCAGCTTTGAAGTCATTAACATGGTGTAATAGCCTGCAGAGTTTGGGAGATGAACTAGGTATAGCGCCACATTGATGTGGCTTCGCACCTTTGAAAGTTAGAATTGACAGCGCACGCTGCTATGATACGTTAAAAAGGAACTAAGGTCTGTGAAATAAATGCCAAGGCAATGTTTAATCGTGTCAGGGGATCGACCATACAACACAAATGTCAGATGTTTGACATTCCTCAGATTAGACGCCAACCGCTGTTTGGCAGCCAACATCAATAATGAAGTGGTTCAGTGGCAGCTGCTGTAGTGGTGTTCTCTTCTTCTGAAGAGTGACACAGGGATATGGTCTGCAGCATAACAGCTAAAGGCTGCTACACCCCTATGAGATAGCCACTGAGAGGAAATCATTAACAGAGAAAGCTTTGGAAGAATCCAATGTGAACTGAAGCGGCAGTTTCTGTGGTAAAGCTGTTACACTCTAATTCTCTAGTTCTCCCGTTTAAATTGCCATTAAATTCTACAAAATGTATTTAATATTGAGTTTAAGTTATTCATCTTAACAAGATTAAAAGTGAAGCAGTCAAGGCGTCAGGAGTAATTGGCACAGAATGAATTCTGTCTTCCACAGGGGCTTTGATTGATAGCCCATTCATTTAAATTGAGACAGCTGCGTCAATCCAATTCATTATTCTATAACCGTGTCCGGTATTTAATGAATGACACTTCATTGCAGGCAACCCCTCTCTATGAATGGGAAGATCTAGAAAACTAGGCCAATCCATACAGCTGTAATATGAAGAATGATGCATTTGAATGCCACAGATACAGGAGAAAAACCAACAGTGGCCAAAATCAAAATGACTTTCACCAGCACTTCGATGCCGACACGGTCACCTGGTCAGGTTGGAAAAATAGAGAGTTGGTCATCCCTCAGGCCACCATTTTTGTTTTTGTTTTTCAGCATTAGTTTCTCACAGTTTCAGATTTAAGAGTCAGAATAATTTCCAGCACCACCTGTCATCATCGTTACATGTATCTGACTTGACCAGATCATCAATATAAATGCCACTGTCACTAAAGTGAACTACTTTCCATAACACGACTTTCCTTTTTTATTTGGCCTTTCCAATAATACTAATTTGACATGTTTTACCCCAGTCATTTTGCCTTTAACATGCATCTAAACTAGTGTCCCTCAACATAATTCGGTGTGGTCCAAAAAAACATGGTGGGGTAAATGTTAGAAGATATCATTCAGTATCTGCAGTATAGCATATATATACAGTCTTAGAAAAAAAGGTGTATCTAGAACCTTAAAGGGTGCTTTGCATGTCCCCATAGGAGAACCCTTTGAAGAACCCTTTATGGTTGCAGGTAGAACCTTTTTGGTTCCAGGGAGAACCCTTTTGGGTCTATGAAGAACCATTTCTACAGAGGGTTCTACATGGAACCCAAAAGCGTTCTACCAGGAACCAAAAAGGGTTATCCAATGGGGACAGCCGAAGAATCCTTTTGGAACCCTTTTTTCTAAGTGTGTATTGTTCACAAGTGTCCACATAGCTCCACACACTGTTATTTTGGCCTGAGGCACAATGGTGAGATTCAATCTTTGCCCACCCTGCCCACAACGGCTCAGGAGGTACCTGACCAGAACCCCTACGAGCAAATGGTTATCATGCCTACAAACCAATGCACAACTACCCAAGTACTTTAAGAAGACAAATATGAATGCACTGAAGACACCCGATGACACAAGTTGTATTTACTCTATACAGATTAGGCTTCAAGGTTAGACTCTGGCTGGTGTATTGACTCGATCTCTGTAAACTTCTTTAAAAGTAATGAGAAGTGCAGATGGGGAGACCTTGACCTCCAGGTTCCCCTGGAAAGGATGGCCTGAAATGTGGAGCTATACCCTGAGGCTGTGGTGCTATTGATTTCCGTGAGCTGAAGGAGATTGAGGAACATTATGCATGAGATCGATGTGCCGCTGCACAGTGAGGGTTTCATTCATAAAATAGAATGCGGCCAGCACTGAGGTTTGTAAAGCATAACACCGTACTGGCACCCACAAGTGTGGTTATGGTTGTGGTACGAACATACACCCCCCTCAGTGTTTCCCTAAAAGCTGTCTGGGTTTAAACATCTTCTTTTGGACAGAAAGTGAATAGCTTAATCAATTGATAGTGACATAATTAGATTACTTCCCAAGAAAAGTCAGCCTCTGAATGTCAAATAAACCAAACAACGATATCCCCATATGCATCAGAGTCACGGCTTTCCTGGTGTCAGAAGGTGACGGTGAAATGCGGTAGGCGAAGTCAAATGCAGGACACAGAGCTTACTGGAAACGTACTTTACTTGAAAGTAACCAGAGAAGAAAACCATCTCCATACAAGGAGGAAAACAACCCGCACTCTAACACTGCCGAAGACGAATACAATAACACACAACACACAATGCACGACAGAGGGTTAAATAGGGGAAACAATACAACATAATGGGGAACAGGTGTACACAATCAGGACAAAACAAGTCAAACACCGAAACATAGATCGGTGGCAGCTAGTACTCCGGGGACGACGAACGCCGAAACCTGCCCGAGCAAGGAGGAGGAGCAGCCTCGGCGGATTCCGTGACACCTGGGTATTTTACAGGTTGTTTCTAGCATAAAGCATCGCGGACCGAAGCGCAGTTATAGATCACATTATATAATCTGATCCGTTTTATGTTCTTCAAAATCTTAAGCTAACAATGGGTAGGCCTGTGCATTTTGCCATTTTCTTTAATAAAAGCTAGGCCTATGGCATACCTTCTCATACCCCCTCAATTCGAGTCTTGGTTTTAACTTAACAGCCCTTCACTGACACAGAGGTAGGCTATTTAAAGAGTGCATGATGGGTGGAGAAATTGGCCGACACATCTATGGATATAGCAGCCTATAGCGTAATTTCGTCTAAATAGGAAGAATAGGCTCCAACACAAAGCCCTCTTGTTGTTAGTCTAATTTAAATGAAAATGTTGAAATGAATAATGCCTACTCGAATTTGCCTACTTTCAGCACCATGAGCTGTCCATTTCCGATTCATTGTCAATAACTCTGATAAATACAAGAAAATGAGCAAGAAACATATTGTTTTTATTCAAATCAATTATAGTAGTAGCAAGCTATCTGGTCCTCTTTCTCATCTCCGCACTCTCCTTCTCAAATATATATATTTTTTTGTACTAGGCCTAATCAAAAATTATTTTTGAAAGAAACCTTTGACTTTTCTCCTGACCTGCCACCATAGCCCAACAGGGTGCAGCCATTGGTTAAGCAGCACACCAAAAATAATTTGATCAGCAAGAGCAGAGCAGGCTCATTGCAGTGTGTGATGCAGCCTAGTTTTATTTACACCATCCCAGCAGCTATCTTAGAAATATAACTTTGCTCTGTGCTTCTCCGAGCATGCACTTCGTAGCCTATATTCTATAGGCTATGGATCATTTGATTGAGACCACACTAAATAGCCTATAGGCGCATTTGATATTGCGCGCCCAAAAGAGAAGCAGAGATGAGGGGCGACATCAGGTACACATCGATATAGCCTAATAAGTAACTAATTCTAAAACACTGAGAAATATAGAAATTTCAACAATTACAAATTACATGACCCTCCCCTGGACTAGATTAAAACAAAAATATATCAACCCTCCCCTTGACTGAAATTGAAAAAGCATGACCCTCCCCCATTTTCCTCCAGGTAACCATTCTGTAAATTTCGATCCGTCCTTCATTATTAATGCGCTTCCCTTGGGTTCAAATTAGACCGCACCTCAAAACCAAGTCCAGGTACTGAGTGGTGGAGGGGGCATTTAAAGTAACAAATACAATTATGTACACACACACGCATGCACACGTAGACACACATGCGCTCACACACATGCACACCTCATAGATAATGAATGGCCATTTGGGGTAATGCCATAATTATACAGTAGGTCTGAAATGCGGTCTGGGGGTCTTGTTTCTTGTTAGGTTAATGTCCTAACAGCGCACACATTTCTAGGAGATTGTTGAATGCATTTACATCTCAAATCTCCATTTCACTGTGTGCCATAGTTGTGGATATGTAAGAGTGGGTTGACTGCTGTGATATCCCTTTGCATTAGTAAGTACATACAACATATATAGCCCCTGGTTCTCCTCAGACTTGACTGCCCTTGACCAGCACAAAAACATCCTGTGGCATACTGCACTAGCATCGAACAGCCCCCGCGATATGCAACTTTTCAGGGAAGTCAGGAACCAATATACACAATCAGTTAGGAAAGCAAAGGCTAGCTTTTTCAAACAGAAATTTGCATCCTGTAGCACTAACTCCAAAAAGTTTTGGGACACTGTAAAGTCCATGGAGAATAAGAGCACCTCCTCCCAGCTGCCCACTGCACTGAGGCTAGGAAACACTGTCACCACCGATAAATCTACAATAATCGAGAATTTCAACAAGCATTTTCCTACGGCTGGCTATGCTTTCCATCTGGCTACCACTATCCCGGCCACCAGCTCTGCACCCTCCGCTGCAACTTGCCCATGCCCCCCCCCACTTCTCCTTCACACAAATTCAGACAGCTGATGTTCTGAAAGAGCTGAAAAATATGGACCCCTACAAATCAGCTGGGCTAGACAATCTGGACCCTTTCTTTCTAAAATTAGCCCCCGAAATTGTCGCAACCCCTATTACTAGCCTGTTCAACCTCTCTTTCGTAACGTCTGAGATCCCCAGAGATTGGAAAGCTGCCGCGGTCATCCCCCTCTTCAAAGGGGGTGACACTCTAGATCCAAACTGTTACAGACCTATATCCATCCTGACCTGCCTTTCGAAAGTTTTTGAAAGCCAAGTTAACAAACAGATCACCGACCATTTCGAATCCCACCGTACCTTCTCCGCTATGCAATCCGGTTTCCGAGCTGGTCATGGGTGCACCTCAGCCATGCTCAAGGTCCTAAACGATATTATAACCGCGATCGATAAAAGACAGTACTGCGCAGCCGTCTTCATCGACCTGGCCAAGGCTTTCGACTCTGTCAACCACCGCATTCTTATTGGCAGACAAAATAGCCTTGGTTTCTCAAATGACTGCCTCGCCTGGTTCACCAACTACTTCTCAGATAGAGTTCAATGTGTCAAATCGGAGGGCCTGTTGTCTGGACCTCTGGCAGTCTCTATTGGGGTGCCACAGGGTTCAATTCTCGGGTCGACTCTATTCTCTGTGTATATCAATGATGTCGCTCTTGCTGCTGGTGACGCTCGGATCTACCTCTATGTGGACGACACCATTTTGTATACATCTGGCCCTTCATTGGACACTGTGTTAACAAACCTCCAAACGAGCTTCAACGCCATACAACACTCCTTCTGTAGCCTCCAACTGCTCTTAAACACTAGTAAAACTAAATTTTACATTTTAGTCATTTAGCAGACGCTCTTATCCAGAGCGACTTACAGTTAGTGAATGCATACATCGTGGGAAACGAACCCACATCCCTGCTGGCCAAACCCTCCCCTACCTTGGACGATGCTGGATCAATTGTGCGCCGCCCATGGGTCACCCGGTCGCGGCTGGTTGCGACAGAGCCTGGACTCTAACCAGGATCTCTAGTGGCACAGCTAGCACTGCGATGCAGTGCCTTAGACCACTGCGCCACTCGGGAGTCAAATGCATGCTCTTCAACCGAACGCTGCTTGCACCCGCCCACCCGACTAGAATCACTACTCTCGGTGGGTTTGACCTAGAGTATGTGGACAACTACAAATACCTAGGTGTCTGGTTAGACTGTAAACTCTCCTTCCAGAATCACATTAAGCATCTCCAATCCAAAGTTAAATCTAGAATCGGCTTCCTATTTCGCAACAAAGCTTCCTTCACTCATGCTGCCAAACATGCCCTCGTAAAACTGACTATCCTACCGATCCTTGACTTCGGCGATGTCATTTACAAAATAGCCTCCAACACTCTACTCAGCAAATTGGATGTAGTCTATCACAGTGCCATCCGTTTTGTTACCAAAGCCCCATATACTACCCACCATTGTGACCTGTACGCTCTTGTTGGCTGGCCCTCACTACATATTTGTCGCCAAACCCACTGGCTCCAGGTCATCTATAAATCACTGCTAGGCAAATCCCCGTCTTATCTTAGCTCACTGCTCACCATAGCAACACCCACCCATAGTCTGCGCTCCAGCAGGTATATCTCACTGGTCATCCCCAAAGCCAACACTTCCTTTGGCCGCCATTCCTTCCAGTTCTCTGCTGCCAATGACTGGAACGAACTGCAAAAATCTCTGAAGCTGGAGACTCTTATCTCCCTCACTAACTTTAAGCATCAGCTGTCAGAGCAGCTTACCGATCACTGCACCTGTACACAGCCCATCTGTAATTAGCCCACCCAACTACCTCATCCCCATATTGTTATTTACATTGTTATTATTTTGCTAATTTGCACCCCAGTATCTCTATTTGCACATTATCTTTTGCACATCTATTATTCCAGTGTTTATATGAAATTGTAACTATTTTGCACTATGGCCTATTTACCTCCATAACCTCCATAACTTACTACATTCGCACACACTGTATATATATTTTTTGTTGTATTTTTGACTTTATGTTTTGTTTACCCCATATGTAACTCTGTGTTGTTGTTTTTATCGCACTGCTTTGCTTTATCTTGGCCAGGTCGCAGTTGTAAATGACAACTTGTTCTCAACTGGCTTACCTGGTTAAATAAAGGTGAAAAAATAAATACAAAATCTATCTGTCTGCTAAAGTAAGACTCGATGGAACGGCCATTTCTTTGGTGATGGGTATAACTTACAATGCATCATGTGGAGGGACGGAAGCCCCACTCCTAACTCTATTCCGTATCAACCAGGGATAGGGTCAGTTCAGTTTTCAATTCAGTCAATCCAGGAAGTAAGTTGAATCGTCATTTTTTTATTCACGATTCTCGAATTGTGGTTAACTTTCCTCATTTTACAGAATTACAAACTGAATTCATCAGCCAAACCTTTAACATAACCTCTATGGGAGGTCACACCCAGCACCCTTCTGATTGGCCCATTGGGTTAGTAAGTGACAGTTTGGTTTACCAATTATAATATATTTCATTAAGGTCTCTGGCTGTGTTGTTGACCCCAATCTTACTTCCCCTGGTCTCCCCACTGAGTCACCCAGTTTCCCACTGCACTACCTCAAAGGACAAATGCATGCAGTTTTCAGGGGAAATGGAAAGAGAGCCTGTGACACGACTTCCGCTTTTGGACGTTAACAAGGCGACACTCCATCTCCACATTTACTGGATTGGTTCAATAGTGCAGAAGAGAACCTCCCCCCGACAGTTTTTTTTCTCTCGTCATGACCAGAAAGAAAGAAACTGCTACGTTAGGCACCCTATTCCCTATATAATCCCTATGGGTCCTGGTCAAAAGTACTATAAAGATAATAGGTTGTCGTTTAGGAAACAATCCAGTTTGTTGGGACTCTGGGAGGCTTTCCTCCTTTCCTTACCTGATGAGGTAAGGGCCTGTCAGATTCCTCATCCAGATGAAGTCTCTCTCTCCGTGGAGAGGGGGAAAGAAGGGATGACCTTTCCTCGTTCTTTTTCTTCCCGTAGATGGAAGATAAAGATGAGCTCTCTGTCTCCCCCGCCATGTGAGGTTGGACAGTGGGCCCTTTTCCACGTGCTTTTTCCTCTCTGGTTTAATTGTGGACTGAAGGTGCTCTTGTAAATGCTACCATTTTGTTGAGTTCGTGTACAGGCGTAGCTTATAACAGCATGTGTGCCATGCTGTACTTTATTGGAAAGAGTTACAGCTTTGTTTCGTGCCTGGCTGTAATTTCCTTTTGGCCCTAAACTCCGGGAGATACACTGAGTATACAAAACATTAAGAACACTCTTTCCATGACATAGACTGACCAGGTGGATCCAGGTGAAAGCTATCATCCCTTATTGATGTCACTTGTTAAATCCACTTCAATCAGTGTAGATTAAGGGGAGGAGACAGGTTAAAGAAGGATTTTTAAGCCTTGGGACAATTGAGACATGGATTGTGTATGTGTGCCATTCAGAGGGTGAATGGGCAAGACAAAATATTTAAGTGCCTTTGAACGGGGTATGGTAGTAGGTGCCAGGCGCACCGGTTTGTTTCAAGAACTGCAACGCTGCTGGGTTTTTCACACTCAACAGTTTACCGTGTGTATCCAGAATGGTCCACCACCCAAAGGACATCAAGCCAACTTGACACAACTGTGGGAAGCATTGTCAACATGGGCCAGCATCCCTGTGGAACACTTTCGTAATGTATACTCAATGTATATTAGCCCTTCGCTGTTGGGTTGTTAGTCATTTCTGACTTGTTTGTCAAATCGAGAAATGCACATGCATATGTTCTTTACTTATAATCAGAACGGATATGGACAACTGGGCGTGACTGTTGGTCAAAGGCATTGGTTATTAGTGTTTGAGTAGTTTCCAAACAAAAAGTGTATCCATGCTGAAGCTATTACAGAGTGTCTATGGAAGACTGCGGAGGTAAGTGCCAGTGTAGAAATACACACACGCACACACACAGTCTTCCTTTCTCTACACACCGAACCATAAACCTGAATGCCCAAAGTCCTCCTTCCTTCCTGACGTCAAGTACCAGAGAGAATTTCAACCGAAGGTCACCAATACCTCACAGTGGAAACTGCAGAACTACCTTTAGCTGTGTTTGAACGTTACATAAGCGTTTCCCTTAAGAGAATAGATTCATTATATCCCCTAGAATTAAGTTTGGATTAAATCACATGGATGATCGGATTCGTGGTCCGTGAGCAGCCAGCCGGTCTGGAAGCAGGGGGTATTTTGAGTGCGTTCACTCAACCTTTCCCCAGCGTTACATAACAACAACCATGTAACACATCTGTGTAATTGGACTTTTTTAGCTTCTACGTTACCTCTACATTTGCTTATATACCGCGTGTGTGTGTTCCATTACCATACAGCAGAATGTGGTGAAACTGTATATTGGGTTAACTCATGGATGTTTAGTATCCCTCTTGAGGAATGGTATGGGGATGGATGATTATATGCACTTGGTAGTAAGCCAAGGTCAAGCTTGACGTGGTGGAGGTCTGCTGGATGTCTGGGGTTAGCTGCCCTCGCTACGCTCTTGGGAGAGAGGAAGACAACATGAGAAAGAGAGAAAGAGAAAGAGAGAAAGAAACAGAGAGAGAGACACACACAGAGAGAGAAAGAAAGACGGTGCACACGGCACACATTTAAATCATTTTAGCAGCTGCAAGGAGATATTTATGGGTGGTACCGCTGTGTGTCTGTGTGTGGCTCAGGGTTGGGAAAACAACAGGGTGGATATAGAACAACCCAGTGGAGTTCTCTTAGTAAGCTCCTGTCCATCAAGATTCATGACCAGAATCCTCTCCTTTTCTGGTCTCAGGGAGGAGCGAGGTGGATGCTGACACACACACACACACACACACACACACACACACACACACACACACACACACACACACACACACACACACACACACACACACACACACACACACACACACACACACACACACACACACACACACACACACACACACACACACACACACATACACACTAGGCAACTCACACACTACTCATAACTGAGTTACCAAACGGAGATTGGTGGCACCTTCATTGGGGAGGACGGGCTCGTGGGAATGGCTGGAGCAGAATACGGTATCAAATACATCAAACACATGGTTTCCATGTGGTTGATGGCATTCTATTTGCTCTGTTCCAGCCATTATTATGAGCCGTCCTCCCCTCAGCATCCTCCACTGACGAAACGGTCCTCTCTATCAAAACAATTTGTGAGAGGAGTGTTAGTTCACTAGAGGGCGCTGCATAAAGAGTTTAAGAGAACATTTGGCATTCTGCAGACAGAAAGACAGACGGGCAGATAGACTATGATAATAGGACTGAGAATCCTCATCTCCACTCGTCTCTGATATTAATACCCTCCATTGATGTGAATTGAAATGCAAATTGCATTCAAGTGTCATGTCAGGTAGAAAGCATTGCGTTATACAGGGCTGGTGAATAATCTTCGGAAACAATATATTTTTTTTGAAAACGCCAAAGCGTATTACATTTTGTTTAGGATTGCAGAATATAAAGTCACTGGTGAAATAGCAGAGTGTATTTTACTCCTACCATTTTTATCAACTGAGTAAGCCTTTGCTTGATTATGCTAACTTTGACTTAATAATATTTGTAAATCTCTGTTTATATCATGAATTATGTATATTATGCTTAAACTGTATACAAGCAACAACACATTTACCAAACACTGTATTTAAAAATGACTCCATATGCTATGAGCATGGTTGTGCATCTTATGCATTTCCAAGTAAAACATTTCCCAAATGGCTATATCTGTTTTAGACAGCAGAGCAGATGGTTGTGCATGCTACCTATAAATTGCTGTCTTCTGTCATAACGTATTGTCTGTTAAAAAACGGACTGTCAAAGTCGAGCCACGTCAGGCATGAAATATTTCTGGCAGCTCGACTTATGAGCAGTTATCTTTATTAAATAACCCACAGTGGTAGTAAGAAGCACAGTACTATTCCAGCAGAGAAAGAATGGGAGACTTGGGGCCTTGTTCAATCCAGACCTCTAACCTAGTCTAACTAAGTTACAACACCAAAACAACATTCCTCCTCCAACGCAATGAGAAAGGATATTTGTTAAGGTATGCTGTTGAGTTTCACCCTATGAACGTTGTTTTGTTGAGAACGTCAATGTTGTTTATGACCAACATTTTCGGGTGTTTTACTGTGAAATGCCTAGAGTAATGATAAAGCCACATCAATCCAGTGGTGTGCACCTTTATTCATGGCTTCAGTGTGTGTTCGTGTGTGTGTGTGTGTCCGTGCTTGCATGCGTGTGCGTGCGTGTGTACATGGGTGTGTCCAGCAGTGGGTGAAATCAAGCCTTATGTTTACATTAGAGGTCCATGCTTTGTCCAATCCATTCTCTAACCTAACCTCTCTCACCCCGGTGTGGAGTGAAAAAGGGAGTGGGAAGGCTTATTCCATTGCCCCAGGGCTACAAGGCCACTGGTCTGATGAGAAAACACACACACACTGGTCTGATGATGAGAAAGTCAATGGCCACAGCTGGATCTTCCTCTCCACAGAGAAAGGTTATTAACCTTTACTACGGGCTTCCAACGAAACACCGGCTCCCATCTACTCTGAGAACAGATAACACCTCACAGTTCACAAGCAGACATTTCCAGCCATTTTCTTGTAAACCAAAGACAAAGATGTTTTTCAGGTTGCCAATGAGTTTTTCCGTTTTTTCACATCACACAGAAGGCAAACCTGGCTTCAATCATTGTGATGTTTCGACACTGCGACTTTTAGACCCATCTGCGCCTATCGAGTGTATAAAGCGCTTTGATGTTTTGTCGATCCGCCATGTTATCTGCGCTTTCCGGGCAACTCCGTCCGCAGTTTCTTATCAGCTGTAGGGTGGTACTGTGGCTTTTGTCACATCACATCGCTGGTATCTGAGCTCGGGAGGTGTCAATCACTCTGTGTCCAACGACCTTGTTGTTATGTCCAGATAACATCAAACCTCGCCGATGTGAACAACACTGTAGAGATAAAGACAAATGTACTTCCTTGTAGACTTAAACAAAGGGACTGAGCTGAGCTTGACCCGGATTTTATTTGAAGTCGGCTGAGTGGGAGAGGTCAGATCATGGCAATACTTCTTCTGACCATCACTCTTGATATCTCCACACCCGACCAGAACAGGGCCGAAATCCATGAATGATTAATCATAAACAGAGTCCTCAAAGGGGTGTGATATCTCTCTTGATGTGGAATAAAAATGTTAGAGATGTGGCTGCCTGAGCTGAGCCTTGCAGGGTGCCAACAGGGATAGGTCCATCAAGCAGAGGCCATTTTCAGTTAACAGCTGTGATAAGCTTCTGGTCTGTGTTGAGCCGGTCCAGCCTTTGACGGAAATAATCTAAACCATTTGGTTTAGATCACAACTCAGGGAATGACAGGGTATTGGGACCAGAGAGTGTGTGTATTTACAGATCTAGATTGTGTAGGTGATGTGTATTTGAAATCCTTACCCATAAGGACATCCATATATTTCATTATACATTATGCACATAGTGTCACGATCGTTTAATGACTTGTCGAACCAAGGCGCAGCGTGATAAGCGTACATATTTATTTAAGTACTGAACACGACAAAACAACAAACAAACGATACGTGAAGTCTTAAGGTTACACAAAACAAACCTATACAGAACAAGATCCCACACAGACTGGTGCCAAACGGCTGCCTAAGTATGGTCCCCAATCAGAGACAACGAACTACAGCTGCCTCTGATTGGGAACCACCCTGGCCGACATAGATCTAAACGATCTAGAACTAAACATAGAAAACAACACAACACGGAATATCCACACCCTGACTCAACAATTAAACGTCCCCTGAGTCAGGGCGTGACACATAGATAATTTTTTAATACATGCTGTATTTCAAAGCATGCCTTTTTAATTCAAATCAGCATATCAGTCAACATCTCACAAACTCATTACTATATTGGACATTTGTCCAAAAGACATGAACATCAAACTGCGAGGCTGCATACAAACGTCCTATAACAGTTGGTTGGCACCAGTTTGACTCCTCAGAGTACAATCAATGTGGACTGAGTGACAAACTCCTCAGGCCTTCAGCCAACCAATTCTGACCATGCTGCCCAATCTTTGCCAATCATACAGTATAATGCCTACCAATGTTTGAACTCTAAACCACATAACCGGTAGTCAACCCTTCATAGTGCTCAGTTACCTGTAGGGCATGTAACAAAAAAATGTTTTGTAACAGATAACAAAATGGAGCATTTCTTATTGGACAAGTTCTGGTAGTCCCTCCCTATTTTGTTACGTTTTTCTTTGGTTTTGTGCCTAGTGAATACGACCTAGGTTAGCTAAGAGCATGTTAAAATGTGTCCACTCATTACGGGCTGAAGGTTGGGAGCATGTGAACTCATCCATGGTGCCACAGCAGGGGTGTTAAGAATGCCAAGGGACCAACACCTGCGCTACCACTGACCCAGCACTGAACTCAACAGTGTTACATCCCAACACGGCACCCTTAACGAATTCAGTTCCCCATAATGAAGAGCTACCTGTCTTTCTCGCTTATAAGGTTATCTGTTTTAACTTGGTATTTACTTAAAATGGTTTAAGAGATGGAGACAGATTTAGTCATTATTACCGTATTCAAATCATCATTACCTAATAGAAACATTTGTATTAGGACTTATTGAATTACTGTATGTTTCCAACCCCCCACCCCCACTTCGGCCATCTCTGCACTACAACTTACAAAGGTTAAAAAAAACGCTTAGCTTAACGTTCTCAGAAACTCCACACCCCCCATCACCATGCCCCCCTATAACAACCCCTGAGGACCCAGTCTTAGGGTTCATAGTAGCCCTCAATGTTCCGCCCTCCCCCCCGCGCTCCCTCGCTAGTGAGTCTGGCTGGTGGTCTGTCTCCCTTAGCCTCATTCTGAGAGGCCATTAGCCTGTCCTTTATGGACTGTACAGTGCTCTTAACTCACTCAACCACGCCACGCCTCTCCTCTCTTCTCTGTCGAACAACCTGACTCATTGGACAGTTACTGTGCCATAGTGAAGCTCACTCAAGCAGCAAGAGGTGTAGCACGACAACCTATTGCTCTACTGTACACAAAGACAGTCATTGGCTAAGGAATAATGGCTTGTGGTTTATTGCAAGTTCAGCTGAGATATGGAGGTAAACTGTGGCCAAAAGTCTAAATAAAATAAATATTCCGATTGTTTCGTGTTTCTGCACAACACCTTCAGTCGTGAAACATGGATGGATCAAGGCAAGTCAGGCCACGTATTAATCACTATTCATAGCGGAAAGTGTGTGGGCAAAAATGGGTTTATTGTCGACATATTATGGGATGCGGTTTCTGTCTCTCTGTGTAGATTTCACTGCAGAAATGTGTCCGCTCTCTGTCCTTTAGCTCGTTCATATGCCATGCCGGCAATTTCAGGCAAATCGAATTCTAACACGTGTCAGTCATCTCTCAAATGTTACTGAAATGCTTTTAACAAGGCTCAACTGGAAATGACCCAGACATTTGGTCTCGCTTTTCAGGGTAATGTACAATGAACTTGAATTACATAGCTAGCTAGGTATACAGTAAACATAATTCATGATCCCAAATTACATTACAATACGTTTTGTTTTATCATAGGCCTTTTCACAAATAATGCCAGTTTCCCATGATATAATCAGAATGTATCTAGTTTAATCCACTCCTATTACAGAACATACAGTATACATTTGATGAATATCTGGAGAAAATACATACAACCCATGTCCTGTTTGGTCGGTCACATTTCAACTCCCCCTCATTAGGTAGCTAATGTGCTGTAGTTTGTTGTCACTAACTGATAACGCGCATCCCTATATGACAGCCCCCTCTCTCCCTCTCTCTCCCCCTGCCTACCCCATGCCACAGTCCTGGGAGGCATCCATCCACACATCCATCTCTCTCTCTCTCTCTCTCTCTCTCTCTCTCTCTCTCTCTCTCTCTTTCAGCAGCTCTTCCCTGAATAATACATGTGTAGAAGAGAACTCGCTCCACAAATCACAGATGCTTTGTGCCTCTTCTCTCTCTCTCTCTCTCTCTCTCTCTCTCTCTCTCTCTCTCTCTCTCTCTCGCGCTCTCTCTCTCTCGCGCTCTCTCTCTCTCGCGCTCTCTCTCTCTCGCGCTCTCTCTCTCTCGCGCTCTCTCTCTCTCGCGCTCTCTCTCTCTCGCGCTCTCTCTCTCTCGCGCTCTCTCGCGCTCTCTCGCACTCTCTCGCTCTCTCTCTCTCCTCCCTCCGTGTTCCCACCTATCTTGCTCCTCCCCCTCTATTTCTCTCCTCAATTTCTTCCCGTTTCTCTTTCTTGCTATTGTTCTCTCTCGCTCCCCCCTCCCCTCTCTCTCTCTAAAAGCGCCTCTTCTCCCAGGTGATCTGTGAGCCGAACGAGGGCTCTCTGGCACACAAGGGCTGTGAGAGGCTGACTGCACTGAGCACGCTCCCCAGGCTCTCCGGGCGTTCCTCGCTCCCCCGGCCAGTACAGTACAGAACTATACCATAGCACACAATACACCACAGCATCTCAGCCGCTGCCTGCCTGCCTGCTTGACTGCCTGCGCGAGTTGTCTGAGGGTCGAGAGAGAGAGATAAAGGGAGAGCGAGGGAGAGAGTGATGGGGTAAGGAGACAGCTTGTGAGAACAAAAGGAGGGGAAACTATACTGGGAAGTGAAAGAGAGAGTGAAAGGGAGAGAGATCAAGGGATAGAAGGTACTTTGCCTCAGCTTTCACCTCTGCGATGACACCCATGGGACACGGCTTCCCCCTTTCCTCCTCCTGCCTGAGATCAGCAGCCCCCCTGATGGCAGTCCAGGAGAACCCAGCCCTTCCGTCTCGGTTTTAGCAGCACCTGGAGCCTGTTCTTCAGGGGATAATACAGCATGGACAATTCCGGCAATATCCGAAACCTCAGCCTGGAGAAAGGTAAGAGGAGCCTTTCATGTTTGGGACTTCCGCACAGGCAAAAGTAGGCCAACGTGCGGCGAGAAGTTCCTTGTGGTTTGGAGGTGGGGTGGGCGGACGAGGCAGAGAGGAGTTCAATCGTTTGTTGAACACTCTCTCTTTCTCCCTCTGTCTCTTTCTCTCCTCAAGACAATTCACAAAGAATCCATTGATTTTCTGTTATTATTCTACTTTCCTGTTATTATTTGATAATGTGCTTATGCTCACTTGCTCTCCTTTTTGGTAGACAACGAGCCACTTTTTTTGCACGGCTGCGCTCATATGAATAATTGTGTGCATGCCCTCCATTTGGGAAGCCACAGAATAAATCTTTTAAAGGGTTCCATGCTAAAAATTGCAGGTTTGAATGCCTCAGAGGACCGTAATCTCTCTCGGCTACAGTATAGTTTCTCTGCTGTGTGTTCTGGTGGGCTACTGTACTGAACGAATGGAGATGAAATGAGAGATGAGGACTGGGGATTTGGGACAGATTTAACAGTGTTGTCGCCCTCATTGTCTCCAGACCCAGATCAATGTCTCTTTGAGATACGTGTCCTTTGGTTGTCCTGTCGTAGGGCTCAAGTCGTTCATTATTGATCGTATATGGTTTTGAAGATCTTGCCGCTTGTCTTGTTACATCTCTATATCCCCTTTAAAGGTGTTCACCTGGGAGGAAGTGTGCTAAGGCACTACATAAGTACGCCAAAGTCAGTTTTCACCCACATTGAAAGAAAGAGGGATACACAATGGTAGGAGGGGAATTATGAAAGGGAAAATGAAAACCCTCCCCGCCCCTCTCTTCCCTGCGCCCCCAAGCCCCGGTAACCATAGCATAATTAGCGCCAGCTCACCCTGGCACAGAGGATCCAGTATAGCGATGACAGCGGCAGCAGTGCAGGCCAGCAGAGGCACGTGGCGCTAACACAATCGAGCGCTAATCAGCGTTCCAAAACTACAGAAAAATGGTGCACTAATGCTAATGCTCCCTGCACCACATGTAAGTGCCACAATGGGGTGCAAGTGCTTATTTGCCCCTAAGCTGACATTGAAACTGTGGCGCTCATGCTACGCTAGGGGAGTAGTATTTTGAAGTTGCACGCAGCGAGACAAGCTGTACAGTGCTCACACAATGGAGTTAATAGCTAGCGGAACGTGCTAACAGATTGGATGTGCTAGCCTAAGTGCTACAAACAGTAGGTTTTGATACAAAAGAGTGTGATTGTAAGCACTTATCTTTTATCTAAAAGAACGCCAAGGGATGCTTGTGTGACAATTTGAAAGATTAAGAAAGTTTATTGGAGAGTGTTTCAATTTCAATGAAAAGTCGACTCAAGTAATTTCGCTAGTCACCTCTTGGTTGTGAACATAACCTCTGACCGATTGATTGTTTTATGACCATTTTATGACCACTTACTCTGACATCCCCTATCGACCTCGATTCCTCTAGGCTTATTGACTGGCTATTGGGCTTTTACAAGCCTCCCTGTCGTACATGTGTTGCAACACAAGCTCCACGTTTCACACAGGGGAAGACTGATGGTAGTCAACTGTGTTTCAAATCATCCATGTAACATGCTGCTGGCAACATCATGCAGTTTGACAAGCATACCTCCGTTGCTATCAGTCAGAACGATTCTTCAGGCAATAGATGGGATTTTTGACAGTTCTGAGTTTTAGAACAATACAATGCTTTTTGGTTTAAGTTAGTCACAAAACACCTGCATGTGTCTTTAGGTATGATACCTATATTAGATGTACCTAGAGTCTGCAGGCATGGTACAGTGAATTGGTGTGTCTGACTGTCATTCATTATGTCTCAATATTTGTTAGTTAATTAATTGAACAACCATCTGGTTGTCTGAAATTCTGTACAGTCTCTCTTTATCTCTTGCCTGAGCTACTCAGTTACCCTCCCTTAAAATCAAAGCAGCAAGATCACTAAAGGATAATTTCTCTTTCATTCTCTCTCTCTCTCTCTCTCTCTCTCTCTCTCTCTCTCTCTCTCTCTCTCTCTCTCTCTCTCTCTCTCTCTCTCTCTCTCTCACTCACTCACTCACTCACTCACTCACTCACTCACTCACTCACTCACTCACTCACTCACTCACTCACTCACTCACTCACTCACTCACTCTCTTCCTCCCCAGTCCTCTCTTTGCAGCAGACATTGAGGTGAGGCACACTTTTATCCTGGATCACCACATAGAGACCCATCCTTACGCAAGCTCCAAATTATCGAAAGGAACCCATTGTGAATTTGACTGAACGCGTTGTGATGAAATATGAATTGAATACTAGGAACAGACACTGAGGTAGATCGTTTTTCGACAGCAATAAGATAAGGCTGGCCTATGGAAAGGACTCATTTCATTGGATAACGTCTAGTAAAAACCAAAACCATTTCTGATCAAGATTGGTGAATGGATTCTCAGCAAGTGAGTAAAAGAAAAAAGATGCACCAAGCAGACAACTGATAGTGGTATACTAAATACCACTGTATGGTTTTTAACATATAGGCTACAGTAGGTTTTCCTGTAATGTATGTCAAATCCATTTGAACAAATAGGAAGAGTCAATAGTCATAACTAGCAACCCCCTGGGAGATGCACCCTCTTTTTTGTGCCGAGTGTCATTTTGTTTGGCAGTTACAGTAGCGTTCTTTTTTTTTGACAGGAGCACCTTCTATTGAAAACACACGACAACAGAACCGTTCTGTACATGAGATCAAATTCTTCATTGAACACTTGAACCCTTGCAACGAAGAACCATATACAGTGGGGAGAACAAGTATTTGATACACTGCCGATTTTGCAGGTTTTCCTACTTACAAAGCATGTAGAGGTCTGTAATTTTTATCATAGGTACACTTCAACTGTGAGAGATGTAATCTAAAACAAAAATCCAGAAAATCACATTGTATGATTTTTAAGTAATTAATTTGCGTTTTATTGCATGACATAAGTATTTGATCACCTACCAAGCAGTATGAATTCTGGCTCTCACAGACCTGTTAGTTTTTCTTTAAGAAGCCCTCCTGTTCTCCATTCATTACCTGTATTAACTGCACCTGTTTGAACTCGTTACCTGTATAAAAGACACCTGTCCACACACTCAATCAAACAGACTCCAACCTCTCCACAATGGCCAAGACCAGAGAGCTGTGTAAGGACATCAGGGATAAAATTGTAGACCTGCACAAGGCTGGGATGGGCTACAGGACAATAGGCAAGCAGCTTGGTGAGAAGGCAACAACTGTTGGCGCAATTATTAGAAAATGGAAGTTCAAGATGACGGTCAATCACCCTCGGTCTGGGGCTCCATGCAAAATCTCACCTCGTGGGGCATCAATGATCATGAGGAAGGTGAGGGATCAGCCCAGAACTACACGGCAGGACCTGGTCAATGACCTGAAGAGAGCTGGGACCACATTCTCAAAGAAAACCATTAGTAACACACTACGCCGTCATGGATTAAAATCCTGCAGCGCACGCAAGGTCCCCCTGCTCAAGCCAGCGCATGTCCAGGCCCGTCTGAAGTTTGGCAATGACCATCTGGATGATCCAGAGGAGGAATGAGAGAAGGTCATGTGGTCTGATGAGACAAAAATAGAGCTTTTTGGTCTAAACTCCACTCGCCGTGTTTGGAGGAAGAAGAAGGATGAATACAACCCCAAGAACACCATCCCAATGTGAAGCATGGAGGTGGAAACATCATTCTTTGGGGATGCTTTTCTGCAAAGGGGACAGGACGACTGCACCGTATTGAGGGGAGGATGGATGGGGCCATGTATTGCGAGATCTTGACCAACAACCTCCTTCCCTCAGTAAGAGCATTAAAGATGGATCGTGGCTGGGTCTTCCAGCATGACAACGACCCGAAACACACAGCCAGGAGTGGCTCCGTAAGAAGCATCTCAAGGTCCTGGTGTGGCCTAGCCAGTCTCCAGAACTGAACCCAATAGAAAATCTTTGGAGGTAGCTGAAAGTCCGTATTGCCCAGCGACAGCCCCGAAACCTGAAGGATCTGGAGAAGGTCTGTATGGAGGAGTGGGCCAAAATCCCTGCTGCAGTGTGTGCAAACCTGGTCAAGACCTACAGGAAACGTATGATCTCTGTAATTGCAAACAAAGGTTTCTGTACCAAATATTAAGTTCTGCTTTTCTGATGTATCAAATACTTATGTCATGCAATAAAATGCAAATTAATTACTTTAAAATCATACAATGTGATTTTCTGGATTTTTGTTTTAGATTCCGTCTCTCACAGTTGAAGTGTACCTATGATAAAAATGACAGACCTCTACATGCTTTGTAAGTAGGAAAACCTGCAAAATTGGCTGTGTATCAAATACTTGTTCTCCCCACTGTATGTGTGTTTTAGGCAAAATTCAGATGTTGTCAAATATGTATATTTTGGGGGGGAATGTGTCTCTTTCAATTATAATTGCTAGCTTCAAAAAAGACATTGTGTTTGGAAAGACTCCCAGTTAATCACATATCTACTTCTTAAGATAGAAACGTCATGAAAGTCCCTCGTCGTTGGATGCCTTAGCGTGACATACATGCAACTCTTGCTAGACAATTAAGACTTGAAGCCCAGAGAAGGAATGTGAGTGTGTGTATGTGTGTGAGCTGCATATAGGCATTGTGAAAATGTCACATTAGGTCGAGTCAAGCTCTGCTGTGTGGTCCCCCACAAAGGCCTTGCCGATAAGTGTCTTATCTCGTGGCGTTACGTCTTGTTTTCTGTTGTTGCCAGGAATAGAGTGGTTTCTAAGGACATTTGTTGTGTCTCTTGTTAGCTATTCCCACTTGCTCAGGAAGCCTTATGTGACCTGTAGTCCCATGTAGCTCAGTTGGTAGAGCATGGCGCTTGCAACGCCAGGGTTGTGGATTCGATTCCCACGGGGGACCAGTATGAAACTGTATGCACTCACTAATTGTAAGTCGCTCTGGATAAGAGCATCTGCTAAATGACGTAAATGTAAAATGTGTCAATGGATGAGGTCAATTGTTTTGTGCTTGGAAGACTTGGCACACACACACACACACACACACAAACACAAACATTTTACTGCATTGTCTGGTGAAAAACACAATATCGATTTCACAGAACATTTCTAAATTCCTGTAGAAAAATTAGAGGGATAAGATGCTAAGCTACGGTACTAGCAACACTTCGGCTGCGCATCGGCAAGCAGCCTGGGTCGCAAGTTGATTCCTGGGTGGAAAAGCTCACTAAGCCCTCACCCCAGTGTTTCATTAGAAGCTATGTGAGAAGAATGTCACAGCGGAGTACCAGGCATCTCGGCAGCTTTACATAACACTTTGGATAGGTCACAAGAGCACTGGGGACTGGATGATGTGAGACGGAGATGGATAATGTGAGAGGGACGACAGAAAAGCAACAAGCTATTATTGAACCTTGCTTAGCCGAGAGCCCAGTGACATTTTCAGAGGCAGGATGATGCTTGTTGAACCCAATGACTTATTGGATCAACTGAAGAGAACATTTATATTATGTTCAGAGAATGTTTTTAATGAGTCAGTTTGTCTCCTGCTCAGGCTTTAGAACTTACCCTTAACTTAACCCTAGTAGAGCACTCTGTCGGAGCTTATCCAAATGATCAAGATATACACTATATATACAAAAGTATCTGGACACCCCTTCAAATTAGTGGATTTTGCTATTTCAGCCACACCCGTTGCTGACAGGTGTATAAAATCGAGCACACAGCCATGCAATCTCCATAGACAAACATTGGCAGTAGAACGGCATTACTGAAGAGCTCAGTGACTTCCAACGTGGCACTGTCATGGGATGCCACCTTTCCAACAAGTCAATTCGGCAAATTTCTGCCCTGCTAGAGTTTCCCCGGTCAACTGTAAGTGCTGTTATTGTAAAGTGGAAACGTCTAGGAGCAACAACGGCTCAGCTGCAAAGTGGTGGGCCACACAAGCTCACAGAACGGGACCGGCGAGTGCTGAAGCGCGTAGCGCGTAAAAATCGTCTGTCCTCGGTTGCAACACTCACTACCGAGTTCCAAACTACCTTTTGAAGCAACATCAGCACAAGAACTGTTCATCGGGAACTTCATGAAATGGGTTTCCATGGTCGATCGCCATGCGCAATGCCAAGCGTCGGCTGGAGGGGTGTAAAGCTCGCCGCCATTGGACTCTGGAGCAGTTGAAACTCGTTCTCTGGAGTGATGAATCACGCTTCACCATCTGGCAGTCTGACGGACCAATCTGGGTTTGGCGGATGCCAGGAGAACGCTATCTTCCCGAATGCATAGTGCCAACTGTAAAGTTTGGTGGAGGAGGAATAATGGTCTGGGGCTGTTTTTCATTGTTCGGGCTAGGCCCCTTAGTTCGAGTGAAGGGAAATCTTAACGCTACAGCATACAATGACATTCTAGACGATTCTGTGCTTCCAACTTTGTGGCAACCGTTTGGGTAAGGTCTTTCCTGTTTCAGCATGACAATGGCCTCGTGCACAAAGCGAGATCCTTACATAAATGGTTTGTCTAGATCGGTGTAGAAGAACTTGTCTGGCCTGCACAGAGCCCTAACCCCATTGAACACCTTTGGGATGAATTGGAACGCCGACTGTGAGCCAGGCCTAATCGCCCAACATCTAGTGGAAAGCCTTCCCAGAAGAGTGGAGGCTGTTATAGCAGCAAAGGGGAGACCAACTCCATATTAATGCCCATGATTTTGGAATGAGATGTTTGATGAGCAGGTGTCCACATACTCATGTAGTGTATCTCGAAACGTGAACACAAAGACCTAGGCCCCAATTCAATCATTAGGTATACAGGATAACTACAGTACGGGTTCCCTCAGAATTCTAACTACCAACAGGTGTGGTTTTGTGTTAATATCCAATGACAATGACCATGACAAGAACAGTTTGCAGAGTGTGTCCATTTTGCATGTTTTAACTACTCTGGTACAATGTAAACATTCAGAATGAACCTGCACAGCTCTTCTTCATTTATCTGTAACTGATTGGTCCTAGTGCTGTTGTTTACCAACCTCATTCAGTACTTCCTGGGCGCTGTGCTGGGTGTGTGTGTGTGTGTGTGTGTGTGTGTGTGTGTGTGTGTGTGAGCTTCAAGTAAATATGTTTTTGCAAGATTTTCAGTGGACATTTTTAAAAGGAGTCCTTGAGCAGAGAGTTGTATGGTTTGTTTAACTTTGCCAACATTCAAGTGAAAAATCGGAGTCTCAGCATCACTTTGTTATCGTGGAATTGCCCTTTACCAGCCTCATACAGTACAGTCCTTCAGCAACATTCAATGAGACTATTCTGGGCGCCGTGCTGGGGATTTGCTGCTGGCTATAGATTTTCATACTAATAGATTTAATGATGATGCTGGTGATGATGTGTAGGAGTCCTTGCCACGCACCTTATCTCGCTAATAACCAGGGGTTCTTACAGGCCACCCACGTGCGCTCAATCAGGACCTCTGGTTCTAGCCACTGGTGCACAGGGATGAACACTTGTCTGTGGTCAATACTCACACAAGAACAAGTGGTGTGTAGGTGTCTGTGTTTGTTTGTTTGAGTGAACTCAATAGAGGTTATAGGAAACCACTGGAGAGTGTATTTGTGCGGTCTTGTATGGATGTTTGAACGGCACTGTGGGCTTTCCTAATCGCCTGCATGGATTTCTTGTAGTGTTGAGCTCCCTGGTCAGTCTACCTTGCTAATCCTCTGGTGGGATGCAAAGCCAAGCAAAGCTAATGTTTCCCGGTTTGGATCCACTGTGCTCCGATGCATCAGAACGCAGAGTATTTAGTCAAATCAGAAAACAGAGTATTTCAGAGAGCAGAATATATCAGACAGCAGAGTATTTCAGAAATAAGTATTTAGTTGGACACGGTATATTCCGGCACAGTGTTATCCCAGAATGCCATGTGTTTATGTCCGTTTCAGAAAGCCACTGACAAAGCACCGACTTTCTGTTGGTTAAGCCAAAGATGCATCAGACAACCCATAGTCACTTGTCTGTGCCTGATAAATAATAAAGAGAATGGCGAAGCCGCAAGTTTGTTCATCTTGACTTTACTGTCGTCACTCGTGGATATCCCATTCATTTCCTCTAGAGATTAAGTCATGAATCACTTTGAGCCACTTATCTGGAAACAGTTATTTCTCCATTAGGGAACTGCATCTTCCACGGCAGCTCCTGCTCATAAAGAACAGCAAATTGATTAAGGGATCAGCAAACTGGAATTGACAAAGCAAATCATTACTGGAGCTCCTGGCTGGATGAGAACGTTCAGACGACGCATAGACAGAGCACAGACGATTGACTCTTCATTCCCAACCTCTAGCACAACACGGTGTACAGTGACAGAAACTAGTCGCTTTCGCTGAACTGCTTCACATAATGCTCTCTCAGGAGCTCATATAGGACAACAACAATAATAGACACTTTCCAATTGTTCTTCTTCTGACAAGTTTTCAGAGAGATTTATAGTTGCAGAGAGATTAAGTTTGATGATGCTAACATGGCTGATGTGGACGGCTTTATGTTTGTCTCTGACGGGGGGCCTGTTATTGTACCGTGTCGCATCGAGTGATGGAAGCTGTTTATCATTGGGCCACCCGCCACTTTTATGGCGTGTGAGCATGATAAATGCCTCCCGTGAGCTGAGAACTCTGGGAACTAAGAGAGAGAGAAATAGAGAGACAGCGAGACACACAGACAGAGTCAGAGACGGAGAGAGAGAGAAAGACAGAGACAGAGAAAAAGAGAGAGGCTGCCATGAGGACATGTAAGAGGAAATGTACAGGAAAATGGACTCGGGGACTGGGGAATACTGGAGCTTTTTGTTGTTGTTGGGAACAGAAGGTCCCTGTTCGCGCCCAATAAGGGACAAGACCTACTCTGTTACAGTGGTGCTACTTGACTCAGATAACACAGTTGGGCTCTGCCTGACTGCTGGGGTTTCTGCAGAGAGGAGGAGGTGAAAAGAGGGTAAATATAGCCGAGGTGGATTCACTAACTAGTTAGCTGTGTGTGCGCTAGTAGCGTCCATTTTGCAAGTGACGTCACCCGCTCTGAGACCTAAAAGTAGTTGTTTCCCTTGCCCTACAACAGCCATGGCTCAGCGATAAATCACCCAACTTTGTGTCCTCTGTAGCTCAGCTGGTAGAGCACGGCGCTTGTAACGCCAGGGTAGTGGGTTCGATCCCCGGGACCACCCATACACAAAAATGTATGCACGCATGACTGTAAGTCGCTTTGGATAAAAGCGTCTGCTAAATGGCATATTATATTATATTATTGTGAGTGTGAAGTGTTGTTGGGAACTGAAGGTTGCGAGTTCGCGCCCAGTGAGGGAGAGGGACAGGACCTACCCTGTTTGACCAGCACAGGTGTCTGTGGGTTCATGTCCCTTCTCTAGATCAAAGTTGAGTAAACCATTGGATCTCAGTCCAAGACACAGATATCTAAATTATTAAGCATTTGTTTGCTTTGGAAGGTCTGGTTTACAGTATCGGCTAGAACAACTTAGTCAGCAAAGATCCTTTCTTGAATTTATATTTCATTCAATCTCAATAACAAGGGTATTGACCTCCTTTGAATGACAGTGTCTGCTTTGTAGAAATAAATCATTATTGTCATCACATTTTCCATGCTAATTGTCTCAGCCAGACAGCAGGCAAGTTGGGTGTTATCTCCAAATGTAAGCTTTATCATCAAACATGCATTGTGATTTGATGCCCCGCAGCGCCACATAGCAAGATTGACACATCATCATTCCAATCCTGTATTTCCACGCTCTCCTCTGTGATGACAGTATAGTTAACATTTTACCAGCTGGTACGCCTTCAAGACTGTGGCATGGAAGGTGAGAATGTGTATTAAGTGAACAAGTAAAATCTCCCATACCCCAGTTTCCAAAAAGTGCAAGTGCATGCACAGCACGTTTTAATTCAAATCCACTACAGAAGAGTCCCGACATAGCTTTTTCTTAGTGTTTAAAGACTTTGTGGTGTGGTTACTTTAGAAACCGTTCATGGTACTGAGCTGTTCTATATCCTCTGCATAGGTTTAAACACAGTTCAACCAGGTCCAGTTTAACTAGATTGACAGGAGCCACAGGATTGGAGCCGTATTTTGAGGTGAGATTGTGTGGTGCGGTGCGGTGTTTGGGCAGTCAATACCGCAGATTAGCCAAGACAGAATCCCCTGAACCCCTGAATCCCCAAACGCGCACACACACACACACACACACACACACACACACACACACACCAAGCTCATCCCCCCGGAAAGCTAAGCAGCAGGGTTCCATATTCCCATATCCTCTATGCCACCATGCCATCTGGCAGACAAAACTCTGCTCTCCGTTGGCATGGTAACCCTACGTAAGGGTTCACGGTGCCCTTGCTGCTCTGAGTCCCTGATCTTTGATCCATCCGGTGGGAATATATATATTTTTTTCACTTAAATTACCAATTTTACCAGGGTCATATTCATTAGAGCACACTTTAGCAAAACGTACTTAAATGTTTTGCAACGTAAAACGAAAACAACTGTTGTAGTTCCTCCCTGTTTCAGTCTGTTTTCTTCCGTTTGGTGCCTAATGAATACAACCATGGTTAGTAAGTTAATTGACACGTCATTCTCACTTACAAACCATGACCAATGGGACACTCCCAATACAGGATGGGGATAAAGTCAGTGCCTCCCGAGTGGCGCAGTGGTCTAAGCCACTGCATCGCAGTGCTAGCTGTGCCACTAGAGACCCTGGGGCGGTGCACAATTGGCCCAGGGTAGGGGAGGGAATGGCCGGCAGGGATGTAGCTCATTTGGTAGAGCATGGCGTTTGCAACACCAGGGTTGTGGGTTAATTTCCCACGGGGGGCCATTATGAAATGTATGCACTCACTAACTGTAAGTTGCTCTGGATAAGAGCATCTGCTAAATGACTAAAATGTAAATGGATAAAAAAGAAATGAGAGAATAATTAGTGCAGTTTCTCCCAATCTTCTTTGTACTGTTCAACAGCAAGTAATCTTCCTTGAACAACAGCTAAAACCGACACAGTTGGAGGAAGGCTTCCATTAAAATATCCCTGGGACACTGAGGTTGAGAAACACTCTGTGTTGTTTTTGCACTCTCAGATAGCAATCTATTATACCTAGTCATTTTCATTTGGCATGTGTGGAGTCAAAACGACTGGAGTCAAAATAATGTGATTTCACTTCACATGTTTTTCCTATTTGTCCAGAGCCTTTTAAAGTGTTTAAAGGTAGTGTTGCATTCCATAACTGCACCACTTCTTGTTACGCTGCATGATATGAGATTGACCTCGGCTCTCCCAGGCAGGCTGGCTGAGTGGCAATATGCTTCTCCCTGGTATCTGCAGGAGGAGGTAGGCTTAGAGGGAAGAAGAAGGAGAAGGGGCGGCTCAAGTGATCTCCCATAGTGTTCAAAACACCTGGCAGGCATTTCTTTACATGTGTGTCAGGCCAATAAATCTGATAATGATTAATTCATACAATAATCAAACAAGATTCTGATATGTATTTTCTTCCACTCTGTGGGTAAGAGCGTCCCTTCAAGTCTTTACCTAATGCAATTTGGCCCAGTGGATTTCTCCAGAAGTACCCAAATCCTAATCTGCAGCCGGTAGTGTGGATGGAGGGAGGGAGGGAGGGGACAAACTTGTGGGCAATTTGTGCTAAGATTGTATATGAAAATGACATCCAATCTCCTGACAGAATTCCTGATAGAAACACAAAAAGGGAGACAGAGAGACAGAGAGGGAGGCTATTCATTTGTGAGGCGGGACAGATACAATTAAAACATTGATAGATTGAATCGTCAACAGGCAGATGCATTGCTACATCATGCTTTAGATTACGCTATAGTATAGAGAGAGAGAGAGAGAGACAGAGAGAGACAGAGAGAAAGAGAAAGGGACCTGGGTTCTCATTTCATCCCTACTTTTAACGAGGAACAAATCCATTCACATATCAATCTGTCCACATAGTTTAACACATTAAATGTATGATCCCACTGAATAACATGTATTTTTTGCATAGTGTAGCCTATTCAGGTACAGTAAAATAAACCACAGTCTGTTTTTAAAGACATGTTGCATCCTAACCAGGGTCATATTCATTAGGCACCAAACGGAATAAAACGGACTGAAACAGGGAGGGACTACCTGAACTTGCTATGTGCTTTGCAATAATAAATACAACCACAAATGGAAGAATGCAGCCTACAGCTATAACACCACTGTTTTAACCCTCCCGTTGTCCTAGGGTCAAAATGACCCGCCACTGTGTTGAACCAACTTTATTTAATTTTTATATTTTTGGGATCATTTGTGAGAAGGAGGCAGTGAGACGTTAAAGAAAGTATCACTGCCTCTTTCTCACAAATGATCCAAAAAATATAAAAATTAAATAAAGTTGGTTCAACACAGTGGGGGGTCATTTTGACCCTTGGACAACGGGAGGGTTAATTTAAACAATACAACATCACAATAATTATATTGACAGGCTGGGTTGTATACGACTCATTGATATCTCACTGTCATTCTCTGCACCGCCTTGCCAAGTCCAACCGACTCGATATCGGGGGATACACGTCTATTGCGGCAGTTTAAACTCCTCTGTCTTAAAATTTCCCCTCTCTAGTCACCTGGTGCGCCTCTTTTGTTTGTTTTGGGCGGCACTCGCGACCTTGTGTAATCGAAAGATATATAACAGCGAGCGAGTGTGTTGAGGTCACAAAGAGAGTCTGTAGTTGGTGCATCAGGAGCCTCTTCTGGAACAGCTGATGCTGACGTCAGTGTTTCTCAATCAGAGAAGCCCTCCTGGGCACATTTTTGATCTAGTCCAGCAATAACACGCCTGATCCAATGAATCAAGGTTGATGGTGATTTGACGCGTTGAATCGGATGTGGTAGTGCTGGGCTAGAACAAAAAATGCTGTAACCCATCAATTCATGTTACGATCTGGTTCCAGAAGACGATCTGTCTTTTCAAAAAGAAGCATGGAGAGGAAGCTGTTCTAAGGTTCTTGGAACACATGCTGAAGCTAGTATTGTGTGTGCAAGCTGGATACTGCTGTTGTGCTAGCCGTGGTGCTGAAATGCCCAATTAGGTCAGGCCTACTATAGTCCATCCAGGCTGTGAGTGTGTCTATACAATACTATAGCATAATGCAGCCTTAATGTTCCCTAAACAGTTTAGTGACCATTAGTGGGTGAAAGGGGTAAGTGTGACATAGCTTAGGTTAATCAATCATATGAAAGATAAGTGGTTGACTTATTACATGACCTATTTGCAAAATGGTGGTTGGGAGACCATAGATCACATGTATTCTTTCCCATGATAACCAAATTATGAAATGGTGTAAAAGCACAGTGAGAGATTTCACTTTTAGAGGTGGTTGCTAGTAGGCCACTCCATTCCCAAGGGGCCTGCGGGGAGGTTTCCCGAAGTTTCAGAGCGAGGGTCAATGAAGCATCCACTCTGCCTTCATCTTTCAGGATAAATTACAGGAGCTCTTTTTTGTTCTGTTCACTACACACGTCTCTTATCTCCTGAATATGATTACGTGACAGTTATGTCTGCTATGGAGTGTATTTTCTGTAAGCGATAGTGAAACACACCATGAGACATTTTCAGTTTGTGTTGGGTGTTATTTACTGTTTTAATAAATTCACAAAGTATAATTCACCTTTCTATACATTTTCGGGTCCAGCAACAGCATAGGAATACAACAATGTTGAACAACACACATGTGGGCCTAGCTCTGTTGTGTATTGCAAAGGATGCATCAGGTGTTTTGATCGTCACCTGATTGAAAACAGCGAGCGCTTTTCCCCCCACATGAAGTAGTGTTGCGTTGTTTGCCATAATGTTTCCGTTTTACAAACGTTGTATTGCACTTGATATAATACGTTGTTGCTGGATGAGTAATAACTTACACTCTTAGTTGCAGCTCTTACTCTCCAATTGGGAATGTTTTTTCTCTACAGTTACTAGTTTGCCACTCCTAATCTGTGATGGTGTCTGCACTATGCATTTTCAATTCACTTGACTTGAGAGACATAACTCTTTGTTATGTCGAAGTGTTCAAGTTGCCAAGAACCAGACCCTCAATGATACTTCAATGATAAGCTTTTGAAAGTTCGTATTTGTGCGACTTGGTCCAAGGAAAAAAAACATGACCTTAAATTGGATACCACCTATTTTCAGTAAATTGGATAAAATGTGCAGACAGTTCCGTGAAACAAACGCGTCGAATGCGACCAAAGGGGCAAGATGAGTTAGTTCATGCAATTTATAAATCATTTTTTTTCATGTTTTTGTTTTTGTTTGTTTTCATCCAATTCTATTTTAAAGTGCTGCTTCGACAAAATTTGTTTGGGAAACAGGCGAACCCTCAGATTGTCACAGAAGATGACTCATCATATGTTGCACTACTCCAAGTTGAGTCATACTTCAAAGGCAGTTTACACTGCTAACAGGCCAAGAGCTGTGGTCTATCTAGAGATATACATTATTATTTTATATAACTCTCCAAAACACATGCCTGCAGGTTAGCTTTGACCGCAACTGGTTTCTGATGGGACATTGGGCTGATACAGAGATCCAGGGCTGATTGGATCTCTGTATCAGCCCAAATTACCAGTCAGAATCCAGTTGCAGTCTAAGCTAATTATAGGTCAAACAGATAAAAGTAGAGACTGAGAGCTAGAAAATGGTATATCATATACTGCAGTTGAGGAATAATGGGAAAATAATTATGCTTCAAAAGTTGATAAACTTGTAACCCCACTTTTGAGAAAATGGCCCTTGAATGTTTTGGTACACCTACCCATTCATCATCATTCACACCCTCTTAAGCCTTAGCCCCACCCTTCTCTTTAAGGATTCACATGTGAGGCCATGTGCTAAACAGAGTGAGTAAGGTATTGTAGCAAACAACCAAATATTTCAAGACTAAAAGTGGTGAAAGTAGTAGCAAAAATACACTTTATCTAGTCCTTGGCCTACAGTGCATTCGGAAAGTATTCAGACCCATTTTCTTACGTTACAGCCTTATTCTAAAATTGATTCAATAGTTTTTTTCCCTCATCAATCTACACACAATACCCCATAATGACAAAGCAAAAACAGGTTTATATATAAAAAATTAAAATACAAAATATCACATTTACATAAGTATTCAGACCCTTTACTCAGTACTTTGTTGAAGCACCTTTGGCAGCGATTACAGCCTCGAGGCTTCTTGGTTATGATGCTACAACCTTGACACACCTATATTTGGGGAGCTTCTCCCATTTTTCTCTGCAGATCCTCTCAAGCTATGTCAGGTTGAATGGGGAGCGTTGCTGCACAGCTATTTTCAGGTCTCTCCAGAGATGTTAGATCAGGTTCAAGTCCGGGCTCTGGCTGGGCCACTGAAGGACATTCAGAGACTTGCTAAACAATTAACCTAATGGTGTTTGAAGACAACTGGGAACTTGGAAAAATACTAGGTCAAATCATGATGTCAGTGATGTTCAGGTCGGAAAGTATGGGCTCTAGAAAGATGCCAGAGTTCCCGAGTTGGATGGCTGTTCAAAACGATTTTTCCCAGTCGGAGCCCGTTTTCTTCTGAGTTCCCAGTTGTTTTGAATGCACTGAAGTCGGATGTCGGAGCTTTCCGAGTTCCCAGTTGTTCTGAACGCGGCATTAATCCCAACCCATACTACTAGCAATTCAAACTGATAGTCATAGCTATGAATCTGCAGGTAGCTAAAGCTAACCAACTAGGTTCAATGTTAGCTAGCTAGCTAACATTAGGCTATAACTAGCAATGCAAATGGATTTTTGAGACACAAATAATATTACTACACAGATCATACACGTAATGTTAGTTACCCATGTTATAGACAGAAGCATGCTCGTTCAAATGGCTCTCCTGTGAAGTAGTGACATGTGCCATACACCTAGTTTCCTGAAACTAATCACATATTTAAACGTGCTTTACCGGTTGTCTGTGCTGTTGGTCCTTTTAGTGGGAGGAAGTGCAGATAGGGTAACCACAGGAAAGTGTTGTTTACCCGACTTTTTGCGACGCCGGTAAGTTCTGTTGCCTGTATTTTCCATCTCCTGATGCACAATATGTAAACAATAGCCGAATGTAACCGAATGATTTCCAGCTGATTGCGTGGGACAATGTTTGGTCTGTGCTTCGGTTATACTCGGGCATTGTTAACATATTGTGCAAGTCGCGTGCAAAGTGCATCCGCACTGAAAATATAAACCGACATACAGACCAGCGTACTGAAAGTCGGGTTAATGACACTACTCTGTGTATATTTTGGCTCAGATTACCTCCTACACAAGGACAAAATCAGCGGACAACAGGTAAAGTACGTTCAAATGAAGTTTATTCAACAATCTGACAAAAAGTGAGCCTACATGTTCGCAGAGGCTATTCTGGCCCATGGTAGTACCAGGTTTTCTGTTCTTTTTACATTGTTGAGATTTGTGAAAGTGATATTTCAGATAAATAAATTTTATTTTGACTCATACATGGCAAGGGAATGGCTTAGCCACATAGGACAATGTTGCTGCTATATCTAGAGCGAATGCATGAGAACATGTCCTCAATTCCCCTTGTAGGATGAGATGTTAATGTGTGTGTGTCATAAGCTATTACATTTCATAATCTTTAAATGGCTGAAGCTCTGTCACTGACTGGCATGAACCAAGGCAGATCTCTGCCAGCAGAGACCACGTTTTTCCCCCACTTGTAACCACCCAAATTAAAATTGCATTGGACTGCTAGTTGAGGATTTAACGGAGGCGTTTTGAATACAAAACAACACTTCAATACTCAACTTGTCTTCTGTTTCTTAATTCTTACTAATAAGGACTGTGGGATTTATTATATAACAATGGAATAGGATTCCAACTCTGTCTCTATTTTTACAGTGGAAGGTGTGACATTACTGCAGTGTTTGCCTTGTCAGATTTAAGGCTTTGCACCCCCTCTTTCACCCTCCCACTTGATTTTGCAGTGCTTAAGTCATTTTATATGCACCTCTGCTAAAGACACACTAGTAGCTAATCATATCTTCGTACACCAATATCAGCAGGCCATTAAATTAGCCAAAATTGAGTGTTTGTATGTATTCAAACCGGACCCAGATTATACAGGTGGTCAGAATAGAGAGGGAGATCATTTTTCCCCTCAATGGAACGTAACTGGAGATTGAGGTCTCTCAAAGAACTTTCCCCTCAGCCGGGGAAAGCGAGTCTGTGTGCGCAGACTTGTGTGTGTGTCGTCATTTTGATTCCCTCTGGTAGCAGCACAGGAGATACTTTCAGGCATGAAAAATACTTTTTAATTGGTGCGAAGGAAAAACAAGACTTGTTACATCTTTATTAGGGTGCCTGGCTCATTCTCAGTGCGTTTCTCTCTCTCTGTGTCTCTCCCCCATTCTCTCTCTCTTTCTCGCCACACGTTAAGCAAATCCCCCCGACCTGGATTAGAGATTCCGAAGGATTTACGCTTTCCGACTGACACTGAGAGCCTTTTGAATTCTAGCTGAAGAAAGAAGGGAAAGGAAAGATAATGGCACAAGCGGAGTCTCAGTGCTCAAAGATGCAGGCGCACCTTGTTGTCTGAGATGGAGGGATATTGACGAGAAGAGAAGGGGAGCTGAGAGAAGAGAAGAAGAGAAGGTTGTTTGCTGTGGTGACTAGCTCCAGATTATTGACTAACTGTTGACATCATTTGGAGAGGAGGATTTTTTTTCTCTCGCTCTCACACTGAGAGAACTGCCTACTGAAAAGGCTAGATATGGAAGAATGCTTTGGAAAGGAGCCATCAGCAGATATTGTGATTGCTAACTCTCAGCAGTCTAACAAGGAAACAGTAGCTGTACACTAATCAGCTCTACCAAAGACAAGAGAAGCATCCTTCCAATTCGAAACAAAAACAATTCCCCCATTGACCGCTGTCAATCGTTAAGATGTCCATGTTGTGCTTGCATTGGCTTTGCCAGCCAGAGGGAAAACAGACCTAACTCTACCTGAGCGAACGTAGCCGGGGCATCCAATCTCGTTTTCGCAATTGAGAGAAGCAAACGGGGAACCGGTCGACGTGCACCCACAATTCTTTAGACATGAGCGAGTCAGTGATGACAAGTGGCCTCTTTCCCATGTCCTTTCCCGTGTCCTCTGCACTGATGCGGACCGCGGAGGCTGCCCAGGATCCATGCCTTACCACAGACCAGGCCCCCATCCACAGGGGCGAGAAGGTGAAAGAGAAGAAGAAAGAGGGGGAGAGTGTTGTGTGTAAGAGCCAGCAGCAGGCCTCCCTATCCTGCCTGGTGGAAGAGTTCTTCTGTATTGGCAGCAGAAATGTGTCCTTCTCCAAGTGGTGGCTGGGAGACATGGGTAAGGATGGATGGATGGATGGCATTTAGACTAGGTTAAAGATTGACCACTACAATAACTAGTGTTCTGGAGTACATTTGTTGTTGAAACGGAATGGGAACTTGGTCATGCATGTCTGTATTTATGTGCGTGCGTGTGTGTGTCTAGATTGTGGATGTGTTGTGGGAACATTACATTTGTTATGGAGCTCTGGTGAGACATGGTACTAGGTACTGTTCTACCAGACGACTGGAGTGGGTCAGTGGGACTGTGGTGGAACGACTTGTCCTATGACCTCATTATTGGTCTGCTGCTTTTTACATCAGTGACATAGACACATGCGCCACAGAAACACCTGTGTATAGGTGTGTATGTGTGTTTGTTGTACAGTGGGGAAAAAAAGTATTTAGTCAGCCACCAATTGTGCAAGTTCTCCCACTTAAAAAGATGAGAGAGGCCTGTAATTTTCATCATAGGTACACGTCAACTATGACAGACAAATTGAGGAAAAAAAATCCAGAAAATCACATTGTAGGATTTTTTATGAATTTATTTGCAAATTATGGTGGAAAATAAGTATTTGGTCACCTACAAAGAAGCAAGATTTCTGGCTCTCACAGACCTGTAACTTCTTCTTTAAGAGGGTCCTCTGTCCTCCACTCGTTACCTGTATTAATGGCACCTGTTTGAACTTGTTATCAGTATAAAAGACACCTGTCCACAACCTCAAACAGTCACACTCCAAACTCCACTATGGCCAAGACCAAAGAGCTGTCAAAGGACACCAGAAACAAAATTGTAGACCTGCACCAGGCTGGGAAGACTGAATCTGCAATAGGTAAGCAGCTTGGTTTGAAGAAATCAACTGTGGGAGCAATTATTAGGAAATGGAAGACATACAAGACCACTGATAATCTCCCTCGATCTGGGGCTCCATGCAAGATCTCACCCTGTGGGGTCAAAATGATCACAAGAACGGTGAGCAAAAATCCCAGAACCACACGGGGGGACCTAGTGAATGACCTGCAGAGAGCTGGGACCAAAGTAATAAAGCCTACCATCAGTAACACATTACGCCGCCAGGGACTCAAATCCTGCAGTGCTAGACGTGTCCCTCTGCTTAAGCCAGTACATGTCCAGGCCCGTCTGAAGTTTGCTAGAGTGCATCCAGAAGAGGATTGGGAAAATGTCATATGGTCAGATGAAACCAAAATAGAACTTTTTGGTAAAAACTCAACTCGTCGTGTTTGGAGGACAAAGAATGCTGAGTTGCATCCAAAGAACACCATACCTACTGTGAAGCATGGGGGTGAAAACATCATGCTTTGGGGCTGTTTTTCTGCAAAGGGACCAGGACGACTGATCCGTGTAAAGGAAAGAATGAATGGGGCCATGTATCGTGAGATTTTGAGTGAAAACCTCCTTCCATCAGCAAGGGCATTGAAGATGAAACGTGGCTGGGTCTTTCAGCATGACAATGATCCCAAACACACCGCCCGGGCAACGAAGGAGTGGCTTCGTAAGAAGCATTTCAAGGTCCTGGAGTGGCCTAGCCAGTCTCCAGATCTCAACCCCATAGAAAATCTTTGGAGGGAGTTGAAAGTCTGTGTTGCCCAGCGACAGCCCCAAAACATCACTGCTCTAGAGGAGATCTGCATGGAGGAATGGGCCAAAATACCAGCAACAGTGTGTTAAAACCTTGTGAAGACTTACAGAAAACGTTTGACCTGTGTCATTGCCAACAAAGGGTATATAACAAAGTATTGAGAAACTTTTGTTATTGACCAAATACTTATTTTCCACCATAATTTGCAAATAAATTCATTAAAAATCCTACAATGTGATTTTCTGGATTTTTTTTCTCTCATTTTGTCTGTCATAGTTGACGTGTACCTATGATGAAAATTACAGGCCTCTCTCATCTTTTTAAGTGGGAGAACTTGCACAATTGGTGGCTGACTAAATACTTTTTTTCCCCACTGTATGTGTGTGCACGCTTGTGTGGGTGTGTGACATATGGACTCCAGACAATCCCCTAAAGCTTAGCCTAGTGCTCTGACCGAGTGAGCGAAGGACAACGTGACTCCGCCCTTTTCGGCTCTCCTGGCCCACTTCTTCCACCCAGACTGCACTGGGGCGCCGGATGACCAGGTCACGCCATCACTGTGGTTACACCCGGCACTGCCGCCGCTTCTTTAACAGCATTAAGGTTGACACCAACTTACCTCTGCCTCATCTTCAGCTGCCTCCTGGCAGAAAATGTGTCCATCACCTGTCGTCTGGCTTCTATTTTAACCATGTAAATAGCCGTAAAGCCCTCACACGATGGGTAGAAGTCTGACGAGTGTAGTTACGAATCAAGGTCATGGGGTAATGTGTTTTACTATAATCATGTTGAGAGTCATCACAAACAATTAGGAGATGGACTGAGTTGGGAATTTTGTCTGGGTAATTGTTGACGGCCAATGTAATTACTTTGATTTGTTTTCAAGCGAGCATTTTTTTTGGTCTGATCCTTATCATTCATTACGTTTGTTGAATTCCAGTAGCTTGTACTCAAACAAACAAGCAAACCACTTTAGTGTGTTTCAATCAGACCTTTTTGGCCCAAAGTGATTTCTCCCTCTCAGAGATTTGATTGTTTTCCTTATTAGCTGACACCTTGTTACACACAAGTGATTCTGATGTTCTCTCGTAATTGCAATCAGTTACAGGAAAAGTAACATAAGTGTGAATTTAGGGTGACATTGTTGACATGCCCAGGGTAATACCATGATCATTTCTGTATTTATTTTCAGTAGCTCCCAAATGTAATTTTGTTGTTGGTCATATCTCCCATGACTGGCATCCGTATACAGTAGGCTAATCAAGCACAGTAATGACATACAAGACTGTATTTCTATTACTATTTTATCCTGCTGGACTGTCCTTCTTTTTTATTTACATCTCCCCATACTGTAAAACCCTGAGCATGTTTCCGTGGCAACGGCTCTGGACCCAATAGTAAAGAGTTAGTTTGAAGTGGCCAGTCTCTGGGCAGACATTGAGATTTCCCTCCGGCTGTTAGAAGAAGTCTTTGCTACAGTACTACTGCAGTATTTCTCTGCCATGCTGTGTCTGCCTGTTATCACTAAGAAGGAGTGTCTCACGCCATGCCCAACCTTTGTTCATTACACCATTCTCAGTCCTTTCCTGAGGGACAATTTTCTTAAGGGGTGCACATTTTTGTTCTACCAACCTGAATCATTGAGCCCTTGATCAGTGGAATCAGGTGTGTTGGTGCTGCGGGGCTAAAACAAAAACGTAGACCTACCTGTGTGATCCCAAGGGGAATTGATGGAGAAACACTGCATTACACACACACAGCTGAAACACTTTTTATTTTCCTTCTCTACTTTCTTCTTAGGACACATACCAGTTATTCTGTGCAGTGTAGTTATATTGTGAAGAGTTTCCTACAGATTACTTGAAGTTGAGTCTTCTTTACAATGAGTTTCTACCCCAGTTTGACGAGTTGGTCCCTAATTGCTCCATTAGCAGCAATTCAAACAGCTGCAACTTCCGAGAGAGGGCAAAGGTGAGAGAAGTCCCAAATGCACTAGACTGGTGCCTAATTGATTGTCCTTTGATTGGTCGGGCTTCATGGGCTGTGAGTAGCCTTGCAGTATTTATTTTTCCATTCTAGAATATCAGGGTTGGGGTCATCTAAATTCCAGTCAAATGTATTGAATACAATCGAATTGCATTCCTATGGAGAAATGTCATGTCCAAGTTAATGAACAGGAATTGAACTGAAGTGATCCCAACCCTGTAGAATGATGTGGTGTTCTGTACACTTTATAGTAGACTGTAGATGACCCAACAACCCATTAGTTCACACATTCCATCTCCCCCAGTTTAGACCGCAGATATCCATCATTTCATATCATAACTCTTTGAAGGCATCATCTCTCCCATTTACCTCCTTTTGTCTCCCCTTTCTTTCCCCTCCTTTTCCCCTCTTCTCTTTTTGTCTGCTGTTCCGCACAGTGCAATCAGCACGTGGCCCACTTTAAACAGAATTTCGTTAGACTAGATTAGATTAGATTTTGTCTCTTGTCATTGTGGTGAAATCATTTAGTCCCTCTGTAGGGGCCTGTCAACTTATAACCCCTCCCACACACACACACACACTGTCGAGTAGATTCCTGGAGTAGCTGTCTGTCCGTGTCATGGAATATGAAGAGCTAAGATGAAGGTATAAGGGATAGATGCAGTCAGTGATGTAGTGTTGCGCTTCTAGGGGGCTGTGATGGTTCTGTAGCAGATGTTGGTCTTCACCGGAGCTGAAGAGGCAGGCGGACAGTTTAGTTGTTGGCACTGTTTAGGGACGGGGGGATACAAAATAAATCATACAAATACTGAGCTACATTGTATGCCAAAATATACATATATTATTATATACTAATACAATTGCTCATAGAAATCGATTTTGTTTAACAAGTAATTCAAAAAGATAGGGGTCAAAATGATTGGATCCCTTGTTTTCAATACTCCAGCACCCTCCCCTTGCGAGGATAAGGACACTCTTCAATTCAAACCAAAGGTTTTCAATGGGGTTCAAGTCCAGATGTTGATTTTGTGGTCAATTAACCATTTCTTTGTGGACTTTGATGTGTGTTTCTTAGAAAAAAGGGTTCCAAAATGGTTATTCGGCTGTCCCCATAGGAGGACCCTTTTTGGTTCCAGGGAGAACCCCTTTTGGTTCCACGTAAAATTATTTTGGGTTCCATGTAGAACCCTCTGTGGAAAGGGTCCTACATGGAACCCAAAAGGGATCTACCTGGAACCAAAAATGGTTCTTCAAAGGGTTCTCCTATGGGGACAGCCGAAGAACGCTTTTAGATTCTAGATTCCACAATTCTTTCTAAGAGTGTACCTTTTTTGAGGAAAAAAAGTATTCATTGTTAAACAAAATTTATTTCTCTGAGCAATTGTATAAGATAATATAATTTCCCTTTTTCCTTTGCATACAATATAGCTCAGTATTTGAATTATTTATTTGATACAGTCATTTTTGCTCATCTTTATAAAGGGTGTCAATATTTTCGGACCCCACTGTAAATACATAAATAAAGTACTGTGTCTCTATGCCACAATAAATCTATGCCCAAGCCATAGAAATATAATTACTTGAATAGGCATTCCAATTCAAGTCAATGGGTGGGTGATGGGTGGTCTATTTAAATTGCTTAAACAGCCTGAGAATAATATGAACACAAATGAGATGGACTGTTTGCATAGCCCGGCGTGTTTTACTGATCTTGTTGTTGTTGGGCTGAGCATTGCTACAGTATGTCCAGGCCTATTTGGAACGAGCTAGATTACAGTTACAGTATGCATCGGCTCTATTTTCTCTGGTGGACAATATTTACAATGTATTATCCATGTACAGCGACTCCCTCAACACGTCTTTTCAAGGGAATGCAATGAATAAACATTAGAGACTGGGTTTTTCACTGGCAGCAGACAGACTGGGACAATACAGACACACAAGCATGCGTCAGAACACCTAGGGAGATTCTCATTTGGGCAAAAGACCGTCCTCTGTCCTCTCTCTGTCCTCCTCCTTGACCCGGAAACCGATAAGTGGTAGAGGGATCGAGGAAAGTGTCAAGTCGTTAGTAGGCGAACGGAAGGGTGTCCATCCCTCCTCAATTGCCACCTTTCATCGAGGATAGTCATGTGTATCCTACCAGAGTCCTTCACGGAAGAGTTTTGATATCTGTCAAACCCCCTGTTGTTTTGTCAGAGGGGAAAAGCATGCACACATTTAAAAACAATATGCTACTTATCCTTTCATCTATAAAATGTATTGCACAACTAGCTAAATACGTTTAAAAAATTGATATAACATTTTATACATTTATTTTGGGATTCCACCCCTGTAAACATCATTTTCCTGATGACGCGCGAGTGGAGAAGGAGAGTCTATTTTAACAATGAAAAGGCTTTGTCTCAATTAAATAAAATGATCTATGTGACATTGCTACACAGAATGATATACCATGACATTTGGCATTCGTACTGAAATAAAACAACAAACTTTTGAATGTAGTTTTTATGACATGCGCCCCATAAAAATACATACCGTATTGCCTAGACAAGTTTCACGCGTGTAGCTTGTTGTTGTTGGCACTACAGTCAGAGGCTCCATGTGTAGCCAGTTACACTGTACACATTCAAGGCTCTAATAAAAAATCGAACTGAAAGTAAAATGAACTTCCACAATTTATTTAAATACGTAGCCATATCATCTTCACATCATTGAAATCCCACTGATTCAAGCTATCTAACAGTATAAAACATCCCTGTTATCACATACACATGCCGTCTTGAATATCAATGTTAGCTAGCTTCGCTACTAAAAAGGAAGCTAGCCAACAACACCCAGAATTGCGAAATGCACACTATCCACTTAATTGCTGTAAAATCTGCATTATTCATCCAATCATGAAAATATTTGGTGGTGTTATGCCTGACACTTTATTGATCTAGTGGCTAAAGAGAAAGAATAGCAGAGTTTAAAATTAGTTTGGTTGTCTTTGGAGGAAACATTCATTTTTATATTTCCGTTATTTTTCTAAGTTTAAGTTATACATTATTTTGTGTGTAGGATGGACCTAGGAAAGTTGTGAAGGCTTACATTTAATCTTACATTTATGCTCTTTCAAATGATATACAGTGGGGGAAAAAAGTATTTAGTCAGCCACCAATTGTGCAAGTTCTCCCACTTAGAAAGATGAGAGAGGCCTGTAATTTTCATCATAGGTACACATCAACTACCCTTTGTTGGCAATGACACAGGTCAAACGTTTTCTGTAAGTCTTCACAAGGTTTTCACACACTGTTGCTGGTATTTTGGCCCATTCCTCCATGCAGATCTCCTCTAGAGCAGTGATGTTTTGGGGCTGTCGCTGGGCAACACGGACTTTCAACTCCCTCCAAAGATTTTCTATGGGGTTGAGATCTGGACACTGGCTAGGCCACTCCAGGACCTTTAAATGCTTCTTACGAAGCCACTCCTTCGTTGCCCGGGCGGTGTGTTTGGGATCATTGTCATGCTGAAAGACCCAGCCACGTTTCATCTTCAATGCCCTTGCTGATGGAAGGAGGTTTTCACTCAAAATCTCACGATACATGGCCCCATTCATTCTTTCCTTTACACGGATCAGTCGTCCTGGTCCCTTTGCAGAAAAACAGCCCCAAAGCATGATGTTTCCACCCCCAAGCTTCACAGTAGGTATGGTGTTCTTTGGATGCAACTCAGCATTCTTTGTCCTCCAAACACGACGAGTTGAGTTTTTACCAAAAAGTTATATTTTGGTTTCATCTGACCATATGACATTCTCCCAATCCTCTTCTGGATCATCCAAATGCACTCTAGCAAACTTCAGACGGGCCTGGACATGTACTGGCTTAAGCAGGGGGACACGTCTGGCACTGCAGGATTTGAGTCCCTGGCGGCGTAGTGTGTTACTGATGGTAGGCTTTGTTACTTTGGTCCCAGCTCTCTGCAGGTCATTCACTAGGTCCCCCCGTGTGGTTCTGGGATTTTTGCTCACCGTTCTTGTGATCATTTTGACCCCACGGGGTGAGATCTTGCGTGGAGCCCCAGATCGAGGGAGATTATCAGTGGTCTTGTATGTCTTCCATTTCCTAATTATTGCTCCCACAGTTTATTTATTCAAACCAAGCTGCTTACCTATTGCAGATTCAGTCTTCTCAGCCTGGTGCAGGTCTACAATTTTGTTTCTGGTGTCCTTTGACAGCTCTTTGGTCTTGGCCATAGTGGAGTTTGGAGTGTGACTGTTTGAGGTTGTGGACAGATGTCTTTTATACTGATAACAAGTTCAAACAGGTGCCATTAATACAGGTAATGAGTGGAGGACAGAGGAGCCTCTTAAAGAAGAAGTTACAGGTCTGTGAGAGCCAGAAATCTTGCTTGTTTGTAGGTGACCAAATACTTATTTTCCACCATAATTAAAATGCAAATCAATTTATAACATTTTTGACATGCGTTTTTCTGGATTGTTTTGTTGTTATTCTGTCTCTCACTGTTCAGATAAACCTACCGTTAAAATGATAGACTGATCATTTCTTTGACAATGGGCAAACGTACAAAATCAGCAGGGGATCAAATACTTTTTTCCCTCACTGTATATATATATATGTTTTAAACAGTGTTGAAAATCATACCGTCTGTATTTCGAAATACCCCGGTATACAGTATAAACGGTATATCGCCCAAGCCTACTTTACAGTCCAATCTATTGATCCCAATTGCCCCCGCCTACAGCAGTAGAGAAATAATTGGGCATATGACTAGTAGTCGTCAGAATAGTAGTCTAGTCTCTCGTTCAGCCTATTGTTGGCACATGAGGCTAACATTATAGTGCCACATTCTGTAGCCTAAATTATTAGCATCGTCGTAGCAGTAGCTGGTAGTATTGCACTTTAAGTAAGTAGCGGTCCGAGTTGGTCTCTGACATTCTGCATTATCCCCTGGTGGAAATTGACACAGGCAGTTTGGTGCTCGGGACTGCACTGAATTAACCAGGGCCTCGGAGCCCATTCTCACTATTGATCAATGAGAGCCCAGGGAAGCCAAATCAATGACAAATTAGAACAATCCCATCACTGGGATGTCTGTAATTCTTTAGCCTAACAAAGCAGGCGTAAAAGAAACACCTGAGCGGAGTTCCCACATCCGGTTTTCAGCGGAAAAGGAAGCTACAGTGAGGGAAAAAGTATTTGATCCCCTGCTGATTTTGTACGTTTGCCCACTGACAAAGACATGATCAGTCTATAATTTTAATGGTAGGTTTATTTGAACAGTGAGAGACAGAATAACAACAAAAAAATCCAGAAAAACGCATGTCAAAAATGTTATAAATTGATTTGCATTTTAATGAGGGAAATAAGTATTTGACCCCTCTATAAAACATGACAGTACTTGGTGGCAAAACCCTTGTTGGCAATCACAGAGGTCAGACGTTTCTTGTAGTTGGCCACCAGGTTTGCACACATCTCAGGAGGGATTTTGTCCCACTCCTCTTTGCAGATCTTCTCCAAGTCATTAAGGTTTCAAGGCTGACGTTTGGCAACTCGAACCTTCAGCTCCCACCACAGATTTTCTATGGGATTAAGGTCTGGAGACTGGCTAGGCCACTCCAGGACCTTAATGTGCTTCTTCTTGAGCCACTCCTTTGTTGCTTTGGCCGTGTGTTTTGGGTCATTGTCATGCTGGAATACCCATCCACGACCCATTTTCAGTGCCCTGGCTGAGGGAAGGAGGTTCTCACCCAAGATTTGACGGTACATGGCCCCGTCCATCGTCCCTTTGATGCGGTGAAGTTGTCCTGTCCCCTTAGCAGAAAAACACCCCCAAAGCATAATGTTTCCACCTCCATGTTTGACGGTGGGGATGGTGTTCTTGGGGTCATAGGCAGCATTCCCCCTCCTCCAAACACGGCGAGTTGAGTTGATGCCAAAGAGCTTCATTTTGGTCTCATCTGAACACAACACTTTCACCCAGTTCTCCTCTGAATCATTCAGATGTTCATTGGCAAACTTCAGACGGGCCTGTATATGTGCTTTCTTCAGGGGGACCTTGTGGGCGCTGCAGGATTTCAGTCCTTCACGGCGTAGTGTGTTACCAATTGTTTTCTTGGTGACTATGGTCCCAGCTGCCTTGAGATCATTGACAAGATCCTCCCGTGTAGTTCTGGGCTGATTCCTCACCGTTCTCATGATCATTGCAACTCCACGAGGTGAGATCTTGCATGGAGCCCCAGGCCGAGGGAGATTGACAGTTATTTTGTGTTTCTTTCATTTGCGAATAATCGCACCAGCTGTTGTCACCTTCTCACCAAGCTGCTTGGCGATGGTCTTGTAGCCCATTTCAGCCTTGTGTAGGTCTACAATCTTGTCCCTGACATCCTTGGAGAGCTATTTGGTCTTGGCCAGGGTGGAGAGTTTGGAATCTGATTGATTGCTTCTGTGGACAGGTGTCTTTTATACAGGTAACAAGCTGAGATTAGGAGCACTCCCTTTAAGAGTGTGCTCCTAATCTCAGCTCGTTACCTGTATAAAAGACACCTGGGAGCCAGAAATCTTTCTGATTGAGAGGGGGTCAAATACTTATTTCCCTCATTAAAATGCAAATCAATTTATAACATTTTTGACATCCGTTTTTCTAGATTGTTTTGTTGTTATTCTGTCTCTCACTGTTCAAATAAACCTACCATTAAACTTATAGACTGATCATTTGTTTGTCAGTGGGCAAACGTACAAAATCAGCAGGGGATCAAATACTTTTTTCCCTCACTGTAGGTTAAAGATGGCTGTATCCCTGAAAACCAGATGCATCCGGTTGTTGGCACCACACATAATGTTTATGGAGATGTTTATGATAATATCCATAATGGTATTATATTATATTATATTAGTCAAATATGATGTGACTAATTCATAGGATGTGATTGACACCTGACAGTTGAGAATCTGGCATTGGAGCCTTAGCCTAGGGCTGTGTAGGCCTACACAGTGGCACTGCACCAGCTAAATAGGGATGCCATTACCTGGGCTATCTGTGGAAGAGCTGTCAAATTGAAACCAAAATAATGACCTGAATGACCAAAATCATGCCCTGAATGTGGTAGCGATATTTTGGTGGCACTCTCTTTACATGGAGTGTCTGTTTTACCCATTTTCCTCTTGAAGTATGTTTGGTGTTGTGCGAGAAGTGGTCTCATCTCAGCACCGGTGTTCAACACTGTCTTCTGTACAAACCAAATGGATTCGGGTAGCTAACAATAGGTCCCATATTTGTATTTATTTATTCTATTCCACACGGTGTGAAGCAGGTGTCTGGTTAAGGGGATTTTTGAGAAGAAATTGCTTGGCTCTGCCCTCTCCCCCTCCATCTCCCATTCCCTCCCTCCCGCTGTCCGCCCCCCCCTCTTTCTCTCTATCTCTCTCTCTCGCCCCCTCCCTCTCTCCATGTCCCCTTCTCTCCCTCTCCCCCCTCTCCCTCTCCCCCGCTCTCTCCTTCCCTCTCTCTCCCTTTCCCCCTCTCCCTCTCTCCCCTTCTCTCCCTCTCCCCCCTCTCTCCCCCCTCTTTCTTTCTCTCTCTCTCTACCCTTCTCTCTCTCCCCCCTCTCCCCCTCTCCCCTTCTCTCTCTCCCCCCTTCTCTCCCTCTCCCCCCTCACTCTCTTCCCTTCTCATACTCTACCCTCTCTCCTCCTCTCACTCTCACCCCCCTCTCTCCCTCTCTCTCTCTTTCTCCCTCTTCCCTTCTCCCTCTCTCTCCCCCTCTCCCCTTCTCTCTCCCCCCTTTCTCTCCCCCTCTTCCTCCCTCTCCCTCCAAGTAAAACACAGGCGGATGTGAAAGCCAGATCCAATGCATTATGTGTGAGCGCAACCTTGTGTGTGTGAGTAAATGGTAAATAAATGTTTATCTGCCTTGAGCTCCAGACTGGAATGAATGATTTGGTGCTTGACAACAAACCTACTCTCACTCCAATGCAAATGCACATAGTCTCCCTCATTATCCCAGACAGACTATCACTTGAATAGACACACTCTCTCACTCTCACACTAACTCAACTATCTCTGTGTTTTTCTCTCCAGTGGAGAAATGCATGAGCTCCATGCAGACGGGGACCCAGATGGTGAAGCTGCGCGGCGGCTCCAAGGGACTGGTGCGCTACTTCTACCTGGACGAACACAAGTCCTGCATCCGCTGGCGGCCTTCTCGCAAGAACGAGAAGGCCAAGAGTGAGTAGTTTGACTATTTTACTTCATGACTGAATGATTGACTGACCTGCTTAGACCTGGAATTAACAGGAGTTAAGTCTTTGTAGCCACACGGTCTGTTTAATAACAAAGCCAAGATTGAGTCTCTTTTACTTTATGACTGACTCACTGATCCTCATCCAGTGTCTCACGTTTTGATTCCCTACTTCTGTATTAACCTGGATTTAACAGGCATTAAGGCCTAGATTCAATCAGATCAAGCGTTAACCCAGAGGTGTAACTGTGTTAGAGCTGTCAAATTGGTGAATGGCTGCTCGTGTGATCATTGTCACGAAGCCACACCCATCCCACTCGCTTTAGAAGTTCAGAATGAGAAAGGCTATATACAAATAATGACGCTCACATTCAAAATCAATAAACAAAATAGTAAGGATTTATATCAGCCTAATATAAGGGCGACAGGTAGCTTAGTGAGTAAGAGCGTTGTGCCAGTAACCGAAAGGTCGCTGGTTCTAATCCCCGAGCCGACTAGGTGAAAAATCTGTCGATGTGCCCTTAAGCAAGGCACTTAACCCTAATTGCTCCTGTAAGTCGCTCTGGATAAGAGCGTCTGCTAAATGACTAAGATGTAAATGTAACAGGGCTGCATGGGATTATTACACATCCAATGGAAATGTCCGCGATAGGTATAACGCTGGAAGCAACTTGCTGATTTGACAGCTCCAATGCAGTTACACCTCTGACACACCTCCGACATCGCCTAAATAAAAAAGATGAAACTGATATGTAGTTGTCGGTTATCACGGGTTAAGGCAGAACTGATTGAATCTAGACTTAAGTATTTATAGCTCCACGATTAGTTTCATAGTACATATTAGTACATACAGTGGGGAAAAAAAGTATTTAGTCAGCCACCAATTGTGCAAGTTCTCCCACTTAAAAAGATGAGAGAGGCCTGTAATTTTCATCATAGGTACACTTCAACTATGACAGACAAAATGAGAATTTTTTTTCCAGAAAATCACATTGTAGGATTTTTAATGAATTTATTTGCAAATTATGGTGGAAAATAAGTATTTGGTCAATAACAAAAGTTTCTCAATACTTTGTTATATACCCTTTGTTGGCAATGACACAGGTCAAACGTTTTCTGTAAGTCTTCACAAGGTTTTCACACACTGTTGCTGGTATTTTGGCCCATTCCTCCATGCAGATCTCCTCTAGAGCAGTGATGTTTTGGGGCTGTCGCTGGGCAACACGGACTTTCAACTCCCTCCAAAGATTTTCTATGGGGTTGAGATCTGGAGACTGGCTAGGCCACTCCAGGACCTTGAAATGCTTCTTACGAAGCCACTCCTTCGTTGCCCGGGCGGTGTGTTTGGGATCATTGTCATGCTGAAAGACCCAGCCACGTTTCATCTTCAATGCCCTTGCTGATGGAAGGAGGTTTTCACTAAAAATCTCACGATACATGGCCCCATTCATTCTTTCCTTTACACGGATCAGTCGTCCTGGTCCCTTTGCAGAAAAACAGCCCCAAAGCATGATGTTTCCACCCCCATGCTTCACAGTAGGTATGGTGTTCTTTGGATGCAACTCAGCATTCTTTGTCCTCCAAACACGACGAGTTGAGTTTTTACCAAAAAGTTATATTTTGGTTTCATTTGACCATATGACATTCTCCCAATCCTCTTCTGGATCATCCAAATGCACTCTAGCAAACTTCAGACGGGCCTGGACATGTACTGGCTTAAGCAGGGGGACACGTCTTGTACTGCAGGATTTGAGTCCCTAGCGGCGTAGTGTGTTACTGATGGTAGGCTTTGTTACTTTGGTCCCAGCTCTCTGCAGGTCATTCACTAGGTCCCCCGTGTGGTTCTGGGATTTTTGCTCACCGTTCTTGTGATCATTTTGACCCCAAGGGGTGAGATCTTGCATGGAGCCCCAGATCGAGGGATATTATCAGTGGTCTTGTATGTCTTCCATTACCTAATAATTGCTCCCACAGTTGATTTCTTCAAACCAAGCTGCTTACCTATTGCAGATTCAGTCTTCCCAGCCTGGTGCAGGTCTACAATTTTGTTTCTGGTGTCCTTTGACAGCTCTTTGGTCTTGGCCATAGTGGAGTTTGGAGTGTGACTGTTTGAGGTTGTGGACAGGTGTCTTTTATACTGATAACAAGTACAAACAGGTGCCATTAATACAGGTAACGAGTGGAGGACAGAGGAGCCTCTTAAAGAAGAAGTTACAGGTCTGTGAGAGCCAGAAATCTTGCTTGTTTGTAGGTGACCAAATACTTATTTTCCACCATAATTTGCAAATAAATTCATAAAAAATCCTACAATGTGATTTTCTGGATTTTTTTCCCTCAATTTGTCTGTCATAGTTGACGTGTACCTATGATGAAAATTACAGGCCTCTCTCATCTTTTTAAGTGTGAGAACTTGCACAATTGATGGCTGACTAAATACTTTTTTTCCCCACTGTATAACATGTTTGCGTGAATGTCCCTTTAGTCTGTCTTACATTGACAATCAGCACTTCCATCTCTCCCACTAAGCCTATTACCGTAGTCCCAAACAGCAGAGGAATCATTTAGGATTCACCTCGAAGTTGTTTGTGTAGAAACAAAATGGCCCCGTCTCACGGGGGGCACCAGGCTCAGTTTCCTGCCGCTCGCTTCGTAGCCTCTAGCCCAGCTCCACCACCGCCATGGGAGTTAATAAGCTTCTTAAGTAGCCTCAATTATTCATCGGCTTTAATCTGCCAGACCAGTGTCGCTTGATTCAACACATTGAGCCAGGAAAGGCGGAATGCAGGGACCTCCAGAGAAACGAATGGAGCAGGAAAGGAAATTAGAATAGGAACCCTGTAATCTTCCATTCTGTCACATGGGAATGGATTGTGAGATAGCCTGAGACTGTGTTCATTAGGGCATGCGACGAAAAACAAAATCAGCATTTCTTATTGGACAAGTCTATTATAATGAACACGACCCTGCCTTGCCGGGGCAGTTTTAGTGGTGGGGAGTTGAGATGGCTGGGTGAGAAAGGTTGTTGTTGTTTTCATGCAGCAACAACAATCATGTCAACACACAAAACAAAAAGACAGCAGGCCACATTACAGCACACTTCACCTACAGCAGCATATATATTTTGGTGGGAAAACGGTTCTTGAGAGGGCCACGATCACCCTCCCGGCCCCAGATAACTGTACACTTCTGCATTATTTATGAACAGGCCTTATTCAGGGACCCCTTCATGCTTTTTCCCCCTCTCCACCCGGGAGCACACAAGCACCATGCGTTGTTGTTATTCAGTGTGTCCGCTTCACCTTTGACATGTAGTCTTGTGTGTGTTGACGATCTCCAATCAAACTGGTTTCAAGTTTCCATTCAATGGGAGGCTTCTGTGTGACCTGAGATGCATTCTGTACCTGTGTGCGTGCATGTGTATAGAATTCTTCTTTATTTTTTCTTTCAATTTGAAAATGTGGAGTACTGTAGGTTTTTTTGATTGTGTAGAACACTCCTCTCTCAGTTACACTAATCCGCTGGTGGGTGTCTTCTTAATCCTCGGTAATCCAGCATAACGATGCTCTTTGTCTATTCTAAAATTAACATTTATGTTGGTCTGATGTGTATGAGGAAGTGAATCCAGGTGTAGCACTGGTAGTATTTGTAAAATTATTCATGCCAATTGTTGACAAGCATGCACCTGTTAGGAAATTAACTGTGAGAACTGTTAAAGCCCTTTGGATAGATGATGAATTGAAAAATTGTACGGTGCAAAGAAATGATGCAAAAGAGGTGACAAACAAGTCAGGCTAATCAGCTGATTGGGTGACATACAGTGGGGGAAAAAAGTATTTAGTCAGCCACCAATTGTGCAAGTTCTCCCACTTAAAAAGATGAGAGAGGCCTGTAATTTTCATCATAGGTACACGTCAACTATGACAGACAAAATGAGAAAGAAAAATCCAGAAAATCACATTGTAGGATTTTTAATGAATTTATTTGCAAATTATGGTGGAAAATAAGTATTTGGTCAATAACAAAAGTTTCTCAATACTTTGTTATATACCCTTTGTTGGCAATGACACAGGTCAAACGTTTTCTGTAAGTCTTCACAAGGTTTTCACACACTGTTGCTGGTATTTTGGCCCATTCCTCCATGCAGATCTCCTCTAGAGCAGTGATGTTTTGGGGCTGTCGCTGGGCAACACAGACTTTCAACTCCCTCCAAAGATTTTCTATGGGGTTGAGATCTGGAGACTGGCTAGGCCACTCCAGGACCTTGAAATGCTTCTTACGAAGCCACTCCTTCGTTGCCCGGGCGGTGTGTTTGGGATCATTGTCATGCTAAAAGACCCAGCCACGTTTCATCTTCAATGCCCTTGCTGATGGAAGGAGGTTTTCACTCAAAATCTCACGATACATGGCCCCATTCATTCTTTCCTTTACACGGATCAGTCGTCCTGGTCCCTTTGCAGAAAAACAGCCCCAAAAGCATGATGTTTCCACCCCCATGCTTCACAGTAGGTATGGTGTTCTTTGGATGCAACTCAGCATTCTTTGTCCTCCAAACACGACGAGTTGAGTTTTTACCAAAAAGTTCTATTTTGGTTTCATCTGACCATATGACATTCTCCCAATCCTCTTCTGGATCATCCAAATGCACTCTAGCAAACTTCAGACGGGCCTGGACATGTACTGGCTTAAGCAGGGGGACACGTCTGCTCTGCAGGATTTGAGTCCCTGGCGGCTTAGTGTGTTACTGATGGTAGGCTTTGTTACTTTGGTCCCAGCTCTCTGCAGGTCATTCGCTAGGTCCCCCTGTGTGGTTCTGGGATTTTTGCTCACCGTTCTTGTGATCATTTTGACCCCACGGAGTGAGATCTTGCGTGGAGCCCCAGATCGAGGGAGATTATCAGTGGTCTTGTATGTCTTCCATTTCCTAATAATTGCTCCCACAGTTGATTTCTTCAAACCAAGCTGCTTACCTATTGCAGATTCAGTCTTCCCAGCCTGTTGCAGGTCTACAATATTGTTTCTGGTGTCCTTTGACAGCTCTTTGGTCATGGCCATAGTGGAGTTTGGAGTGTGACTGTTTGAGGTTGTGGACAGGTGTCTTTTATACTGATAACAAGTTCAAACAGGTGCCATTAATACAGGTAACGAGTGGAGGACAGAGGAGCCTCTTAAAGAAGAAGTTACAGGTCTGTGAGAGCCAGAAATCTTGCTTGTTTGTAGGTGACCAAATACTTATTTTCCACCATAATTTGCAAATAAATTCATAAAAAATCCTACAATGTGATTTTCTGGATTTTTTTTCTCAATTTGTCTGTCATAAATGACGTGTACCTATGATGAAAATTACAGGCCTCTCTCATCTTTTTAAGTGGGAGAACTTGCACAATTGGTGGCTGACTAAATACTTTTTTTCCCCACTGTATATATCTTTTTTGTATTGTTTATATATCGTTGTGTTTTAAATTGGTGTGATTGTCCTTGTCTGTAATGTTTTGTGTTTTTTTGTGGACTCCAGGAAGAATAGCTGCTGCCTCTGCAAAAGCTAATGGGGATCCAAATAAACAAATAAATAAACCATCAAGGCGTATTGTCTGGACCTCCTCCAGGCATTAATCAAAGGCACAAAGGCTTTTGAACTAACTGTATGGGAATGAATTGTTTTGCTCAGGTTGGGTGGCCTCTAGGTCAGCAAGTTAGTATTTTCAAGGGGATTATGCATGTTCAACAGCTCCACGACCCAAGGTGCTGGCATATAAAATAATGACATTGAGAGAGCTCAACCTCAAAACCAGCCAGAATATATTTTATTAGCTACCAAATTAGGTGATCATCCCAAAAGGTTACAACTGAGTCTATCTTCCCGTAAACAGGCCAACGTGATAGCTGTACACTCCTCACCTTTTCTGTCTCACAATATTGCATGGGCTTGAGGTAAACTCAAAATGGCCACCACATAGATACCCATATTAAATCAGTTTGGAAAAAATATGCTAAATGTTAATGAACATCTCAAGGCAATTTCTTGTAAAATATAATTACCATCCCATAAGTGTTTCGTCTTAATAACGTAGCTCTCCGGGCGCAGCATGCTAATTCGTAGCCTTTTTTATTTTTCTGTATCATATTGCCTAAGCCTCGTAATTCAGACTTCTAAGTTAAGTTTCCATCCTTCCCTGTGCTTCGAAACAATTTAGCCTCCCGCTGCCATTTCAGCCTCGTTATACGCCAGACAGGGGGGAAATAATTCCAATCCCGCCCAATGGAATAAACTCAATATAATATAATATGAAAATGAGGGTTATAAATGGATTTGCTCCATCGAGTGACTTTTCCTGATTCTCTATTAAGTTTTAATGGGCTACATTGGAAGTGCCTCAGGTTTCCCTGGAATAGTTCCCCTGCCCTTGCTAAACGAAATTGGCCTGGTTACACATTTACAAAAGGCTCTGAAAAGGACATTGTGAAAGGGAAATAGCTAAGCCAAAACCGTATAGTCCGGGTTGGCATGATGGTGTGAAAAGGGTAATGTAAGGCCCAAATTCAACGTCAACAGTCAGCTTTTCATTGTTTCACCTGACTTTTTCAGAGTGATGGCGAACTAACCATTATTTCCTATCTCCCTTTCTCTCTCTCTCCCTCCCGCCCTAACTCTATCCAGTCTCCATCGACTCCATCCGAGAGGTGTGCGAGGGTAAGCAATCCGAGATCTTCCAGCGCTACTCTGAGGGCAGCTTCGACCCGAACTGCTGCTTCAGCCTGTATTATGGCGAGCGCTTGGAGTCCTTGGACCTGGTGTCCAGCACAGGCGAGGAGGCGCGCACCTGGATCACCGGCCTCAAGTACCTGGTGGCAGGCATCAGCGACGAGGACAGCCTGTCCAAGAGGCAGCGCACCCGCGATCAATATCCTTACATGTTAGCCTGTCTCTAGGCAAGGGTTTAGTCATTGGACAGCCGGGACTTATTCATTAGTGCACACTAGCAAAACGTTTTGCAATGGAAAATGAGCATTTGTAATTGGACAGGTTTAGGGAGTCCCTCCCGGTTTCAGTCTGTTTTCTTCCGTTGCCTAATAAATAGGACCCACTGGTCAATTAGATTTCTATTCAGTCAGTGCAGGTCAGGAGAGGAATTGAAATGCCATTTTTGGTGAGGACTTTTCAATACATGAATTGGTTAAGATGATTCTGAGTGTGGATAATTAATAATGATGCTAGCACGCATGCACACACACTAAAGTTCCTTCTCTCTCCCCACACGCAGACTGACACACACACACACACTCTGCCGTGCCGGCATGACAGCGAGGCTGATGTGCTGATAAAAGAAGGGCAAGTGAAGGCTGCCGGAGGCACCTATCACATCATGAATCACATTGTCTTGATCACAGGCGCACACAGACGGTTTGCGTTAAAATTAGACTCAGCTGTGGGGAGTGAGAGCTGTGTGAGAGAGCAAAAGGTTTTGCATTGTTTCACAGTGGTTTGGGCTCTGAACCGCTATTCATCTTAGAGCTGCCTTCCCTAAATATTGTGAATCTCCCTTGCTGTAAACTTTCTGTTGCAGACGATACTTGATTAATCGATGAATCAATCAATAAATCAATCAATCAATCAATGTGAACACCTGTGGATAGTTCATAGTTAATGGAACACCAAGACTGCGTTTACACAGGCAAGTACCCGTGTCTGTGCGTGCCTGTGTTTGTGCCCGTGTCTGTGTGTGTGTCCGTGTTTGCATGCACATATGTGTTATCCATCTTTAACACCTGGTTGATTGGTACGTGGCTGAAGCAGACGTTTTCAGAGGCGGATAAGAACGGCGACGGCAGCCTGAGCATCAGCGAGGTCCTGCAGCTCCTCCATAAGCTCAACGTCAACCTACCCCGCCAGAAAGTTAAGCAGATGTTCAAGGTACACTACAGTCATATTTTAATGTTACTAATAATAATGTAGCTTTTATAGCACTTTGAATTACAAAGAGAATCTCAAAGTGTGTGAGAGAGAGAGAGAGGGAGGGAGGGAGGGAGGGAGGGAGGGAGGGAGGGAGGGAGGGAGGGAGGGAGGGAGGGAGGGAGAGAGATATCAGTGACAGCAGGGCTGTTTAGTGGCCTTTTTTACCAATGTGTGTGTGTCTCATTGGCTTGTTGTGGTAGGGCCACACTACTCTCTAAATGGGGTATAATGAGCAGTCAAACATTCTTACAGACAAGTCTGTCAATGGATTTGGTCCCAAATGGCACCATATTTCCAATATAGTGCACTACTTTTGACCAGAGCCCTAAGCACTACATAGGGAATAGGGTGCCATTCGGGACACAGGCAATGTCAACAGATCAAAGCAATTGATACTATGTGTGTGGATGTTTTGAACCAGTAACTACAAAACCAGAGATGCACTTTCATTTCTGAGATAATATTTGGTGAGAAGATGGTCCGTTTGTTTCCGTTAGTTTTTCTGAATTGAAACCATAAAGCCTAAGCAAACGACAATTACCTTTGATTACTTAGATATCTCGGCTCAGTTTTTGTGTGAATGCACATCCTATTCTCCCTGTACTGTTTAGAAACGACGAGGCAGCTTTTTCTAAATGAGCCAATCATGGTGAATAGAAAGTGCTGTGGCTTTCACGTCTTGATTATTTCACAACTTTAAATTGAGTTCATTCAACAACTTCAGTCAAGAATGTCGCGAAAGTACGCGTTCACACTTGACCTTTTCCAAACCCATTTCTAATGACTCACTCAGTGGTAATGGGGATGTGTCATCATGATGGTTATGACATTTCAGAGAAATTTGTCACAGGAAACTATATAACAGGAAAGGCAATTGCGTCATTCCATTTGATTTCAATCACTTTTTACCCGCACCCCTTTTGATTTGATCAAAACTTACCATACATTGTAGAAGTGGTCAGAAAGTGACATTTTGGACCTGAATGCCAAAACAAAGTTGACCCATTTTGCATACCCCACCATACCATGAGACATCCATGCCTTCATCACTGGAAAATATAAACGGTTTAGTTTGATATAATTTAAAAGCTTACAAAGAGGGTTTGTCAAACTATTTTATAATTTCTTTAAACAAAAAAAGTGTAATAAAAAAAAGATTTTTCACCTTTAACGTCAATTATCTTAAAACGCGTAAACTCTGATGTTTTACATTTGTGCGTATGTTGTAGCTTCGAACCTATTCTACATAATCTGAGGTGTTTGTGTTGTGCCCGCCATAGGTTGAGACACAGCATGCCTTTGAATACAGGGTGGGTGTCATTTGTGCTGTCAAAAAGTCTGTATAATCAATTTACATATACTGTACAGTGCCTTCAGAAAGTATTCACACCCCTTGACTTTTTCCACATGTTGTTGTGTTACTGCCTGAATGAAACATTTATTAAATTGAGATTTTGTGTCACTGGCCTACACACAATACTCTATAATGTGAAAGTGGAATTGTGTTTGTAGAATCTTTTACAAATTCATAAAAAATGAAAAGTTGAAATGTATTGAGTCAAGTATTCAACCCCTTTGTTATGGCAAGTCTAAATAAGTTCAAGAGTAAATAATAGTGTTTAACATGATTTTTTATCGACTACCTCATCTCTGTACCCCACACATACAATTATCTGTAAGGTCCCCCAGTCGAGCAGTGCATTTCAAACACAGATTCAACTACAAAGACCAGGGAGGTTTTCCAATGCAACGCAAAAAGGGCACCTATTGGTAGATGGGTGAAAAAAGCACATTGAATCTCCCTTTGAGCATAGTGAAATTATTCATTACACTTTGGATGGTGTATCAATACACCCAGTCACTACAAAGATACAGGCGTCATTCCTAACTCAGTTGCCGGAGAGGAAGGAAACCGCTCAGGGATTTCACCTTGAGGCCAAATCTGACTTTAAAACAGTTGCAGAGTTTAATGGCTGTGATAGTAGAAAACTGAGGATGGATCAACAACATTGTAGTTACTCCACAATATTAACATAAATGACAGAGTGAAAAGAAGGAAGCCTGTACAGAATATTCCAAAACTTGCATTCTGTTTGCAATAAGGCACTGAAGTGAAACTGCAAAAAATTTGGCAAAGGAATTCACATTATGTCCTGAATACAAAGCATTATGTTTCGGGCAAATTCAACACAACACATCACTGAGTACCACTCTTCATATTTTCAAGCATGGTGGTGGCTGCATCATGTTATGGGTGTGCTTGTCATCGGCAAGGACTAGGGAGTGTTTTATTATAAAAAGAAATGGAATATAGGCAAAATCCTAGTGGAAAACCTGGTTCAGTCTGCTTTCCAACAGACAAGGCCAAATCTATACTGGAGTTGCTTACCAAGACGACATTGAATGTTCCTGAGTGGCCTAGTTACAGTTTTGACTTAAATCGGCTTGAGAATCTATGGCAAGACTTGAAAATTGCCAAAATAATGTTAAAATCAGGGGTTGGAACCTAAATTATTTTCCAATATTTCACTATTTTTTCTGTTTCATTACACTGTTCTGACCAGCAAAATAAAGTCCTGAACCGGTTCGAACCCAAAATAAGTACTGGTTTATATAGTTCCTTTCTGTTCCTTTTATTAACCAATGAAATAAACATTTTTTTTTTTTTTACATTTAGCTAATCAAATTACTTCACCAATCAGTGCGGCTAGAGCAGGGGCGTGGATCAGCTTGGGAGCTTTAACAGTGTGCAGACTATCTTGTTCGTTACTAGGGGCGTGGATCAGAACACCAGTCAGTATCTGGTGTGACCACCATTTGCCTCATGCAGCGTGACACATCTCCTTCGCATAGAGTTGATCAGGCTGTTGATTGTGGCCTTTGGAAAGTTGTCCCACTCAATGGCTGTGCGAAATTGCTGGATATTGGCGGGAACTGGAACACTCTGTCGTACACGTTGATCCAGAGCATCCCAAACATGCTCAATGGGTGACATGTCTGGTGAGTATGCAGGCCATGGAAGAACTGGGACATGTTCAGCTTCCAGGAATTGTGTACAGATCCTTGCGACATGGGGCCTTGAATTGTTTCTTTTTTTCTTTTTCTTTATGTGTCTTTAGTTGTAGTTCTGTAACCAGGTTTCCATCCTACCCTTTTATGCGAGTGAAGTACATGTCAGATAAATAATGTAATGACAGGCCTGATGGAAACATATTTTGGTAAACTTTCCAAATGTCGACAAAACAAAATACGCTAGACAAGGTGGGATCTTTTGTGTTGGTCAAATGAATAATGCGAGAAATGTCAGTGGGAACGCTTTTATGCGCACATTTCTATATAATAACCATTAGGCTACAGATGAAATAAATTATAATGACTTCACAGGGTGGTGAAGGTGATGAGCTTGATGCTCCTTTCCAATAAATATCAAGGGTGTTATTCTGGTGACATGTAAATCGATGCTTGGCTGCCGTTTGACAAATAAAAATTATCTTGCTCTTTTGTCCATAATAATAATCTCATCATTTAGGCTATACGTGCGCTCTAGCCAACAGCGTGCAGATAGCGCTGTTGGTTAAAGCGCACGGGCCAATACCAGAGTGGGCACACTCGCTATTTAACTCAACATTTTTTGTGTCAGATCCCAGGAAGACTAGCTGTCTCCATTGATGTTGGCTAATCATAAATCATAAAAAGTGGTGGTGCGAAGAACAAGGAAAGTCAAATGGAGATGTAACCCTTGATACATGACCTTTTACTTGGGGTTAGGCTATTAGCTACAAACTCCCAGCCATGACATAGCCTAGTAAAGCCAGAGGGTTCTTTGACAGCATGGCCCTGCTAGGATTAGCGCGTTAGCGTTGTGTTATCGTGTTGTTAGTGTTTTAGCGCTGGTGGCCGTGGCTGATCCTTCACCTCAGCCAAGCCTCACGTCCCACCGAGGGGTCACCCATATGGTGCTCAGGGACGCAGATGGCTTCTGGTGTAATACACAGTAACACACAGTAAACACACCAGGGACCAATCTGGACGTGTGTTTACGGGACAGTGGACTGGTCTGCTGACTTAACCTGTTTACTCCTGGGAGGAACCTGTGCGTGATTTGCCCTGTTGACTTGACCTAGTAGGAGGATAATAACCAGCGCAAATGCATCTGTTGCTATAATCATTAGTGAACCTCTTTCAATATATATTACAGTATACAGAGTTCATGGCTTGTTAGCACATGATTTTTGGTACATTTGTCGAATCACAACATTGTGTGCAAAGTCATAGATGGCCATGTCAGATAGTCTGTGTTAAATATACAAACATATAAATGCCGCATTGCTGTAATTTTCCAGTTAGCTTTTAAACTCTCATAGACTAGCTCTCATGTCTCAGCTACTGTTTGGGTGCAAATCGTTACTTATATTGTGAGTTCAACATCACTGGCACCGTTAAATGGAACGTAAAAAAGAGAAAGAAAACACCATGTTTGCAATTTTCCAGTAAATATAGCACCTATTGATTCAGTCAATCTGATCGGCGCACCGGCTTATCTTACCTCCACACTCCCCTCTAAGCCCCTTGAGCTCCACACACCGATAGCATCTCCTCCATTCTGCCTCACTATCATCTCATTGTCCTCATTCATTGGTTCCGATTCACTGGGCCTATGAGCAGAGGCCGCTCCGTCGCTTCCAGAACAATCCTTAGGTTGAGTCCCAAATGGCACCCCCATGGGCCCTGGTCAAAAGTAGTGCACTTTATAGAAAACAGGGTGCCATTTGTGTCGCACATTCAGTCTGACCCGTTTAGAAGAACAGGAGCTCTCCAGGTGGCTGGTGCACTCCCTCACCCCACCCCACTCCATGTTAAACTCAATGTTTAAGAAGCGAGTGTGGGTGTGTGGTCAGTTGTCTCTGCCTAGTCATACTGAGAAATAAGTGTCAGCTCCTCTTTTGTGCCAAAGCCCATATCCACTCTGTGACGTTTGTGTGTGTGTGAGAGAGACGTGTGTGTGCGTCAGTGTAGAGCAGGGATATGGCTGGTTGAAAGTTATGAGAACTGGAAGTTTGTGTGTGGGTGTGTGTGTGTGTGCGTGCGTGCGTGTGTGCGTGCGTGCGTGCGTGTGTGCGTGCGTGCGTGCGTGCGTGTGTGCATGCGTCAGACAAAGCAGTTCCAGAGCTGGGAGCTGGCCGGGTATCAGAACTGTATGTGTGTATGTGTTGTGCATGGAGGCCAACCTCCCACCAGCACCCACGTCATCACTCTGCAGTCATGTCCATCTCTAGCAATGCGAGACATATGGAGCTGGCTATACACAAGAAAACCATTTCAACCATGAGTGTTGGCAGGCATGCGGATACCATAACTACAATATGCATGCGCATATTCACACTACATCACCAAAACATAACTTGATATTCCATCTGACTTGTTATCTAACTTAGTGTTGTGGCTGTTAATTGCTGTGCATATTATTCGGGCGAACTTCTAATAATGTGATCCTATACACAACACAGTTCCATTCACAACAACAGGTCTAGGTCTAGGATATATAGGCTAGCCACATGATGAATGCAATAACAATCATCCCTGAACTGAATAACTACTGCGGTACACAAGGGGATGTTAGGATTCGACTCTTTGTGTCTAAATGAACTGATATTGCATTGTGACTTCTCTTCTCCCCAGGAGGCAGACACAGATGACAACCAGGGCACCCTGGGCTTCGAGGAGTTCTGCTCCTTCTACAAGATGATGTCAACGCGCCGCGACCTCTACTTGCTCATGCTCACCTACAGCAACCACAAGGACCACCTGGACAGCATCGACCTGACCCGCTTCCTGGAAGTGGAGCAGAAGGTATGCGTGAGCAGAGTTGAAGCGTATGCAGGCAGGCTGGCAGGCAGATGGGTACATAGACGCACACATGCATGCTGGCACACACATCCGTGCATGGATACACACACAGGTGCGAGCATGCACGCACACTGGCATATACACACAGAGGTACACACACACACACTGCACATCCCCAGATAATGAAAGGGTATCTATCCATGGAGACTTTTATTTTGTTGGGCCCCTTTAAAGGCCATTGCAGTCAAACCTCTGTTTTTCCAGTGTTTTGTATCATATTGTACAACAGCTGATGTAACTAACACTGTAAACGTGTGAACATTTCCTGATAGTTGCTGGTTGAAAATACAATCTACACAGGACCTTCTAATCAGCAGGTTTGCATGGGCTGGAGTTTCGGCTTACCATGGTGACATCACCAAGCGGTAAATTGGTTAATAGACCAATAACAAAGAGAGTTCCAAACCTCTCTGCCAATAACAGCTAGTTTTCAGTTTCCCCTACACACTCAGACCACTCCCAGAGAGTCCGAACTAAATTAGTGCTTTAGAATTTTTTGTTGTTGCTAAAAAGCAATATTTGCCAATTTTATTGGAAATCTATTACAGTAAGGTGATTCATTGTTACCCAGAAATTATTTGATATTGATATAGAAACGGCTGCGTTGGGCCTTTAAGGCATTTCTGTGACAGACATTTTTTGTAATGACTGAGGCAAACATCTGAAGATTTGAGTCTCAATAATGGTTAGCAACATGTTAATGGTTAGCAACATGTTAATGGTTAGCAACATGTTAATGGTTAGCAACATGTTAATGGTTAGCAACATGTTAATGGTTAGCAACATGTTAATGGTTAGCAACATGTTAATGGTTAGCAACATGATGCACTTGTCGGACAATTGTATAGTTTTTTCCCCTCTCCTGCCTGTTTCCATGTGTCAAAAATATTCCTGTCAACAGATTAGGGACAAAAGCACAGGATATTACTGTTGAATTGCAGTGAAAATCTCAGTTTGACATTCTGACACTCCAAGCCTTGACAAAGACGTTTCAACCGTTAAGGGACCGATCGAAATTTACTGGGGGGGGAGGGGCTGGTTCAACTCAAGGTGTCATAAAAAAGAAATGCCACCCCCTCCCCAATGTTACAAATATTTTCACATGACCCTCCCCTTGTACAGTAAAATAAATTGAATACCCTCCCCCCTCATAGAATTAACTTAAAATAATGTCTACGACCACAAATAACAATAACTGTAGCGAGCCTGTGTTTAGAAACGTGGATATTGACTTTGCCACTTCAGAACTATAGGCAAGAAGGTTAGGGGTTCGCCGACCACCACAGACGAGGTCACTCTCCCTGCCTGTTTCATTACACTACGATCAGAGCCGGCTGCAGATAATGATCAGCTAGGGTGAAATCAGATTTTCAACATTTTGATGCCATATTTCTAATTATATAAAATATAAGCAATTAATTTTCCACCAACAGGTTTCTGTGCCAATGCACCACACAACCAATCTACAAAGCATACCGACTTTGGGAAATTCAATATCATGGTTTGTGTTTTTAACACCACAATAAATAAACGATGTCAATCTTGACAAAAATTGGCCGCTGCACAGTTTGGATTAATTGATTGATAAAAAAAAATTGTCAGTTAAACAAAATACATGTATACACAAAGATGTTTTAAAGTGACAGGGATTGCACAATAAAGTCGGGGACTTATTTCCATTGTGGTCACTATTTTTTACATAAATACATCTACAATTACATAGATGAGTACGAGGGGGGAGTTTAAATTAAATTCTCACAAGCTTGTGTAGCTGGTAGCTTATTCTTTAGATGTTTGGGACTAGCTCACTAGCTAGGTTTCCATCCAATTGGCGACAGATTTTCATGCGAATATTCTAAAATCGTTATAAAAACAATATGCAATTTCAGAGTTTTCTTTCGAAAAATTGACAACGAAGATTTTAATTTACCCGGACATTTGAGAAATTTACTGGACATCCATATGCATTCAGGTCCGACCTGGCGCAGCCAGCACCATCAATAAACAAGGGATATTGGTCAAATGAGTCACATTTACGTGTCCTTAAAAACAGCCTATAACAAATTACAAAAATACTATTCCTTGTGTCTCAATGTGTAGTGTATGCAACATTTTATAGCCTTTAAAAATAGCCGTACAGAAGAAGGCTGATTTGATCATTTTCAACCAGAATACTTTGTATAAAGATAAGCATTATATTGTTAGATTATAGGAGTAACTCTGGTAGGCCTGAAACAGTCTTCCTCAACTCAAGTTCAACTATCGGAGTCTGTTGGAGCGCCGGAGCGCACTGCCTTCATATCATAGGCCTGCAGTAGCTAAAGCTTAATAATAGCCACACCATACCAAACCTTCACAAACGTTTCTAAACTTTATTAGGGTAATATCAAAAGTAAGTCAAGCCATTGTTTATAGGGAAAATATGAGCAAAAGAGCGAATGTAAACCAAGGAAAAAAGGCACTACCCTCCCCTGTGCCCAATAAAAAACCACACAACCCTCCCCAAAGCAAAATAAAAAGTTTGACAACCCTCCCATATAATGGACCCACCCCTCCCCCCCAGTGAATTTGTATCTGTCCCTAACTGGATAGAATAGACAATTGATTGAAAAACACCACAATCACTATTGTATACATGCATCCCATTTGGAATGCTTATCCAATTTCTCATTCTAAGTGGTGTGCTTCATGGCGATATTGTAACAGAGCCAATATAGCCTTATCTACAGTATAGAATGCTCAGCTAATCAATGGGGAAAGCTTCAGCAAGTTAGAGAAGTTGTGTTTTTGCTGACACCCCACTTAGCCCACTAGCTAACTAAATGGGGATGTATCTTCCCCCGTGAGTCACCCCGTAGAGACCCCGCTAGGTGACAGACAGTCGTTTAATGGATTTGCCATTGGGTTCTGAAGCAAATGCTTAATAGCAGTGCTTAATTGCAGACACAGGCCCCTACAAGGCTATTAGAATTAGCAGTATCACTTCAAATGAACTTCTAAAGGCTTCAGGGGATAACATTTCATATGGTTCTGCTGTGAAAAAGAGACAGAAAAAAGAAAAGGAGCGGTAATTAATGAGTTGGCTCAATGCGCTTTATAACGTGTGCTTTTTCGGCTAATGCAGTCAGCAGAACAAACCGTGGAGAATATGGGCTTTTGAAAAAGGACATTGTGTCCAACGCGTCATATTTTTGGGGCACGGAATTGGATGTTCCACTACTCCCTACTTCATCGGGGAGCATTGAGGCGGTTTTGCGAGGTGATTTATTTTAAACGGAGCAAGGATGCAGCTGGGCTGTCTCTAGCTCTTCTCTCCTCTCTGCTGGCGTCATTAGCTACAGCCTCTCCTCAGTTTCTCATTTTAACTGTGTTTACTAGCTCTCTCTTGCAGTGTGTGTGTGTGTGTGTGTGTGTGTGTGTGTGTGTGTGTGTGTGTTTCAAGTTTTATGAGTCGTATGTACTGGATACTCATGGTATCAGTGGCGGTCAGAGCCGTTTAAGTTGAGGAAGGACAATGGATATTGGATGACTGGAGCATGGATATTTTTATTTCTATTACAGCATATTGGATGACTGTCATTCATATTCCATTCACCCAGTTCAATGTAACAGCGATAGGTTTAGGCTACTACATGATACTCTAATTTTCCCTATAACCATCATGAGGCTGCTACAACCTAGCCTATGAATGAAAGATTACAACGTACAGTACCAGTCAAAAGTTTGGACACACCTACTCATTCAAGGGTTTTTCTTTATTTTTACTATTTTCTACATTGTAAAATAATAGTGAAGACATCAAAACTATGAAATAACACATATGGAATCATGTAGTAACCACAAAAGTGTTAAACAAATCAAAATATATTTTATATCTTCAAATAGCCACCCTTTGCCTTGATGACAGCTTTGCACACTCTTGGCATTCTCTCAACCAGCTTCACCTGGAATGCTTTTCCAACAGTCTTGAAGTAGTTCCCACATATGCTGAGCACTTGTTGGCTGCTTTTCCTTCACTCTGCCGTCCGACTCATCCCAAACCATCTCAATTGGGTTGAGGTCGGGGGATTGTGGAGGCCAGGTCATCTGATACAGCACTCCATCACTCTCCTTCTTGGTAAAATAGCCCTTACACAGCCTGGAGGTGTGTTGGGTCATTGTCCTGTTGAAAAACAAACGATAGTCCCACTAAGCCCAAACCAGATGAGAAGGTGTATCGCTGCAGAATGCTGTGGTAGCCATGCTGGTTAAGTGTGCCTTGAATTCTAAATAAATCACAGACAGTGTCACCAGCAAAGCACCCCCACACCTCCTCCTCCATGCTTTGCGGTGGGAACCACACATGCAGAGATCATCCGTTCACCCACGCCGCGTCTTACAAAGACACGGCGGTTGGAACCAAAAATCACGCGTAAACACAGTTCACATTCATAGCAGCCACGTTGTATTCCTTCTCGCATCTATGCACTCTCCTCCTCTCACCTTTTCCCTTCATTTGTGGACTTCAATGCACAACACATCAGCTGTATGTGACCAAGCGAAAAAACCTTTCCAAGCCAAACCAATACATAACTGCTACACACAGCCTACATCGTTGTCACCATATTAGCTAAAGTAACGTTATAGTCAACCAGTGGAGGCTCCTCGTGGTATACACTGTTCAATGAAATGCTTACTTGCAGGTTCCTTCTCTACAAAAGCCACATCCCTGATTGGCAGATGAGTGGCAACCCTGATTAGAAGCACCTGCTGCTCATCGGTTGTTCTTTACAAATGCAGTTTGAATTAAAATAAAATGGTACCTACACACCGAAGAAGGCTGTAAAGCTGAAACATTTGTGTATGCTATCCCTGATGCAGTGAAGAAAAAGGAATAATGACGTAAGCCTTATGCGACATCTCTTTTAGTGCGAACCCATTACACCCTTTGTTTGTCCTTCTCTACAATGCAATAACAATAAGAAATAAGAAAATATAAGAATATGAACGTAAAGTAAATGGCTTAATAGAATAGAATAAACATTTTAGCATCAGTATAATACAGGAAGGCACAATTTATAGTGCAATATTTACATGTGTTTTGGGGAAGGGGGGGATTGGGAGCAAGTTGAAATTGTGCCGTATTTAGCAATCATAATAAGAGTCTAGTAGCAGTAGTTGTGATGTGTCTGTGTGTGTGTGTGAATGAATTATTGTATATCTGTGTGGGTGTGCGTGAGTGCATGTGTGCTAAGGTGGTCAGTCCAGTTCAAGTGTTCAGCAGTCTGATGGCTTGTAGATAGAAACTGTCTCTGAGCCTGTTGGTATCAGACCATATGCTCCGATAAGGTCTGCCGGACGGTAAGGGAGTGAACAGCTCGTGGCTGGAGTGTATGGGGTCGTTGATGATGCTTCGGGCCTTCATCAGGCAACGTTTTGTGTGTGTGGTGTGTATTAACTCTCCCATCTCTGCCTCAATACCATTGCCCAAAATGTGTCCGCTCTACACACTCGTTAGCCAAACCCATTTATTCACATTTACCCACTTCTTAAAAAATCCCCAAACCTCTCATGATGAGGCATTGGGAATCTGAGCAAAACCACAGTCAGAAAGCAGTTTGATGTCAAATCCCTCATGTTTGAGAGTGAGCAGTTGAAAATGTCACAACAGAAGGGAGAATTAGCGTTTTCGCTGGCTAGCTTCTCATTCTGTGGTCGAAATCCTGTTTACCCTTTCAACAAGTAGACCAAGCTACTTAGCCAAAGCCTCTCTTTCCCAGTGCTAAGTGCTAACCACAAACATATTGACCTAGTAGTGTGCAGCCCTGTACTGGGAAAAAACCTGGCACTGGGACAAAGTCTGTTTCTTCATCAACTTCCCCCACCCCCCACCCATTTTGGAACGGCCTGACGATGATCGACATGGATGGGAATCTGATCGACCAGTCAGCCGGTTTAAAAGGGACAGCTGTTGGGTGGACAATCGGATTCCAGCACAGGGATGGGGGGCAGAAGCCGCATGTGAGGACATCTCCTAATTGGATTAACAGGACTTCATCAACTCTCCCAACGTTTACTGTTATGGAGGGGGGATTTGAGGAGACGTAGTAAATTATGGGTACTGTAGTCAATCTGCGTTTCTTACTGTTTTCTTATTATGTGTTTGTTTTTGTCTTTTTCTGTTTTGTAGATGACCAAGGTGACCAAAGACCATTGCCTAGAGATTGTAAACAAATTTGAGCCCTGCCCCGAGAACCAGAAGCAGGGAGTTCTGGGTATTGATGGTAAGAGCTCTCTTATTGGTCCCTTTCTCGATTGTCCTTTTATCAGTCAAATGTTGAATGTCTCACCATGCTCTGAAATTGAGCTTTTCTAACAGCCTAGTCATATAGACTCCCTGAAACCCCCCCCAGTGATTATACAAACAAAAATGTGTTTATTGTTCATCTCTAGAAAATCCAAATAGTTTAGAAGTATTGTATAAAAAGAATGGATGCATGAAATGTTGGTTCGAATCAGTCTGTAGTCATTGATTTTTTTTGGATCTGTCCCTGAACCCACATACATACTCTGAGCATTATCTGAACTTTTAGTGAGCGAGTACTTAACATCTGTGTAATGTCAGTTTGAATACAACATCTACAGACCACATGAATATATCTCTATAATATCAACGTCATCACCTCTCTCTATTCAGAATACATCTACTATTGTTACAGTATATCCCCATAAGGAAATCCCTCTAGGAACTCACCATAGTCAAATCACTTGGCAGCATTCCGCTCAAAATATTCTCACTCATGTCAAAATGCCCCCCCCCCCCGCCGAGATCCAATTTCATGTTCAACACATCTGCCCCTTTCCCCTAAATCCCACCCCTGTCTACAACATCTCTCCAACACATCATGATTGATGGCTCCCATGTGGTCCTCTTCAGGGTTGCATTCACTAGGCACCAAAGGAACGAAAATGGACTGAAACGGGGAGGGGACTACCTGGACTTGTCCAGTAAGGAACGCTCATTTTCCTTTTCAGTTGCAAAATGTTTAAAAACATTTTCTGTTTGCATGTGACCCAGGTTTCACCAGCTACATGCGCAGCCCGGCGGGGGACATCTTCAACCCGGAGCACTACGAGGTGACCCAAGACATGTCGCAGCCGCTCTGCAACTACTTCATCGCCTCCTCCCACAACACCTACCTGATGGGCGACCAGCTCATGTCCCAGTCCCGCGTCGACATGTACGCCTGGGTGCTGCAGGCCGGCTGCCGCTGCGTTGAAGGTCAGTGGAAGACGCCGTTCTCTCCATCATGAGCACGCACACAGACACACACAGACACACAAACATTTGTGTGTAAAGAAGCACATGCAAGCAAACACATGCACCCAAACACATGTTTGCAAGAAAGCATGTACCCGTGCACATACACGCACAGGTTACATACGGTGTTACAAATATTCGCTATGTCTATCATAACAGTCAGTGAATGTAATGGGTCCCTAGTAAGTAAAAGAGCATGGCTAAAGTAATAGCACAGGGCCATTCACTGGCTTTGAGTGCCCTTCCCTTCTCATGGTCGCTCCTCTCCTTCCCTCCTTTCTATTCATTCCCCTCCACTGAAGTGGACTGCTGGGACGGGCAGGACGGAGAGCCCATCGTGCACCACGGCTACACGCTCACCTCCAAGATCCTCTTCAAAGACGTCATCGAGACCATCAACAAGTACGCCTTTGTGAAAAACGAGTAAGTGTGTCGCTGCTTTTTAATATCATCTCTTTCTCTCATCTCCTTTTGCCCAAAGACATCTCAGCTAGTTTCCCAGGTTTCAACTCCCTGACAGAAAGTGGGACTTGGTGGGAAAAATCACCATATTTTTTTATGGCACATGGAAAATGAGGTTCTGAGACATTCGCTCACACATAATCTCAATACACAACTCTCTTTTATGCCATGTCATTCATCCTGAGCCTATATAGGCGAATGCGAGGGAATGAGGCGTTGAATTCAATTGCCGTCAGTATGGTGTTTCATGAGATATGGGTCTGATGAGAGCTTTTTGTCATGCACGCCATAGCGAGCCTAACAACATTGTGCATCCATGTTTAATGGTTGCAGTATGACATTCAGATGTAGCCTACTTTACCTTAGGGTTTCACATATGCTCCAGATATGTAATGCATTAGATACACCTATGAACAAGGCTCATGGTTAAAAATCATTTTTTTATTGAATTATTATAGTCATTTATAAATCACAAACAATTGAAGATAATTTTCTCTGAATATTCCTAATACAAATTGGTGGTTCTCAGTGACTCAGTCTCTATCATTTAATAGCTTTTCTTGAACAAAGCAAGCGTACAAATTGATGCTCCGCTAGAATGAAATCTATCATAGACTACACAATGAGTCCCTGGGATCGTAGTTGAAAGGCACTGCTCGACGATGCAGTGCATTGCTTTGAGTAGTGCCCATAGCAATTGCAGTCGACCCCACACACATGTTTTTGAGGACAGAACAGGGAACGTCGGCGACCATCATGTCTTGGGTTGTGATGGGCTGTGTTGTGTGCCTTAGTAGACAGAGATATGTAGGCTAGACACTCCTACAGGCTTACTGGAGCAAGTGAGTGTTTCTCCATGACCTGCTCTCACATACACACATCATCAGAGATGCAACGCTACTGAAGGTGATAATCCTTTCAAGATGCACGCGAGTCTGTCAGGGTGTCAGTGTGATGCGGTAGGACAAAGTCAGGCGCAGGACACAGAGCTAATCGAAAACGTACTTTACTCGTAGGTAACGTAAATAACATAACCTCCACGCAGGGAGGAAACAAACCCGCTCACCAGACGACAACCAAACATGAACAAACACGCACAACATACAGTGGGAGCCAGAGGGTTGAATAGGGAAATAATCAATACCTAATGGGAGTGAACAATAAAGACAAGACAAGTAGAACACAGAAACATAGATCGGTAGCAGCTAGTACTCCGGTGACGACGAACGCCGAAGCCTGCCCGAGCAAGGAGGAGGAGCAGCCTCGGCTGAATCCTTGACAGAGTCTGCATGCATATTTGTGTGTTCTTTAGTGCAAGACTATATATGCACTGCATTTTGTAGATAATTGCTTGAACAGCAAGGAATGTATTCAACTTCTATGGCACTGCCTTGGCAATGGTTTATCACTAATGAGACAGTTGATGACAAAGACACAGTACAGCCATAGGTTTTCAGTTTGTAATTAGAGTTTCATTCCAATGTCATCACCTTCAACCCTCTGAAATTTGATTTTGAAGTGCCTCAGAAAATTACAACATTCTTTGATGTATAACAATATATAGATCCATGGCTTTATCTCTGGCTGTACCCAAGTATTTGTCCTCAAGTCTCAGATATTGTGATAACCCATGTCTGTCCCTGTCTCTGTCAGCTACCCAGTGATCCTGTCCATAGAGAACCACTGCAGCGTCCCCCAGCAGAAGAAGATGGCCCAGTACCTGGTGGAGGTGATGGGAGACAAGCTGGACCTCTCAGCCGTCAAGGCAGACGAACAGGGCCACCTGCCCTCCCCAGACACCCTCAAAGGGAAGATCCTCGTCAAGGTAAACACTTTGCATGCGCATATTCACACATGCACAGATACACACAGACACACAAACATAAGTATTATTCTTAGCAGCCAGTCATAGACCAGGGGTCTCTCCACCCTCGCTCCCAGAGAGGAGATCTACTTGGTGTTCAGGTTTTTGTTTCTTCCAGCAGTAATACACCTGATACAGCGAATTGTGGATCTGCAGACTATTGAAATAGAAGCCTTGGTTGGAACAAATGCCTGCAGGCTTGGACACTACCCTTGTAACATCATAGAAAGGGAGGAATATTGACAAAAGCAATACATCATATAAGAAACAAGTAAATGAATTTGTAAAAAGGTGAGGCGCCTGAGTTCCTTCCTTCTCTGCTCTATAAATGGAGTTGGAAATTGTTCAACCTGTAGCTGACTCTAGGCACATCAGGCAGCTATGGGTCAAAGGGCAATCCTAGCGCTAGTTACCACACTGTTCTAAATACAGCCTCCACTCCGCACGTTTCCCCGGACAGACAGTCTCATTAGTGGGGAAGTTTACAAATCACTCTGATTTGGCCCTAGTGGGTCTTTGATAGTAGTCCTCTCCTTCATGCCCTCTGACCATGAAAGGACATAACCGGCCAAATCAATATGGCCGACAGCTATCCAGCTTTTTTCTTTTCATCATAACTAAAGAAAGGCGACAACGAGAGGAAACCTTTTAAGAGTGCTAAGACACATGTCTGTAACAAACTGAGTTGCCTCCATCAACTCGACATTATCAGACAAGACAGAACAGCCAGTTTTTTAGGTTAAGGAGAGTTTATTGATGCCAGGTGCTTTAGTGGAAGACGGTCCAGTTCCAAGGCCTGGCTGGCGTTCGCATCACACTGCCATGTGGCAGCTGTCCAGTACATTTTACATTTTAGTCATTTAGAGCTGCATGTGATTGTACTGTAACGTCACTCCTACATGATCGTTTGGAACTGGCTGAGGGGATGGATTTTCACAGTGGATTTGCAGTCTCATTTGATTGTGGATTGTTATAGTTTTGTCTGGGTTTCAATGAACTGTCAACAGTGTGTGGGTGTGTGCGTGTGTGCGCCCCCGAAAGAGACCGCTTCTTATGATGGTTCTAAAACGTTGCATACCAGATGCACACTGCCATGTTTAACACTTAAAGGAAAACTCCACCCAAATTATTTTATCATACCGGCTGTACTTCTGTATTTTGAAAGTTATATATCTTGAAAACTTGATTGCTGACATGCAAAACGTTTTGGAACTATATCAACAATGGACTAATGAAACAAATACCAAAATATAGTTTTTGGGTGGATTTAACTCATTCCACTCCACTCACAACCTGCACAATGCTCACGAAACAGCCATAGCTCCTTTACTGATTTTCGATTAGTGCTGACGGCAGAACAGAAGCCGCGCGGCTCTCCATTGATAGTAATATCACAGCCTCGGACCTAGTTATTGAAGATGATTGCTGCTGAGAAAATCAGACAAACATCCCCTCGTTGAACCTTGGAAAACCGGCGACCGGCAAGATCGAGACCAATCCTTTACTGCTGTATCGATCTGTCACGATCGTCGGATATAGAGGACCAAGGCGCAGCGTGGAAGGTGAACATACTTATTTATTAAATGATACACGAACAAAACAACAAATCGATACGTGACGTCCACAGGTGCAAAACACAAACCAACACGGAACAAGATCCCACCAACACTGTGGGAAAAACCACCTGACTAAATATGGTTCCCAATCAGAGACAACCAGCAACAGCTGATACTCGTTGCCTCTGATTGAGAACCACTCTGGCCAACATAGATATACAAACACTAGACTAAACACAACGAGCACAAAACATAAACTCTACACACCCTGGCTCAACTTAAAAGAGTCCCTAGAGCCAGGGCGTGACACGATCCCTGACATTTTCACCCGTCTATCCAGCAGCTGTAGCTGTTACGGCTGTTACGCCTTCAGCACTCAGGAGGAAAGCCTAATGGTTTAGATTGGGGAAATATTGTGTAAAGCCATCATGCAAAGAGCTATATCCTTTAAGACACACCATGTTAATAGCACTCAGCACCTCTGAGCAATAACAACCCATTTAGTGTTTACACTGAATTAGACAGTATTATGATATTAATATCTAGTTCAACCTAAAAAGTAACATTCAAACCCGAACTGAGCCCCACACTGGCATACAGTGAGGGAAAAAAGTATTTGATCCCCTGCTGATTTTGTACTTTTGCCCACTGACAAAGACATGATCAGTCTATAATTTTAATGTCCCTGACATCCTTGGAGAGCTCTTTGGTCTTGGCCATGGTGGAGAGTTTGGAATCTGATTGACTGATTGCTTCTGTGGACAGGTGTCTTTTATACAGGTAACAAGCTGAGATTAGGAGCACTCCCTTTAGGAGTGTGCTCCTAATCTCAGCTCGTTACCTGTATAAAAGACACCTGGGAGCCAGAAATCTTTCTGATTGAGAGGGGGTCAAATACTTATTTCCCTCATTAAAATGCAAATCAATTTATAACACTTTTGACATGCGTTTTTCTGGATTTTGTTGTTGTTATTCTGTCTCTCACTGTTCAAATAAACCTACCATTAAAATTATAGACTGATCATTTCTTTGTCAGTGGGCAAACGTACAAAATCAGCAGGGGATCAAATACATTTTTCCCTCACTGTACACATAAAAAGGCCATAGAATGGAGTACAGGTCAGTTTTGTTTACCCATCCCTAATGGTTAAGGTAGAGTATTGAGGAGGGTTACATGATTCTAGACCTGTCCCTAAGGGTAACTTCTACCCAGAAACTCATGAAATGGTGCTACTTGGTTCTGTTCAATAGGGCACACAATCGAAAAACAATTTGCAACGAAAATCTGTAAATGTGTGACTCTTATTGATCCTGTTCAGGTATTCCATCCCTCATTCAGAATATTTTTCTTCCGTTCGGTGCCTAATAAATATTAATGCCACTTTTGTCCGCCAGGGCAAGAAGCTCCCGCCGAACATCGACGAAGACAATGAGGAGGGTGACGTGACGGACGAAGACAGTGCTGACGAGATGGAGGACGACTGCAAACTGATGAATGGAGATGTAAGGGCCCCACCCCTCCTCCTCCTCCTCCCTCCATTTACCCATTTGAATCCCTCCATCTCTGCGGTCGATCTATTCTATATTGTATTTTCAGTCTGTTTTATTTCTATATAATATATAGCAGACTGAAAATACTGAAAATAATACAATGTACAATACAGACTGAAATATACTATATTGTATATTGCGCTGGATGTTGTTTGTTGCTAATTGGAGTGTAGAAACTACCCGAGTATGTTTTTCGCTGTTTTTATTGTATCATTATCTGTGCTGGTAAATGTGCGTGCGTGATTGTGTGCATGCGCGCGCGTGTACGTGCATGTTTATGTCAGGGATAAGCTTTCCGTTCCTGTTTGTAGTTGATGAATGATGTCTCAATTAGTTAGTTAGTCGGTGTCCGTTGGGGCCCCCTCCTCATGTCTCGTCTTCTCTGTCAGAAAGCTCTGTTGTTCCCTCTGTGTACCTACCTCTCCCTCTCTATCCTTTCATTGTCATCCATGCATTCTGAAGTGGAAGGTACTATAAAACGTGATCATTCTCAGACTTCTTTAAACATCACCCCACCCCAATCATATCCTGTTTAACATACATATGTGCACACTACACCTGTGACTCTGCTGTCCAATGCCAGTGCCGAGGTATTTATGAAACCATAGAAATAGAATCCTTAGAAGGGACATAGAACCTATGGAATTCTATTTTTGTATGAAACCTTGGTCAAAGTGAGAAGCTTTACCGTGACCAATGGTGGCATGTTTTTAGGATACGTCACAATATATCTCAATGGTTGCTTCTCCTCGTCTCCTCTCCTTCCTCACTGATATGACAAGATAGTTGCCATTAAGCCCTTTCCAGTTAGTAGTCCTGAAGGGAAAAAATTGAAAATATGTGCTAAATGGTATATATATTATGTGGAATGGAAACAATTTAAGACTACTTGGATATTATAGCTATTGGCTATGTACATCTCTTTTGATAAAAAAAAGGCTGAAACTTGCTAGTTACTTGCATCTCAGGATGTTGTCTATGTACATGTTGAGAGTGATGACAGGAGTTTGTTTGTGGTATAACTCTCCCATCTAGTGGTAGAAGCATGCAAGTGATTTCACGTCCAACTTCCATAGTGCTCTCATTTCACCCTATACGCTGAGTATACAAAACATTTCCATAACATAGACTGACCAGGTGAAAGCTATGATCCCTTATTGATGTCACTTAAATCCACTTCAGTTAGTGTAGATGAAGGGGAGGAGACAGGTTAAAGAAAGATTTTTAAGCCTTGAGACATTTGAGACATGGATTGTGTATGTGTGCCATTCAGAGGGTGAATGGGCAAGACAAAATATTTAAGTGCCTTTGAATGGGGTATGGTAGTAGGTACCAGGTGCACCAGTTTGAATGTGTCAAGAACTGCAACACTGCTGGATTTTTCACGCTCAACAGTTTCCCGTGTGTATCAAGAATGGTCCTTCACCCAAAGACATCCAGCCAACTTGACACAACTGTGGGAAGCATTGGAGTCAACATGGGACAGCATCCCTGTGGAACGCTTTCGACACCTTGTAGTCCATGCCACGACGAATTGAGGCTGTTCTGAGGACAAAAGGGGGGGTGCAACTCATTATTAGGAAGGTGTTCCTAGTGTTTTGTATACTGAGTGTACATTACATTACAATGAACAGTAATACATTTACATTTACATTTTAGTCATTTAGCAGACGCTCTTATCCAGAGCGACTTACAGTTAGCTAGTTCATTTTGTCTTCCTGCAGACCCACCTGAAGTGTTCTTTGTCTTTGGATATTGGTTAGTGTGTGTATGCAGTGTTCTATATGTTTGCATATTGGTTAGTGTGTGTATGAAGTGTTCTATATGTTTGCATATTGGTTACTATGTTTGTGAAGGCTCTTGACTGGCTCTGGATGCCAAGGCCAGCAGGGTGACACTGTATACCTCTGTCTTGTCTCCTCTCAGGATGAGGGGCTCACACACCTGCACCACCTCATTCGGCTTAAGGCCACTAGGAGGAGTCCAGGATTGCACACAAAATAGTTTGAATCCAATATCCATGTCGTCAGTGCTCATGGAATTGTTACTTTACTCTTTATCAAATAGTACATATCAGTAAATTACATGTGGCTGAAAGTCACTCTGCATATTGTCATATAAAACTAATCTCATTCTCAACCAATGGAATAGTCATGTTATATGCTGAAATATTCAGTGGTTTTAAATGGCACCCTGTTCCCTATAGTGCTCAAATTTTGGCCTGAGATTCAAAAAGCATTTGTATCTACAAAAGGTTTTGTCTACAGTAGTGAACCTATTGTCTTTTCTCCATCTGTTGCTGACATATTGCATAACCATTGAACCAACCATTTCATTTGTCAATCAGAACAAAAAGAAATCATATTTCTTTGTTGCAATATGTGGTTGTATGGTTGTACTTACACCCTGTAATTCTCTCTCCCTCCACCCCCCTCTTCTCCCCCCCCCTTCCTTCACCTTCCTCCCCCTCTTCTTCTCTCTCCCCCCCTCGCTCCCTCCCTCCCCTTCTCTCTTTCTCTCCCTCCTTCCCCCTCACTCTCTCTCCCCCATCCCATCCCTCCCCCTTCTCCCTCACAGACATCCATGACCAGGAAGCAGGTAGAGAACGTGGCTAAGAAGAAGCTAGACAACCTGATGAAGGAGTCTAAGATCCGCGACCGGGAGGACCCAGACAGCTTCACCGTCGCCGCCCTGCCCCCCTCGGGGAAGCCCACTGATCAGTCAGCCTCCAAGGTAACAACCACGGCTCTGTAGACTAGACCTGGGTTCAAATTCTATACTTTGAGTGTTTGCTTTAACCTGCCAGGAGTGGTTTGCACTTTTGAGACTTTTCTATTGGTTCCATTGCAACAGGCATGCTCAATCAAGCACACATCCACTATTTAAAATGATTTCAAATAGTATTTGAACTCCCAGGTCTGTTGTAGACAGTGAAGAAATGTAGGCTACCGCACGCACACCCAAGGGCCTCCACACACTGATTCTGTCAGGGTTATACTACCACTGTAAGTAATATAAAGGGACATTTCGTTAAGTACCACTGTAAGCCTGAGAAGCAACACTTGTATTCTGGGAAAACGCTTTCGTTTTCGCTGAGACAATTGTTCTGTCCCTCCCCTCTCTCTTATCGCAGAGTTGCCCATTATTAGTAGCATGTTTCATTAGCATTGTAATTGAGCCCTCTCTCTCCTCTCTCTCTCCTCTCTCTCTCTCTCTCTCTCTCTCTCTCTCTCTCTCTCTCTCTCTCTCTCTCCTCTCTCCTCTCTCCTCTTTTTCTCTCTCCTCTCTCCTCTTTTTTTCTCTCTCTACTCTTTCTCTCTCTCTCTTTTTCTCTCTCTTTCTCTCTCTCTTTTTTCTCTCTCTCTCTCTCTCTCTCTCTCTCTCTCTCTCTCTCTCTCTCTCTCTCTCTCTCTCTCTCTCTCTCTCTCTCTCTCTCTCTCTCTCTCGCTCTCCTAATCATGATAAACATTAAGTAGCGTGGCCTAGCAGCAGCGGAGCGGCTATGGCTGATTGAGGAGGCAGTGCCTCCTACCCAGGGTGCCTAATGCAAGAAACCATACACACATATACACACACGCACACATGCAAGCAACCACACATGCATATATACACACACACACACAAGCCAAACGTGAATCAATTTCAATAAGGAGGACATTAGCATTCAAATGAGTCGCATTGCTTATGTGAAGACAATAAACGTGGTGAAGAAAATAGGTGTGTGTGTGTGTGTGTGTGTGTGTGTGTGTCTTTATACATGTTTTAGAATGCCTCTACAAGTTATTGTCCATTGAAAGTGGGACCGGAAACATATCAGTTTGGAACTGAACAGGTGTCTTTGTGTGGCTGTTGAGCAACAAAACATGTGTAAAGGAGATGCTGAATTTTGTGTGTCTGTGTGCTCCTTCTCTTCCAGGGCAAAGGTGATGATGATGCAGACACAGGGGACGAAGCCAGCCCCAGCACCAACAAGCGTCTAGCCAGGACCTTCATGGGCAGCTTCACCAACCGCAAGGTGGGCTTCATTTGCCACCCCACCACCTCTCCCTCACTCTCTCCTCTCCTGTCCACCTTCCCGGTGCATTTTTCTGGGGTCGTGTTCAGTAGGCCACAACATAGCGAAATGTTTTGATTCAACAGAATGTTACAGTACTGATGGAAAACACTTGGAGCAGAGGTGCTACCATACCAACTGAAGTTGTCTAATAAGAATGCTCATGTTAGTTTCTACCGTTTAGAAGCTTTTTGAAGCGTTTCTGTTTTCTACCTACTAAACACGACCCTGGTCTCCACTCCTGTCCTTAATTCCTGTTGTTATCTCAACATGTTTGAATTTACCACTAACCCCAGCTTCTCGTTTCATCCCATTCCATTTCATTAGTCTTTTGAGGAATGTCAGGTCAGGATCATGTCCCATCTAAAACATGTCCATTTAGAGTTTGAAATCGCATCCTACACCTTATATCAGGGGTTGGCAACAGGCGGCCCGCAGGCCAAAACCGGAACACAAGTGATTTTTTTTGGCCGCCCCAAAGTTTCTAGTAAAAAAATATGTACACTGAGTGTACAAAACATTAGGAACAGCTTCCTAATATTGAGTTGCACCCACTTTTGCCCTCAGAACAGCCTCAACTCATCGGGGCATGGATTACAAGGTGTCGAAAGCGTTTCACAGGGATGCTGGCCTATGTTGACTCCAATGCTTCCCACAGTTGTGTCAAGTTGGCTGGATGTCCTTTGGGTTGTGGACCATTCTTAATACACATTGGAAACTGTTGAGCGTGAAAAACCCAGCAGCGTTGCAGTTCTTGTCACATTCAAACTGGTGCGCCTGGCACCTACTACCATACCCCATTCAAAGACACTTAAACCTTTTGTCTTGCCCATTCACCCTCTGAATGGCACACATACACAATCCATGTCTCAATTGTCTCAAGGCTTAAAAATCCTTCTTTAACCTGTCTCCTTCCCTTCATCTAAACTGATTAAAATGGTCAGTCTATGTCATGGAAAGAGCAGGTGTTCCAAATGTTTTGTACACTCAGTGTATATATTAGTTTGGGTCAAAAAATGCTGTAAAATCACCAGGAATTCAGCAAAAAAATTGTTTATTTAGGAAATCTGTTCCCAAGTATTCTATGAATAATAAAGAGATCGTGTCTCAATTTAATCAAGGTATGAAATTATTGTTATTTTCAAATACAATGTATTTTTGGGCTTAGTTGGGGTCAATTTGCAGTGTACAAATTATTATAATTATGTTCTGGCCCCGCGACCGTCCACTCTGACCAAAATCAGCCCACGGCTGAATCTAGTTGCCTACCCCTGCTCTTTGTAGTCCACAACTTTTGTAGTAATACAATGCTTTTGTAGTAGGGATAGGATGCAATTTCAGACAGAGCTAGATGGTGGGCTGAAGCCGAAAAACTTGAAGTTGATCGATCCCCGCCGAGGGAGGAGATTCATTTTTTGTATATGACAGTAAAACATTCTTATGATGACTATGACACCTTCAATTCTTGCACATTTTCTCATAAAAACTATATTTCAACAATGTCTGCTCAGGTACATTTGCTGAACTGCTAAACATTTTTTCCAAATCAAATCAATGCAAATAGTCCGGGTAGCCATTTGATTAGCTGTTCAGGAGTATTATGGCTTGGGGGTAGAAGCTGTTAAGAAGCATTTTGGACCTAGACTTGGCACTCCGGTACCGCTTGCCGTGCGGTAGCAGAGAGAACAATCTATGATTAGGGTGGCTGGAGTCCTTGACAATTTTTAGGGCCGTCCTCTGACACCGCCTGGTATAGAGGTCCTGGATGGCAGGAAGCTTGGCCCCAGTGATGTACTGGGCCGTACGCACTACCCTCTGTAGTGCCTTGCGGTCGGAGGCCAAGCAGTTGCCATACCAGGCAGTGATGCAACCAGTGTGGATGCTCTCAGTGGTGCAGCTGTATAACTTTTTGAGGATCTGAGGACCCATGCCAAATCTTTTCAGTCTCCTGAGGGGGAATAGGCTTTGTCGTGCCCTCTTCACGGCTGTCTTGGTGTGTTTGGAACGTGATAGTTTGTTGGTGATGTGGACACCAAGGAACTTGAAGCTCTCAACCTGCTCCACTACAGCCCCGTCGATGAGAATGGGGGCGTGCTCGGTCCTTCATTTCCTGTAGTCCACAATCATCTCCTTTGTCTTGATCACATTGAGGGGGAGGTTGTTATCCTGGTACCACACGGCCAGGTCTCTGACCTCCTCCCTATAGGCTACTATCCATGATGTAAACACAGCCTCTTGTGAAAACGCAAGCTGTTCTCTAAGGAAGAGGAAGATATACTATAGCTAGCTCCCAAAGCCTGATATAAGATAAATATATGTTTTCGAGTGCAATTGAAATATGCAGCATGCAATACAAATTGTCTTGATCGTATGAAGAGGTAACTCCATTTAGCCAATTTATTGAAATGTAGTCAATGTTAGTTTGACTAGCCTAGCCAGCTACTGAAAATGTCAATTTGTGTTTCATTAGCTATCTCTCTATCAGTGAATTCAATTTTTTTAATCATGTTTTGGCATGATTATACACTGAGTGTACAAAACATTAGGAACACCTGCTCTTTCCATGACATAGACTAACCAGGTGAATCCAGCAGAAAGCTACGATCTCTTATTGATGCCACTTATTAAATCCAATTCAATCAGTGTAGATGAAGGGGAGGAGACAGGTTTGAGGTTAAATAAGGATTTTTAAGCCTTGAGAAAATTCAGACATGGATTGTGTATGTGTGTCATTCAGAGGGTGAATGGGCACGACAAAAGAGTTAAAGTTGCTTTGAACGGGGTATGGTAGTAGGTGCCAGGCGCACCGGTTTGAGTGTGTCAACAAGCAACGCTGCTGGGTTTTTCACGCTCAACAGTTTCCCGTTTGTATCAAGAATGGTCCACCACCCAAAGGACATCCAGCCAACTTGACACAACTGTGGGAAGCACTGGAGTTAACATGGGCCAGCATCCCTGTGGAATGCTTTCGACTTCTTGTAGAGTCCATGCCTCGACAAATTGAGGCTGTTCTGAGGGCGAAGGGGGGTGCATCTCGATATTAGGAAGGTGTTGCTAATGTTGTGTACACTCACTGTATGTCTCATTTCACGTAACTAGCTGCAGGCTTAAATAAACATTCAATCATATACTTTGCATAGAAACCCATATAAAAGCACGTAGATAGAAAGATGTGTGTCATGTATGCTAGAATGGAGGTTTAAAAAATGACAGCTGCATATGCATATTAGCCAATACATGTGGCATAGCCTACACATATAGCATACCTTGCAATACAATGTTCTCTAAAAACAGTTGTACAATGTGCTCTGCAATAAGATAACCAGAGTTTGATTTCTAAACCCGATGAGTTCTCAAATGGCAGCTGCCCAATACCATGGTGGGTATGCATAATGTTGGATGCATTAGAATATAAGGTATGGAGAATGATAAAGAGCCTGTAGGATTATAGAAAAAGCAGTTGGGAAATGAATGTTTGAGTTTCAAATACTAAATGTTCAGTGAATGTGAGTATATTTATGTGTTTTAAATTATTAACCTTCTAAAGGTTGACGGTGCCAAAATCTTGCCAATGTATTCATTATTCTACTAACTATGACTGAGTGAGAGACATGTTTTCCATAATGTACGTTTCATACATATACATTCGAACAAAGAACACCATCACACATAGTGTTTCACCATTTATTGAGTACGGAGACAAATAGCAAAGGTGTCTCAGGCAGTATTTGAAGTATCTAAATATAGTGTAACCTACCAATCAATGTATATCAAGTGCCGTGGAGGGCACAATCTTACAACGTTGCAGTCCAGAAATGAGAGCTTTACCATCTATGCCAAAAGCCTGGGCCTCTGCATGTTACAATAGTAAAATAATCTGTTTGTCACCTGTTAAACTGATTCTTTATTGAATTTAGTCTTCGAGATGCTCAAACAAGCATGTGTATCTGTAGTTGGTGTTCTTCAACTCTAAAATGCACTACACTGTGTAAGACCAAACCCACAAAGACAAGACAACAGGCAAATGCATACGTGGTCCCAATGTCTAAATGGTGACGGCAGGGCTAGTTCAAACTGCAGTAGGATGGTTCGCCTCACAGGTGAGTGAATCAGCCCATGCTTGGTCAATAGCACTTGGTTGATCTCTGGGAGCAGGACACCGGAGAGCTGAATAGATCATGTGAGACAAAAAAAAGACAAGAATTCATCAAATAAATCATCACAGCAAAGGAATGTAGTTTGTGAGCTACAAAATGAACATCTGACAGTCTGAGGCAGGGTGCTCTGCAATCATCCTACTCCAACTATTGACAGGGATAATGTGGCATTTCTTATTTGGCAGTATGAATTTAATGAGTGGGTCTTGCCTTGATGACTGTATTAGAGTTACACTACTTGTCCAACAGATTTGTGTAGTCTTAAATTATTACTTGGAATAAACTAATAGCTAAAACGCTCCTTGTCCCAGAATGACATGCTAGCTAGTGATAAAGCTATCTGCTCCTGCTAGCTAGCAACAGATCTACTTGTTGTAACTAGCTAGCTAACTAGCAAGCTAGCTAACTACATTACTTGTTCTAAGTTGATTTGATTCGATTTTGAGTCATTTTACAGCTTGCATTGAAGGTATCACGTTTCTATAACTAAATAGTTAGATTACAAATACATAAAAAAGACTTTATAGATGTTTGTCGGACGGAGATCTTTCTCAAGATGTCACCAGCTGTCTACTACTTTAGATACAGATTACGTGATTGGCAGACGTGATCAGCAGAGATAGTACCATGGATAGTACACACGTTTTGATTGGTTTACAGTTTAGCTCATTTGGTAGAGCATGGCGCTTGCAACACCAGGGTTGTGGGTTCGATTCCCACAGGGGGCCAGTATGCACTCACTAACTGTAAGTCGCTCTGGATAAGAGCGTCTGCTAAATGACTAAAAATCTAAAATCTAGTACTTGGTGGCGTCTGCCTCCTTCTTCTTTAAAGTTTTATGGCAGACTACACCTATTGGTGTATTGCCGCCACCTACTGTACGGGGTCTTCTTCTTTGATATTATTGCATTCAGCAAACAAATGCTATAGGTGCATGCCGGCTACTGTTTTGGCTGTATATCAGCCCAAATAATTAACAAAATAAAACTAAACTAAATCAACTAAACTCACTGTACTCCTTTATTCAGCTTCTACTGCCAAAGCCCATCCCTACAGGCTCTGGGACCTGAGAAGGAAGAGCATCTTCGGACAGTATTCTTTGCAATGTTTCGGCAGCGAAGTCCTGGAGACCCAAAAGCCTTTCAGACGCAAATACTATTATGTCCAGTTTCTTGGACTTTTTGTTCGTTTGTGCAGTATAATTAATCACATGCGTGATAAACACTATAAAATCCACCTTCACAATCAGCATATCAGGTTTCCCTCAACTGTTGAACAACACTCAGAATCTCCACAGTCTGCGGAGCATCCACCGCCATATCTTCAGCTCCCCTCACTCTACTACTACTCAACTATTTCACGTGCCTCCGCGTAGGAGACCTGCTGTATAGCCCTGACCCTTGCCACTTCATATTCCTTTACCCTAACCGGGCACTCCAGGGAATTGGGGCGGCATTTGCCTGTCCAGCTAGCGAACATAAAAGTTCTTAAAAAATCAAGAATTGACATTGCCAACAAACAGAAATGTGTTCAGAATAAATAAATATATACAGTTGAAGTCGGAAGTTTACATACACTTAGGTTGGAGTCATTAAAACTCGTTTTTCAACCACTCCACAAATTTCTTGTTAACAAACTATAGTTTTGGCAAGTCAGTTAGGACATCTACGTTGTGCATGACACAAGTAATTTTTCCAACAATTGTTTACTTACAGATTATTTCACTTATAATTAACTGTATCACAATTCCAGTGGGTCAGAAGTTTACATACACTAAATTGACTGTGCCTTTAAACAGCTTGGAAAATTCCAGAAAATGATGTCATGGCTTTAGAAGCTTCTGATAGGCTAATTGACATCATTTGAGTAAATTGGAGGTGTACCTGTGGATGTATTTCAAGGACTACCTTCAAACTCAGTGCCTCTTTGCTTGATATCATGGGAAAATCAAAAGAAATCAGCCAAGACCTCAGAAGAAAAGTTGTAGACCTCCACAAGTCTGGTTCATCCTTGGGAGCAATTTCCAAACGCCTGAAGGTACCATGTTCATCTGTACAAACAATAGTACGCAAGTATAAACACCATGGGACCACGCAGCCGTCATACCGCTCAGGAAGGAGACGCGTTCTGTCTCCTAGAGATGAACGTACTTTGGTGCGAAAAGTGCAAATCAATCCCAGAACAACAGCAAAGGACCTTGTGAAGATGCTGGAGGAAACAGGTACAAAAGTATCTATATCCACAGTAGAACGAGTCCTATATCAACATAACCTGAAAGGCAGCTCAGCAAGGAAGAAGCCACTGCTCCAAAACCCCCATAAAAATGCCAGACTACAGTTTGCAACTGCAAAGATGTTACGTGAATTATTTAACAAACTATTTTAGTGTCTCTGTGCGTCTCCCAAAAGGTTGTAAGTCTTTTGGGATTTAAGTAACGGCCAGAGTCCCGGTCTGCATAGTCAGAGATATTTATTCATTGAGAATTCTGCCATCACAATTTCAGAGTCCATCTTTTATACTCATACGTCATACAAAAAGAAATCCCTCCCCTCTGTAGGTGGGCTGTAGTTTTCCACTCTAAAACTGCTCTACTGACCTTCAGTTCACATACACACACACATATACACACATGCATACACACATACATACACACACACACACACACATATCCTACTCCCTGCTTTACTCAGTTATTGCCATTCTCACAATATTCTGCACCATGTTTTCATAACAGTTTGTCCCCTCCCTAAATTGGGAGGCCTCTTTATCTTAGTTTCTCAGTTGTCTTTGTTGTCTGGCCAAACTCTTACTCACATTGCTAAATAGTGGCTCAATGCCATAGCCTTTACTGGTCCTACACTCACACATTTCTAACACATTATACACAGTTTCAGGGTGTAATAATTAGTCATTAATAATTAATCTATCAATTCCACCCTTTGACTAAATATTACACACATACAAAATATATGTTGTTATAGAAATGAATCACACTCATTGAAGTATATAAGTTGGTTTGCATATAAAAACATTACAGGTTCATCAGGGTTACCCCATGATTAAAAGCGTAACGTTACTTTTTAGCAATGGTAACTAGTACATCATACTTAAAACGAGACTTTAATACACAAAAGATCATTACAATAACTTTTAAACTAGAGATTTATAGTTCTAGGAAAACATCCAGTCTCAAATTGGATCGTCGTCGTCCTCCACCAAGCCTGGTAGGTCATATCCTTCATTTCTTAGGTCGGAATCCGGGATTGGGCCGTATCTCACCATCTGTTGGGAAACCACCTTCTCCATCTCCTTTTCTCACCAACCCTCAGACACAGGAAATAAGACAACATCCACAAAGAACAAGTATACCCATAGAAGCTATAACTTCACCCAGAATAGTTACAACAATAGGTTTCCATTTACCAAATATGTTATCAAACCAACCGTTTATGGAGCTATCAATACCAGAGTTCTCAGCCAGTTCGTTCGCCAGCGTGGTGACTCCCTGAAGCGCTTTGGTCACGGACCCGTCCGGTGCTGTGTTGTTGGAGATGAAAGTACAGCACATAGATCCAAACAGAACACAAACCCCGTCCCGCTCAGCCAAAAGCATATCTAAAGCTATTCTATTCTGCCATGTCATTAAGCTAGTTGCCGCTGTCTGCTCAGCTAATCCCTTTATTGCATCACGAGTGTGGTTTATAAATCTTTGCTGGTTATAGTAAATATAATTTATCCAATCTACATTTTTATTAATTGTTGACCACCAGAAAAGACTTGATTCAAACCCAGCTGCTATCTGATTGTGGATCCCATCAATATATATCCTTTCATCAAAGGATCCCGGGAGGAGGTCCTACTTTCTACGTGACAACTCACCAGTCTCTGACACGTTTGATTGTTTGCGTATGTAGGTGAGTTCACAATCTGTTATCACCACACAACCATCAGATGTCAGCACGGGCCTGGTTTTGGTTCCTAAAATCCTCTGGCTGCAACAAAGAGGAGAGATTAGTCATGGTCTCTTTAGTTGTGATATTCTCTGTGTGGGAGCAGGAGCTAAGATGTCCTACCCTGTATCCTATCTTATTAGTCCAAGAAAAACAATTATAATCCCCTGAGACTTCAAACGGAGGCAACCTAGGTTGGGATGACTTTGTTATCGGGGTATACAGATAGTGCAAGTTACTACAAGACTCTTTCACCACATTCCCAGGTGGCTTGCATGGAGGATAAACCTGACAGAGAGTCAAAGCCTGTCAAGGGGAACGGAGTAGTTGTTAACCTTGGTTTGGCTGTCCTACAGGCATAACAGTCCTCTTTAGACATAGTTCTTGCCGTATACTAAATCCATTCCAACCACAGGTCAAGATTTCTACACCCCGTCTCCACCTGTCCTACTTTCTTCAGGTCTATAGTTTGCACTATCTTCACAACAGCCCCGGTCTCACTACCTCCCTCAGAGAGGTTTACTCTATAGGGTGCCCCAGTTGAAGAGGATATCTCACTTGTTCAGGTCTGTAACCTGTTTTAGCGTAATTTAGACTTTCAGACAGTACCTACCCTTATATGGGTTGCACTGCCATTTCTGGTAATTCCCTACTTTCACAATACTACACCTGTCCCTAAACTGTGTATGGAGATTGACATATCCCCCCCCGCTTGGTATGAGCAACTACATAGACCCAGGATGTACATGGTGACATACATATGGTGATGTCCTTCCCTAAAGTCCCTAGTACTTCCCCTTTCCCTACGTCTAGCTGTCTCCTATGCCTTCGTAGACTATGCTCAGGTATTATTTTATCAACTTGTGTTAGGTTAACTACTACTTCTGGCTGATCAGGAGGGCCTGAGTGTGTTAGGAATATGGCCCCCACAATCAGACAGCTACCTACCGTCAGGAGACCTGTGAATCCCCACCCTCGCCCTGAGAACATGTCAGACGCCAGAGGCCAACCCATTGCTTCACCTTCTATCGAACTCACACAGGGATGATCAGACAGGGTAAGGGAATCTTCGTTAAGGAGCCAACCCCCGAGCCCTAGTGGTGATCGGTTCTTTCTCCTAACTCTGTGTTTGTTCGTCAGGTGTAACTGGGTTTACCTTTTTGCAGTGTGTGACATGCACCCAGATGGATCTCTCAGCTATTCTGCTGGCAAAGGCAGTAACCAATAGGACTTGGTAGGGCCCTTCCCAACAGGCCTGCTTCCAGTTTTTCTTCTTTTAGGGACTGGATGCTCACCAGTCTCCTGGTTAGATAGAGTGGGTCACCTTCTCCTTTAGTTCACCTGTGGGGCACAAAACCTCTGACATACGGGTGTGGTTAATAAATTATCTTCTCACGTGTTCTGCTAGGGTGCTCTCTAGTTCTATGTCTGCCTGTCTGGTCCTGCCAACTGTGGCATTCTGTAAGGTCTTCCAAACACTTTCTCAAAGGGGGATAACCCATCTTTATCTGGGGTTACTCTAAATGTCTTTCCTTCACTCCGTGATAACTCTATAAAATCCATTTCCAATTGCTGGAAAGGGTACTTAGCCGGAGGATACTCACCCTGAGGTGCCCTTTGTCTGCCCTGGTGATTATTTTGAGCACAGATAACACATCTTGAACAAAAGTTTTTTTTTGTTATTATTATTTTTTAAATAATTAGTAATCCCATGTGCAACAAAGTGTTGTCTAATCTGTTCTACCATCCATCCCTCCTTTTGACACATGTCACTGCCCATGTGTAAATATTACCACCTACCTAAACAATCACTTAGGTAATATTGGTAATTTATCATCCAATTGCCATCCCTTATTTTTATTTATTGGTAAAATAAACTATCTTAAAGTCCTCCTCTCATGCCTTTAGAATTTACCAGTGTGGATGATTAATTAACACCAGAAAGTTAAAACAGAGTTCAGAGGCAATTGAAATTCCATCCCATAGTATACCAAACATTACCATTATTCTAAATATTTAATAAATGTTACTTATCCCAAGTGTTCATTAAGTCCTCATGACATTCATTCTCATAAGAAATCATATATACCCCAAACTGAAAACCCCAATTAAAAAACAACAACCAAACAGCCAGGTCATGAGGACTCCTGATTTCTCTCTTCCCCTTCTGCCTACAGTTTCTTAACTGGTGCCCTTTCCTTGCACAGTAACTACACGGTTCCTCACATTCTCTAGCAAAATGTCCCGTTTTGTCACAATTGTAACACTTCCACTCACTCCTGTCTCCACTATTACCATTTCCTTCTTGTCTGTCTTTGCTACCGTAACCTCTCTTCTCTCCTAGGTATTGACTAATAGTCTCACTGTCTCTAATTCAACACAAAACCCCATCATCAAATGTACTCCCAGCAGAACTGAAAAAAACAAAACAAACTGTGATTTCCAGGACACTGCACCTTTGTTTCTGGCCTCACTATCTCCCCGAGAATTGGCCCTCCCTCAAGGTCCCTCCCAATCTGCTCTTGGTAAACTGCTAACCTTTTATTGCTTCTGGTTTCATAGGGTATTGCTTCTGATATGGCCTATGATTAGATTTGGGTATCACCTGTACTGGAATTACCCCTTTTATTAATCCTACGTCTGCTGGACCCCGGGACCACAAATGCTCTGGAACTTCTTTTAAGTCTGACTCCTGTTGTTCTGTCAACAGGTATTCCTCTCCTCAGTATCTGCTATTCTCATCTAAATGTACTATCTGTGGATGGGCTGTGTTGATCGCCACTCACAATATTGACCCAATCAGTGATCCTCTTACCCTTGGATACCCACTGGCCCATGTCTTTCCAGTCCTCTGCTGGCTCCTTTGCTAGGGACACATGTGGGCTCCATCTTTCCCTGAACTTTGGGGCCCTAGTTCCACCTCCACTGCTGCGTGGGTGTTGTCATAGTGAAACCATTTCAAGGCTATAGTCCTTTCTGTGGTTTTAAATAATGCTTCCTCATAGATTGCATCTGGACCTGGGTGTTTGCTATACCAGAGAGTACAGTGTAGGTCATCGGGGGACATTTTAGTGGGGCCTGGTACTACATCATCAGCAAGTTCCATCAAGGTTCGGGGAATATCAGTTATTCCCCCCCTTAACAAATCTTGCCTATACCAATAACATGGCTCCCCTTCCCCACAGACCACCATATTGTCTCTGACTATGTGTACTTTCATTCCCCTCTCAGTGGAAATGACGGCCACATTCAATTTAGTCATTACATCACGTCCTAGTAAATTTACCGGACACAGCTTAGATATCAGGATGGGTATGGTTGCCTCTCCTCCTGATTGGTCATGTTTTAGGGTTATTGGGGCTGATAACCTTTCAATAAATTGATGACCAGAGGCAGATCGCACTATGATTTTCTCCCCATCAATCCTGACTCCATCTGGCTTGTCTGTTGCACAGATTGCTGTCCTGCAGGCTCCCGTATCACAAAGGAATTTAATTTTCTTACCCATTACTGTCAATGTCAAATAAGGTTTCTGTTCCTGTTGAAGTGCTAAGTCAATAGTTGCCAATTCAAACACCTCACAATTTGGATCAAAGGGTTCCTTAGTCTTCCCCTCACTAGAGTCTACTATTTCTCCCTCAAGGTCTAGTCACGCCTTATCTTCCTCTTCCTCACGCTCAAAGCTGGGGGATGGACTTCTCTCTCGCTCTTCTCTCTTTTCTCTCTTTTCTCTCCCCGGTTTCCCTTCTTGCCCTCTCCTTTATGTTTGCAGCGGGAAAAGTTATGGCCTATCTTGCCACAGTATTTACACGGGGCCTCACATTCTTTGGCGAAGTGCCATCCCTTGTTACAGTTAAAGCCCCTATCCCCCCCCCCGTGGCCTTCACTCTTTCCTGCCTTATCTCCTCTCTCTCCTAAGTTTCTAGTTCTACCCGCCATCTCTCCCAGAGTGGCAATTAGTTACTCTGCATCTTCCTATTCTTTCTTGGCTCTGTCCTGTCTGTTATTCTGCTCATGATGGATTGCATGTCTCTCTGAGGCTATTACACAATTCAGTTATTTTCCCAACATACTCTCCGTGATCGGCCCATGGCAAAAGTGTCCTCTGGGCATCCCCTGAAACCCACTGCCCTCTAACGGCAGCCCAAACCTTACTATTCCTGTTTTGGGGTGGGTCATTCCTTCTACCGCTCTGGCCACGTCCTCTGTGTTCATGGCCTGTCTGCTAAATGGCATATTATTATTATTACTGTATACATCTAAGGTTGCTGGGGCCCCTTTCATTCCCCGCCAATAGATTAGGTAAGGCTATCAGTGGGTACTGGCCCCCTCCTACTCTCTCTCTCTCTCACTGCTTCTTTCTCCTTTACACACCTTATGTATCTGTTTAAGCATGGATTCGAGTTTATCTGCGTCTAGACGTCCCTCAAAACCATACCTCTCCCTCCACCTGGTTACATAATGGAGATTTCTTCTATCCCTGGATTCCATTTTAATTACATCAAGTATTTCTTGTCCCCAGTAAATTCTGGGACCTCTTGTGAGGATTTGCCCCCCATGGTTGGTACTGTTAAAAATCCCTAAGCCACCTCTTCTATATAACAAGTCAATTTAACAAGTAATTCAAAATAGCTTCACACAACAACACCTTGAATCACCCCTTCCTGTATATGTAATCTTGACTAGTCCCCCAGAATTATCTCATACTTTTACAGAGGGATTTATCCCCACAATGTAATCTTGATAATTCCTGACAGTCTCATACAACAGGAATGGGTTCTCCCTCCTCTATACAACCACCTGGAACCCCTCCCTGTATATGTAGTCTTGACTAGTCCCCCAGAATTATCTCATACTTTTACAGAGGGATTTATCCTCACAATGTAATCTTGATAATTCCTGACAGTCCCCTACATTTCACTTAAAATGGCTACGCATTGATCAATTTGCTACTTTTCAATATTTTAGCAAGTTCTCAAATCAATTTCACCAAGTAATGAATAAAGACTACTGACCTTATCCTTGCAGCCGAGATTCAATGTAGGTTTGGATTCCGTCACCGTCTCTGTCATTAATCAGGTGTCCTCTGGCCTGTTTTAACCCTTAATGTCAAAGGGCAGGACTTTCTATTTACGAATGTATCATTCGCCCGTCGACGGTTTTCAGAGTTACCTGGAATGACAGAAACAGGGTATTGGAGTCCGGCTCAGAAGGACCAAGCTGTTACGTGAATTATTTAACAAACTATTTTAGTGTCTCTGTGCGTCTCCCAAAAGGTTGTAAGTCTTTTGGGATTTAAGTAACGGCCAGAGTCCCGGTCTGCATAGTCAGAGATATTTATTCATTGAGAATTCTGCCATCACAATTTCAGAATCTTTTATACTCATACGTCATACAAAAAGAAATCCCTCCCCTCTGTAGGTGGGCTGTAGTTTTCCACTCTAAAACTGCTCTACTGACCTTCAGTTCACACACACACACACACATATACACACATGCATACACACATACAGTGGGGGAAAAAAGTATTTAGTCAGCCACCAATTGTGCAAGTTCTCCCACTTAAAAAGATGAGAGAGGCCTGTAATTTTCATCATAGGTACACGTCAACTATGACAGACAAATTGAGGAAAAAAAATCCAGAAAATCACATTGTAGTATTTTTAATGAATTTATTTGCAAATTATGGTGGAAAATAAGTATTTGGTCACCTACAAACAAGCAAGATTTCTGGCTCTCACAGACCTGTAACTTCTTCTTTAAGAGGCTCCTCTGTCCTCCACTCGTTACCTGTATTAATGGCACCTGTTTGAACTTGTTATCAGTATAAAAGACACCTGTCCACAACCTCAAACAGTCACACTCCAAACTCCACAATGGCCAAGACCAAAGAGCTGTCAAAGGACACCAGAAACAAAATTGTAGACCTGCACCAGGCTGGGAAGACTGAATCTGCAATAGGTAAGCAGCTTGGTTTGAAGAAATCAACTGTGGGAGCAATTATTAGGAAATGGAAGACATACAAGACCACTGATAATCTCCCTCGATCTGGGGCTCCACGCAAGATCTCACCCCGTGGGGTCAAAATGATCACAAGAACGGTGAGCAAAAATCCCAGAACCACACGGGGGGACCTAGTGAATGACCTGCAGAGAGCTGGGACCAAAGTAACAAAGCCTACCATCAGTAACACACTACGCCGCCAGGGACTCAAATCCTGCAGTGCAAGACGTGTCCCCCTGCTTAAGCCAGTACATGTCCAGGCCCGTCTGAAGTTTGCTAGAGTGCATTTGGATGATCCAGAAGAGGATTGGGAGAATGTCATATGGTCAGATGAAACCAAAATAGAACTTTTTGGTAAAAACTCAACTCGTCGTGTTTGGAGGACAAAGAATGCTGAGTTGCATCCAAAGAACACCATGCCTAATGTGAAGCATGGGGGTGGAAACATCATGCTTTGGGGCTGTTTTTCTGCAAAGGGACCAGGACGACTGATCCGTGTAAAGGAAAGAATGAATGGGGCCATGTATCGTGAGATTTTGAGTGAAAACCTCCTTCCATCAGCAAGGGCATTGAAGATGAAACGTGGCTGGGTTTTTCAGCATGACAATGATCCCAAACACACCGCCCGGGCAACGAAGGAGTGGCTTCGTAAGAAGCATTTCAAGGTCCTGGAGTGGCCTAGCCAGTCTCCAGATCTCAACCCCATAGAAAATCTTTGGAGGGAGTTGAAAGTCCGTGTTGCCCAGCGACAGCCCCAAAACATCACTGCTCTAGAGGAGATCTGCATGGAAGAATGGGCCAAAATACCAGCAACAGTGTGTGAAAACCTTGTGAAGACTTACAGAAAACGTTTGACCTGTGTCATTGCCAACAAAGGGTATATAACAAAGTATTGAGAAACTTTTGTTATTGACCAAATACTTATTTTCCACCATAATTTGCAAATAAATTCATTAAAAATCCTACAATGTGATTTTCTAGATTTTTTTTTTCTAATTTTGTCTGTCATAGTTGACGTGTCCCTATGATGAAAATTACAGGCCTCTCTCATATTTTTAAGTGGGAGAACTTGCACAATTGGTGGCTGACTAAATACTTTTTTCCCCCACTGTACATACACACACACACACATATCCTACTCCCTGCTTTACTCAGTTATTGCTGTTCTCACAATATTCTGCACCATGTTTTCATAACAGTTTCTCCCCTCCCTAAATTGGGAGGCCTCTTTATCTTAGTTTCTCAGTTGTCTTTGTTGTCTGGCCTAACTCTTACTCACATTGCTAAATAGTGGCTCAATGCCATAGCCTTTACTGGTCCTACACTCACACATTTCTAACACATTATACACAGTTTCAGGGTGTAATAATTAGTCATTAATAATTAATCTATCAAAAGATCATACTTTTTGGAGAAATGTCATCTGGTCTGATTAAACAAAAATATAACTGTTTGGCCATAATGACCATCGTTATGTTTGGAGGAAAAAGGGGGACCTTGCAAGCCGAAGAACACCATCCCAACCGTGAAGCATGGGAGTGGCAGCATCATGCTGTGGGGGTGCTTTGCTGCAGGAGGGACTTGTGCACTTCACAAAATAGATGGCATCATGAGGAAGGAAAATTATGTGGATATATTGAAGCAACATCTCAAGACATCAGTCAGGAAGTTAAAGCTTGGTCGCAAATGGGTCTTCCAAATGGACAATGACCCCAAACATACTTCCAAAGTTGTGGCAAAATGGCTTAAGGACAACAAAGTAAAAGTATTGGAGTGGCCATCACAAAGCCCTGACCTCAATCCTATAGAACATTTGTGGGCAGAACTGAAAAGGTGTGTGCGAGCAAGGAGGCCTACAAACCTGACTCAGTTACATCAGCTCTGTCAGGAGGAATGGGCCAAAATTCACCCAACTTATTGTGGGAAGCTTGTGGAAGGCTACCCGAAACGTTTGACCCCTGTCAAACAATTTAAAGGCAATGCTACCAAATACTAATTGAGTGTATGCAAACTTCTGACCCACTGGGAATGTGATGAAAGAAATAAAAGCTGAAATAAATCATTCTCTCTACTATTATTCTGACATTTCACATTCTTAAAATAAAGTGGTGATCCTAACTGACCTAAGACAGGGAATTTTTACTAGGATTAAATGTCAGGAATTGTGAAAAACAGAGTTTAAATCTATTTGGCTAAGGTGTATGTAAACTTCCGACTGTACAATATGTAAAAACCAGCTCCTCCATTGACAGAGCTCGATCATCTTGAAAACTATAGCAGATAGCTTACTACGGCCCACCACCTATGCTCATCCCTAGAGACTTTAGTGCATTGGCGCTGTTGTGACTGTATTGTGACCTTCTCGACTGTATTGTGACCTTCTCCCCTCCAGAAAAAGGCAGCCAAGCTGAAGAAGGCCAACAGCTTTGAGGACACTGACACGGACCAGGAGAGCACCAGCAGCACCTCCCGCGCCCCCCTACACCACAGCAGGTACTGTTACTGTAGAGGCACGGACTGTTACCATAGAGACATGAACTGTTACCATAGAGACATGTAGTGGGACCATAGAGACATGGAATGTTACCATATAGACATGGGCCATGTCCTAATACCCATACCTAAATAGTAGGCCTTTTGAGTATGTGAAAAAATTAGGTATTACATTATGTGACATTTCGACAATCAAGTATACTTTAAATGCCTGGATGTCATACTGATTTCGGCTTTTCATCTAGTAGAATTCACTGCATAATTGAGGAAGATAATTTTTTACACCCACGTGTGTTTCGATAACAGCTGATAATCAGAATAGGGGATGTGCAGGGAATAATCGCAATTGCGCATTCGATGATGCCTTCTAAGTATGGATGAGTAGTATGTTGATATTTGTTGCCTACTGCATACGTTTTTTTCTAAACAGTACATTATATATAGTATGCAGTATGATTACGACACAGTATGCAGTTTAAGTAAGTAGCAGACAAGCCAGATTTCGGGCACGGCCATGAACTGTTACCACAGAGACGTTTACTGTTACCACAGAGACGTGGACTGTTACCACAGAGACGTGGACTGTTACCACAGAGATGTGGACTGTTACCACAGAGACGTGGACTGTTACCACAGAGACGTGGACTGTTACCACAGAGACGTGGACTGTTACCACAGAGACATGGACTGTTACCACAGAGACATGTTGTGGGACCATAGAGACCTGGACTGTTACCGTAAAGATATGGTCTGTTAAGAGTCATGGACTGTTACCATAGAGACATGGACCGTTACTACGGAGACATGGACTGTTACCATATAGATATTGCCTGTTACCACAGAGACATGGACTGTTACCACGTAGATATTGACTGTTACCATATGGACATGGACTGTTACCATAGAGACATGGACTGTTATCATAGTGACATGTTACACCTGCACCACAGCAGGTACATCACAGCATGTACTACATAGCAGGTTACCATTGAGACGCTCTGTACAACCGTACTGTAAGCCTAGATGTACCATAGTACTGTTCCACTGGCTCACTGGTTGTTTTCCTGCAGGAAGAAGAAGACCATGAAGCTGTCCAGGGCTCTGTCAGACCTGGTCAAATACACCAAGTCAGTGGGCGTCTCTGACATAGAGACACAAGGTGAGCAGGGAGAACAAACCCTACTGGAGACTGCTTTACTATACTGATACTGACCCCAGAGACAGTAGTAGGAATAGAGAAGAGTGGCGTGTATCTGTTTTTAAAGTGTTGACAGTCCATTTCAGACAAAGGAGTCTTTCTTTTTGTGTGTTGATTTGTTTTATCCCCAAGCCAAAATAAAGGATTTAGTTGTCTGTGTGTCACTTATGTTTGTGTGCCCGTGTGTCTTAAGTTTGTGAACTGTGTGTGTGTCTTCCAGCCGCCAGCTCCAGTTGGCAGGTGTCTTCTCTGAGCGAGACCAAGGCCCACCAGATCATGCAGCAGAAAGCCGCCACCTTCATCCACTTCAACCAGCGGCAGCTCTCACGCATCTACCCCTCCTCCTACCGTGTGGACTCTTCCAACTTCAACCCACAGCCCTTCTGGAACGCTGGATGCCATCTGGGTACAGGGGGGGGGGGGGGTTCCATTTCCAAATAAAAACCTTGTTTGATAATGTCGAGCTGGATTGAATTCTCCATCCTGTTGAATTCTCCAATGGCTGCTCACACGGACAGAATATGGTTCCATTAGCCCCCAAATTAAAATGTACTAAAATGTTTTGGTTTGTGTGATTTTCAGTGGCGTTGAACTACCAGTCGGAGGGGAGAGTGCTCCAGCTGAACCGAGCCAAGTTCAACAGCAACGGCAACTGTGGTTACATCCTGAAGCCGGCCTGCATGTGTGAAGGTGGGCAGCAGCATCCTCCCATTGATTTCATAGCAAAACAAGTACAGGGTCATATTCACAAGGGCACACCGTAGCAAAACAAGTTTAGGTTGTCCCTTCCTGTTTCAGTTTGTTTTCTTTCATTTGGTGCTGCGTGAGTACCACCCAGGTATCTAACAGAGTAAAGAGTAATAGGGTTTTTGTTCTCAGTCCCTCCTGTAGGTGTCTTTAACCCTATGATGGAGGACCCATTGCCGGGGCAGATGAAGAAACAACTGGTGCTGAAGATCATCAGCGGGCAGCAGCTGCCCAAGCCCAAAGACTCAATGCTGGGGGACAGAGGAGAGGTGATGATTTATTTTTTACTCATTATTTTAGATACAGATTTCAAATGTATGCCGAAAATCCATCCTCCAAATGACCTTTTTATCGATTTCATTTGAGGAAGAACATATTTTTGGGCCAAGATTACACAGAAGGTCCCTATTACTAATACTGCTACTACATTGGCTGTTTTGGTGACACCTCTTAACTTCTGTCTGTCTGTCTGTGGGTCAGATTATTGACCCCTTTGTGGAGGTGGAGATCATTGGTCTGCCAGTGGACTGCTGTAAGGAACAAACCAGGGTGGTGGACGACAATGGTGAGTAAAAAGATGGCTAAATGTGTATTGCACCCGCTACTTATCCTTTAGGTTGGGTTAAGTCGGGTGTTTCGTTTTTTTTGTTTGCACTTGTCTAGACGTGTGTTTGTGTCATGGATAATTGATGAGGTTGGCACCGAAGCAGTGCACTTACAGCACCACTGGGTCTCCACACACACACGCACACACACACACACACACACACAACCCTGAATTATTCATGACTGCTGAGCCAGCGCTCTAACTCGTCTCTCTCTATATCTCTCACTTCCTCTCTCCTGCTCTTTTTCGCTATCCATATCTCTCCCACTCTCTGCCCATCTCAATCTGTGTCTTTCTCTACCTCCCTCTTTATCTCCCTCCCGCTTTCTCTACCTCCCTCTTTATCTCCCTCCCTCTTTCTCTACCTCCCTCTTTCTCTACCTCCCTCTTCATCTCCCTCCCTCTTTCTCTACCTCCCTCTTTCTCTCTCTGTCTATTTCTATATTTTCTCTCACCCTTTACTTCTTCCCCACACCTTCTCTTGCTTCATCCCTCTCCCTCCCCCTCTCCCTTCCCCTCTCCTCTCCCTCCCCCTCTCCCTTCCCCTCTCTCCTCCCTCTCTCCTGTCCTACCTCCTTCTCTCTTTCCTCTCCTCTACAGGCTTTAACCCCATGTGGGAGGAGACGCTGGTGTTCACGCTGCACATGCCCGAGCTGGCGCTTGTCCGTTTCCTAGTGTGGGACCACGACCCTATCGGCCAGGACTTCATTGGCCAGCGCACCATCGCCTTCAACAGCATGATACCAGGTACCTACCTACATCCTCCTCCTCCTCCACTCCAGCAAACCCCCAACAGCTACTATACTGGGGGCAAGTGGTGGCCTTCAGACACTCAGCTGGCCTATTGTGTTAGCATAGGCTATGTGTGTTATGTGTTCGTTATGCTGAATGCTGATTGGCTGAAAAAACCGTGGTATGAGAAAACAATACTTGTTACTGTTCTAATTATTTTGGTAACCAGTTTATAATAGCAGCAAGGCACCTCGGGGGTTTGTGGTATATGGCCAAAATACCTCGGCTAATGGCTGTACCCAGGCACTCAACGTTGCGTAGTGAATAAGAACAGCCCTTAGCCATGGTAGGCACTTAACCCTAATTGCTCCTGTAAGTCGCTCTGGATAAGAGCGTCTGCTAAATGACAAAAATGTAAATGAAAATGTATATTGGCCATATACCACACCTCCTCGGGCCTTATTGCTTAAGTATATGCTATAGTGTATAGTTGTTAGTAGTTTGTGTACTAGTGTAATGGTTTGTACTATACTGATCATTATATGTGTTAGTTGTTATATGTGTTAGTTTGTACTATACTGTAGTTGATATAGTTGTTAGTAGTTTGTTGGTTCAGGAAAGTTGGTGAGGAGGGGGATTATTTAAGATACTCTTTGTAGAGGTAGGGTTTCAGGTGCTTTCAGAAGATGGGCAGGGACTCTTCTGTTCTAGCTTCAGGGGGAAGCTGGTTCCACCATTGGGGTGCCTGGACAGGGAAGAGCTTAGACTGGGATGAGTGGGAGCTGCCTTCCCGTAGGGGTGGGAGGGCCAAGAGACCCGAGGTGGCAGAACGGTGTGCTCGGGTTGGGGTGTAGGGTTTGAGCATAGCCTGAAGTTAGGGAGGGGAAGTTCCTCTTGCTGCTCCTTAGGCAAGCACCATTGTTTTGTAGTGGATGTGAGCTTCGACTGGAAGCCATTGGAGTGTGCGAAGGAGCGGAGTGACATGGGGGGAACTTGAGCAGGTTGAAAACCAGGCGGGCTGCAGCGTTCTGGATAAGTTGCATGGGTTTGATGGCACAAGTGGGGAGCCCAGCCAACAGCGAGTTGCAGTAGTCCAGACGGGAGATGACAAGTGCCTGGATTAGGACCTGTGCCGCTTCCTGTTGTAGAGCATGAACCTGCAGGAGCGATTCACTGCTTTGATGTTTGCAGAGAACGACAGGGTGTTGTCCAGGGTCACACCATGGTTCTTTGCATTCTGGGAGGGTGACACTGTGGAGTTGTCAACTGTGATGGAGAGGTCTTTGAGCAGGCAGGCCTTCCTCGGGAGGAAGAGCAGCTCCGTCTTGTTGAGGTTGAGCTTGAGGTGGTGGGCCGACATCCAAGCTAAGGTATCTGCCAGGCACGCAGAGATGCGTGTCGCCACCTCTGTGTCAGAAGGGGGGAGGAGAAAAGTAGTTGAGTGTCATCTGCATAGCAATGATAGGAGAGACCATGTGAGGATGTGACGGAGCCGAGTGACTTGGTGTATAGAGAGAAGAGGAGAGTGCCTAGAACCGAGCCCTGGGGACACCAGTAGTGAGAGTACGTGGTGCAGACACAGATCCTCTCCACGTCACCTGGTAGGAGTGGCCTGCCAGGTAGGATGCAATTGAAGAGTGTACAGATCCTGAGACGCCCAGCCCTGAGAGGGTGGAGAGGAAGAGCTGATGGTTCACTGTGTCGAAAGCAGCGGATAGAACAGAGGAGAGAGAGTCAGCTTTGGCAGTGCGGAGAGCCTCCGTGACACAGAGAAGAGCAGTCTCGGTTGAGTGACCTGTCTTGAAGCCTGACTGGTTAGGGTCAAGAAGATCGTTCTGAGATAACGAGAGAGTTGATCAGAGACAGCACGCTTATATGTTTTGGAAAGAAAATAAACAAGGGATACAGGTCTATAGTTTTTGACATCAGACGAATCGAGTGTTGGTTTCTTGAGGAGGGGAGCGAATCGGGCCATTTTGAAGTCAGCGGGGAATACAGTATTTAAGGTAACACTTTACTTGACACCCAGCGTCATAACACGTTTTGGCACGTCATAACCATGTCATAACAGCTGACATAACTTGTCATAACCTGTTATAATATGGTTATGACACATATATTTAGACCTGTTGTAGTTATTTTATGGCTGATTATGACACCTACATAAAGAGTGTAAAAACCTACCACGGTAGTTCTTTTATGGTTGGTTATGATACCTATATAAGAGTGTCAAAACGCCACAAAAGGCAAAACATTCCATTAACCTACGTGTCAACAGTATGTATATGTTATATCTATTTATTTTTTATTGACCATATTAAATTATCATTGTAATTGCGCACATATTGATGTCAGACATGCACCTACCCCAATGCTCTGTTGCTGATGACTGGGATGAATGAAGGAACAGATTTCAGGAGCAGGACAAGACACCCTCTTTTCGACTGATGACTGATAAACTACATGACCAAAAGTACAGTGGGGAGAACAAGTGTTTGATACACTGCCGATTTTGCAGGTTTTCCTACTTACAAAGCATGTAGAGGTCTGTAATTTTTATCATAGGTACACTTCAACTGTGAGAGATGAAATCTAAAACAAAAATCCAGAAAATCACATTTTATGATTTTTAAGTAATTAATTTGCATTTTATTGCATGACATATGTATTTGATCACCTACCAACCAGTAAGAATTCCGGCTCTCACAGACCTGTTCGTTTTTCTTTAAGAAGCCCTCCTGTTCTCCACTCATTACCTGTATTAACTGAACCTGTTTGAACTCGTTACCTGTATAAAAGACACCTGTCCACACACTCAATCAAACAGACTCCAACCTCTCCACAATGGCCAAGACCAGAGTGCTGTGTAAGGACATCAGGGATACAATTCTAGACCTGCACAAGGCTGGGATGGGCTACAGGACAATAGGCAAGCAGCTTGGTGAGAAGGCAACAACTGTTGGCGCAATTATTAGAAAATGGAAGAAGTTCAAGATGACGGTCAAGCACCCTCGGTCTGGGGCTTCATGCAAGATCTCACCTTGTGGGGCATCAATGTTCATGAGGAAGGTGAGGGATCAGCCCAGAACTACACGGCAGGACCTGGTCAATGACCTGAAGAGAGCTGGGACCACAGTCTCAAAGAAAACCATTAGTAACACACTACGCCGTCATGGATTAAAATCCTGCAGCACACACAAGGTCCCCCTGCTCAAGCCAGTGCATGTCCAGGCCCGTCTGAAGTTTGCCAATGACCATCTGGATGAGCCAGAGGAGGAATGGGAGAAAGTCATGTGGTCTGATGAGACAAAAATATAGCTTTTTGGTCTAAACTCCACTCGCCGTGTTTGGAGGAAGAAGAAGGATGAGTACAACCCCAAGAACACCATCCCAACCGTGAAGCATGGAGGTGGAAACATCATTCTTTGGGGATGCTTTTCTGCAAAGGGGACAGGACGACTTCACCGTATTGAGGGGAGGATGGATAGGCCCATGTATCGCGAGATCTTGGCCAACAACCTCCTTCCCTCAGTAAGAGCCTTGAAGATGGGTCGTGGCTGGGTCTTCCAGCATGACAACAACCCGAAACACACAGCCAGGGCAACTAAGGAGTGGCTCCGTAAGAAGCATCTCAATGTCCTGGAGTGGCCTAGCCAGTCTCCAGACCTGAACCCAATAGAACATCTTTGGAGGGAGCTGAAAGTCCGTATTGCCCAGCGACAGCCCCGAAACCTGAAGGATCTGGAGAAGGTCTGTATGGAGGAGTGGGCCAAAATCCCTGCTGCAGTGTGTGCAAACCTGGAGAAGACCTACAGGAAATGTATGATCTCTGTAATTGCAAACAAAGTTTACTGTACCAAATATAAAGTTCTGCTCTTCTGATGTATCAAATAATTATGTCATGCAATAAAATGCAAATTAATTACTTAAAAATCATACAATGTGATTTTCTGGATTTTTGTTTTAGATTCCATCTCTCACAGTTGAAGTGTACCTATGATAAAAATTACAGACCTCTACATGCTTTGTAAGTAGGAAAACCTGCAAAATTGGCAGTGTATCAAATACTTGTTCTCCCCACTGTATGTGGACACGTGCTCGTCGAACATCTCATTCCAAAATCATGGGCATTAATATGGAGTTGGTCCCCTCTTTGCTTCTATAACAGCCTCCACTCTTCTTGGAAGGCTTTCCACTAGATGTTGGAACATTGCTGCGGGGACTTGCTTCCATTCAGCCACAAGAGCATTAGTGATGTCGGGCACTGATGTTGGGCGATTAGGCCTGGCTCGCAGTCGGCGTTCCAATTCATCCCAAAGGTGTTTGATGGGGTTGAGGTCAGGGCTCTGTGCAGGCCAGTCAAGTTCTTCCACACCGATCTCGACAAACCATTTCTCTACGGAACTCGCTTTGTGCACAGGGGCATTGTCATGCTGAAACAGGAAAGGGCCTTCCCCAAACTGTTGCCACAAAGTTGGAAGCACAGAATAATCTAGAATGTAATTGTATGCTGTAGCGTTAAGATTTCCCTTCACTGGAACCAAGTGGCCTAGTCCGAACCATGAAAAACAGCCCCAGACCATTATTCCTCCTCCACCAAACTTTACAGTTGGCTCTATGCATTCGGGCAGGTAGCGTTCTCCTGGCATCCGCCAAACCCAGATTCATCCATCGGACTGCCAGATGGTGAAGCGTGATTCATCACTCCAGAGAACGCATTTCCACTGTTCCGGAGTCAAATAGCAGCGAGCTTTACACCACTCCAGCCAACGCTTGGCATTGCGCATGGTGATCTTAGGCTTGTCTGCGGCTGTTTGGCCATGGAAACCCATTTCATGAAGCTCCCGACGAACAGTTATTGTGCTGACGTTGCTTCCAGAGACAGTTTAGAACTCGGTAGTGAGTGTTGCAACCGAGGACAGACGATTTTTACGCGCTACGCGCTTCAGCACTCGGCGGTCCCGTTCTGTGAGCTTGTGTGGCCTACCACTTCGCGGCTGAGCCGTTGTTGCTCCTAGACATTTCCACTTCACAATAACAGAACTTACAGTTGATTGGGGCAGCTCTAGCAGGGCAGAAATTTGAGAAACTGACTTGTTGGAAAGGTGGCATCCTATGACGGTGCCACGTTGAAAGTCACTGAGCTCTTCAGTAAGGCCATTCTACTGCCAATGTTTGTCTATGGAGATTACATGGCTGTGTGCTCGATTTTATACACCTGTCAGCATCGGGTGTGGCTGAAATAGCCGAATCCACTAATTTGAAGTGGTATCCACATACTTTTGTATATATAGTGTATAAGGGCCTGTATGTGATGGGCATATTTACATTGACATTTTAGTCATTTAGCAGACGCTCTTATCCAGAGCGACTCACAGTTAGTGAGTGCATACATTTTCATACTGCCCCCCCGTGGGAATCGAACCCACAACCCTGGTGTTGCAAACGCCATGCTCAACCAACTGAGCTACAAATCTGGCTTATGATTATGATGGTCATAATGTTTCTTGACAGTGTCATCAAGTGTATTTTCTTAGTCCAAGTAAAGTGGCACAGGATGGTTATAATGCTTAATTTGAATAAATGTGATGACCATATTATGGCAGGTTATGACAAGTTATGTCAGCTGTTATGACATATTATGACATGGTTATGACCGTGTCATAACTTGTAATGACACCGGGTGCCAAGTAAAGTGTTACCGTATTGAAATACTCAGTGTGACATGGGACAGCAGCGTTGGCTGTGTGTGTGTGTTTGTGCGTGTGTTTGTGAGTATGAGGTGTGTGTGTGTGTGTTCTAATAGTGCGTCCTGAGATACGGAACATTGCGCTCTTTCCTTGTCGCCGGGCTCATTGTCATCATGTCTTTGTTTTTTTTAGGTTTTCGTCACGTGTATTTGGAAGGTATGGAGGAGGCTTCCATCTTTGTTCATGTGTCTGTACATGACATCACTGGTAAGGTAGGTACTAAGGGAGGTACTAGGCCTTTTGTTTTGTAATGAGGGTTTGTCCTTAGTAATGGACAACATTAACAGTTCTTCTCTTAATCATTTAACATTGGGCTTCTAAATAAGATTCCTGTCAAAACACTATTTAGCTCCAAATACTTTTCAACACATTATTTTAGATATAATTGAAATTACTCCCCCCCCCCCTAGTCATCAATAGATGGTGGTTATTGAAGGGAAAAATATGTCCATTATTATGCAGATGAAGGGTTGGAAATAAATATCATAATTGAAAAATGTATTCAATTAGGAGCTCTCGCTAATTGCCCCGGTTGCAGCTCAATCGATAAGAATGAATCTGAGAGATGGCTAATTAAGTATTTAAGGCATTAAAGTGTCATTAGCAGCAGCCAACCACAGCCCAGACAGCCCACCAGTGTCATCAGTTGAGTGGCAACAGCTGCGAACGCCTGACAATTGGGACGTTGAAATGTGACAGATATAGTAGAATTTCCTCAATGGTGTTTATTTTATTGTTTTTAAGCCAGATGATACTCTTCCTGTATCCATGCAGAGATACACAATTGTATATCTTCTATTAGAAATGTTGTGTTTTTTTATTACTTAGTCAAGTCACTCTGAATTGATGTACAGTTGATTTTTGATAAATCTTAACGGCTTGGAACGGACTTGGAAATGTCGTGACATCTTGCACTAAACCAGAACATTATCAGAAGCCGTTAAAAAGGATGGGATTCATTTAATACACTACCGGTCAAAAGTTTTAGAACACCTACTCATTCAAGGATTTGTCTTTATTTTTACTATTTTATACATTGTAGAATAATAGTTAAGACATCAAAACTATGGCTCAGTTGAAGGAAAATAATATTACTTTTAAAAATTAACTTTTAAGAAGGCACACCTGTTAATTGAAATGCATTCCAGGTGACTACCTCATGAAGCTGGTTGAGAGAATGCCAAGAGTGTGCAAAGCTGTCATCAAGGCAAAGGGTGGCTATTTGAAGAATATACAATATATTTTGTTTTGTTTAACACTTTTTTGGTTACTACATGATTCCATATGTGTTATTTCATAGTTTTGATGTCTTCACTATTATTCTACAATGTAGAAAATAGTAAACATAAATAAAAACCCTTGAATGAGTAGGTGTTCTAAAACTTTTCACCAGTAGTGTAGGTATTGCAAATTGTAAGCATATGGTACTTCAGTTTGCACTTATCCAGAGTTCGTTATCAGGAGTCAGTCAACACGTTGGATCAAATTAAACAATTTACTATCAACAGGAGAACCGGATTTTCCATAGTCTGGCTATGCCTATCTCCTACTGTCATTCTTTGTTTATTTCTATACTGCATTTTATTGTCTTCAGTCATACTGTAAATTACCACACAGTTGTTCATATCTCTTCCTGTTTCTAGATCTCCCCTGTCAACTGTGACTGTATGTGCATCTGCTGTACTCTCCCTTCTCCCTCCCTCTCTCTCGCTCCCTCCCTCTGTCCCCTCCTCTCTGATCTCTCTCTCCTCTCTCTTTGTGATTTCAGTGGACCCCTCTTTGTCCAAACGCCGCTTTTAGAGGCAGGAAATTGTTAGAAGCCCTGAAGGTGCCACTCAGAACCCAGGTGTAGTGGGATCCAATCAGCACACTGCATGCACCACATGCCCCTCCCCTGCCACCCCAGTGATTCTGCCCCCGTAAAGCCAACTGCGTCCACCCGTAGAGGCCAACTCATGCTGACCATGAGTTGCGAACATGCCAGCATCCTCCATCAACCCAAAGTAGATCCAATGTCACTAACCTGCGCCGGGGGGAGGGAGGGAGAGAGAGACAGAAAGGGAGCGAGAGACAGAAAAGGGGGAGAGAGTGACAAAAACAGGGGACCAGTGGCCTGCTAAGTGGACAGTGACAATGTATTTTTCTGGACAGTATTTTCCCCTTACTCAGGAGATTCTCAGTATGACGCACTGCAGGGGTATACCGTTCCTGCCTTTTGAGGACACTGTCCCCTGTGTCGGCTTGATTTAGTCCTGGCCTTGTCATCATATTACCTAGAGGTGGGAAAACAGTTCCCATGCATGGCGAAAGGGGAGGGTACCCAATCACTGCTGTGTAGAGCAGAGCTCTTTCCCCATGCTTTTGAATGCACCGCTAACAGCTGCAATCTATTTCCACTAGAATTGCTGCCTTAATGCTAGTCATGAGATTCTTGATGTTGCTAAATAACCAGCTAACAAATAAAAAAACGGTCGGAGGAAAGACAGCACCCTAGGCAAGTCGAAAAACAGTTAAAACACACAAAAAACGGTCACTTTAACAGTAACTTGGCCTAACATCCAAAAGAGCATACAGGGCAAGGAAACATTCCCTAGATAAGAACCCTTGAGAGGAACCAGACTCCGATTTCAAATGTGTTCTGGATAATGTCTGCTGTCGGGTGTGTTCAGTCTGCCATCACCTTTCTGTCCATAACATGTAGACAAAATGTATCAGGCCCTTGGTGTTCATGCTATTGTGATTTTTACTTTAGTCGGTCTGCATCATGTGTACTGTAATGCCTGGGTACTCAGTCAGTCTGGTTGTAATTCCACTTGGATCTACTTCATGGTTTATGAAATGACATTGGGTTGCTGCACATCATGTGCTGAAAGGCAAACATTTTTCAATGAACACATATCCACACACAGTGTAACAGCAGATAGCCCACTGTGATTTAGATCAGTGGCCGTCAAATTGTGTCATCACCGTCACGTCCCCCTGTCAGGGTGTTCATTGATCAATCACACTGTCCCCCCATTGTCACCTCCATCGTAACCTCTCACCCCCACACTGTACATGTGGACACAGTATGTGTCCGTCCCCACACTGCTGTTTCACATTACACTGGTGACCTTGGTTGTTGTTACGAAGCCGGATCAAAATGATAGGTCTTTGGAGATGGCCGCTGGTTAATTTTTGTCACCTGTTGTCTGGGTTGAGTGTTAGGCCTATCTGCTTCCTCTAACTTACTAATATATTTGTGATGCTCAACATATGTCACGTTTTGTTCAGGGAGCTTACCAGCATTATAACCCTCATGAAAATACAGCATATACAGTGCATTTTTGTTGTTGTTGTTTTGGCTCTCTACTCTAGCACTTTGGATTTGAAATGATACAATGCTATGCTATTTATGCCTCGAAATTAATTTTCTTATTTACAATTCATTCATGATTATCCATAATCATTTTAGCATCCACATTAATGTAGAAGTATTTAGAAACATATTATATTCGTATTTACAATTAAAGTGACTCCAAAATGACAAAATACATTATTTACCACTCATTTGTACTGAAACACAACCAAAACAAACTGCAAATTCATTTTTAGAGTCACAAGCTTGATGTAGTCATTGCGTGCTAGGAATATGGGACCAAATACTAAACTTTTGACTACTTTAATACACATATGTGATTTTGTCCAACTACTTTTGGTTCCATAAAATGGGGTGACTACGTACAAAAAGTGTTGTAATATCTAAACGGTTCACCCGATATGGATGTAAATACCCTCAAATTAAAGCTAGTTTGCACTTTAACCTCATAGTCATTGAATAATTTCAAAGTGCTGGAGTACAGAGCCAAAACAACAAAACATGTGTCACAAATACAGTATGCACTGTATACATGTTTAACAATATACATGCAAATATATAAGCATTTTCATAGCAGTGAATAAGCATGGATAACTTGACACTTGTGCTTTTGGCAGCAGACAGCAGACACTGCTATTGTAACAGAGATTGCTTTCCAATATGAATACAGATGCCTGCAACACAAGGTGTTGGCATGGGTTTGAATTGAAAAAAACATAATTATGATGTGGTGGTGTGACATTCTATCAAACAAATACTGATAGAATGTGTGGTCATCAATACATTCGGACAAGGCAAGCCAACGCTATCCAATCGTACTGTATATAGTTATCATAGTGGAACTTGTTCTACAGAACTAATTGTCGTGTGGTCAGGAATCCAGTGGCTGCATCTGAAATGGCTTCCTATTCCCTATATTGTGCATTACTTTTGGCCAGAGCCCATGAGGCCCTGGCAAAAGATTGTGCACTATATAGGGAATAGGGTACCATTTCAGACATAGCCAGTGTTAGTGTCAATATTGTATGTTGGAGCATGTTTAACTATTAATATACCCTCATTCAACATCTAGTAATGCAAATGCAATGACACCAAAGTCATTAAACTAGGTATAAAGATACAGAAAGTCAGTACTGTATGTTCTGGTGAATGCTTACTGTGAACCAGTTCATGACGGTTGTTTTCTTTTGTCTCATCTCTTCTTCTCAGGGCAAGGTGGCCAGCGGCATAAAAGGGCTGTTTCACAGAAACCCAAAGCAGGCTTCTCTCGACAGCCATGTTGCTGCACAGCTCAGCCGTAAGCACCCATTCGGCGCCCACCTGCTGCGCCGCACGGCCAGCGCGCCCACCAAGGGTGAGCCCAAGGTCAAGAAGGGCTTCCCAGAGATCGCCATCGACACCAAAGAGTACAGCTCAGAAGGCGCCAGCGAGGACCGAGAGTCAGGGGACAGGGATCTCAGCGCCTCCTCCCTGCCCCCGCCGCTCCACCAGCGCAACGGAGACGTCACGGACACAGCTGCTCCCGCCACGCCACGCCAGGGCACCAACGGGCACCACGGCACCAATGGGGCTTTCAACCCCGACGAGGGCAAAGGTAAGGGCTCGCCTCGCTTCCTCCGATACCCCATGAGTGAGCCTCTCAAGCGGGTCAATCGGCTGCGCTGCCACGACCCCCTGAATGAGAAACCGGGAGTATTTGCCCGCATGGCCCTCAACAGCAGTGGCAGGATTGGGGTGTCCTCCAACTGCATGAACTGTGTAATTAGCTCCAAAGAAAGCCCAGAGATGGAGAGGAAGTTCAAGGATGAGGAGAAATGGGGAGAGAGGCCTGAGAAAGCCGCCTGCTGCTCCACTCTTTCCAAGCAGGTTCAACCCGAGTCAATGCCCAAACCGCAGGTCCTGGCCGCAGCCCATCTTGATGAGCCCCAAGCCCAGACCAAGCCCATAGTTGAGGCCCTGCCCCTACTTCAGCCCCAGGCTTTCTTCCGGCCTATCCCCTTCCCCAGGTCCCGGGCCAAAGCCAGACAAACTCTGGGCACCCGACACACTGAGGCTCGTCCTGACCCCTCTGAGTGGAACGCCCGCTCCTGCAGCGTGCCCCGCAGGTGCTTCCTCACCCCTGCCACCACCCTGGTGCCCATGCTCACCCCTGACTGCCGGAGCAGCATGCGCTGGCAGTGCGTCCCGCCGCCCAACTACGGCAGCGCATGCGGCCCAACTAAGGCCCCTCGCGCTACCGTCGCCAGTGCCGACTGCGACAGCTTGTCGCTCAGCGACCGTTGCAGCAGCTGCGAGAGCCTGTGCAGCCTTGAGCTGGCCCCTATGCTGCCCCCAAGAGAGGTCCTTGACAGCCGCAGGCGCGCTGTGGGCACCTTGCAGCGTGAGATGAACCTCCTCTTCGCTCAGAAGATGGAGGAGCTGCGCAGTAAATCGCCCATGTTCTTCGCCGGTAAGGTGGAGCAGCCATTGCAGTGCCCACTGTAGTACCCATAGAGAAGCCGTAGAGGCACCTATAGCAGTCCCTGACAGCTGCCATAGTGGCCATAGTGAGCCCATTGTGTAGTGCTGATCCCCTAGTTGTAAGCCCTGTGCTGTGAGCAGTCCCCCAAGAGGGCCCACCCTTCGGCAAGCCAATATCTATGGGCTTGTAGTTCCCTGGGTGTTCTATAGTCCAGAACCGAGGTCCCCTCGCCAATCAAAATCTCCTTTTTGTCTAGACCTCCAGTTCTTTCACCAATCAAAAGTTCCCTTTAGGCTTTCCCTGACCAATCAAAATCTCCTTTAGTTCATTAGCACCAAAATCCCCACTAAATACCCATTGTGACTAAATTGATGAACTCGATGACACTGAAAGGCAGTGCATAATTGTACTAATGTTTAGCATACAATGTGTTAATTTTCTTATTTCTTTGTCTGACAAAAACATGCTCTGTGTCCAACAGATGAAAGAACAACTGGTAAGTGAAGGACCTGTAACTAGGGTTGCAAAGGGAGGGTATATTACTGGAGGCTTTCGAAGTTTAAGTATCTTTGAAGGATTTTATGTATATCTATTACAAGACATCTAGTGGTCCTTTTCAGGTACTTCACAGGTGTCTGTAATTATCTCTGGCCTCTGGCCTCATCCCATGTAAAATATATACTGAACAAAAATATAAACGCAACATGTAAATTGTTGGTCCCATGTTTCATGAGCTGAAATAAAAGGTCCCAGAAATGTTCAAAACGCACAACAAGCTTATTTCTCTTTTTGTGCACACATTTGTTTACATCCCTGTTAGTGAGCATTTCTCCTTTGCCAAGATAATCCATCCACCTGACAGGTGTGGCATATCAAGAAGCTGATTAAACAGCATGATCATTACACAGGTGCACCTTGTGCTGGGGACAATAAAAGGCCACTGTAAAATGTGCAGTTTTGGCACACAACAGTTTTGTCTCAAGTTTTGAGGGAGCGTGCAATTGGCATGCTGACTGCAGGAATGTCCACCAGACCACATGTAACCACGCCAGGCCAGGACCTCCACATCCGGCTTCTTTCCCTGCGGGATCGTCTGAGACCAGCCACTGGACAGCTGATGAAACTGTGGGTTTGCACAACCAAAGAATTTGTCAGAAACCATCTCAGGGAAGCTCATCTGCGTGCTCGTCGTCCTCACCAGGGTCTTGACCTGACTGTACCGGGCAGATGGCAGACGTATGGCGTCGTGTGGGCGATCGGTTTGCTGATGTCAACGTTGTGAACAGAGTGTACCATGGTGGCCGGGGGGTTATTGTATGGACAAGCATAAGCTACGGACAACGAACACAATTGCATTTTATAGAATGCAATCTGAATGCACAGAGATACCGTGACGAGATCCTGAGGCCCATTGTTGTGCCATTCATCCACCGCTATCACCTCATGTTTCAGCATGATAATGCACGGCCCCATGTTGTAAGGATCTGTACAGAATTCCTGGAAGCTGAAAATGTCTCAGTTCTTCCATGGCCTGCATACTCACCAGACATGTCACCCATTGAGCATGTTTGGGATGCTCTGGATTGACGTGTACAACAGCGTGTTCCAGTTCCCGCCAATATCCAGTAACTTCGCACAGCCATTGAAGAAGACTGGGACAACATTTCACAGGCCACAATCAGCCTGATCAACTCTATGCAAAGGAGATATGTAGCGCTGCATGAGGCAAATGGTGGTCACACCAGATACTGACTGGTTTTCTGATCCAAGCCGCTACCAGGTAACTGTGACCAACAGATGCATATCTGTATTCCCAGTCATGTGAAATTCATAGATTAGATCCTCATTTATTTATTTAATTTGACTGATTTCCTTAAATCTTTGAAATTGTTGCATGTTGCATTTATATTTTTGTTCAGTGTATGAAATTATTAAATGAGATTTTTAAAATATATATATTGACAAAGCTGTAACAATTGTCCTAAATATAAACCATCAACACACTTTTATTTATTTTACTATGTATAGTGCATTCGGAAGGTTTTCAGACCCCTTGACTTTTTCCACATTTTGGTACGTTACAGCCTTATTCTAAAATTGATTAAATTGTTTTTTTCCCTCATCAATCTACACACAATACCCCATAATGACAAAGCAAAAACAGGTTTTTAAATTTTGGGGCAAATTTATAACAAAACAACAACTGAAATATCACATTTACATAAGTATTCAGACCCTTTACTCAGTACTTTGTTGAAGCACCTTTGGCGGTGATTACAGCCTTGAGTCTTCTTGGGTATGACACTACAAGCTTGGCACACCTGTATTTGGGGAGTTTTTCCCATTCTATTCTGCAGATCCTCTCAAGCTCTGTCAGGTTGGATGGGGAGTGTCACTGCACAGCTATTTTCAGGTCTCTCCAGAGATGTTCGATCGGGTTCAAGTCGGGCTCTGGCTGGGCCACTCAAGGACATTCAGAGACTTGTCCCAAAGCCACTCCTGCGTTGTCTTGGCTGTGTGCTTAGGGTCGTTGTCCTGTAGGAAGGTGAACCTTCGCCCCAGTCTGAGGTCCTGAGCGCTCTGGAGCAGGTTTTCATCAAGGATCTCTCTGTACTTTGCTCCGTGCAGAATTTCTTTGTCAACTGTGAGACCTTTATATAGACAGGTGTGCCTTTCCAAATCATGTCCAATCAATTGAATTTACCACAAGTGGACTCCAATCAAGTTGTAGAAACATCTGAAGGATGATCAATGGAAACAGGACGCACTTGAGTCTCATAGCAAAGGGTCTGAATACTTATGTAAATATTGTTTTAATTTGTATTTCTAAAAAAATTGCACAAATTTATAAAAACCTGTTTCTGCTTTGTTATTATCGGGTATGGTGTGTAGATTGATGAGGGGAAAAAATTATTTAATCCATTTTAGAATAAGGCTGTAACGTAACAAAATGTGGAAAAAGTGAAGGGGTCTGAATACTTTCCGAATGCACTGTAAATATGTGTTGTCAATGTTTTGGAGTCAAACTGATGGCATTTGTGAAAAAAGTCAATAGTTGAAAGAGTTGCCGAGTTAATTGAAAATAATGCCATTGTTGATTTAGATGGTTTTTCATTAATTAGGCTATTTGCTCTTGAACTAAGGTCTATCTACTAGAAACTTATGGACAATATGGAAACAGATATAAAAATTGAATACTGTATATGAATATATTTTTTTGTTTGTTATTGAAGTATAAATTACCAAAGTTCCGATACTTTGCCATATATTTTCTGTTAGTTACCAAAATTACCGAACATTCCAGTAACTTTAGTAAATTACCAGTAGCTTTGCAACCATACCTGTAACTGGTGTGAAATGGCGACGCAAAAAACAGAGCTCAATTCACCATCATTCTATGGAATGTACACCACCTTGTTTGACTGCAGAAAGGCTCCATTTCACTCTTGAACTCAAACCTCCTTGGTAACACTGAACAGATAACATCCCCCAGCAATGAAAGAGCCAAACCATTTTGCAAAAGGTCGAAGGAATTGTCCATAGAGCTCCGAGACAGGATTGTGTCAAGGCACAGATCTGGGGAAGGGTACCAAAAAATGTCTGCAGCATTGAAGGTCCCGAAGAACACAGTGGTCTCTATCATTCTTAAACGGAAGAAGTTTGGAACCACCAAGACTCTTCCTAGATCTGGCCTGCCGGCCAAACTGAGCAATCTGGGGAGAAGGGCCTTGGTCAGGGAGGTGACCAAGAACCCAAGGGTCACTCTGACAGAGCTCCAGAGTTTGTCTGTGGAGATGGGAGAACCTTCCAGAAGGACAACCATCTCTGCAGCACTACATCAATCAGGCCTTTATGGTAGAGTGGCCAGATGGAATCCGCTTGTCAGTAAAAGGCACATGGCAGCCCGCTTGGAGTTTGCCAAAAGGCACCTAAAGACTCTCAGACCATGAGAAACAAGATTCTCTGGTCTGATGAAACCAAGATTGAATTCTTTGGCCTGAATGCCAAGTGTCACGTCTGGAGGAAACCTGGCACCATCCCTACGGTGAATTATGGTGGTGGCAGCATCATGCTGTGGGGATGTTTTTCAGAGGCAGGGATTGGGAAACTAGTCAGGATCGAGGGAAAGATGAACGGAGCAAAGTACAGAGAGATCCTTGATGAAAACCTGCTCCAAAGCGCTCAGGACCTCAGATTGGGGCGAAGGTTCACCTTCCAACAGGACAACGACCCTATGTACATAGCCAAGGCAACGCAGGAGTGGCTTCGGGACAAGTCTCTGAATGTCCTTGAGTGGCCCAGCCAGAGCCCGGACTTGAACCCGATCGAACATCTCTAGAGAGACCTGAAAATAGCTGTGCAGCGACGCTCCCCATCCAACCTGACAGAGCTTGAGAGGATCTGCCTAGAAGAATGGGAGAAACTCCCCAGTTACAGGTGTGCCAAGCTTGTAGCGTCATACCCAAGAAGACTCGAGGCTGTAATCGCTTGCAAAGGTGCTTCAACAAAGTACTGAGTAAAGGGTCTGAATACTTATGTAAATATGATATTTCATTTTTTATTTCTAATACGTTTGCAAAATTTCTAAAAGCCTGTTTTTGCTTTGTCATTATGGGGTATTATGTGTAGATTGATGAGGGGGGAGAAACAATTTAATCCATTTTAGAATAAGGCTGTAACATAACAATGTGGAAAAAGTCAAGGGGTCTACTGAATACTTTCCGAATGACCTTGAGGAGCCCTTCACCCCCTGATCCCCAGTCCACAACATGATGAACACCAGCTGTCCTCTCTCCCCTTCTAAGTATCTCCCACTCACTGCATTACATCAGAGGGAATCACGAGTTGTTCCTTTTGGGGGAAAAGAGGGTTGGGGTGGGATTTGTGTTTATCCCTTTGGGTCTCAGATTTATGTTGCAATGAAGAATGTTTGCCATAAATTTAACACAACACCCTATTACTCCGCAGAGAATATATCACACGTTTTCTCTTCAACCGTTAAACCCTGCTTGAGCAGCTGTCCTTGACAGTTTTATTTTTTATCTTATTTCATCAGCTGTTACGAAATCAGCAGCTACTCTTCCTGGGATCCACACTTTCCAACGGCTCTCTTGTGTTATGGTGTGCTCTATGTTCACAACACAGTATAATATATAAGGACAAACTATCAACTTCACAATATCACGTTTATAAACTATTTAAAACCATGTCTACAATAGATAGTCCCTTGTCAGTGGACTATCTATCTATTGTAGACATGGTTTTAATAGTTTATAAATGTGATATTGTGAAGTTGATAGTTTGTCCTTATAAATTAGTAGTATTCTGTTATTCTGATAAATTGTCTTATCAACTTGCTCAAATGACTGTGCATTCGGGAAGTATTCAGACCCCTTCCCTTTTTCCACATTTTGTTATGTTACAACCTTATTCTAAAATGGTTTAAATACATGTTTTACTCATCAATCCACACACCATACCACATAATGACAAAGCGAAAACAGGTTTTTAGAATTTTTTGCAAATTGTATACAAATAAAAAACAGAAATACCTTATTTACATAAATATTCAGATCCTTTGCAATGAGACTCTAAATTGAGCTCAGGTGCGTCCTGTTTCCATTGATCATCCTTGAGATGTTTCTAAAACTTGATTGGAGTCCACCTGTGGTAAATTCAATTGATTGGACATGATTTGGAAAGGCACACACCTGTCTATATAAGGTCCCACAGTTGACAGTGCATGTCAGAGCAAAAACCAAGCCATGAGGTTGACAGTGCATGTCAGAGCAAAAACCAAGCCATGAGGTCGAAGGAATTGTCAGTAGAGCTCCGAGCCAGGATTGTGTCGAGGCACAGATCTGGGGAAGGGTACCAAAAAATGTCTGCAACGTTGAAGGTTCCCAAGAACACAGTGGCCTGCATCATTCTTAAACTGAAGAAGTTTGGAACCACCAAGAACCTTCCTAGAGCTGGCCGCCCGGCCAAACTGAGCAATCGGGGGAGAAGGGCCTTGGTCAGGGAGGTTACCAAGAACCCAAGGGTCACTCTGACAGAGCTCCAGAGTTTGTCTGTGGAGATGGGAGAACCTTCCAGAAGGACAACCATCTCTGCAGCACTACATCAATCAGGCCTTTATGGTAGAGTGGCCAGATGGAATGTGCTTCAACAAAGTACTGAGTAAAGGGTCTGAATACTTATGTAAATGTGATATTTCAGTTTATTTTATTATTGTATTTTTTAAATATAAAAACCTGTTATTGTGTATAGATTAATGAGGGAAAACAACTATTTAATCTATTTTTAGAACAAAGCTGTAACGTAACAAAATATGGAAAACGTCAAGGGGTCTGAATACTTTCCGAATGCACTGTATGCTCTCTTGCTTAAGCGCTCTCTTCTCCTCTGCACTGTCCTCCCTCTCTTATTTCCTATTTTTCTCCAGTTGTGCTAAACTCCTCTTTGTTCTGTCCCTCATGCACGCTCTCTCTGTTCGTAGTGCAGAATTGAGGGGATGACCAAAGCCAGGTAAAGAGAACCCTTGAATGTCTGCACGCTCACCAACTGTTTTCTGCTCACTCACTGTGCCTTGCATGTCTTCATAATCCTCCTTCAATCCCTTCACTCACTCACACTGCCCCGTTTGCACCGTGTCGTGTTTAAGGGCAGGGTCGTATTCACTAGGCACCAAACTACTAGTGGTGGCTAAAGTTAGCTGAAGTATGTAATGGCTGTACCATGGATTATAGTTTTTCCTGGCCCATAGACTACTTTCAGGGTGAGGAACCATCTAACATCAAGCTGTAAAATAGTTAACTACACCTTTAATGGAATTACATGTCATCAACAGGTTGAGCTATGGACATAGATTTCACGAGAATGACTTGGGAGTATTTAACTGTGTTTGGTGCATATGGATGTGGACACATGGAGTCTCACTGTGTGAATGATCATCCTAATTACAACTACACTGCTGGTGATTCCCATTCCATCGTTGTCATATTGTTCTTTTTTCAGGTCAAAACCATCCTGGTCATCAGTGTATGCACGCAATTCATCATGTTGAATATTCATCATTTAGGCATCTATCCATCAATGGCCCATCTATTGCATATGTTGACAAACCTCAGAGGTGCCTTATTGCTATTATAAACCGGTTACCAACATAAATATAAGTAGATTTGCGTCATACCTGTGGTATATTGTCTGATATACCACAGCTTTCAGCCAATCAGCATCCAGATGCCAAACTACCCAGTTTATAATCTTGTATATGGGTAATTCTACAGAAGTAGAAATTGGGGGTAGAAAATAAATACAATTGTATCCTATTTTTCCCAAAATATCAGCACACATATCTTCGAGCATATGTCAGGTAGACATATACTACTCACACACTTGCATATTTGTATTGCATATTTGAAATATTTACCTGAATTCCTTACCACCCCACTACATTTATCACTACCAAAACATAGTAGTGATCATTTTGATTAACCTTCTATTACAGATAAAAAATAAAACTAATTACCAGTAGAGCACAGTACAGTAGAGCACAGTACAGTAGAGCACAGTACAGCAGAGCACAGTACAGCAGAGCACAGTACAGCAGAGCACAGTAGAGTAGAGCACAGTACAGCAGAGCACAGTACAGCAGAGCACAGTACAGCAGAGCACAGTAGAGTACAGTACAGTACAGCAGAGGACAGTAGAGTACAGTACAATAGAGTACAATAGACCAAGACCACTAAATCAAGAGTCCATGGGCCCCTTCTTCAATTGTAAGAAACTCAAGTAGAGTAAGCTTGGGTACAGTACAGTATAGCACATTATAGACGTCTATCTTTTGGCCAAATAGATGTCAATGTTTGGGCTCTTGGAGGGTTGGAGCCCCCCTCCTGGCGATGCATCTCAATACTCTACATTATTTCCTGAAGTGTGCACTTGTCCACTACCCACATGGTGGTCCTCTGTAGCTCCGTTGATAGAGCATGGTGCATGCAACTTTAAAATGGAGATAGTCTCAATGGCACTGCCTGTGCTGTCACCATAATGGCACAGATAAAGATGAGACCTCTATATATCTCTATAGTGTCAATTGTTTCGGTTGTGAGCGTTTTTGTTTGGACAATTTTGACTTATTTGGGACTTTAAAGAATCCCCATAGCTAACATATGGCTGGATAGCTTTCATTTGGACATATGTACATCCCAGAAAACATATATGTCAGTCCTAAAACCGTACTTTACATATTTCTTGATATATTAGATGTTTTGTAGGGACAATAATCAAAAACACATGAATATTTACCAACTTTCTCACTCATTTTCTCACCATGGTGCCATGCTGGTGAGGGGTGAAATCCCATCACCTGATGATATTTGTAGGTGTGTGGCTTTAGGCACATTCATTCTACAGTCTTTTAATGTGTGTGTTTTGGTAGTGACATCAAAAGGTGGGACAGCATTTTTAGTTTTTTACATAAAAATAAATAAATAAATACTAATTAGATTAATATCTTTCAATGTAATAATATAACTCAAGATGTTCTATTAAAATTATAGTGTTTACAAATATTACAATCATTAATTGCTTTATTTTCATACATGAAGTTTAGGAGTCAGGGTTTGGGACAGCCACCTCTCAATAGAAATGACTTTATACTATATCAATTTAACAATGTGTTTGTTATTGCCTTGGATTGAATTATATCATATCATGGTGTATATAAATGTCCTAAGTTTGGAGATGTAACTGTTTATTTTAAATAGTTTTTTTGGGGTGGGACTGCAATTTGCACCACTTCTGTAGAATCAACCATATACTGTATGCATCATAAGGCTCACATAACGATACTATAAGCATGCTACTTGTAGTAACCATTTTGACTGCTGATAACAAATGTCGTCCTGTAGTTACTGATCTGGTTCTTCTCTTCTCCCTCTCCAGACCATTCCACAGGGCAGAGACCAGCTCCCCCTCTTCCACTGTTCAGGCCAATTGCTGAAGAACTGGGTGACAGACATCTCACTCGCTCCGCTTCCACTCCAGCAGACCACTCATCAACACGTCACTCCCCACCTCCACCCCTCCCTCCAGCCACAGCAATAACCACTACCACTCCATCCCCTGCTTCTAAGAGTGAGGCGGACAGTCCCGTAAACGGTAGGGGGAAGGAGGGTCCCGTCAAGGGAAGGGGGGACAGCAAAATACCCCCTGTCCTTCACAGGACCACCTCAGCCCCCGTCGTACCCGTCCCGGGGGAGAGACCGGACCCCAAAGACCTGACCCCCTCACAGTCCAGCAGAGACCACCGGCTCAACAACGGCACCTCGTCACCCATGGAGCACACTCCAAGCCGAATGGAAGCACTGTATACTCCGACAGACCACACAAAGGAGGATGCCGAGCGCAAGACTGAGACAAGGGCAGAGTCTCCTGCTCTTCTCGCCGACCCCTCTATCTCCAGCCCTCAGAAAGTCCAGGCCCTGAGAGCGATGTTCGGCGGCAGCCCGTCGCGCACGCCCATCAGAAGGACCAAAAGCAAGGGCTACGTGCGGTCGGCGGCTGGGGAGCAGCAGCAGTCGTCTGCTGTGCCGGAGGTGTGCACGGACGCCACCCTGAACGACCGGCTGTGGAGCAAGCTGGAGCCCGAGCCGGGCAGCCACAGAGACAGCGTGTCCTCGTCCTCCAGTATCTCGTCCAACGACACCGTCATTGATCTGTCCCTGCCCAACCTGGCCAGGAAGAGCCTCACCTGCCTGAGCAGCGGGCCCTCCCCATCCGACAGCACCTTCCAGGACCCACCCTCCTGGGTCACCCGGCCACGCTTGGCCATCACCTCTTTTGACACAATACGGGTCAGCAAGAGCAAGTCCAACCCCAACCTCTGGCAGGGCCACCTGGGGGAGCCAGAGGACGAGCTGCAGCCCAGACCCCTCGGAGCCCCCAGGGAGCCTCCAGTGGACTCACCCAGCAGAATCACCCAGAGGAGGCACACCTGGAGCCGCCTCTATATGGAGGGACTGAAGCAGTCCTCCTCCCCAGCCAAGAAGCCCTCTGCAGCAGCAGTCCTTGCTGCTGCTGCCGCCAGCCCCCTGGATACCGGAGCCTCTATGTCCAAGAGCTTGGGGGACTTGACCTCGGACGACATCGCTTGCAACTTTGACAGCAAGTACCGCAGCATCAGCCGCAGCTTCATCGTCAGGCCCTCTAGGAACGATCCTCGACGAGGTCCCCAGAGGCCCCGGCCGCCCAGCGACCTGATGGAGCAGCTGAGGAGGCTGACGGACGTGGAGCCCCTGACGGCACGCGACTTCGCCAACCAGGCACAGCAGGATCCCCCGGAGGAGGCTCAGGAGGAACCCCCGCTACGGAGAATGTCCTCCCGGAGTCAGAGCAGGGTGCGCTACATCGCCAACAGGGCCAAGGAGGCCCAGGAAAGGAAGAGGCTGCAAGGTCTCAACCAGCCCCACCTAGCCGCCGCTAACGCTAGCATTTTCGGTGGCGGTAGCCCTATTGAAGAGCGGGGTAACCCGGAGGGGGCGTGCTGCGTAGCCCAGAGCCCCTGCGCTAGCTTGGACCTGTTGAGCCAGCTCAGCCCCCCAGGGCCGCCCCCCAACAGACAGTCCCAGACACAGTCCCAGACCTCCCCGAACTCTGACAACAGCGAGGTCTTTTTCATGCTCAAGCTCTAAGAATCAGACTAGTTTTGGACCGGACCGTGAGAGACACTGAAGCGAAACTCATTTAGAATTCCATCCAGCGTTCTAGGAAGGGGAAAATGTCATTTATAAAGAAAGGGAATTCTGTATATCTTGACAGGATGTGTTTTTAAATGTGTTTAATCAAGCACTGAATAATGCTACTTCTTCCAGAAACTTACAGGTACAGTCACAAGCACAGTTGATAAGCCAAGCTGATCACAAAGGATGTACAAGTCATTTTTCCTACAAAGTGACCACACACACACAAATAATAGAAACAGCGGTGAGCTGTCTTATGAAAGCATCCTTTACCAATATAGTCATTTGTTTGCACCAAATGAGGAATGGTGGAATGTAATTGGAAAAACAAACCTCGACAATAGTTTTTATATGCTTGACTGTTCAGTGACTTCCATGCTTTGAGTATTCATTGTGAGTTGAGCTGATCCCAAAGTAGCAATAGACAACCATTAGTGGAGTTTTAGAGAGTCTGATTAGAAAACCTTTTTTAAACTTGAAATTGAATAATATATACTGTACTTTTAAATTTAAGATTGAATAATAAACTGTGTTAACTCATGATATATCACCAGTAGCCCAGCCATGTGCTAGCAATATTTTAAAAACAGCTATTAGTGGATTATATTGCAGATAATGTGATTGATGGGTTTTCTTAAAGGTTGTTGTTTAGGCAAGGGCCCCTGCAGACTCTTTACTAAAAACAACACAAGAAGTAAATGACAACAACAACAAAATCCAAAACAAGTCTTTTTAACCCAACTTTTTTTTATTCTGTGCGTACAGTGAAGTGTGATTTGAGTGAGCTGCCAAGGATTTGGCAAGTTCTCCCATACAGGTTATTTTTATTTTAGACAACACAGAGTATGTTGTTGTTTTTTTTACCATGTTACCCATTTTTTATTTGACTGCATGTCTTTTAAACACAGTATCGTATGTCTCATATTTTATTATACAAAAAACGTTATATGGGACCTGATATTTCGACTTTCCTTGCTCAGTGTTCAGGCTGTTGAATGATGTGATTGGTCACACTCTCATTGTAGAGACTCAACCAGATAGGAGTGACCCTGTTTCCACGCGCGTTTGTAGTGTACCATTTGTACTGCCATGCCAGTTCTCTGCAACCTTTTAGGAACCATAATTATTGAAGTAAAACCCAGATGTCATTATGAACTGAATAAATATCTCTACTGTATATTACACAAGCTTATAGATTTTTTTCTTTCATTCAGTCGCATTGGACTCTTGTTCGGACATTGGACTCTTGTCTCAATGTTCGGACCAAAGATTTATCTTGGAACAAAATAGGCTGCCAGATTAAATTATCTTTACAGAAGTTGACATGTAAAAGCATTTGAACTTGGCAAGGCGGCTTCCCTAGCTGCCCTAATTATGGACTGCCTGGCTGGGCTGTATTGACCAACCACCACCTCTCCTAACCTCAATGGCGTAGTTCACAAGACTCCCTGATGGGGAGAAATGTTGCAGAACAATGACTCTGGCCACAATACATGCCCAGCCAAGAAAAGAAAACAGAATAACATCCTTTCTATTACATTTGCCACCCAAGATTTTGGAAAATAAATGTTGTCACACTTTTAATGAACTACAACTTTTAAACCTATCATAAGGCCTAGATATAGAGGCTTCAAAAGTCTTCCAGGAACTTGCCATGTAAGGGTACGTTATATCACCCTTTGTGTATGACATCGCTTATAACACATTTGGGGAATCATTTGTGTAGTGCTTAATGACTGCTCAATACAGCCTGCATAATTTTTAGTTCATGTGACTAAAACCGTTAAGACCGTTAAAGCCTTGTTTATACTTTCGCTGTACTGACCTATCAATCAACGGATAACGGTTGGCCAACAGTGTTTTTGAGTCTGGGGTTGCCAAGACGACGGCCACCCCTAGTGAAGCTGTTGGCTATAGCTAGGCCTCTTATTCTGTACTGGGAGAGGGTTCTGAAGCGCGACATGCTCCTTTTAGCGTCACCGACTGTGCCCTGCTGTCACACATACAAAAGACAGCTTCATTAGGATTCCGAGGGCATTTCGACTCCCCTCTTCAAACCCTATTTATCCAGTCGATTGGCCATGGCTCAGCCCTCCAACCAAAACTCCAGCCCCCCATGACTCCAAGCTCACAACTTCTCTGGAAGAAATTGAGATTTATGGAATTAAGTAAATAACGTTTTTAAGACTGAGCTCTGTATGAATTTACCAGTTCCAGGCATTCCTCCAAAGTATACAACATTGAAAAGATGAGTTAATTGCCCTGTGTTAGTCTCTTTAGTTAATTTCAACAGGGGGTGTCTTTTGCTTAGGTACCAAATAAGTATTTATCAGATTATTGAATAGTGGAGTCTAGTCTCTCGTTGATGGTATCATGGGGATTAACTTAAAGTAACCAAACAAGCTAACACTGCAGCCAATTTTTTATATATATATATTTTTTGTATTTAACCTTTATTTAACTAGGCAAGTCAGTTAAGAACAAATTCTTATTTACAATGACGGCCTACAATACGAAAATAAACAGGTTGACCCTTCATGTGGCTCAATGAACTTAGTCCCTGGCCACATCCTCAAAAGGATTCTTCTATAAACAGTTCTCTCTCTCTAGCACTGTTCTTTTGCCAATAAGCTCCTTTAGAGTTAGCTTCAAGAATAGGACGTTTGTTTTCAGTGACCACATATCTTCCCTCTGGTTCCAACTCTCCTCCTGATGATTCCCAAAGGATTCGTCAAGGTCGGAAATCTGCTCATTTCGCCACTCATCCCCCTGGCTCCCGGGAACTGGATCTGTTTCATTGGTAGCCAGGAACTTTTATTTTATTTGTAGTTTTTGAGAGGGAAGGGGGATGATTGGTTGGGGGCTCTCTTACGTAACCTGACAAAACAAGTCTTGTTATCTTGATGTGCATCACTGTAAGCTGCTAGTGTGTTATAGTCATACCGTTACGTTCCCTTTCAGTCAGTCAACTTCAGTACAACATACTACGGGGAAATAGAATCACGCCCCAAGCTGACCCCAATGGATACTAAATGAAATGGCCCATGGCAGACCACCCAGACCTGACCCCGCAAGATGCGGCAGTCTGGGTATTTTTCTCACGGCGCTCTACCTAGTGACTTTCTCCTGGCCCAACTGTAAGCACACTAGCAGCAGTGACGTCCAAGCAATAAAACCTAACAAAAGTATGTGGTGATGCCCAACTCGCCGCAGCACAAATATCTCCTACAATCAAACCTTTAAATAATGCCCAAGATGCTGCCAGACCCCTGGTGGAGTGGGTGCGTACACCGCTAGGTAACCTTTGCCCCTTGCTGCTATATGCAATCCAGTGGGAGAGACGCTGCTTAGAGAGCACCCTGTCACGAGCACCCTGTCGCGAGCTGGATTAGCAAAACAGACAAACTGATCAGATAACCACTTAACCCAGGTCCGTTCAATGTACGTGCGTGAGGCTCGCACTGGACACAGGGCATGTAACCTCTGTTGCTCTTCAGAAGCAAAAGGAGGAGGCGAAAAGGGAAATAGCTCAAACGCTAAGGACCTCTAGGACGTAGCCATGACATTCGGGGCAAAGTGCGTATTTGGACGCAACGTCACCTTAGAGTCGCCCGGGGCAAACTGAGTACAGGAAGGGTGTCCGGATAACGCATGGAGGTCCCCAACACGTTTAGCCGAGGCCAAAGCCACGAGAAAGGAGTTTTTATAAGAGAGGATCTTCAGATCCACTGACTCAAGTGGTTCGAAAGGGGGCTTCATTTTCATTGCGCATTTTGTCGTGATGGGTAACGATATATGTCGGCCCTGACAAAAATTACGCTCCTCGTCTGTTGATGCACGCCACCACTGACATATTGTCGGTTCTGACCCGCACAAGCCAGCCCGACAAAAACTGGGGGAAGCGCCTGAGCGCCAGATGCACCGTTAGGAGCTCCGGGTAATTGATATGCAGTGCGCTCCGCACCAGTGTCCACACCCCCCCGAATTGAGTTGCCTTCGTACAGTGCACTCCACCCTCGGGAGGGTGGGTCTGTCGTGATTACCTTGCGGGATACAACTCCTGGGAGCCCCCTGACCATAGCAGAGGGTCCCATCACTGGGCCATGGCCCGTAGGCCCGACAGACACCCGAAGCAACCGGCTTAGGCTGAGAGATGCATCCAGGTGAGTGGCTAGCACTCAAAGCTGGAAGGGCCGCATCAACAATAGCCCCAGAGGAACGACTTCCATCACAGAAGCCATCATGCCCAGTAGAAGTAGGCACTGGCGAAAACGCACTTTGTGGCCCAGTCGAAATCTGGCTAAGCAGACCAGGAACCCGGGCACTCGGGGGCTGCTTCGTCATCGGAGGTGAATGCAAGTCCCGCTTTTCTCCACTCCCTCCAACTCCGGGAATTGAAAATAGGAATGGGGTTGCCATAACGCTGAGGGAACACTAGTAAGCTTAATTCACTGGAAGTTATGCATGCTAGCCGACATTAGTCAGGAAGCTCTTTATTCTAAGTTAGGCTAGCTAGCCTCTTTGACCGCAGCACGGCCCGTTTAGAATAACCAAGCGACTTAACACTATGTATACAAAACAAGAGAGTTACCCAAGCAACTCCACCTTGAGGAGGCAGGAATAGCTAGTAGTAGCTAGCTCGCCTCAGTGAGTTAGCTAACCTGGCTAGCACGCTATGCAGCGCTTGTTAGCTAGCATGGTCTCAAAAGTCTACGTAGGACAGGATCACTGAAGTGGGACCAGACCCTTCATTGACAAGTCTGGGAAGAGAGGCAAGCAGTGCTTGACTGAGACAGACACAGGCGGCAGGGAGTACCCATTGAACCTGTCGGCCCTCTCTCTTCGAGTAGCCTCCCGTAACCGGCGATAGAGCGCACAGGAGCCGGGTTGAGCTTGGGCAGCCACTGCACACACCATGCCCAGGCAGACAAGACATTTGATTCGACCAAAGATCCAATCCATCTCTGCGTCCCACAACTCAGATACAGCAGAGGAACGGCCACCCGGGAGAGGAAGTCACTATAGGAAACACCAAGCCCCCTAAAAAATGCTACACGATTGTCAAGAGAACCTGCGCATGGACTAGTAGGGGCTCAGTGCCAGCCGTCCCCTAGTCCTGCACACAAACTGATTTGAACGAGGGCATGCCAGAGCATGCACCGAGACACACAAGACAACATTTGAGCATGGTCGCAAACCCCAACCCGGCTTAGCCTTCGTTCTCTAGGTCGCATCTTACTCATTACTATAGCCAGGCCAAGCAATCCGAAGAATAACTCATTGTTTGTGATTAGGAAACTATGAGAACCATACAAACTCCAGCTCACAACGTCCAGGGGGTGAGCACGCTCTACCACAAAGGGACAGTTTAGTCGGCACAACGTAGTAGCGTGAATCGTTCCTGTTCACACTGAGGTAAAGAGCGGAATAATTGAAGGGATTTCTTATCACCTGTGGAAGGCAGGGATTCCAGCGTGGTGTTGATTACATTGGCCTTGTCAGGTGTGATTTTAGATTCTTCAACCGAAGTCGCGAGTGCGACTCCCCATATTATGTTGTACCGAAGTTGACTAACTGAAAGCGAACACATTGGGAGGGATCATAGACCATTCCTCCATACAGAATCCTTCCAGATCCTTGATGTCCTTCGTCTGCGCTTACGGTCTGCCATCTTCAATTCAAACCACCTAAATCTCCTGCATTGTATGGGTGTGCTACTACTCCCCTTTACTGCACCCAACCCCCACTTCTCCATTTACTACTAGGAACTTATTTTTTCTTCTCCTTTTTTTTAGGTGGGGGGGATGAGAGGTTGGGGGCTCTCTTACTTAATCTGACAAAAACAATGATGTGCATCACTCTATAGCTGCTATTGTGCACCAAGGGAAGTGAACAAGTGCACACTTTGGGAGAAAGGAGATTAGATTCGAGAGATTATTGGGACGCAACCCACATGTCTTAGAGTCCTCCACATCTCCTTCCATGTCCAACCCCTTTATAATTTCGGGTTGCGTGTGGGTGTGATATCTGCCCCTCTTGCACTGCACCCAACCATCCCTCCCTCTCCATTGACTACTTTGATTGCGTCCTTCCACTCCACCAGAGTTGCTTCTCTACTAAGTAAGACGGAACATCTAAGGTAAGGAAACCTTATTGGAACCCTATTGGACTTTTTCCTATTATTCAGACAGTGCTATTCGCTTTTACAGTGAATTTTGAAAGCAGCATCTTATTGATGTTGTTCCTAAAAGAATTTGAATGTTTTTTTTCTCTTCAATTTGTGATCTATTAATGAACATGTGCATGTGCCATGAGGCATAGTTTATTACAGTTTCTTTGCATTATAACCCCCACATTTGAATTCCTTGTGAAATTCTGGTTTAGGATTTCCAATGTTTTTATAAGAAATAAAGTTGAACCTTGTGACTAACCAAATAGACTAAACCATGTGTTGAACTATAACCCAGTCTGTAGGCGTGGTCCGTCAATCCCAACGCACCATTTGGAAAGCATTGTCCTTGGTTAGCACTTAGTGCTAAAAATGCATTTGTTAAAGATTGATACATAAAATATCATTGTTATACCCTGAGCCAAAATTCCCCTCAATGTGATTACATTTGAAACATTTTTCAAATATGAAAATTATTATTTTAGTGTAAGGTTAATATGCTTTTCTCGTTTGTTGTGCAGGGAAATACTATAACACTTTACACTACAGTGCCCTTATTACTGTGTACTCGTGTAATTAGGTTAACAAGTACTGTATTATTTATTAGGACACTGTACTTTAACATTAGCCCTAACCCTTACCTGGATTAACCTTAAGTACAGTTTTAGAAAAGTGTAATAATGAGTAATTACAATACTTGTTACACTGTAACAGGAATAATTACACCGTAATAAGAGCACTATAATGTAAAGTATAACCGGAATTACTGCCCTCAAATTATAGAAAAATACCTCTGCATATGTATTATTATTATTTCTACAATAATGATCAGTTTGTAGTAATTTTGTTGAATTTGACCCATAGTTTACAATGTTGAAGTTCAAGTTTTGACTACACTCACATTGAGGTCAATATAAACTGAAATCCATGAGCATCTAATCATCAAAAATAAATACAAATGTAAGGTCACCTTGGTCACTGAAAATGAGTTGTCACCTCTTATAATTCTCAGGTTCAGAAGGTGACAACATGAAAGCGTTGATTGGATCAGTCGTGTGTGCTGTGGCACTGCTATCTGGGTTTTGCACTGCTGGTAAATATAAATAAATATATATCTTAAGGTCTCCAAGGAATGCTGCCACTGGTCCAGGTTCAAATATTTTTTATAATCCTCCTAATGGTACGGTTAGGATTTGGGGTTGGGTAATCTGATCGTAGATCTGTGTTTGAGGACCATTTCTACCTTTATCTCCCAGGATAACTTCCTCCCTGCTACTGTCTAGGGTACTCATTAACCATAACCTTTTATTACAGTGACCCCTAGTGGTATCATGTATAAGTGGTCAAGACACCTTTGAAGTATTTTAGGTTATCTATAGGAATTTTGGGAATAAGTGTTGAAAATTAAGTGAATACATTTAGAAAACATACTGAGCCACCAAGCTGTGGCAGGCAATGGCTCTCTAGCGCTGCCTTAATAAAACCTTTGAAAGTCCTCCAGCATCTCAGCATGCCCTAGCCTGTGGGAGGGCGCCCCAAAATGGTTCGTGTCTTGACATTTGACTCTTCCCATTGACTGAGGCTGGATGGCTGGAGCCCTATCAAAGCCCCGGGGCCTCATCAGATCTGAGGCCTGACCATTTCTCACGAGCCGTCCGAGAGGATGCCTGCCACTGCCAACAAAAGAGTGTGATAAATCAATTGAACTTGCAGACAATGGCTCGGGGCAGGCCCGTGAAATGACAGGCATCTCAGTGGGCTTGTAGGTCGATGCCAAAGGTCTTTTACAAATTACTGTTGATGTGTGTCAGTATGCCACTGACACTATACCATACCGAGGGAGCAACCCCGACTGGGCCCCCGGCACCTCCGCTTCCCCGCCTCCAACCCTGGCAGGGCTTGTTAGGTCTTGAGACGGACATGCTGAAATGGCATTGGTCACAGTCAGTCGACGGCAAGGAAAACTATTTTCAGTGTCATGCATAAGGGAGGGGGATTGGAAGGGGGGACTGTTTGCCTCTTCTGCTGGCGGGGTTTGAAGGAGGGGTTGGTTCCAAAACATGCCTTTAGGGAAGAGTGGGGTGGGTAGGAGCCCACTTTAGTCTCACCACAGGGGGTTCAAAACAGCCCTGTGGTACCCCATTACTGGCCCCCTACATTGCCCCCAAAATGGACTCCTTGTCATTGGAGAGAAAAGTGTCTCGTGAGAAAGCTGCTGTACAATACAGCCATTGTTCTCTATCCTGGCTCTTGGGTCTTAACTCATGAAGTTGGAAGAGAGGACAGAGCAGAATATGGTATGACTATACGCTTACATTAGAAGCCCTCAAGAAGCAACTTCTACTAGTTTTCAACAACACAAAGCAAATGAACCAACGCAAGGCCAGGAGAAGGGATTAACGTTGAATCGTATTAAATCACTCATATTATATTTCACTACACAGACAGACTAAAGAGCAGTGTGTATACATTGACATGTTTGTTTTTTGTTGTTCCAGGGCCAGCAGCTTTATCCATCACCACTATATTGGTAAGGTATTATATATACAACATACTAATACGTATCGCAAACGCATGAAAAGGAGACTGGAGTGCCACTCTAATGTAATTCTATGATGGTATGCAAGTTTTAACTTATGATCCACTTGTCGGATTCTCTCCCACCAGCAAGAGCCATACATCATGACCCAAGGGTCTGAGCTGGAGGGGTACTGCATTGACCTGCTCGCGGAGATCGCCAAGAAGTTGGGCTTCAAGTACAATGTGCACCTGGTGAAGGACGGCAAATACGGGCGACAGGACGAGAGTGGCAACTGGTTCGGGATGATCGGGGAGGTGGTCCGAGGGGTGAGTGGCCTGGACAGAAGGTAGCAGGTGGTGGTATAGGGTACGCTGGGGGATTGGTTAAGTCATTCAGACTTGTGTTCAGTAAGCCGTTCATGGCTATACTCACTCACATGTGTGTGTGGGTCCCTATTCCTGTTTGTTTGTCCCTGTTCCTGTGCCTGTGTGTGTTCCTGCTCATGTGTGTGTGTCATTGTGTGGTGTATGTGTGTGTTTGTGTGTATCTACAGTACCAGTCAAAAGTTTGGACACACCTACTCATTCAAGGGTTTTTCTTTCTTTTTACTATTTTCTACATTGTAGAATAATAGTGAAGACATTAAAACTATGAAATAACACATATGGAATCATGTAGTAACCAAAAAAGTGTTAAACAAATCAAAATATATTTTATAATTGAGATTCTTCAAATAGCCACCCTTTGCCTTGATGACAGCTTTGCACACTCTTGGCATTCTCTCAATCAGCTTCACCTGGAATGCTTTTCCAACAGTTTTGAAGGAGTTCCCACATATGCTGAGCACTTGTTGGCTGCTTTTCATTCACTCTGCCGTCCGACTCATCCCAAATCATCTCAATAGGGTTGAGGTCGGGTGATTGTGGAGGTCAGGTCATCTGATGCAGCACTCCATCACTCTCATTCTTGGTAAAATAGGCCTTACACAGCCTGGAGGTGTGTTGGGTCATTGTCCTGTTGAAAAACAAATGATAGTCCCACTAAGCCCAAACCAGATGGGATGGTGTATCGCTGCAGAATGCTGTGGTAGCCATGCTGGTTAAGTGTGCCTTGAATTCTAAATAAATCACAGACAGTGTCACCAGCAAAGCACCCCCACACCATAACACTTCCTCCTCCATGCTTTACAGTGGGAACTACACATGTGGAGATCATCCGTTCACCCACACCGTGTCTCACAAAGACACGGCGGTTGGAACCAAAAATCTCCAATTTGGACTCCAGACCAAAGGACATATTTCCACCGGTCTAATGTCCATTGCTCGTGTTTCTTGACCCAAGCAGGTCTCTTCTTCTTATTGGTGTCCTTTAGTAGTGGTTTCTTTGCAGCAATTCGACCATGAAGGCCTGATTCACACAGTCCCCTCTGAACAGTTGATGTTGAGATGTTTCTGTGACTTGAACTCTGTGAAGCATTTATTTGGGCTGCAATTTTTGAGGCTGGTAACTCTAATGAACTTATCCTCTGCAGCAGAGGTAACTCTAGGTCTTCCATTCCTGTGGCGGTCCTCATGAGAGCCAGTTTCATCATAGCGCTTGATGGTTTTTGTGACAGCACTTGAAGAAACTTTCAAAGTTCTTGAAATGTTCCGTATTGACTTACCTTCATGTCTTAAAGTAATGATGGACTGTCGTTTCTCTTTGCTTATTTGAGCTGTTCTTGCCATAATATGGACTTGGTCTTTTACCAAATAGGGTTATCTTCCGTATACCCCCGCTACCTTGTTACAACACAACTGATTGGCTCAAAAGCATTAAGAAGGAAATAAATTCCACAAATGAACTTTTAAGAAGGCACACCTGTTAATTGAAATGCATTCCAGGTGACTACCTCATGAAGCTGGTTGAGAGAATGCCAAGAGTGTGCAAAGCTGTCATCATTCCATATGTGTGCAAAGATTCCATATGTGTTATTTCATAGTTTATGTCTTCACTATTATTCTACAATGTAAAAAAGAGTTAAAAAATAGGTGTGTCCAAACTTTTGACTGGTAGTGTATGTGTGTGTCTGCTCGTCTGCTCCTATTTATCAGGAGGCCGTCCTGGCGGTCGCCCCTCTGACCCTCACTGCAACCAGGGAGCAGTCGGTGGAGATGAGCACTCCCTTCATGCAGACGGGCATCGGCTTCATGCTGAGCAGGGACCTGGGCTCCGAGGAGAGCCACTCCCTCAGCTTCCTCTTCCCCTTCTCCACGGAGATGTGGGTGGGTGTCCTCTTGGCCTTCCTGGTGACTGGCCTCTGCATTTATCTGGTGGCCAGGTGAGATATCATCATCAACTCGGCCCCATTCCTAATGTAGCCCTTAGCTATGAATGCTAGTTAGTTCGGGGTGAATCCTAACTTCCACTTAAGTCGAATTTCACTTAACTGTTAGTCATCAATTGAAGTCAATGAGAAATTAGGATTGGCCCCTTCTTGCATAAAAAGATGTCAACATACAAATAATGCGTAATGCTATGAAACATATAGGCTACATACAGTACGTCCAGTATACAAATATAACGTGGGAGATGGGGGTGGTTGAAAATAGAGTATTTCAATGGAAGTAGAAACTGCGCTGCTAATTCATCCTTCTAAGAATCTGGTTTAGCCACTGTCCAGAGAATGAAGTTCTGTAAAGAAAGACAGATCTCAATGCTCACTTTACCCCCTCAGGATAAGCCCCTGTGAGTGGGCTGACCCCGAGACAGACGAACACAGCTTCACCCTCCTGCACAGCTTCTGGTACATCACCGGAGCCCTGACCCTGCAAGGTAACGCAGCTATGAGCCAAATCGCCCTCTGACTCAAACTGCTGCTGCCAAGTCACATGTTCAACAGAATCATGCTATTTTGGCAAAGGGAGTCTAGACAGCGGTTTCTGTTCCTGCTGTTTAGACCAGGAGAGTCTAGAACACTATAGAAATAGAATCTGCTTTACTGTGGGTACACTCAATATGGCCTCCACTCTACCCATTATAACTGCAATGGAGATTTTTGTTCTAGGCATTCTATTTCTATGGTCTAGTCTAGAGTCTGGACAGGGATTTCTGATCCTGCTATTAGACAGGATTGTCTACACTGGGATTTCCATTCTTTTCCTTTTAGCTCTCCTAGCTGTGCCATTAAGGAACTAGAGCAAGCACACTTGCTTTCACAAGGCAATTCAGAGAAGCAGATCGTAATTTTGGTGCACATAGAATGGAGTCATGAGTGCATTCAGATGCATGGTCCTCTGCAAATTTTCTTCACAATACAATGAACATAGGCTCATTCTGTTCAGGACAACCCAGGGTAAAACACCATGTCATCTTGTAACTGTACATTTAACATAGTGATCATAAACATTGCCACTACCTTTTCAGAATTCGGAGAATAACAGCACTTAAACAGATTATTAGTAACTGGTTTAAACCGATGGCACCACAAATAAACAATTAGAAATGAACAATTAATGAAATCTATAGTATGGAAATGATAACTTAGAGACTAAAAGGCGCTGCATGGTAAATCCGATGTCTGCATTGGCCGTGCAGCATTTACGGTGATAGGGCCTCTGCAGAAGTCAGGCCATTCATACTTCTTGCTCTTCGCGGAGCATCGCAGAGCTGTTGTGAAGGAAGTTGTCAAGGAAGTGAGTTTGTGTTTATACAGGACCTCCCGCCCCCACCTACCGTCAACCAATCATGTCAATGCGGAGCTATACGGAGCCCTCCACATTGTTACAACATTTGGGAGGCACACGGCGATGCGGTACGAAGCTCAATTTGGCCTCTGCATGCCTCCGGAGGCCCCGCAATTACGTCACACCCTCCATATGGAGCCTCCGACCACATTTCCGGATCAAGCATAAATTGGCTTTTAGAAACAAAATGACTCTATTTGAGATTTAGAAAACTGACATTATATTATGAAGCATTTATAGGCCCTAACAGGAGATAAAATGTACATGTTTTAAATGGTCGGGTGTGGATGGACACGTGTGTGTGTGTGTGTGTGTGTGTGTGTGTGTGTGTGTGTGTGTGTGTGTGTGTGTGTGTGTGTGCGCGCGCTGATGGATGCGTGTGTACGTGTGAATGGGTGCATGTATGTGAGTGTAGAAGTGTGTGTGTGTGCATGTGTGTGTCATACACGCAAAGACGGTGAAAACGCAAGGTAGGGATGCCAACAACATGCATATGAGATTTAACCAACAATAAACAAGTAAATAAATGAAAACAATAACAGATATATGCCCAAGCCAACACCAAACGAGGGATACCTTGCTTTAGCTTCTTTTTTTTTCTTTTTTTTTCTTTTCTTTTTTATTATTAGCATTATTTTTGTATGACTATTATTTCTTAGGGTCAACAGTTACTTGTACCATAGTATCAATTATATTGTTTTATGAAATGCTGATTGTTGGCCTAATTATTTAGGCAAATTATTTTATTTTCAGGTTGGGGGGGGGGGGTTAAATGTATATATATGTTGTTGTGATTCTGTTGTGATCTAAAACCAATATATAAAAAGTATTTTAAAAATAAATGTTGGCACATGAGTTTTATGATATGGAAATGTGACTCAAGGGTGTTTGGCTTGCTTGTATGACATCAAAGCAGTATTTATTATAATCCTCAACATCTCATCTTTCATAATACATAGAGTCCTCGTAATTTACAGCATTTCCGTCACTCAGACAACAAAAAAATCGCAGAAGGGATGGGGGCAACTGCTCAAGTTCAGAACGGCTGTCAGTCAATACCCATACAGCACTGTGAAGCGCAGAGCCTGAGCTCTGACGTCATGTATAGCATGTTACTGTACAGCCACTGTGTTCTAATTTAGGCATTTATCAGTGTCCAAATCTGCCATTTCCAACCCGTATACCGGTACGAGTATAAAGGGCTACACGCATGAGCAATCTATATACTCTGTTATGTTCAAAACATCTTCTACATTGCTCGTCTTAAGAGAAAACTACACTCTAAAAATAAAAGGTTCCTGGAGTATCCTTTAGGGGTTCTTCAAATTGAAACTGTGGGGGAACCCCTATAAATTCTTCAAATAATCCTCGAAGAACTTTGAGGATCTTAGAAGAACCCTTGTTGAACCCCTACTTTTTAGAGTGCAGGACGGATAATATGGGTGTTTGCACACTTTCTATTGTAGTCCAGAAGAAGGTGATGGAGTGACAGGAAAAATAAGTTTGAGTTTCTAAAGTGAAAAGCGTTTTTCAGTCTCCCCAACAGAAGTTCCATGTATGTTTTTAAGTGATCCGTCCCATGTCTGTTTCAATCATAGAATACAATTTTACATAATATAATGGATCTCTGGTTTGTGTTCTCAGGTGCTGGCCCACACCCTAAAGGCCTGTCTGGCCGCATTATCAGCGCTGTCTGGTGGGTGTTTGCGTTGGTGCTCCTGGCCTGCTACTTCAGCAACTTCAACACCATGCTACGCTCGGACCCCAAACACGTCTCGGTGATGAACTTCGATGAGCTGGCCAGACAGGACGTCATTGACTATGGAACAGTGGAAGGCGGCTCCACGTTCAATTTCTTCAAAGTACATCTAGAACCGCTAATGTCTCAACAACCGTGGCCTAAAATCATCTGACCGACTTTGCATTTCTAAGATTCCCTTTTCACTCCCATTTCTAGAACTCCAACAACCCCACCTACCGACGCATCTTCCAGCACATGGAGAGGAAGAAGAGTTGTGTGGCTTCTGTGGAAGAGGGCAATCGACGTGCCCAGGAAGGCAACTACGCCTTTATTGGCGAGGCAGCGTCTCTGGACCTGGCTGTGGCTCGCCACTGCAACCTGATCCGCAGTAGTGAAGTCATTGCCATGAGAGGGTACAGCATTGCAGCACCCCTAGGTGAGCCCCTAGCAGCTGGGTCCACAGTACAGCCCATAGATGGACCTGATATATGGAAATCTGTGCTATCAATAGGGAACATTGGGAACATTGTTTGTGTTTTTATGGGTGGTTTGCTGTGGTGATGAATATCTGAAGTAATTAAAGTTCAGTTCATTACTTGATATGCACTCAAACACATGCCCACTGACACCCTTCTCTCGCAAGACAAAAAATAACTCCCCTTTCTCTCTTGCTGTCCGTCCATCTCCCTCCACCTCCTTCCCCATCTCCTTCCTCCTCCTTCCCTCTGTCTCCTCCCTCCTTCTCCTTCCCTCTCATTCCCCGCCAGGCTTCCCTATGATGAAGAACATAACGGTGGCCATACTGCAGTTGAGTGAGTCTGGGGAGTTGGCGTACCTGCAGAGTAAGTGGTGGGCCAATAGCTGTATGCCAGAGGGGGGCCAAGCCCCACAGGCCCTCCAGGCACACATCCTGAGGGGTCTCTTCATGCTGCTGGCCCTGGGGTGCGGTCTGGGCCTCCTCATTGCCCTCCTGGAGCTTGCCTCCAAGGCCCGCAACCAAGCCAAGGATCAGAAGGTAAGGGAACATGAGGAGCGGATAGAGAATGGACTTAAAAATAGATATATTCTGTTTATTAGGATTTTCAAATCTACACATGAATATTGAAAGTAAAAACTTCCTACAATTCCCTCTACTACTCACACTTATTCCTCCTCTCCTCTCCTTTCTTATTTCTCCCTCTCCTCCTCCTCTCCTCTTCTCTCCTCACAGAAATCCTGCTGCTCAGTGTTGTCGGCAGAGCTGAGTCAACGTTTCAGATCGGGCGGGGCGAATGCAGGCACAGAGACGTCAGAGAAGAGCAAAGCGTGAAGGATCTGTTTTACTGATTGGCTCCGAACAGAACCATATAGTTTGATACGCATATAAACCACGTGTGAGGGACCCCGGTCCTGTCCTTTGTAGCAGTAGTATCTTCCGTATCCTAGTAGTGTATCACAGCAGTGTCTTCTGTTTCATAGTGTACCACACAGCTACCGAGTTCCCCATGTGCATTTACAATGGCTTGTTAGAATAGATTCCAATTAGAGTAGATTTTACTATATATTCCACTCTGAAAAGGTATTATTAAGCCACTATAGAAAACAGCAACAATAGCATTTAATGCACTCAGTGGACATGGGCCTCCCACTGCAGAAATAGACTACTAACAGTAAGATTTTTATATATATTAAGTTGATAGAGTTGATACAGGCTTTGCAACTATCCTCCAGATAAATGCTTTAAGCAACTGTATTTACATTTTTGTTGTTGTCGTTGTTGTTGATATGTACTGCCCAAATATCTCACATGTGCTACTAAATCTGGTGGCTTTTGAGTTGTTTCATTAACCGTTCAATATGTTTTACTTTAACCTGTTTTTTATACTCCACCAAATTAAATCCCTAGACATCCCAAATGTATAGATTTTTGTTAGTTTTGTTAGTTTCACACCTAAGCTCCCTCAAAAGTGTTTTGGATGGATGGATAGAAAAAAAAAAAATGTTTGGGATGGATTTATAAAATGTGTGCTTTCCAGGAGTGGGGGCAATGAACAGGCACTGTGGGGTAAAGGTACAGTAATTGTAATAACTGATCAGTCTATTCATTTTTTCTTCTATGAATATTGCTATTTCAGTAGAGTTTTGTTGTATTGTGGGGTCAAATTAAATCTACCAAATTCCACGAGTGGGCTCATTCTCCATCCCCCTTGGTGCGTAGTCTCACGTAGCCAGATGGAAGTAAGATGGCGCTGCAGTTGATACACTGTAAACCCAAATGTGCCGTCATTAGTCAAAACTTTTGAGGAAACCCGTTGCACTTAATATATCTGAGTACAGTTACTTAAAGTAATTTTGTAGTCATTACTCAAACCGATAGTCACTGTGACACTGTAGGGGGTCCAGATTTCAGTTGTACATTTTGAGTAACGCCCCCACTAAGCAACGCCTTCAGAAAGTATTCATACCCCTTTACTTATTTCATATTTTGTTGTTACAGCCTGAATTCATAATGTATTAAATATATTTATTTCTCACCTATCTACACACAATACCCCATAATGACAAAGTGAAAGTATTCACACCCCTGAGTGAATACATTGGATTGCGAAAGTATTCACCCACCTTGGCATTTTTCCTATTTTGTTGCCTTACAACCTGGAATTAAAATGGATTTTTTGGGGGTTTGTATCATTTGAGTTACACAACATGCCTACCACTTTGAAGATGCAAAATATTTTTTATTGTGAAACAAAGAAGAAATAAGACAAAAAAAACAAAAAACTTGAGTGTGCATAACTATTCACCCCCCCCCCAAAGTCAATACTTTAGAGCCACCTTTTGCAGCAATAAGCTTGGCACATCTAGCCACTGGGATTTTTGCCCATTCTTCAAGGCAAAACTGCTCCAGCTCCGTCAAGTTGGATGGGTTCCGCTGGTGTACAGCAATCTTTAAGTCATACCACAGATTCTCAATTGGATTGAGGTCTGGGCTTTGACTAGGCCATTCCAATACATTTAAATGTTTCCCCTTAAACCACTCGAGTGTTGCTTTAGCAGTATGATTAGGGTCATTGTCCTGCTGGAAGGTGAACCTCCGTCCCAGTCTCAAATCTCTGGAAGACTGAAACAGGTTTCCCGCAAGAATTTCCCTGTATTTAGCGCCATCCATCATTCCTTCAATTCTGACCAGTTTCCCAGTCCCTGCCGATTAAAAACACCCCCACAGCATGATGCTGCCACCACCATGCTTCACTGTGGGGATGGTGTTCTCGGGGTGATGAGAGGTGTTGGGTTTGCGCCAGACATAGCGTTTTCCTTGATGGCCAAAAAGCTCGATTTTAGTCTCATCTGACCAGAGTACCTTCTTCCATATATTTGGGGAGTCTCCAACATGGCTTTTGGCGAACACCAAATGTGTTTGCTTATTTTTTTCTTTAAGCAATGGCTTTTTTCTGCCCACTCTTCCGTAAAGCCCAGCTCTGTGGAGTGTACGGCTTAAAGTGGTCCTATGGACAGATACTGCAATCTCCGCTGTGGAGCTTTGCAGCTCCTTCAGGGTTATCTTTGGTCTCTTTGTTGCCTCTCTGATTAATGCCCTCCTTGACTGGTTCGTGGGTTTTGGTGGGCGGCCCTCTCTTGGCAGGTTTGTTGTGGTGCCATATTCTTTCCATTTCTTAATAATGGATTTAATGGTGCTCCTTAGGGATGTTCAAAGTTTCTGATATTTCTGATAAGTGCAACCAACATTTCTTCAGGTTGAATGAGCAGTGGATGAACCTGCTACTACTCTCATTTTAATAAACAAACAATATTCAACAAAATATCAAGTGTAACCTACTAGGCTACTCTTCAATGACTACAGATTTTTTTTCAAAAATATCAACTGATCAACATGATCTGGCCGCAGAACACTTCTCTGTGCGTTCACTATGTCGCCAGTAGTACTAAAAACTCGTTCTGCTGGCACACTGGTGCCTGGAATGCACAGGTACCGTTTAGCAAGGGTGGAAAGTACAGGTAGCTCTTTCTCCTGAGATCTCCACCACTTCATGGCATTTTCAGTCAAAGGCAACGCATCTTTTGCTCGGTACCTTAACACCTCTGCTCTGGCTGTCTCGCTTGTGGATTTTCTTTCTCTTTGGGTGAAGGAATTGCCAACAGCGCATCTAAGGCTTTCTTCTTACAAGGAGGTGACTCATTTGGAGCTACAATATAAGAAATATATTTCAAAATATAGTCATGTTTCTCATTAATACAAAACAACAACAATCTTTTATTGGTATCACATGAAACACACCTGTGGTCTCTTCATTGAATCCTGACAGCTTTGTGCTTGAGCTTCCCACGTCTTCCTCCTGATTTCCCATTGCTTGCATCTATTGATGTAAGAATGTGTGAACTGTTCAAATTTCTGCTCTGTAATACTGCACACATAAATTTAGAGGAAGATAAAGAACAGATGAGATTTGAGAGAGGACAAATGAAAGGGGAGAAGAGAAAAGAGCAGAGGAAAGAGGAGAGAAGAGTTACCTGGTGGGACACTTCTGCCTCAAAAACCAGTTTTGTGTAGACCTGTTCTCTGTCCTCTTTTTCCAGGTAGGGCAGTTCTTTAAATCGCGGGTCCAACGCTGATGCTGTTTAAAGAACAAGAATATTGCATTCATTGCATTATTAAATTAAGTTGACCTGAAATTGCAAGTGATGACCACCTCCTCATACACAAAATAATCAGAAGATTAAACTTTAGTATGTTTAAAAGAAATGTGGCACAGTGATGATGTAAAGCCACCATGAACTAAGAATTGTATTGCAGATATCTTGTTTACTTTTCCATATGAAAAAACAACTCAAATTCAAACTTGAAAACGCAAAGGTGTGGCATTTTACAAATTAATACAGTCTAATAACCTAAAATATTAACCAAGTTGATTTTAATTAAGACTCCAAATGAATTACCTATGTTGAGAGCATCTTGGGTGCCTCTGTAGCCTGTGGAGAGGTCACTGGCCATCACCCTCTTAATCTCTGCAACCAGGGTTGAGTCGTCTTCGCATGGCTGTAGGTGTTTCAGCAGTTTTGCTTGAAGAGGAGCAATTACAGAGAGAGTTGGCTGGTCTTCTTCACACATCACAGTGGTTGCCATTTTGACAGGACCCATCAACTGAACAATGTCATCCATGTTGGCAATATCACTCTCACTCAGCGTGCCTACATCTGTGACCCCCTTTCGTAGATCCTTGGACATCAGAGTTGCCATTATAGCTGGCTGTTGTTCCAAAAAACGTTCAAGCATTTCGAATGAACTGTTCCATCTGGTGATTATGTCTTGGATCAGTTTATGTTTTGGTAAATACATCAGAGTTTGTTTTTCCTGTAGGGCGTGACATGCAATCGGGCTGCGGTGAAAATATCCAACAATTTTTCGCACTTTCCCCAACAACCTGGAAGCACGGTCCACCCCCAAACCTTCTGCGAGGCAAGGTTGAGTGTATGTGCGAAGCAGGTAATGTGTGGACTGAACTGGGCTTCTGCACCGGCCACAATCATATTCCTGGCGTTATCTGTGACGATGGCAGGATTCTTGTCGTAGATTTTCCACTCCATGCAGGCTTCACGCAGTAACGCGCCAATATTTTTACCAGTATGGGCTTCATTTAAAACTCTGGTTAGCAGAACAAAGGTCTTCATTTTCCACTCCGGATCAATGTGATGAGAGGTAATTGTCACATACCCTTGATTTGAGCATGACGTCCAGCCATCTGTCGTTATCGCTACTCGTTCAGCTTGAGAAAGCGACAGCTTCACATCATTCTTAGTACTTTCATACAATGCAGGAATAACCTTTTCTGAGAAGTGTGGTCGGCTTGGTATTGTGTACCTTGGCTCCAATGTTTGAATCATTTCACGGAATCCCGGATTTTCAACCACACTGTAGGGTCGCATGTCTTTGCAGATAAACTTGGCAATTGTTGCCGTGATGTTTTTCGCCCGAGCTGAGTTTTGGCCTAGTCTCTGACTAAACATGCAGGCGAGACCTGAGGCTTCTGCAGAGTTGACTTTACCTTTCGCTGCTGTAGCAGCGGGAACGCTGCAAGAGGTGCCTGGACGGTCGGTGTTGTGTGAAATCCCATGGCGCCTTAGTAGGTGGTTGGAGAGATTTGTCGTGTTGCCGTTGTACTTTACTTGACCTTTACATATCCTACAAACAGCGAGCGACTTATTTAGAACATCTCCGTCTTTGCAAAAGCCAAAGTGTTTCCACACACTGGACCGCAATGGTGGCTTGATAATTTCTCGCTCGTCGGCTTCTCCTCTGTCGTCCGCCATGCTATGTTTTGTTGTCTTTGCGCCTTTGCGCTGCTGCTGGCGCGGGGAGATGACGTCACGGATAGGCAGACTGAATCGAGTAATGTTTAAAGCCTTTATCATTAAAAGTGCTAAGAAAAAACATCCATATAAAGTCTGACGTGCTTAAATCCAATGGGTTATTTCCTAGTATCGATACAATCGATTTATTACATTTTAAAACGATGTTAGATTGATATATGTTGTCCAAAAGGCCAACTCGCCGAGCACAGATCGATGTAGTTGGATCATAGGAATATAAATCGATACATCGATGTAGTCGATGGATCGTTACACCCCTAGTATGCACGCACCACCTTTCCGTTATATATTTCTTAGAATTCTTTGAAACGTAAGTAATTTTTTTTATTTCACTTCACCAATTTGGACTATTTTGTGTATGTCCATTACATGAAATCCAAATAAAAATCTATTTAAATTACAGGTTGTAATGCAACAAAATAGGAAAAACGCCAAGGGGGATGAATACTTTTGCAAGGCACTGTACATGCTAGAATCTCCATTGGCAGTGATTACAGCTGTGAGTCTTTCTGGGTAAGTCTCTAAGAGCTTTGCACACATGGAATGTTCAATATTTGCACAATATTCTTTAAAAACGTATTCAAGCTCTGTCAAGTTGGTTGTTAATCATTACTAGACAGACATTTTCAAGTCTTGCCATAGATTTTCAAGCCAATTTAAGTCAAAACTGTTACTAGATCACTCAGGAACATTCAATGTCATCTTGGTAAGCCTTGTGTTTTAGGTTAGTGTCCTGCTGAGAGGTGAATTTCAAATCATATCAAATTCTATTTGTCACATGCGCCAAATACAATGCACATGCTTATTTACAAGCCCTTAACCAACAATGCAGTTAAGAAAAATAAGATTTAAGAAAATATTTACTAAATAAACTAAAGTAAAAAAATAAAAGAGCAACAATAAAATATGAATAACGAGGCTATATACAGTGGGTACCGGTACCGAGTCAATGTGCGGGGGTACAGGTTAGTCGAGGTAATTGAGGTAATATGTACATGTAGGTAGGGGTAAAGTGACTATGCATAGATAATAAACAGTGAGTAGCAGCAGCGTAAAAAGGGGCCATAAAACTGCTGAACAGCTAATCAAATGGCTACCCAGACTGTTTAAATGTAATGTGGACACCAAGGAACTTGAAGCTCTCAACCTGCTCCACTACAGCCCCGTTGATGAGAATGGGGGTGTGCTCGGCCCTCCTTTTCCTGTAGTCCACGAATTTGTCTCTCAGTGTCTGTTGGAAAGCAGACTGAACCAGGTTGTCCTCTAGGATTGTGCCTGTGCTTAGCTCTAATCTGTTTATTTTTATCCTGAAAAACTCCCTAGTCCTTGTCAATGACAAGCATACCCATAACATGATGCAGCCACCACCATGCTTGAACATATGGAGAGTGGTACTCAGTTGAGGTACAGGATGCATGTTTTGGAATATTTTTATTCTGTACAAGCTTCCTTCTTTTCACTCTGTCATTTAGGTTAGTGTTGTGGAGTAACTACAATGTTGTTGAACCATCGTCATTTTTCTCCTATCACAACTATTAAACTTTGTAACTGTTTTAAAGTCACAATTGGCCTCATGGTGAAATCCCTGAGCGGTTCCTTCCTCTCTGGCAACTGAGTTAGGAAGGACGCCTGTATCTTTGTAGTCACTTTTAGATACACCATCCAAAGTGTATTCATTTATTTTATTTTATTTTTGTACCCATCTACCAATAGGTGCCCTTCTTTGCAATGTTTTATAATAATTTGTATTGATAGAAAACCTCCCCGGTCTTTGTGGTTCAATCCTTGTTTGACATTCATTGCTCCACTGAGGGACCTTAAATATAATTGTATGTGTGGGGTACAGAGATGAGGTAGACATTCAAAAATAATGTTAAACACTATTTATGAGTCCATGCAACTTATTATGTGGCTTATTAAGCACATTTTTATTCCTAAACGTATTTAGGCTAGCCACAACAAAGGGGTTGAATACTTATTGACTCAAGACATTTCAGCTTTTCATTTTTAATTAATTTGTAAAAATGTCTAATAAACATAATTCCACTTTGACATTATGGGGTATTGTGTGTAGGCAAGTGACACAAAATCTTAATTTAGTGCATTTTAAATTCAGACTGTAACACAACAAAATGTGGAGAAAGTCAAGAGGTGTGAATATTTTCTAAAGGGACTCATTTCCCAGTGTGCCTTGCCTTTTGGAGTGAATTGTAGAGTTACCTACCACCCATGACTGTATTTGTTAGTGACAGAGACATGTTCATTTTCAGACCTTGTGGGCTTCATCAAGTTGAGTTCCTAGGCAAATTTTGTCATTATAATTAACTCTTTATGACAATATATTGCATATTAGTGATGGGCATTCCGAGTCTGGAAAACCTGGGAAATTTACCAGAATTTTGCAACCCTACCTGCAAGTTACATTATGCTGGCTTGCAAAGTGATGTGTAATTCCTATTGGAATCCAGACAGAGTTATCCAACAGTTGTCATTTTTATTAACCCGCAACCTGCATTCATAATGACTGCCAGGGTTAGGAACAGTGTGAGGAGACTACCTAAGCCATTTAAACTGGAACAATCATTTCAGTAAGGGGTGCAACATTTTTTATCTAAATGAATGGATTTGTTTAGGAAATGCAAGATGGTGCCGACAGACATGGCAGCTCTGCTTCTAGCTCCTAAGCAACTTTGCAGTAATTCATTTTTTTTGTGTGTTATTTCTTACATTATTAGCACAGAAAGTTTTTTGTGTAATTATTACATACAGCCGGAAAGAACCTTTGGATATCAGAACGACGGTAACTCATCAGCATTACGACTTTCACAAATTGGATCCTTTGTTCCCCCAGGGCAATTGAACTTATCCCAGAGGCTGCTCCAAGACGCCGCCGGTGGAAAAGAGGTATTCGGAGTGGACTTCTAGTCCGACTCAGGAAGTGTACACACCATCCACCGCTTCCGAGTGAATTACTCGCTAATTTTCAGTCTCTGGACAATAAAGTAGATGATCTCAGGGCGAGGATCTCCTTCCAGAGAGACATCAGGGACTGTAACATACTCTGTTTCACGGAATCATGGCTCTCCAGATATACTGTCCCCGTCCATACAGCCAGCTGGGTTCTCAGTATATCGCGTAGACAGGAATAAAGAACTCTCCAGGAAGAAGAAATGCATGGTGAATGTTTCATGAATAACTACTCATGGTGTGATTGTGATAACGTACATAAACTCAAGTCCTTTTGTTCACCCGACCTAGAATACCTCACAATCAAATGCTGACCGTATTACCACCCAAGATAATTATCTTCGGTTATAGTCACATCCGTGTGTATTCCCCCTCAAGCCGATACAACGACGGCCCTCAAGGAACTACACTGGACTTTGTGCAAACTGGAAACCACATATCCTGAGGCCGCATTTATTGTAGCTGGGGATTTTAACAAAACTAATTTGAAGAAAACACTACTGAAGTTCTATCAACACATTGTCTGTAGTACTCGCGCTGCAAAAATGCTCGAGCATTGTTACTCCCCCTTCCGGGATGGCTACAAGGCCCTCCCCTGCCCTCCCTTCGGCAAATCAGATCACAACTCCATTTTGCTCCTCCCTTCCTATAGGCAGAAACTCAAACAGGAAGTACCCGTGCTAAGGTCTATTCAACGCTGGTCTGACCAATCGGAATCCATGCTTCAACATTGTTTTGATCACGCGGATTGGAATGTTCCGGGAAGCCTCTGAGAATAACATTGATGTATACACGGACACGGTGACTGAGTTCATCAGGAAGTGTATAGGAGATGTTGTTCCCACTGTGACTATTAAAAGCTACTCAAACCAAAAACCGTGGATAGATGTCAGCATTCGCGCTAAACTGAAAGCGCGAACCACCTCATTTAACCATGGCAAGGTGACTGGGAATATGGTCGAATACAAACAGTGTAGTTATTCCCTCCGTAAGGCAATCAAACAGGCAAAACGTCAGTACAGAGACAAAGTGGAGTCGCAATTCAACGGCTCAGACACAAGACTTATGTGGCAGGTCCTACAGACAATCACGGATTACAAAGGGAAAACCAGCCACGTCACGGACACCGATGTCTTGCTCCTGGACAAGCTAAACACCTTCTTCGCCCACTTTGAGAATAACACAGTGCCACCGACGCGGCCCGCTCCAAAGGACTGTGGGCTCTCGTTCTCCTTGGCCAACGTGAGCGTTAACCCTCTGCCGGCCCAGACGGCATCCATAGCCGCATCCTCAGAGCATGCACAGACCAGCTGGCTGGAGTGTTTACGGACATATTAAATCTCTCCCTATCCCAGTCTGCTGTCCACACTTGCTTGAAGAGGTCCACTATCGTTCCTGTACCCAAGTAAGCAAAGGTAACTGAACTAAATGACTATCGCCCCGTAGCACTCACTTCTGTCATCATGAAGTGCTTTGAGAGGCTAGTTAAGGATCATATCACCTCTACCTTACCTGGCACCCTAGATCAACAGACGATGCAATCGCCATCGCACTGCACACTGCCCGATCCCATCTGGACAAGAGGAATACATTTACATTTACATTTTAGTCATTTAGCAGACACTCTTATCCAGAGCGACTTACAGTTAGTGAGTGCATACATTTTCATACTGGCCCCAACTGAGCTACACGAATACCTATGTAAGAATGCTGTTCATTTACTATAGCTCAGTCTTCAACACCATAGTACCCTCCAAACTCATCATTAAGCCCCGTGCCCTGGATCTGAACCCCGCCCTGTGCAACTGGGTCCTGGACTTCCTGACGGGCCGCCCCCCAGGTGTTGAAGGTAGGAAACAACACCTCCACTTCGCTGATCCTCAACACAGGGGCCCCACAAGGGTGCATGCTCAGCCCCCTCCTGTACTCCCTGTTTACCCATGACTGCGTGGCCTACAGAGAGGAGGGCCCTGGCGGAGTGGTGCCAGAAAAGTAACCTCTCCCTCAACGTCAACAAAATGAAGGAGCTGATCGTGGACTTCAGGAAACAGCAAAGGGAGCACGCCCCTATCCACATCGACGGGACCGCAGTGGAGAAGGTGAAAAGCTTCATGTTCCTCGGCGTACACATCACTGACAATCTGAAATGGTCCACCCACACAGACAGTGTGGTGAAGAAGGCGCAACAGCACCTCTTCAACCTCAGGAGGCTGAATACATTTGTCTTGGCCCCTAAGACCCTCACAAACTGTTACAGATGCACAATTGAGAGCATTCTGTCGGGCTGTATCACTGCCTGATACGGCAACTGCACCGCCCGCAACCGCAGGGCTCTCCAGAGGGTGGTGCCGTCTACACTACCTGCCCTGCCGGACACCTACAGCACCCGATATCACAGGAAGGCCAAGAAGATCATCAAGGACATCAACCACCTGAGCCACAGCTTGTTCACCCTGCTATCATCCAGAAGGCGAGGTCAGTACAGGTGCATCAAAGATGGGACCAAGAGACTGAAAAACAGCTTCTATCTCAAGGCCATCAGACTGTTAAATAGCCATCACTAGCTGGCTTCCACCCGGTTACTCAACCCTGCATCTTAGAGGCTGCTGCCCTATGTACATAGACATGGAATCACTAGTCACTTTAATAATGGAACACTAGTCACTCAATAATATAATTTCATATGTATATACTGAATTATATTTTACTGTATTTTAGTCAATGCCATTCCGACATTGCTCGTCCTACTATTTATATATTTCTTAATTCCATTCGTTTACTTTTAGATTTTTGTGTATTTTTGTGAATTGTTAGATACTACTGCACTGTTGGAGCTAGGAACACAAGCATTTCGCTACACCCACAATAACATCTGCTAAATATGTGTATGTGACCAATAAAATTTGATTTGATGTTATTTATCTTTGTGTAGCATAAGATGAATCAATCACTGTATGTACATGCAAATCAACATATTCCAAAAATCTACCTACAGTAGAGCATGCTGGGACAAAAGTTCATTTGTTATCATAATTATTTTTAAATAGAGTTGTGACTTCTCATTTAGTTTTGAGTCAGTGCTACATATACATTTTAAGTAATAATGACTTTTCATTGACTTTGAGTTCAACTTACTAGAAGTATTTGAGAAAAATGTTGACAGTGTAGCAGTCTTATGGGCTCCTGACAAATTCTGCTATTTTGTGTGTTATTTTTAACGATGATCTTAACTTTTTTTTACATAATGTCTCTGCCATAATTTCCTGACCAAAAACAGCTTCTGGAAATCAGAACAGCGATCACTAACCTCGATTTGGATGAACATTTCTACTTCAACGAGTCGGCAGCTCTGGACGTTCCACTTACTCTGGAGCAGGCTCAGACCCCGGGACTTGAAAGAGGAGGCAGCGGCGAAAGAGAGGCAGGCGAGGCAGCGTCATGACGAGACTATGTTGGCGAGCAAGTAGCCCTCTTGTTCTATTGGTGAACGTGCAGTATCTGGAGAACCAACTGGATAAGCTCTGTTCGAAACTATGCTATAAACAGGACCTGAAAAACTGTAATATTCTATGTTTGTCAGAGTCGTGGCTGAACGAGGACATGGATAATATACACTCACCGGCCTATTTATTAGGTACACCACCCAGTTCATGGAAATGGATCGCTCCTATTGAGTCACGTGGCCGTGGCTTGTTATATAAAGCAGGCAGACAGGCATCGAGGCATTCAGTTACTGTTGAACGATTGAACGTCAGAATGGGCTAAATGAGTGACCTAAGCGACTTTGAGCATGGTATGATAGTCAGTGCCAGGCGCGCCGGATCCAGTATCTCAGAAACGGCCGCCCTGCTGGGCTTTTACGCACAACAGTGTTTGGGGTTTACCGAGAATGGTGCGACAAACAAAAAACATCCAGTCAGTGGCAGTCCTGTGGGCAAAAACAGCTCGCTGATGAGAGAGGTCGAAGGAGAATGGCAAGAATTGTGCAAGTTAACAGGCGGGCCACAAACAGATAACAAATAACGGCACACTACAACAGTGGTGTGCGGAACGGCATCTCTAAACCCACAATTCATCGTTCCTTGTCACGGATGGGCTATTGCAGCAGACGACCACACCGGTTTCCACTCCTATCAGCTAAAAACAAGAAGAAGCGGCTACAGTGGGCACCCGATCACCAACAATGGACAATTAAGGATTGGAAAAACATAGCCTGGAACATGACAGTGAGTTCAGTTTCAACCCAATAAAGCATCTTTGGGATGAGATGGAACGGGCTTTTCGCAACATGAATGTACCGCAGTCCAATCTGCAACAACTGCATGATGCCATCTCATCAGCATGGACCAACATCCCTGTGGAATGTTTCTGACACCTTGTAGAATGCCCCGAAGAATTCAGGGTGTTTTGGAGGCAAAGGGGGTTCCGACCCGGCACTAGATGTATGTACCTAATAAGCTGGCCGGTGAGTGTACAGCTTACAGTTTTATATATGCATCATCAAAGACCGGACGGCAGACTCGGGTAAGACGAAGGGAGGAGGGGTGTGTCTCTTTGTTAACAACAGCTGGTGTGCGATCTCTAATGTTAAGAAAGTATTGAGTTTTAACCGGAGTTAGAATACCTTATGATAATCTTCAGAATATACTATTTACCAAGAGGGTTTTCATCTATATTTTTTGTAGCTGTGTATTTACCACCACAAACCGACACTGGCACTACGACCGCAATCATCAAGCTTTATAGGGCCAGATTGCAAAGGGAAACCCAGCCGCGAGCTGCCCAGCGACGCATGCCTACCAGATGAGCTGCAGTGCCTTCAAAAAGTATTCACACCACTTGACTTTTTGCACATTGTTGTGTTACAGCCTGAATTTAAAATGGATTACATTTAGATTTTTGGGTTACTGGCCTACACAAAATACCCCATAATATCAAAGTGGAATGATGTTTTTCAAAATTGTACAAATGTATTAAAAATGTAAAGCTGAAATGTCTTCTGTCAATAAGTATTCAACCCCTTTGTTATGGAAAGCCTAAATAAGTTAAGGAGTAAAAATGTGCTTAACAACTCACATAAAAAGTTGCATGGACTTACACTGTGTGCAATAATAGTGTTAAAAAATATTTTGGAATGACTACCTCATCTCTTTAACCCACACATACAATTATCTGTAAGGTCCTTAGTTGAGCAGTGAATTTCAAAAACAGATTCAACCACAAAGACCAGGGAGGTTTTACAATGCCTCGCAAAGAAGGGCACCTATTGGTAGACGGGTAAAAATATTAACAGCAGACATTGAATATCCCTCTGAGCATGGTGAAGTTATTAATTACACGTTGGACGGTGTATCTATAGAGTCACTACAAAGATACAGGCGTCCTTCCTAGCTCAGTTGCCAGAGAGGAAGGAAACAGCTCAGAGATCTCACCATGAGGCCAATGGTGACTTTAAAACAGTTAACAGAGTTTAATGGCTGTGATAGAAGAAAACTGAGGATGGATCAACAACATTGTAGTTGCTCCACAATACTAACCTAATTGACAGTGAAAAGAAGGAAGCTTGTATAGAATTTAAAAAAAAATCCTAAACATGCATCCTGTTTGCAACAAGGCACTAAAGTAATTCTGCAAAAAATGTGGCAAAGCCACTTTTTGTCCTGAATATAAAGTGTTATGTTAGGGGCAAATCCAATATATTATTGAGTACTATTCTGCATCTTTTCAATCATCGTGGTGGCTGCATCATGTTATGGGTATGCTTGTAATCGTTAAGGACTGGGGAGTTTTTCAGGATAAAAAAGAAACGGAATGGAGCTAAGCACAGGCACAATCCTAGAGGAAAGCCTGGTTAAGTCTGCTTTCCACCAGACACTGGGAGATGAATTCACCTTTCAGCAGGACAATAACCTAAAACACAAGGCCAAATCTACACTGGAGTTGCTTACCAAGAAGACTGCAAATGTTTTTGAGTGGCCGAGTTACAGTTTTGACTTAAATCTGCACTTTCACATTACAGAGTATTTTGTGTAGATTGTTGACAAAAAATGACAATTAAATCTATTTTAATCCCACTTTGTAACACAACAAAATGTGGAAAAGTCAAGGGGTGTGAATACTTTCTCAAGGCACTCTAAATGCCTTCTATGCTCAATTCGAGGCAAGCAACACTGAAACATGCATGATAGCACCAGCTGTAGCCGATGTGAGTAAGACCTTTAAACAGGTTAACATTCGCAAGGCTGCAGTGCCAGACAAAATACAAGTACACGTACTCAGAGCATGCGCTGACCAGCTGCCAAGTGTCTTCACTTACATTTTCAACATCTCCCTGACCCAGTCTGTAATACCTACATGTTACAAGCAGACCACCATAGTCCCTGTGCCCAAAAACGCCAAGGTAACCTGCCTAAAGGACTATCGCCCCGTAGCACTCACATCTATAGCCATGAATTGCTTTGAAAGGCTGGCCATGGCTCACATCAATACCATCATCCCAGATACCCTGGACCCACTCCAATTCACATATCGCCCCAACAGATCCACAGATCTGAGTCCAGAAACTTCTTACTTGGCTACGACATTTAATTACACTATTCATTCATAAAACAATATAGTGACAGTCAAAATATAACTCTTCAATATGGCATCATCCTCAAGCAATAGACTTTAAAATAAACCAATCAGTATGGTGTCATGCTCAAGCAACAACTCATTGTAATTCACCAAGTAAAAAACATACACATTCAATAACAGTCAATAACGGGTTGCAACCTTATTCAAAGGTGGGCATATAGTGGTACAGAGAAGGGTCAGATATTCAGTCTCAATTCATTTAAACGCACCAAATACCTGTTTACGCTTGTCACTGCAAACAATACAATTCTGGCATATTGTTTTCCTATCTATGGTATCCAGCTTCTCCTGGTGGATATGACAGACAGCAACATGGTTCAATCTGCTTTGTGTCATTGTTGAGCGCAGTCACGTCTTCAACCTCCTGAGGGCACTAAAGCTTCTTTCTGCTTCAGAGAACGAGACAGGTATGATAAGGAGCAACCTGACCAGAGCTTCAACATCGGTAAATAAGCCCCGAACTTCTACACTAGAACTGAATGAGTAGTTGAATAAAAAATGGGTAGTTGCACTGCAAGAGAGTGGGTATTAACTTCTGGATATTGATCTACAATAGAGTCAATCTGTCCAGTGAGCAGAGTGTTCTCCAGTTTCAGAAGGGTCAGTAGACCATCTTTTTGGAAGCGCTCATTAAACTGTGTTTCAACTGCATCTAGTACTTTATAGAATTCTATTCTGTAGTGTTTCATGGGAGATTTTGGTTTGTACACATTTGCTCCTCCAGTAAAGTGCTTGGGTAGTTGTCTGAGGTGTTGCATTCCAATTGGCTATATGTCCAGTGAAACTACAATAGTTGTTGCCTTCTTAAACAGGTTTTGGAAGGTGTCTTCATTTCTTTTTCCTTCGAGAGTAGACTGAACACAACCAACAGCAGTCTGCATGCCCGAGACGGTCTGTGTTCTTCTTTGGAGAGATGTGTTGAGGAACTCCAGCTCTCCAATAACAGCTTCTGCCAGCACAAGACCCAGAACAGTTTTGCCTTTCTTGAAATGCAGGCCGCTATAGGAGAGTTACCTTCCGCCATCTCCTCTAAGCTAGAGAGAACAGAATCAGTTCTCTATTTTCGGCTGGCGTTAAGGTAGCGCTAGTGTCAAACGCACGTTAGTTTGCAATTTCGTCATATAAAAACTAGCGGACTGACATTTTCCAGCCCTAACGCCAGGTTCCGCAATTTACCTGTCTTATATCAGCACACTTGCGCTCAGATCGGCGGGGTGGAAATATTTGAGGTGTGTCTTTAAAAACATGATCGAAAGTGCTAATTTCAGGCAGCGCTCATAGGGATATTTAAGACCAACCAAAAGCTGGTTTTAGCAGTAACGCAGTTGGTTATGGCATGAATTTTGACAGCGGAAACGTAGCCTATCCATCCGTGACACACACTGCCGATATGCGCATGGAATAAGAGTAGCCTAATGTGCCTAATGGGCGATTTTATGATATCATTACATTTTACATTTGTTGTTTTAAAAAGAAATCGGATTGCTTGTTTTTTGTTAAATTTTATTACAAACAAACTTATTAGAATGATTCACCTTCCAGGTTTTATGGTGACAACATCCAAGTTGCAATGCAACTTCTGGAGATGTGTGAATGCGATCTGATATGTAAGATGGTTCTGATTATGTTCATAAAACATATGCCTGTTTGGGAACAGTATATTTTCTATTTATATTGGATCTTTGTCCAGCTGCTGTGAAAAGTTTGAATGTGCGTAAACCCCTCCATAGTTTGTGTTGTAGAAATGATGGTGCCTGTAAGTGTGACATAGCCTATTTAAAACAAGTTGCTGTTTCATTTTGTTTAGAATTTGATTCGAATTATTTGTTCTCTTTTTAGGCCTTATCATAATTAATTTAATCTTGCTTATTGACAATGTTTGGCATGGTCATGCTCAGCCATAATGCAATTTACTATGCCAGTGTGAATGGTATTGAAGCCTTGCCATTATTTAGAACAATGTGCACTGCAAATGGGTTCAAGTTAACTTATTTAGCAAAGATACACTATAAATACAAAGTATGTGGACACCCCTTCAAATTAGTGGATTCGGCTAATTCAGCCACACCCGTTGCTGACACTTGTGTAAAATCGAGCACACAGCCATAAAATAGCATAGAAAAACATTGGCAGTAGAATGGCCTTACTGAAGAGCTCAGTGACTTTCAATGTGGCACCATCATAGGATGCCAGCTTTCCAACAAGTTAGTTTGTAGAATTTCTGCCCTGCTAGAGCTGCCCCGGCAAGCTGTAAGTGCTGTTATTGTGAAGTGGAAATGTCAAGGAGCAACAACGGCTCAGCCGCGAAGTGGTAGGCCACACAAGCTCACAGAACGGGACCGTCGCGTGCTGAAGCACGTAGCGTGTAAAAATCTTCTGTCCTCGGTTGCAACACTCACTACCGAGTTCCAAACTGCCTCTGGAAGCAACGTCAGCACAATAACTGTTCGTTGGGAGCTGCATGAAATGGGTTTCCATGGCCGAGCACCCGCACACAAGCCTTAGATCACCATGCGCAATGCCAAGCGTTGGCTGGAGTGGTGTAAAGCTCACCGCCATTGGACTCTGGAGTGATGAATCACGCTTCACCGTCTGACAGTCCGGTGGACGAATCTGGGTTTGGCGGATGTTTGGAGAACGCTACCTGCCCCAATGCATAGTGCCAACTGTAAAGTTTGGTGGAGGAGGAATAATGGTCTGGGGCTGTTTTTCATTGTTCGGGCTAGGCCCCTTAGTTCCAGTGAAGGGAAATCTTAATGCTACAGCATACAATAACATTCTAGACGATTCTGTGCTTCCAACTTTGTGGCAATAGTTTGGAGAAGGCCCTTTCCTGTTTCAGCATGACAATGCCCCTGTGCACAAAGCGAGGTCCATACAGAAATGGTTTGTCGAGATCGGTGTGGAAGAACTTGACTGGCCTGCACAGAGCCCTGACCTCAACCCCATCGAACACCTTTGGGATGAATTGGAACGCCGACTGCGAGCCAGGCCTAATTGCCCAACATCAGGGCCCGACCTCACTAATGCTCTTGTGGCTGAATGGAAGCAAGTCCCCGCATCAATGTTCCAACATCTAGAGGAAAGCCTTCCCAGAAGAGTGGAGGCTGTTATAGCAGAAAGGGGGGGGACCAACTCCATATTAATGCCCATGATTTTGGAATGCGATGTTCGATGAACAGGTGTCAACATACTATTGGTCATCTAGTGTAGGTCTACATATTGTTATTCGTTTCTGTAAGCCATTTAACAAACTATAACAGACTAACATTGGAATTGGAGTTGATTCCAAGGCAACACATAAAAGACTGTAAATACACAACTTGAAGCAACCACATATTTCGCCATGGAGCACGTTCTAATTGGCCAGTGAGGGGCCAAGCCTCGACACACCCATCACTTTTTTATTCATCAAAACCCAGCCCTTTCACGCCAACGCCAGCAAGTGCGCCGATAATTGTAATAGTGAAAATAGCAAAAATACTTCTGACACACCCCTGAACCTATAGCGCTACCGCCTGGGCTTAGATTTACCATTGCGTTAGGTTTGTTAAAATAGAGCCCTCATACTGACGACTGATTTGATGGCTTTATGTTCGACAGTCCATCTGGTCTGGCAGAGAGGTTTAAGTGCAGTAGGAGTTACATGATCTGATGTTGCAATCCAATGGAACATTTCTTTGAATTTACCGGACAGTCCACACAAGATACATCTAATTTTACTTGTCACATGCGTCGAGTACAACTGGTGTAGCCTTTACCTTGAAATGCTTCTTTACGAACCCTTCCCAACAATGCTGAGTTTTAAAATAAATAAAATGGTAACACACAACAATGGAGCTATGTACAGAGAGTACCAGTACCAGATCAATGTGCAGAAGTATGAGGTATTTGAGGTAGATGTGTACATGAAGGCAGGGTAAAGTGACAAGGCATCAGGATAGATAATAATAAGAGTAAAATAAAGAACAGAGTAGCAACAGCAAATGATGAGTGTAAAAGAGTGTGCGTGAGTGTGTGTAATGTGTATGTATGTGTGTTTGTGTTGTGTCGGTATGCGTGTGTGTGTGTTATGTGTGTGTGTGTGTGTACAGTCGTGGTCAAAAGTTTTGAGAATGACACAAGTATTGGTCTTCACAAAGTTCGCTGCTTCAGTGTTATGAGATATTTTTGTCAGATGTTACTATGGTATACTCAAGTATAATTACAAGCATTCCATAAGTGTCAAAGGCTTTTATTGACAATTATATTAAGTTTATGCAAAGAGTCAATATTTGCAGTGTTGACCCTTCTTTTTCAAGACCTCTGCAATCCGCCCTGGCATGCTGTCAATTAACTTCTGGGCCACATCCTGACTGATGGTAGCCCATTCTTGCATAATCAATGCTTGGAGTTTGTCAGAATTTGTGGGTTTTTGTTTGTCCACCCGCCTCTTGAGGATCGACCACAAATTCTCAATGGGATTAAGGTCTGGGGAGTTTCCTGGCCATGGACCCAAAATGTCTATGTTTTGTTCCCCGAGCCACTTAGTTATCACTTTTGCCTTATGGCAAGGTACTCCATCATGCTGGAAAAGGCATTGGTCGTCACCAAACTGTTCTTGGATGGTTGGGAGAAGTTGCTCTCTGAGGATGTGTTGGTACCATTCTTTATTCGTGGCTGTGTTCTTAGGCAAAATTGTGAGTGAGCCCACTCCCTTGGCTGAGAAGCAACCCCACACATGAATGGTCTCAGGATGCTTTACTGTTGGCATGACACAGGACTGATGGTAGCGCTGACCTTATCTTCTCCGGACAAGGTGTTTTCCGGATGCCCCAAACAATCGGAAAGGGGATTCATCAGAGAAAATGACTTTACCCCAGTCCTCAACAGTCCAATCCCTGTATCTTTTGCAGAATATCAGTCTGTCCCTGATGTTTTTCCTGGAGAGAAGTGGCTTCTTTGCTGCCCTTCTTGACACCAGGCCATCCTCCAAAAGTCTTCGCCTCACTGTGCGTGCAGATGCACTCACACCTGCCTGCTGCCATTCCTGAACAAGCTCTGCACTGGTGGTGCCCCGATCCCACAGCTGAATCAACTTTAGGAGACGGTCCTGGCGTTTGCTGGACTTTCTTGGGCGCCCTGACGCCTTCTTCACAACAATTGAACCTCTCTCCTTGATGTTCTTGATAATCCGATAAATGGTTGATTTAGGTGCAATCTTACTAGCAGCAATATCCTTGCCTGTGAAGCCCTTTTTGTGCAAAGCAATGATGACGGCACGTGTTTCCTTGCAGGTAACCATGGTTAACAGAGGAAGAACAATGATTTCAAGCACCACCCTCCTTTTAAAGCTTCCAGTCTGTTATTCTAACTCAATCAGTATGACAGAATGATCTCCAGCCTTGTCCTCGTCAACACTCTCACCTGTGTTAACGAGAGAATCACTGACATGATGGCAGCTGGTCCTTTTGTGGCAGGGCTGAAATGCAGTGGAAATGTTTTTTGGGGGATTAAGTTCATTTTCATGGCAAAGAGGGACTTTGCAATTAATTGCAATTCATCTGATCACTCTTCATGACATTCTGGAGTATATGCAAATTATCCATAATCAAAACTGAGGCAGCAGACTTTGTGAAAATTAGTATTTGTGTCATTCTCAAAACTTTTGACCACGACTGTAGTGTATGTGAATGTGTGTGGATTTTGTGTGTGAGTGTCAATGTAGTGTGTGTGAATGAGTGTGTATATGGCGTGTATATATATTCTAGTGAGTGTGCGTAGGGTCAGTGCAATATAGAATCAGTGCAGATAGTTTGGGTACCATTAATTGACTATTTAGCAGTCTGGCTAATTAGCAGTCTTATGGCTTGGGGGTAGAACGGTCTCGGTCCAAGAGCCGATGCTCCGGTACTGTTTCCCGGACGCTAGCAGAGTGAACAGTCTATGGCTTGGGTGGCTGGAGTATTTGGCTATTTTTCAGGCCATCCTCTGACACCGCCTGATATAGAGGTCCTGGATGGCAGGGAGCTTGACCCCAATGATGTACTGGGCTGTCCGCACCACCCTCTATAATGCTTTGCGGTCAAGGGCAGTGCATTTGCCATACCAAGCGGTGATGTAGACAGTCAAGATGCTCTCGATGCAGCTGTAGAACTTTTTGAGGATCCGAGGGCCCATGCCAAATCTTTTCAGCCTCCTGAGGGGGAAGAGGAGCTGCCATGCCCTCTTTGCAGATGTGTGTGGACCATGTTGTGCAAACTGGAAACCACATACCATGCATGTATTGTAGCTGGGCTAGTGAGCACCACATGGATTAGACACTTCTCCGACTACTCACCCTTGCTTAAATTTGATTTCAATTATACTTTTGCCCGACCAAACTGCTACAATGAGCAACTCTTTGAGTAACACGGCCAAGGGGAAACTAATTAATCCAAAAGCAACCGACAAGAAAGATGGCAAAGTCCCCACCACAGCTCAAGATGAGGATGGCGATGCTTGCGTTAGCCTGGCCGTAATGGCTAGTATGGCTAACCCTGACCCGGAGCCTTCACTGACTATCATATTAGCAGCTATCAAGAAAATGGAAGAGGACATGAACGCTCAATTTAATCACCTGGACTCATCCTTACAATCAGTGCAAACCTCCCTGGCTGACCACACAACCTGCATTATTGACCTGGAAGGAAACTCAGGTTACCACGAGACACGCATCACCAGCCTCGTGGGACAGTATGAAGCACTATGAATCTCAAGCTAATTGACCTTGAGGGACGTTCAATGCGCTCGAATATCAAAATCACAGGCTTGGAAGAAAGAATTGAGAAGGGCAGACCAACACAGTTCGTGGCAGAACTCACACCAAAACTCTTAGGGATTGTCACGGATTCTGCCGAGGCTGCTCCTCCTCCTTGCTCGGGCAGGCTTCGGCGTTCGTCGTCCCCGGAGTACTAGCTACTGCCGTTCGATGTTATCGGTGTTTGTTTAGTTTTGTCTGTATTGTTTACACCTGTTCGTCATTATGTTAATTGTTTCCCTTATAATTACCCCTGTCTCTCATCTGTACTTTGTGTGTGATTGTTTTCCCCTTCACGGTTGTCTATTTTGTGAGCGGGTTATTTCCTCCCTGTGTGGAGTTATTTTCTGTGTCCTTTTGGATCCTTTTCGTATTAAAAGTACGTATCCGAGAGTTCTGTGTCCTGCGCCTGACTTCGTTTACCGCATCTCACAGACAGTCGTGACAGAATCACACACCTTACCATGGAGTCAGCAGGAGCGACGGCACCGACTGGATCACTCGAGGAGCACGTCCTACAACAGGCAGCGATGCTCCAAAATCTTGGTGCCGCTATGGATAACATTATGAACACTTTGGGACGATGGGAGAGAGGAGGTTTGCCCACACCTCCTCCAACGATACCACCACCATCGGCTACTCCTATCGTCTCATATCTGGAGTCCAGTGGGATTCGGCTCTCGCTCCCGAGGGCTTATGATGGCACCGCAGCCGGGTGTCAGGGTTTCCTGCTCCAGGTGGAACTTTACCTGGCAACCATTCACCCGGCACCCTCGGGATAAGAGAGCGTGTCCGCCCTCATCTCCTGTCTGTCCGGCAAGGCACTGGAGTGGGCCAATGCCGAGTGGGGAGGGATAGACGCCGCTACTGTGAACTATGCGATGTTCACCCGCCGCTTCAGGGCAGTGTTCGATCATCCCCCGGAGGGGAAGGCGGCGGGTGAGCGTCTATTCCACCTCAGACAGGGGAGGAGGAGCGCGCAGGAATTCGCACTGGACTTCCGGACTCTGGCTGCCAATTCGGGATGGAATGAGAGGGCCCTCATCGACCACTACAGATGCAGCCTGAGGGAGGACGTTCGTTGAGAGCTGGCCTGCAGGGACACCAACCTAAGCTTCGATCAGCTGGTGGACATGTCGATTCGCTTGGATACCCTGTTGGCTACCCGCGGACGTCCAGCGCTGGGGCCGTCCATTCCATCCCCCAGCACCTCCGAGCCGAGCCCTATGGAGCTCGGGGTTGCTGGTAGTAGGGAGGCCAGGAAGGAGGCTGTCCCCTGCACCAACTGTGGCCGCCGAGGACACACGGCGGTTCGGTGCTGGGGAGGGTCTCCTCGGATTCGAGGCAGCAGGCAGCGCACTGATGAGTCATTCCCGGTGAGTAAGGTCCCAACTCACCCAGAGCTCTCTGCTGTTCATATGTGTATCCAAGTGATGTTTCCAGAAGTTTCTTCTTACTCCCAGCATAAGGCGCTAGTCGATTCAGGCGCAGCTGGGAATTTTATCAATCGCCATTTCTCATATAAGTTAGGGATCCCTATATTACCAGTCGATGTGCCCTTCCCTATCCATGCCCTAGATAGCCGGCCTTTGGGGTCGGGATTGATTAGGGAGGTCACAGCGCCACTGAAGATGAAAATGCAGAAGGGTCATGAGGAGACTATACAGTTGTATTTAATCGACTCTCCTGCGTTTCCAGTGGTGTTGGGACTTCCCTGGTTAATATCTCATGACCCCAACATTTCATGGCAACAGAGGGCTCTCAAGGGATGGTCTGATCTGTGTGTGGGGCGGTGTGTAGGTGTTTCCGTAGGGGCAACGACGGTGGAGAGTCCGAACCAAATGCCCACAATGCACATTCCTCCTGAGTATGCCGATTTGGCAAGCGCCTTCTGTAAGAAGAAGGCGACTCAATTACCACCTCATCGACAGGGGGATTGTGCGATAGACCTCCAGGTTGGCGCGGCGCTCCCTTGCAGCCATGTGTATCCTCTGTCTCAGGAGGAGATGGCTGCTATGGAGACATACGTCGCCGAATCCTTGAGACAGGGATACATACGGCCTTCCACTTCTCCTGCGTCCTCAAGTTTCTTTTTTGTGAAGAAGAAGGATGGGGGTTTACGCCCGTGTATTGATTACCGTGGTCTCAATCAGATCACTATTAAATACAGCTATCCTCTCCCTCTGATTGCTAGTATGACGGAGTCATTACACGGGGCGCGCTTCTTCACAAAATTGGATCTCAGGAGCGCTTACAACCTGGTGCGCATTCGGGAGGGAGATGAGTGGAAAACAGCCTTCAGTACCACCTCGGGTCACTATGAGTACCTCGTCATGCCATACGGTCTAATGAATGCTCCTTCAGTCTTCCAATCATTTGTAGACGAGATTTTCCGGGATTTGCATGGACAGGGGGTAGTGGTGTATATTGATGACATTCTGATATACTCCGCTACACGTACCGAGCATGTGTCCCTGGTACGTCGGGTGCTGGGTAGACTGTTGGAGCATGATCTGTATGTGAAGGCAGAGAAATGTCTGTTTTTCCAGGAGTCCATCTCCTTCCTGGGACACCGGTTGTCTGCGTCAGGGGTGGAGATGGAGATTGACCGCGTTTCAGCCGTGTGTAATTGGCAGACTCCAACTACAGTAAAGGAGATGCAGCGGTTTTGGGGTTTTGCCAATTACTACCGGAGGTTTATCCGGGGTTTTGGACAGGTAGCGGCTCCCATTACCTCCCTGCTAAAGGGGGGCCCGGTGCGTTTGCAGTGGTCGGCTGAGGCGGACAGGGCGTTTAGTCATTTGAAGGACCTGTTCACCTCAGCTCCGGTGCTGGCACATCCGGTTCCCTCTTTGGCGTTCCAAGTCGAGGTGGATGCGTCCGAGGCAGGGATCGGTGCTATACTGTCTCAGCGCTCGGGCACGCCTCCAAAACTCTGCCCCTGTGCTTTCTATTCTAAGAAGCTCAGTCCGGCGGAGCGCAATTATGACGCGGGGGACAGGGAGCTGCTAGCTGTGGTCCAGGCCCTGAAGGTGTGGAGACATTGGCTTGGGGGGGCTAACCACCCTTTTCTCATTCTGACTGACCATCGTAACCTGGAGTACATCCGGGCAGCGAAGAGACTGAACCCTCGTCAGGCTAGGTGGGCCATGTTTCTGGCCCGATTTGTCTTTAAGATCACGTATATCCCGGGTCACAGAACGTTAAGGCAGACGCCCTGTCCCGACGATATGACACAGAGGAGAGGTCCATTGAGCCCACTCCCATACTACCGGAGTCTTGTCTCGTGGCACCGGTGGTGTGGGAGGTCGACACGGAAATCGAGCGGGCGTTACGTACCGACTCTTCTCCCCCAGAGTGTCCAGAGGGACGGAGGTACGTGCCGCTCGAGGTCCGTGACTGACTGATTTATTGGGCTCACACGTCACCCTCCTCTGGTCATCCTGGTATTGGTCGGACGGTGCACTGTCTTAGCGGGAAGTACTGGTGGCCCACCTTAGCTAAGGACGTGAGAGTTTACGTTTCTTCCTGCTCGGTGTGCGCCCAGTGTAAGGCGCCTAGACACCTGCCCAGGGGGAAGTTACAACCTCTCCCCGTTCCACAACGGCCGTGGTCTCACCTGTCGGTGGATTTTGTCACGGACCTTCCCCCCTCCCAGGGGAATACCACGATCTTGGTCGTTGTGGATCGGTTTTCTACGGCCTGCCGTCTCATCCCTATGCCAGGTCTTCCTACAGCCTTACAAACGGCCGAAGCCCTGTTTACTCACGTTTTCCGGCACTACGGGGTGCCTGAGGATATAGTGTCTGATCGGGGTCCCCAGTTCACCTCTAGAGTGTGGAGGGCGTTTATGGAACGTTTGGGGGTCTCGATCAGCCTTACCTCGGGTTTTCACCCTGAGAGTAATGGGCAGGTGGAGAGAGTAAACCAAGATGTGGGTAGGTTTCTGAGGTCCTACTGCCAGGACCGGCAGGAGGAGTGGTCGGGGTATATTCCCTGGGCAGAGATAGCCCAAAACTCACTCCGCCACTCCTCCACTAATCTCACTCCTTTCCAGTGTGTGTTGGGCTATCAGCTGGTTCTGGCACCCTGGCATCAGAGCCAGATCGAGGCTCCTGCGGTGGATGAATGGTTTCGGCGCTCGGAGGAGACATGGAACGCTGCGCACGTCCATCTGCAGCGGGCCATCAGACGGCAAAAGGCAAGCGCCGATCGCCACTGCAGTGAGGGTCCGGTTTATGCACCGGGAGATCGGGTCTGGCTCTCGACCAGAAACCTGCCCCTTCACCTGCCCTGCCGGAAGCTGGGCCGGCGGTTTGTGGGGCCATTTAAAGTCCTGAGGAGATTGAACGAGGTATGTTATAGGTTACAGCTGCCTGTTAATTATCGCATTAACCCCTCGTTCCATGTGTCTCTCCTCAGGCCGGTGGTAGCTGGTCCACTCCAGGAGAATGAGGTACGAGAGGCCCTTCCGCCCCCACTAGACATCGAAGGGGCTCCGGCGTACTCAGTCCGTTCCATCGTGGATTCGAGGCGTCGGATGGGGGGTCTGCAGTATCTCGTGGAGTGGGAGGGGTACGGTCCGGAGGAACGGTGCTGGGTCCCTAGGAGGGATATCCTAGATCCCTCCCTGTTGACAGAGTTCCACCGGAGTCACCCAACTCGCCCTGCTCCGCGTCCTCCTGGCCGTCCCCGAGGCCGGGGTCGGCGCACGGCTGGAGCCGCGCGTCAAGGGGGGGGGGTACTGTCACGGATTCTGCTGAGGCTGCTCCTCCTCCTTGCTCGGGCAGGCTTCGGCGTTCGTCGTCCCCGGAGTACTAGCTACTGCCGTTCGATGTTATCGGTGTTTGTTTAGTTTTGTCTGTATTGTTTACACCTGTTCGTCATTATGTTAATTGTTTCCCTTATAATTACCCCTGTCTCTCATCTGTACTTTGTGTGTGATTGTTTTCCCCTTCACGGTTGTCTGTTTTGTGAGCGGGTTATTTCCTCCCTGCGTGGAGTTATTTTCTGTGTCCTTTTGGATCATTTTCATATTAAAAGTACGTATCCGAGAGTTCTGTGTCCTGCGCCTGACTTCGTTTACCGCATCTCACAGACAGTCGTGACAGGGATTGACAATTTCCCCCAAGGCCTAAAAGTGGACCGAGTGCACCGCATCGGAGTGCTCTCCGCTACGCGGCCCCGCGTCATGATTGCCAAAATACACCACGACCCCGAGAAGGAAAAGATTCTGCGCCTGTCCCGCCAGCAGTTCCTCCTGTCCTTCAATGGGGCTCGGGTTAACATATACCCAGACTACACTGCTGAGGTAACCAAGCAGCGCCAGGCCTTCGATGGAGCTAGGAAGAAACTCAGAGATGTGGGAATCAGACACGGCTTCCTCTTCCTTGCTCGGCTGATTCTTACCCACGGTACGGTAGTGAAGGTGTTCGAAAAACCATAGGATGCCGAGTCTTTCATTGACAGGATTACTACAATAGCCACTGATGCCTAGGACCGATAGTACGTCCCGAGTAGCTCTTCATCATGATAGGTGGTTCCGATTATCCCGCCGTTTTTAGATATGACAGTGCTGTCATAGTCCTACAGGCGGGTAAGACTGCACCTGACCGGTTTCCCTGTTTCAGTAGAGACATATTGACTACATTGTTTGGCTCAATTCAGTTATTTTATAAGAGCAATTGTTATAGACATAAGGGTGAGGAGGCCCAGTCGGACCACCTGAAGGTACGCTAATTTAGTTTCATTATAAATTGGTTAGCTAGCCTATGTCTCCTTGTAGTGTCCAGCAGTTCCACAGTGTTCATGGGGGAATTTATATTCCACTTCGTTTGGGGAAGTGCACGGGGGAGGGAGTTGGATATAGTTTTTTTGTGTTTTTCATTTGTCTTTAAGTGTCGCGCCAATCCTACTGCTACAATTTTTATGTATTTGAGGACCAAATAATTATTTCTTACGGCTACTGGTAACTCTACCACTTCGCCACAGTGGCGACATTACCCTTCTTTCGTGGAATGTACGAGGTTTGAGAACGAATTTGAAAAGAGGAAACGTTTTTTCCCATTTGAAATCTTTATCTGTTTCTACAAGAAACCCCCATAAAGCATACTGAGCAATGGAGATTAAAATGTAGTTGGGTATCACAGATTTATCAATCAACTTTCTCATCCAAGGCTAGAGGTGTAGCCATATTATTTCGAAAGACTGTCCCATTCAAACATATTCAAACTATCAACGACCCCAATGGCCGCTTTATTATAGTAATAGGCCATAATCTATCACGACATTTAACATTTTAAAATCTTTATGCACCGAATTTCGATGACCCAGGGTTCTTTTGGAATGTCTTCAATCTCTTAACAGATTTATCAACCACACATTTACTTACAGGTGGAGATTTTAACTGCATTTTGGATCCTTATATGTATAGGCTTCCTACTCGCCCTACCACTTCACTGAATTCCACTACTGTCTTGAATAATTTAATTGGAACAATGAACCTTGTCGATATTTGGAGATTACAACACCCTATGGATAAGGCTTATTCTTTTTTCTCACATGTGCATAAATCATACACAAGAATTGACTAATTTTTAACAGACTCTAAATTGACATCTAACGTCACCTCCACCAAGTACCATAATATAATAATTTCCGATCACAGTTCCGTTTTATTACAAATGGATTTCGGATGTCCAAAGCCTCAATTCAGCTGGCGATTCAATCCAACATTACTCAATGATGAACAATTTCACCAACAAACAGCCAATTTAATTACGGACTATATATCCCAGAATGATACTGCTGATGTATCCGACTCCACTTTGTGGGAGGCATTTAAGGTTGTTATGCTGGGCACATAATATGATATGAGGCTACCATGAATAAATGCAGGCAGAAAATATTATTAGAAATTGAGGCACAGCTCCCGGTGCTTGAGAGAGATTATATGGAAGCGCCCTCATCTTCCAAATTGAATGATATAATAAAACTCAAATATGAATATAATACTATGCTCTCTAACCAAGTGAACACAATGCTATTAAAGATTAAACAAAAACAGTTTGAGTTGGCTGACAAGCCGGATAAACTACTGGCACGCCAGCTGAGGGGTATACAGGCCAATAGAGCTATTCATAAAATTAAATCTAGCACAGGAGCTGTTACTACGGACCCAAAAGTAATTAATGCATGTTTTACAAAGTTTTATCAAGACCTCTACACTTCAAAGACCACTGTAGGTACCGCGGACATTTCTGATTTCCTCCATTCCATTTCCCTACCTAAATTATGCGGCGCTGCTCAAATGGAGATAACTTTAGAAGAGGTTGTCTCTGCAGTACGTTCTATTCCTAACGGTAAAGCGGCAGGCCCTGACGGCTTTGGTATAGAGTTTTACAAAGCATACTCAGAAAAGGTTACTCCTCTTATGTTGCGGATGTTTAAACACTCTATTGAAACTAACAGACTGCTGGAGTCTTCATACTCAGCCAATATCTCCCTAATGTTAAAGAAAGATAAAGATTAAACAGATCCATGTTCATATCGCCCTATTGCCCTCCTCGGATGCGATCTTAAGGTGTTTACTAAAATACTCGCAAACAGACTAAACAAATGCATTTCAACTATAATTCATCATGACCAAACTGGTTTTATAGCAGGCAGATTCTCATTTTCTAACGTTAGGCAACTGATGAATATCATGTATTCCAAACATGACAAAGATTCTAAAGTTGCAATTCTTGCACTTGACGCTCAAAAGGCATTTCACCAAGTGGAATGAAACTACATTCTGACAGTAATAAAGGAGTTTGGTCTGGGCGAGAGTTTTGTCTCTTGGGTTGAAATACTATATACGTGCCCGACAGCTTCAGTTCTCACTTACAATAAATCACCTCCGTTTTCACTTCAACGTTCCTGCCACCAGGGGTGCCCCTTGAGTCCGTTGCTATTCGCCATTGCTATGGAACCCCTAGCTATAGTATCAGAAGCCATCCTGCCATTGCTCCGCTAAACATGGGCAAGGTTGATGACCGCAACTCGCTCTATGCGGATGACATCATCTTGTTCGTCTCACGCCCGAAGAGTCACTTCCACCGCTGTTGGAGCTCATCGGATCATTTGGAGAACTCTCTGGGTACACCATTAACTGGGATATAAGTGAATTAATTCCTCTTAATAGTGACTTAAAACCAGAGTTCCTTAAACATATACCTTTTAAAAGCACAAGAGACAGGTGTTGTCACCCTACATTGATTTATAAATTGAACTACCTCGACATGATAGAGAAGTTGAAGCGCAACATTGAGATCTGGAGAGTGTTGCCTCTATCTATGATAGGCCATGTTAACGCTATTAAAATGGTTAAACTCCCCAGATTCCTTTATCTCTTTCAGAAAATATTTTTAACTAAAGCTTTTTTCAAATCCTTGGATTCTATTATCTTGCCTTTTGTGTGGTGATACAAAGTACAGTGTATCTCTAAAAAACATATAATCAAGCCCAAAGAATTAGGGGGTCTGAGCCTGCCACATTTTCAGCATTATTATTGGGCAGCAAATGCTAGAGCACTGGTTTATTGTCAGGATGCATACCCTGGCGTGGTAGATCCTTCCAACCCTTCATGGCTCGCTATTGAACAATATATATAGTACACAACACCTCTCTTCCAGCACTTCTCTTTTCATCAACTAAATCCCCTACAGGTATTACTGTTAATACATGTATGCAAAAAAAATCATTAAACATTTGGTATTAAATAAGGAAAGCATTCGGTCTCCCGGAGACCTAGGCCTGTACTCCTATTTGCCATAACCATGCTTTCCCCCTCTCACTAACTGACAATACTTTTCTAGCCTGGAAGAGAAAGGGCATTACTATTATTGCAGTCCTCTACATCAATATTACTTTTGCCACATTCGCAAAGTTGAGGGAAGTGTACGATCTCCCCGCATCTAACTTCTTTCGATATCTTCATCAAAGAAATTAAGTACGCTTAAATATACCACATTTCGAGGCAATTACAACCGCCCGCGAACTGTATATTTTCATGAACCTCACCCCTGACTCCAAGAGTTTGATCTCCAGATTTGTAGATCACTCTACAGCATATCACTCTGTATCCACACAACATTTGAAGGAGACCTGGGAGTTGGGCTGATGGCCTTCGAGATATTCACTTGTGCTCGATAAACTCCCGACACCAACTTATTCAATACAAAGTGATTCACAGACCACACTATTCCTGTACCACATTACACTCGTTCTACCCCTCGGTCTCTCCGAAATGCCCTAAGTGCAAATCTGCTGAGGGTACCCTGGGTCACCTCTTCTGGTCATGCCCCAAACTGCACACATTCTGGCAGGATAGTTGTAAGTGTTTCTCAGAAGTATACAGCTGTAACCTAATACCAGCCCCGGACACTGCTGTTTTAGGCAGGTCACAGCACCTAACAACTTCAACCCACTGGGAACAAAAGACTGTACAATATGGCATGGTTATTGCAAAAAGAAACATTTTCAGCCTTTGGAATAAGGAGACTACCTGTTTTTAAAACCTGGTTAGCTGAAGTCACCAGTTTGCTACTTATAGAAAGGATTCGACATGATATCTCTGGCAGAGATAATACATTCGTTAAGATATGGCAGCCCTTTATAGCGTATCTTTCACGTGGTGATGGGCAACACAACATACAACCTGCAACCCACCCTGATTCACAGTAATTATTTTTGTGCCGAGCATAATCCTTATACTGTACAGTATGTCAAATATCAATGAAGCAAGGTGCCTATTCCTTAAGAGCAATGTTGTGTTCTGTTGTTTCTTTCTGTTTTAGTTTTTTTTGTCTCCAGTTGGGGGGTGGGGGGTATTCTCAATGTATTGTTTGCTGTCATTATCTGTCTGTTTGTAAAACTGAAAATTCATAAATAATATATATATATATATATATATATATATAAATAAACTGCCTTTAGTACTTGCGCATCAAAAACTCTCAACCATTGTTACTCTCCCTTCCGGGAGGGCTACAAGGCCCTCCCCCACCCTCCCTTCGGCAAATCAGATCACGACTCCATTCTGCTCCTCCATTCCTATAGGCAGAAACTCAAACAGGAAGTACCCGTGCTAAGGTCTATTCAACGCTGGTCTGACCAATCGGAATCCATGCTTCAAGATTGTTTTGATCACGCAGACTGGGATATGTTCCAGGTTACCTCTGAGAATAACATTGACGTATACACGGACATGGTGACTGAGTTCATCAGGAAGTGTATAGGGGATGTTGTTCCCACTGGGACTATTAGAACCTATCCAAACCAAAAACTGTGGCCGACATGAGAAAGACATTTAAGCACGTTAATCCTCGCAAGGCTGCCGACCCAGCGGCTTTGCTAGCTGTTTTCACATAGCATGCGCAGACCAGCTGTCTGGAGTGTTTTATGGACATATTTAATCTCTACCTATCTCAGTCTGTTGTCCCCACTTGCTTCAAGATGTCCACCATTGTTCCTGTACCCAAAAAAGTGAAGGTAACTGAACTAAATGACTATTGCCCCATAGCACTCACTTCTGTCATCATAAAGTGCTTTGAGAGGCTAGTTAAGGATCATATCAACTCCACCTTACCTGACACCCTAGATCCACTGTATATATGCATACAACCCCAATAGATCCACGGATGACGCAATCGCCATCGCACTGCACACTGCCCTATCCCATCTGGATAGAGGAATATCTATGTAAGAATGCTGTTAATTGACTACAGCTCAGCCTTCAACACCACCATCCCATACCGTCTCCCTACATAATTGTATTTCAGACATAATTATGCACCATAACGGTATTTTTTTGGGTTTTCGCACCAGGAGAGTTCAACCAATGATGTCTGATCTAAAAATTTATGGATTCATGTTTTGTAGCAATTATTGTGGCCTTTGTATTTCATCGATTGCACGATCATGCTAGCAGCGAGTAGACATGGTTGTCCTTGTTCAATAGAGCCATTGGACGGTCTGCGACGACATTGCAGAATATGTAGGTTGACTCATTTTCCCTGGCTTTGTAAAGACTACAGCCTGACGGGAGCCCTACTTCCTTGTTCCGACCCTCGAAGGCAGGCTTTCAAAACCAGTACTAGTTTCTACAGGTTCACAGGGAGCTATGTTATCGTGCACTATCTGAGATGGCTAGCAAAATAATTACAATGGGTACTTCTGATACGTCCTCTTTCCAAGAAGAGCTGGACGACGAAACAGGTTTGATGTTCTTTTACATACAAACATATGACAAATGAGTAAGTTGTTTTGCTGTCAGTAGCTAGCTAGCAATATAGCTAAGCTATCTTTTCTCACGAGGCAGTGTAGTTCAGTACAGTATAATTTTGTGATCGCTTCGGTAATAACGGGGCTTGCTAGTACCACTACAAGTTGAGTTGGCTAGTTGCTATACTCAAAATGTAATGTAGCCAAAGACCATACAGTATGCTGTAAGCTAGCCTAGCTAGCCTCAGTGCATCTCATTAGTACTAGGAGCAAAACTGGGTAAATGTTTTGATTATGAAGAGTAAAATAATGACTTTGGCTTTATGACTCGTCTTTGAGTAACTATACCTGTGTGTTGTAACAGGCTAAAGTGTGTCTGTGAGATGTGTAATATTCTGCATCGTGCTGCTACAGTAGGAATACAGACAGTACACAACGATTGCCCATGAAAGTCTAATAGCGTTTTTGTCATTCTCTTAGACAATACTGCTTGGTGGCCTACATATTGTTTTGGGAGTTTGTTCTACATGCCTCCTGTAGCTCAGTTGGTAGAGCATGGCGCTTGCAACGCCAGGGTTGTGGGTTCGAGTCCCACGGGGGGCCAGTATGAAAAATGTATGCACTAACTGTAAGTCGCTCTGGATAAGAGCGTCTGCTAAATGACTAAAATGTAATATACAGTGCATTCGGAAAGTATTCAGACTCCTTTACTTTTTCCACATTTTGTTACGTTACAGCCTTATTCTAAAATTGATTCAATTGTTTTTTCCCCTCAGCAATCTACACACAATACCCCATAATGACAAAGCAAAAACAGGTTTTTAGATTTTTTTGCATATTTATAAATAAATTAAAACGGAAATATCATATTTACATAAGTATTCAGACCCTTTACTCAGTACTTTGTTGAAGCACCTTTGGCAGCGATTACAGCCTCGAGTCTTCTTGGGTATGATGCTACAAGCTTGGCACACCTGTATTTGGGGAGTTTCTCCCATTCTTCTCTGCAGATCCTCTCAAGCTCTGTCAGGTTGGATGGGGAGTGTCGCTGCACAACTATTTTCAGGTCTCTCCAGAGATGTTTGATCGGGTTCAACTCCGGGCTCTGGCTGAGCCACTCAAGGACATTCAGAGACTTGTCCCGAAGCCACTCTTGCGTTGTCTTGGCTGTGTGCTTAGGGTCATTGTCCTGTTGGAAGGTGAACCTTTGCCCCAGTCTGAGGTCCTGAGCACTCTAGAACAGGTTTTCATCAAGGATCTCTCTGTACTTTGCTCCGTTCATCTTTCCCTCGATCGTGACTAGTCTCCTAGTCCCTGCCGCTTAAAACATCCCCACAGCATGATGCTGCCACCACCATGCTTCACCGTAGGGATGGAGCCAGGTTTCCTCCAGACGTGACGCTTGGCATTCAGGCCAAAGAGTTCAATCTTGGTTTCATCAGACCAGAGAATCTTGTTTCTCATGGTTTGAGAGTCCTTTAGGTGCCTTTTGGCAAACTCCAAGCGGGCTGTCATGTGCCTTTTACTGAGGAGTGGCTTCCGTCTGGCCACTCTACCATAAAGGCCTGATTGGTGGAGTGCTGCAGAGATGGTTGTCCTTCTGGAAGTTTCTCCCATCTCCACAGAGGAACTCTGGAGCTCTGTCAGAGTGACCATCGGGTTCTTGGTCACCTCCCTGACCATGGCCGTTCTCTTCCGATTGCTCAGTTTGGCCGGGTGGCCAGCTCTAGGAAGAGTCTTGGTGGTTCCAAACTGTTTTCGCTTTGTCATTATATTGTGTTTAGATTGATGAGGGAAAAAAATGTAATTAATTTTAGAATAAGGCTGTAACGTAACAAAATGTGGGAAAAGTCAAGGTGTCTGAATACTTTCCGAATGTACTGTATGTCATACATTGCCATAACTGTTCCTGCATACTGCTGTGTAAACTCCAGAGCAAATAAATAAACATTGTCTTGAATACAAGCCATGTCTACTTATTTGCTACATTAGCTAGGTTTCCATCCAATTGGCGACAGATTTTCATGTGAATCTTCTAAAATCCGCATAAAGAAAATATGCACATTTTCCCACCAGTGGTGAGTTTCCACCAAACAGACTTGGTGCAGATAAAAATCAGTGCGTGATGACGTAGTGCACACAAAAATAAATCACGTTTTCATGTACCGAATAAAAATCGAAAGGTCAATGTGTTTCCATCTCATTTTCCACTCTACCGATAGTTTTATCACAAAAACGGTTGCATCTGTAGCCTAATAAACTGCATGGTTTCCGGAGTCGTAGTGGGAAGACCACACACAATATCATCGTGTGACTCCAAGTTTACTTCAATATGATGGTTATTATATCAATATTTGCGCATTAAGTCGTTTCCACCGCCATTTCTCACATAATGAATTTTACAGACACAAAAAGATCCCACCATGTTGAACGAACAAATTATCTTTCGGCATTTTACAATTGTACCGAAACTTCCTGTTTCCATCACAGCTGTTGAGATTTTTTTTATATGGTATGACTTTACTCGCATAAACACTGTGGATGAAAATATGGTTAGTGTACTCCTGAGTGGCGCAGTGGTCTAAGGCACTGCATCGCAGTGCTAACTGTGCCACTAGAGATCCTGGTTCGAATCCATGCTCTGTCACAGCCGGCCGCGACCAGGAGACTCATGGGCGGCGCACAATTTGTCCAGGGTAGGGGAGGGAATGGCCGGCAGGGATGTAGCTCAGTTGATAGAGCATGGCGTTTGCAACGCCAGGGTTGTGGGTTTGATTCCCACGGGGGGCCAGTATAAAAAAATATGTATTCACTAACTGTAAGTCGCTCTGGATAAGAGCGTCTGCTAAATGACTAAAATGTAAATGACAGACTAATCTACTGTTAAATTGAAGCATATTTACTTGCCAACAAATTAAAGTTGAAATCGTACACCAACTCCCTGCATCATTTGTTTTAGCAGTAAGATTGTAGCTTGTTACTTCCAAATACATTTCATGAATATCACAATCAATTGATCCAGAAGTTGAAGTCAACACTTGGTTACTGATGCAGCTGGAGTCCTTTGGTCACTTGTCAGTACACTTTGATTTTTTTTTTGTATAAAACCTTTTATATGAAACTCCAAACATACTGTATGTAGAAGAACTACAATGTCTATACCACAATGCAGTTGGGAGCATACTAGGCATTCTATATTATACTACAACATCAGTCTAACTGAATATGGATGTTGTGTTGGCTGAATGTTCCAAACAGGGTCCTGAATGTTCTTCAGCTGGTGAACCTCGTCTTGTGCTGGGCAATGGCAGCTGGTCTAGCAGAACTTAATGAGATCCATGAACTCGGACATAGACTATACACGTGCAGTCTTTAACTCTTCTGAGTCAGATGATGTTGAGCTTGAGCTTGAGCTTGTTCCCAGCTGAAAGCTTTCATCCAATGGGTCTACAGGATCTGCACTACTAAAGCTGGTGTCAAGGTCATCATCGGCAGCAGCAGCAGGATTAGTCTGTAGGAGATACACCACTCAGTGATTAGCCAACATTTTACTAATTTGTCCCTATCAGTACACGCTCAAACAAGGTACTTATTCCGCATTCACATGCTAGTCGGAACAATGAAACTCGGAAATGTCCGACTTGATAATTGGTTGTAGTTATACACGTGCCGCGTTCAACCAGGTAGCAAGTCAGAAATTTCAGAGTTTCGTAGTTCCGACTAGCACTTGAACGCGACATATATACACCCATCCCCCTCATGTCGATAGATCATGCTAACTAACCTTCACACACAATACCCACCCTCAACAGACACCAGTCAGTCACCCACACCATCCCCTCCTTACTACACTGAACAAAAATATAAACGCAACATGCAACAATTTAAAAGATTTTACTGAGTTACAGTTCATATAAGGAAATCAGTCAATTGAATTAAATTCATTAGACCCTAATCTATGGATTTCACATGACTTGTAATACAGATATGCATCTGTTGGTCACAGATACCTTTAAAAAAGGTAGGTTCGTGGATCAGAAAACCTGTCAGTATCTGGTGTGACCACCATTTGCCTTATGCAGCGCGACACGTCCTTCGCATAGAGTTGATCAGGCTGTTGATTGTGGCCTATGGAATGTTGTCCCACTCTTCAATGGCTGTGCGAAGTTGCTGGATATTGGCGGGAACTGGAACACGCTTTCGTACATGTCGATCCAGAGCATCCCAAATATGCTCAATGGGTGACATGTCTGGTGAGTATGCAGGCCATGGAAGAACTGGGACATTGTCAGCTTCCAGGAATTGTGTACAGATCCTTGCGACATGGGGCCGGGCATTATCATGCTGAAACATGAGGTGATGGCGGCAGATTAATGGCACGACAATGAGCCTCAGGATCTCGTCACGGTATATCTGTGCATTCAAATTGCCATCAATAAAATGCAATTGTGTTCATTGTCCTTAGCTTATGCCTGCCCATACCATAACCCCACCGCCACCATAGGGCACTCTGTTCACAATGTTGACATCAACTCGCCCACACAACACCATACACGCTGTCTGCCATCTGCCCGGTACAGTTGAAAACCGGGATTAATCAGTGAAGAGCACACTGCTCCAGCGTGCCAGTGGCCATCGAAGGAGAGCATTTTGCCAAACTGCAGTCAGGTCAAGACCCTGGTGAGGACGACAAGCACGCTGATGAGCTTCCCTGAGACGGTTTTTGACAGTTTGTGTAGAAATATTTGGTTGTGCAAACCCACAGTTTCAACAGCTGTCCGGGTGGCCTCAGACGATCCCGCAGGTGAAGAAGCCAGATGTGGAGGTTTTGGGCTGGCATGGTCACATGTGGTCTGTGGTTGTGAGGCCGGTTGGACGCACTGCCAAATTATCTAAAACAACGATGGAGGTGGCTTATGGTAGAGAAATAAATGAACATTCAATTATCTGGCAACAGCTCTGGTGGACATTCCTGCAGTTAGCATGCCAATTGTACGCTCCCTCAAAATGTGAGACATCTGTGGCATTGTGTTGTGTGACAAAACTGCACATTTTAGAGTGGCCTTTTATTATCCCCAGCACAAGGTGCAACTGTGTAATGATGCTGTTTAATTAGCTTATTGATATGCCACACCTGTCATGTGGATGGATTATCTTGGCAAAGGAGAAATGCTTACTAACAGGGATATAAACAAATTTGTGCACAAAATTTGAGAGAAATTCGCTTTTTTTTCAGCTCATGAAACATGGGACCAACACTTTACATGTTGCATTTATATTTTTGTTCAGTCTAATAACTCATAAACAATCAACTAAGCCTCCATAATACAGAGAACTACAGTATAATTTGTAGCCTACTTATAAACACACCAACTATGACAACAAAACACAGACCAGTATATTTATTTGCTCATCATCGACCATGGAAAGATTTAGCAAAGGTGACTTACACTAGTTCCTGGTGCTGAGCTTGATGTTGATGCTGCTGCAGATGTTGATGGGATCAGACTCTGTAAATACAACACATAGGCCATCTATGTTATCATCTGCAGTTGTTAAGTTAGCTAGCTAATAGTTAGATATGGTCTGGTAGGCTGTAGCTAACGTAACCTAATGTAGCTAAAGTTAGCTTGCAAAGTTGCAAATCACATTGCCAGATTGCAGCTGGCTAATTATATTGATTTTAATAATAATAATAATAATAATAATAATAATATGCCATTTAGCAGACGCTTTTATCCAAAGCGACTTACAGTCATGTGTGCATACATTTTTACGTATGGGTGGTCCCGGGGATCGAACCCACTACCCTGGCGTTACAAGCACCATGCTCTACCAATACGCTAGCTAGATTTGGGTTTAGGTAAACAAATGTAGTTCGCTAGCTAGTTAGCTAGATCATTTAGCTACGTTAAGCCCGACTTCTTAGTAAGGTAACTGATGAAATGTTACCCTAACGCAGCTTATGCTTGCTTCTAGTTTGCACATCCAGGTACTGAGCACAACACCATGACTAAACTTTACAGTTGTTGTCAACACAAAATTGAAAAGTTTTTAGCAAGCTGATGTTCTATGAACGACCCTTACAAAAAATTATTGCAGTTTTGAAACTTTCTTCCAATTTCTAAAGCCTGTGCTGAGTCAGGCATAGAAACACATTGGTTGGGAATTGTGTGGAGGTGGGTATTCGGCCTGTAAGTCCCTGCTGATGTTCTAAAGAGGTCAATCTAACTCAACCATAACAATGGAATTGGCATGGAAACGCATGGGGGAAAGGGCCTTGGGGAAAGACCCAGAGTCTCCTCATTGCCCCCCAGCAAAATTAGCCTACATTAAGGCTATTGTTTATATGTTTATTTCACAATATGTTGAGGTAAAAATCGAAGTATAATGCTTGTATGGATGTCCACCCCAACACATGTTCATCATGTCATCATTACCAATCAGCTGCATTACAGTTAAAAACGACTGACTACCATCAACAATTTCTTTATGCTAGCTATGCTAACCAGTTTATACTAACGGGAGTTAGCATTTAGCAGGCACTTCTTCTATGCAGTGAAAACAGACTTGTTTTAATATCTGGCAGGCAACACATGGTGGGCCTGTTACACTACATAAACCATGACGAATTTGACGAATATCCGCTTTGTTAGATCAGATTCGTTGATTATGCGCAAATCTGGTCAATGGATCGTCTGCGTTCCATTGAGTCCTTTACCGCACCTATGGGACACCAGCCTTCTGGCTCGAGCATTATTTTATAGCTCAATGGGCTCGAGAGACTTGGCATTGCTGTTGCCTGCCAGATATTAAAATGCCTGTGTAGGTATTTTACCTATCAGCTAATCACATCATGGTTCCCCTGCTCAGCCATTGCATGCATCAACCAATGATGGCGTGCCACGTCACCGACTGTGTCATTGACTGACAGATTGCTATAACATGGGTAGCTGATACGTAAAATACCTATCCAGGAGTTGTAAGATATGGCAGGAGTCAGCAACGCCTGGGCAGAGGAACATGACCAAAATGTTATCACAATCTGTCAGTTTATGTATGCACTCACTAACTGTAAGTCGCTCTGGATAAGAGCGTCTGCTAAATGACTAAAACATTTTTTTTTATGTAAATGAAATGGCATGCAACCATTGGTTGAGGCATGTACTTTCTGACACTTCTATCATAGTCCAAAACGTGTATGTGTATGCACAGCAGTGTTCTAGAATATTGGACCATTGGCATTCATACTTATCAAATTTTCAGCGCAGCTCAAGCAACTTCTCCAACGACGTCACCACATTCAAATGAATAGAGGGCGTGTACTGGAGCCGCCTTGTTGGGGAGGTGCACGTTTGGGCAAAACAACTGGGAAATCGGAAATCTCCGACTTCCGATTTCAGTGCGTTCAAAACAACTGGGAACTCCTAGAAACGAGCTCCAACTGGGAAACATCGTTTGGAATGGTCATCCGACTTGGAATTCCAAGTCGGAAATTCTGCATCTTTCTAGAGCTCCAAATTCCGACCTGAAGATCACTTATGTCATGATTTGACCTCGTTTTATTTCCGAACTCCCAGTTGTCTTGAATGCGCCAGAGACGACTGTTGCTAAGGACGCATTTCCCAAGCAAGATGGCTACTGACAAAAAACAAATAAGAAATTCTCGCTACTATGTCGGAGAAGTTAAACATCTTACCCGGAATGGTAAGTCTAGACAGCATAAGCTCATAAGAACACTTTGATGATTTTCTTCATAAGTAGCGTTAATGACAACCCGTAAAATATTTGCTATAACAAGCTTATTAGCAGCAGGTGCGTGACTATGTCTGTCTGTCCCCACCACCATGCAGGGTTTGGCGTGTATGTGTATCCAAACAGCTTTTTTCGCTATGAGGGAGAGTGGAGTAAGGGCGAAAAACATGGTGTGTATGCCCTATGCCATTGGTAGTAACTAGCTACTGTAGTAGCCGAACTATGTAATTTTGGTAATAGCAGAGAAGGTTACACTTGGATATGTTGCTGACAATATGATTGCTGATGGTATGAGAAACAACAATAAATGAAAAACATAGCTGAACCTTATGTCTCATAGTGTGACTTTGCTACCATGTTTGCTTGTTATGTTATAATGATATGCAAACTATATGTTTAGGTTATGCTTAGCCTGAATCGTCATCTAGTGATCTAGCTAGCTAGTCACCATCTGACATAGCTAATCAAACACAATTAAATAATGCTGTATAAGGAAGGGATAGCATCGGCATGTCAGGCTTAGCTTTGATGCAACCAAGATAGTTTTTACATTGTGCTGGAGGTAAAAACTATGTAAAAACTCTATTGGTTGCATCGAAGCTAGGCAAGGCTATGCACTTGAATGAAACTCCTACTTTTTATCCAGGGCATGGAAAACTCTTCATGAAAGATGGAAGTTACTACGAAGGAGAGTTTGCCCATGGGGAAATAGAGGGGAACGGGTCAAGGTTCTGGGCAAAAACAGGTACATGCACTCACCTAGCTTCGATGCAACCAAGAGTTTTCACATTGTGCTGGTCTCTTTTGAACTGTAAAAACCATCTTGGTTGCATCGAAGCTAGCACTCACCTAGGTTAGTCAGTCCCAGAGCCATATAAAAGTATATGGACACCCCTTCAAATTAGTGGATGCGGCTATTTCAGCCACACCCGTTGCTGACAGGTGTATAAAATCGAGCACACAGCCATGCAATCTCCAAAGACAAACATTGACAGTAGAATGGCCCATACTGAAGAGCTCAGTGACTTTCAACGTGGCACTGCCATAGGTTGCCACCTTTTCAACAAGTCAGTTCGTCAAATTTCTGCCTTGCAGTGGAAACGTCTAGGGGCAACAACGGCTCAGCCGCGAAGTGGTAGGCCACACAAGCTCACAGAACGGGACCGCCGAGTGCTGAAGCGTGTAAAAACCATTCTGTGCTTCCGACTTTGTGGCAACAGTTTGGGGAAGGCCCTTTCCTGTTTCAGCATGACAATGCCCCCGTGCACAAAGAGAGGTCCATACAGAAATGGTTTGTCGAGATCGTTGTGGAAGAACTTAACTGGCCTGCACAGAGCCCTGACCTCAACCCCATCAAACACCTTTTGGATGAATTGGACCGCCGACTGTGAGCCAGGTCTAATCGCCCAACGTTCCCGAGCTCATTACTGCCATTGTGGCTGAATTGAAGCAAGTCCCCGCAGCAATGTTCCAACATCTAGTGGAAAGCCTTCCCAGAAGAGTGGTGGCTGTTATTGCAACAAAGGGGGGACCAACTTCATATTAATGCCCATCATTTTGGAATGAGATGTTCGACAAGCAGGTGTCCACATACTTTTATCCATTAGTGTATGTATATATACAGTACCAGTCAAAAGTTTGGACACAACTACTCATTCAGGGTTTTTCTTTATTTTTACTATTTTCTACATTGTAGAATAACAGTGAAGATATCAAAACTATGAAATAACACAAATGGAATCATGTAGTAACCAAAAAAGTGTTAAACAAATCAAAATATATTTTATATTTGAGATTCTTCAAATAGCCACCCTTTGCCTTGATGTCAGCTTTGCACACTTTTGGCATTATGTCAACCAGCTTCACCTGAAATGCTTTTCCAACAGTCTTGAAGGAGTTCCCACATATGCTGAGCACTTGTTTGCTGCTTTTCCTTCACTCTGCCATCCGACTCTGTTACAGGAGGGGGTCGCAGTTCCGGAGCGACCCACTAGGTGTCATCCTCCGACAACCTTAGGCACCTCCTCACTCGCAGTCTGGACTAATCAGTATCCTATTGGTGTCACCTGTGTCTACCTGTTCACCTGTGTATTTATGCCCTCACTTCCCTGTGTTCCCTTGCTCAGTTTTCTTTTATCGTGATAAGTCCGTTCTTTTGTATTTGGGCTTTGGGACCACCAGTAAAGATCCTTGTTTCACCATCTCTGCCTATTGCCTACTGTATATCCTGCACCGCACCTGGGTCACATTTCACACCAACCCTTACAGAAAACTGAGCCAATATGGACCCAGCAGAGTCAGCACAGTATCAGAGCGCATTGGCAACACAGGGAGCTATGCTGAACCAACACGACCGCAGCCTGCAGCAGATCATCGAGAATCTCTGACGATCGCCGCGCAGAGCTGGTTGGACACCCGACCATCCCCGGCATCGGCGTCTCCAGTCTTGCCTGCGACATTGCGGGAACCCCGCCTACCACCTCCGGAGAGGTATGACGGATGTCCAGAGGGCTGCAGGGAATTCCTCACCCAGTGTTCCCTGGTATTCAGCCTACAACCCTCCTCCTTCCCGACGGAGCAGGGCCGGGTGGCCTACATCATCACTCTGTTGACCGGTCGGGCCCTTTCCTGGGCTACCGCGGAGTGGGAGAGGCAAACTCTGGCGTGCTCCGACTCCTACCAATTCACCCGGGAGCTACGCAAGGTGTTCGACACCTCTCGGGTGGTGTCGGGGCACAAGGCCGGGAGGCGGCTGACGGCCTGTCGGCAGGGTGACCGTTCGGTGGCGGACTACTCCGTGGAGTTCCGGAACCGGGCTCGAGAGGCAGGATGGGAGGAGGCCGCTCTGGTCGTCCTTTACGTGCAGGGGCTATCGGAGGGGATGAAGGACGAATTCTCCTTCAGGGAGCTGCCTGAGTGACTGGACGGCCTCGTGGAACTCTCGGTACGGGTAGACAATCAGCGTCGTGAGAGGGCGCATGACCCAAGGCGCGCCTCCGCGTCCCCCTATCAACTCGGAGGCTTTCTGACGATTCAGGGAGGAGATGCCTCAGGAGGAGACTATGCAGCTGGGGGTGGCGCTCTTGTCCAGGATGGAGAGGCAGAGGCGTCTGCGCCAGGGACGTTGCCTGTACTGCGGCCAGGCAGGTCACCACTGCGACTCATGCCTGGACAAGCCGGGAAACGGGAGGGCTCGCTAGTATCAGGAGGGGTGCTAGCGAGCCGGAACCGAAACCCCAACTCCAGAGACTCCCGGACTTTTCTCCCCGTCAGGGTTCAGTGGGCCTGCGCTGCGCGTCGGGCACATGCACTGGTGGATTCTGGGGCCGCGGGAAACCTGATGGATCCGGGGCTGGCCCAAGGGTGGAGCGTTCCGTTACTCTCCCTCTCCGAGCCGGTTCCGGTCATGGGCCTGGACGGCCAGTTTTTCATTGTGGACTCTCCGGAGTGTCCCCTCATCCTCGGGCACCCCTGGCTGGTCACCCACAAACCCCGGATAGAGTGTTCCACAGGGCGGCTCATCCTGGAGGGATTCTCTGCCCCGTCCTATTCCGGTCTCCACCGACCACTCATCAGCCCAAACGACCGTCCCAGACCACCTACCAGTCCTCACCTCTTCCCCAGGTCCCGCACTCCGAACCCCCTACCGCCCTTGCGGCGGTTGCCACCGGGAGGATGGCGGCTACAGACTCTGTCACCGGCCCAGACCTGGCAGGCGTTCCCTGGGAGTATTGGGATCTGGGGGAGGTGTTTAGTAAGAGGCTTGCGAAAGGCCTACCTCCTCACAGGCTATACGACTGCACTATCGATCTCCTGCCGGGCGCCATGCCCACACGAGGGCGATTGTTTTCCTTGTCCCGGCCGGAGACGCTGGCCATGAGGGAGTATATCCGTCCCTCTACCTCCTGAGTGGAAGACGGCTTTTAACACACCCAGTGGGCATTACGAGTACCAAGTCATGGCGTTCGGTCTAGCCAATGCGCCTGCGGTGTTCCAGGCGTTGGTCAATGACGTGCTCCGGGACCTCCTCGACTACAGCGTCTTTGTGTATTTGGATGACATCCTAATATTCTCAAAGGACATGAGTGAACACCAGCAGCACGTTCTGCAGGTCCTCCAACGCCTTCTCCGTCACCAGCTCTACGTCAAGGGGGAGAAGTGCGTGTTCCACACAGAGACAGTCTCCTTCCTGGGGTTCATCGTCACCCAGGGGGACCTACGGATGGACCCAGCCAAGGTCAGCGCGGTACTGGATTGGCCCCATTCCTCATCCCTCAAGCAACTACAGGGTTCTCAAATTTATATAGGCGATTTATTCGCAATTTTAGCTCCCTAGCCGCTTCCCTGACAGACCTCACCCAGACGAGCGTGCGCAACTTCGACCTGGATCCCGGAAGCGGGGAATGCATTTGATGCACTTAAGCAACGCTTTACATCGGCCCCGGTCCTAGGGCATCCTGATCCGTCCCTGCCGTTCATTGTGGAGGTGGATGCTTCAGACGTTGCGGTGGGAGCAATCCTGTCCCAGTGGTTCTTCACGGACGGTGAGAATCACTCTGCGCGTTTTTCTCCCGTCGGCTGTCCCCGGTGGAGCGGAATTACGACGTGGGGAACCGTGAGTTGCTAGCGTTCAAGCTCGCCCTGGGGGAGTGAAGGCATTGGCTAGAGGGGGCTTCCCAGCCATTCGTCGTATGGACGGACCATAAGAACTTAGCCTACATTCAGGGGGCCAAGAGGCTCAACTTGCACCAGGCCAGGTGGGCGTTGTTCTTCACCTTGTTACGATTCACCATCTCATACCGTCCGGTGTCGAAGAACACCAAGCCTGACGCGCTGTCCCGGCAGTTCGACCCCGTGGACCTGGTGGAGAGGGACGACCCCAGTGTCCCCAACACCATGATTGCTGCCCCAGTTTCGTGAAGAATCGATATGCTGGTCAGAGTAGCGTTACGGTGGGAGCCCGATCCGGGTGGAGGTCCATCGGGGAGGATGTACGTACCCAAGGCTGCGCGCTCGTGACTGCTTCAGTGGGCGCACGCGTCCGACCCCCCCCCCCCCCCCCCCCACCTTGTCACAACACAACTGATTGGCTCAAATGCATTAAGAAGGAAAACAATTCCACAAATTAACTTTTAAGAAGGCACACCTGTTAATTGAAACGCATTCCAGGTGACTACCTCATGAAGCTGGTTGAGAGAATGCCAAGAGTGTGCAAAGCTGTCATTTACATTTTTTTGTCATTTAGCAGACGCTCTTATCCAGAGCGACTTACAGTTAGTGAATGCATATGTTTTTTTGTTGTATTTTTTTTGTCTTCAAGGCAAAGGGTGGCTATTTGAAGAATCTCAAGTATAAAATATATGTTGATTTGTTTAACAGTTCTTTGGTTACTACATGATTCCATATGTGTTATTTCATAGTTTTGATGTCTTCACTATTATTCTACAATGTAAAAAATTGTAAAAATAAAGAAAAGCCCTTGAATGAGTAGGTGTGTCCAAACTTTTGACTGGTAGGATATACAGTGGGGAGAACAAGTATTTGATACACTGACGATTTTGCAGGTTTTCCTACTTACAAAGCATGTCGAGGTCTGTAATTTTTATCATAGGTACACGTCAACTGTGAGAGACGGAATCTAAAACAAAAATCCAGAAAATCACATTGTATGATTTTTAAGTAATTAATTTGCATTTTATTGCATGACATAAGTATTTGATACATCAGAAAAGCAGAACTTAATATTTGGTACAGAAACCTTTGTTTGCAATTACAGAGATCATACGTTTCCTGTAGGTCTTGACCAGGTTTGCACACACTGCAGCAGGGATTTTGGCCCACTCCTCCATACAGACCTTCTCCAGATCCTTCAGGTTTCGGGGCTGTCGCTGGGCAATACAGACTTTCAGCTCCCTCCAAAGATTTTCTATTGGGTTCAGGTCTGGAGACTGGCTAGGCCACTCCAGGACCGTGAGATGCTTCTTACGGAGCCACTCCTTAGTTGCCCTGGCTGTGTGTTTCGGGTCGTTGTCATGCTGGAAGACCCAACCACGACCCATCTTCAATGCTCTTACTGAGGGAAGGAGGTTGTTGGCCAAGATCTCGCGATACATGGCCCCATCCATCTTCCCCTCAATACGGTGCAGTCGTCCTGTCCCCTTTGCAGAAAAGCATCCCCAAAGAATGATGTTTCCACCTCCATGCTTCACGGTTGGGATGGTGTTCTTGGGGTTGTACTCATCCTTCTTCTTCCTCCAAACACGGCGAGTGGAGTTTAGACCAAAAAGCTCTATTTTTGTCTCATCAGACCACATGACCTTCTCCCATTCCTCATCTGGATCATCCAGATGGTCATTGGCAAACTTCAGACGGGCCTGGACATGCGCTGGCTTGAGCAGGGGGACCTTGCGTGCGCTGCAGGATTTTAGTCCATGACGGCGTAGTGTGTTACTAATGGTTTTCTTTGAGACTGTGGTCCCAGCTCTCTTCAGGTCATTGACCAGGTCCTGCCGTGTAGTTCTGGGCTGATCCCTCACCTTCCTCATGATCATTGATGCCCCACGAGGTGAGATCTTGCATGGAGCCCCAGACCGAGGGTGATTGACCGTCATCTTGAACTTCTTCCATTTTCTAATAATTGCGCCAACAGTTGTTGCCTTCTCACCAAGCTGCTTGCCTATTGTCCTGTAGCCCATCCCAGCCTTGTGCAGGTCTACAATTTTATCCCTAATGTCCTTACACAGCTCTCTGGTCTTGGCCATTGTGGAGAGCTTGGAGTCTGTTTGATTGAGTGTGTGGACAGGTGTCTTTTATACAGGTAATAAGTTCAAACAGGTGCAGTTAATACAGGTAATGAGTGGAGAACAGGAGGGCTTCTTAAAGAAAAACTAACAGGTTTGTGAGAGCTGGAATTCTTACTGGTTGGTAGGTGAACAAATACTTATGTCATGCAATAAAATGCAAATTAATTACTTAAAAATCATACAATGTGTCTCTCACAGTTGAAGTGTACCTATGATAAAAATTACAGACCTCTACATGCTTTGTAAGTAGGAAAACCTGCAAAATCGTCAGTGTATCAAATACTTGTTCTCCCCACTGTATATATATATATATACAGTTGAAGTCGGAAGTTTACATACGCTTTGGTTGGAGTCATTAAAACTTGTTTTTCAACCGCTCCACAAACTTCTTGTTAATAAACTATAGTTTTGGCAAGTCGGTTAGGACATCTACTTTGTGCATGACACAAGTAATTTTTCCAACAATTGTTTACAGGCAGGTTATTTAACTTATAATTCACTGTATCACAATTCCGGTGGGTCAGAAGTTTACAAAATTCCAGAAAATGATGTCATGGCTTTAGAAGCTTCTGATAGGCTAATTGACATCATTTCAGTCCATTGGAGGTGTACCTGTGGATGTATTTCAAGGCCTACCTTCAAACTCAGTGCCTCTTTGCTTGACATCATGGGAAAATCAAAAGAAATCAGCCAAGACCTCAGAAAAAAAATTGTATTGTCTGGTTCATCCTTGGGAGCAATTTCCAAATGCCTGAAGGTACCACGTTCATCTGTACAAACAATAGTACGCAAGTATAAACACCATGGGACCACGCAGTCGTCATACCGCTCAGGAAGGAGATGCGTTCTGTCCCCTAGAGATTAACATACTTTGGTGCGCAAAGTGCAAATAAATTCCAGAACAACAGCAAAGAACCATGTGAAGATGCTGGAGGAAACAGGTACAAAAGTATCTATATCCACAGTAAAACGAGTCCTATATCAACATAACCTGAAAGGCCGCTCAGCAAGGAGGAAGCCACTGCTCCAAAACCGCCATAAAAAAGCCAGACTACGGTTTGCAACTGCACATGGGGACAAAGATCGTACTTTTTGGAGAAATGTCCTCTGGTCTGATGAAACAAAAATAGAACTGTTTGGCCATAATGACCATCGTTATGTTTGGAGGAAAAAGGGGGTTGCTTGCAAGCCGAAGAACACCATCCCAACCGTGAAGCACGGGGGTGGCAGCAACATGCTGTGGGGTTGCTTTGCTGCAGGAGGGACTGGTGCACTTCACAAAATAGATGGCATCATGAGGAAGGATAAATTATGTGGATATATTGAAGCAACATCTCAAGACATCAGTCAGGAAGTTAAAGCTTGGTCGCAAATGGGTCTTCCAAATGGACAATGACCCCAAGCATACTTCCAAAGTTGTGGCAAAATGGCTTAAGGACAACAAAGTCAAGGTATTGGAGTGGCCATCACAAAGCCCTGACCTCAATCCTATAGAAGATATGTGGGCAGAACTGAAAAAGCGTGTGCGAGCAAGGAGGCCTACAAACCTGACTCAGTTACACCATCTCTGTCAGGAGGAATGGGCCAAAATTCACCCAACTTATTGTGGGAAGCTTGTGGAAGGCTACCCGAAACGTTTGACCCAAGTTAAACAATTTAAAGGCAATGCTACCAAATACTAATTGAGTGTATGTAAACTTCTGACCCACTGGGAATGTGATGAAAGAAATAAAAGCTGAAATAAATCATTCTCCCTGCTATTATTCTGACATTTCACATTCTTAAAATAAAGTGGTGATCCTAACTGACCTAAAACAGGGAATTTTTACTAGGATTAAATGTCAGGAATTGTGAAAAACTGAGTTTAAACGTATTTGGCTAAGGTGTATGTAAACCTCCGACTTCAACTGTATATATATATATATATATATATATATATATATATATATATATATATATATATATATATATATATATATATACATATACTCTGGTCAGTCCACTTCCTAAATTTGATAAGAATTCAGTGCTAGAAGACCGTATAAAGCATTAGACTTGTAGCCTAAAATGTAATATCAAGTCGTTTCAATGAACAAAGTATTTATGAATCTCTCAGGTGTATCCTATTCTGGCCAGTTCAGTGGAGGGGAGCTTCATGGCTGTGGTGTGATGCAGAAAGGCAATGGAGAGCGATACGAGGGAGAGTTTTCCTACGGACTCCGAGATGGTGGGCAATACTAGACCTATATCCCAAAAATACATGTCCTGCACCGGAAGCAAAGTATGTTTTGCATATTTTAGCATATTAGCCTATGTGCTAATATGCATCTACTGCAGCGTAAAGAATATCTATAGGACTTCTCTGGGTGCGTCTGCAATGGTACCTTATATAGTGCAGGATAATTCCATTGTAACATAGTGAAATGTATGCTAAACAAAAAAAAACAATGATTGCAAAGTTAAAATAACCATACAACTATATGCACAAGGATGACTTTTAACAATTTCCACTGACAATTTTACAAAAACAAGTTTACTTGAAGAACAGTGCAGATGCAACGTTTGGTAACAGAATGACAGCGCCAACAGCACTGTACCATTTCAGATGTAGCCAGGACTTCTCTCTGACCTTAATATGTGAAGTCAAACATTAAGATTGTGTCATTCAATTATATTTCGCATACTCCTATCATCCAGGCAATGGGTTTCTGGTGGATAAGGATGGACAAACATACGAGGGATCGTTTCATCAAAACAAGAGGCATGGTGAAGGACAAATGCACTACAGGTACAACGTTGTCCCTCTCTTGATTACGTTGCAATTGACCAGAGTTCTGACTTTGATATTACTGTCTCAAGAATGTTTTGCAAAGTACTAAATGTTGTTCATACCAATCTAGATTATTAATTAGATGATGAATTCTTCATCAGACTGGAAATGTTAACCCTATAGGCTGGACAAAGTTGAAAACATACCCAGATTAAGTTTAAACATGTTCATGGACAGAAGTATGCCAAACCCAATGAGCCATCCTGTTGGAAACCAATGTCTTGTTGTTGTTCAGATGAACTCGAGATGAACTTTGCTTCATTTGACAGGAATGGAGATCAATATGAAGGAGGTTGGCTTCTGGACCAACGACAAGGCCACGGAGTGATGCGCTTTGGGGATGGATCAGTGTACGAGGTGGGTGTCCATTTGGATTTCATTTTCTTCACAATGCATGGACGTTCAGGCAAATCAAATGATTGATACATGCATGGTTTATTTTTATTTATTTCTTCAATGTGATATAATGTCCAGATGACTCAGTTTTAATTGGGTTGTACTATTCTCGTCCTCAAACTTTTATTCCTGAAAATAAGATTGATTTGTCCTAAAGCTGGCCAAATAAATGAACATGTTGCTGTTTTGAGCACCTCATAATTAGAACATATATTTAGCTGCTATTCATGCAAATTGCCACTGCGGGTCACCATTGTATTTCTACTGAGGATCAGATAGTATGGCAAGCTTGCTATCATGGGCACTACATCCTAGGACAGGAGTATCAAACTAATTTTGCCCCGGGGGCTGCATTCGGTCTTCAACGAGGTCCGGATGGCGGAACTGAAAATGGGTTATATTTCCTAGCTGTGAAAATGTGCAAAAAATAGTCCTCTATCAATCGTTTTGGAAAATGTTGATGCTCCTTGACTGTCTAGCTCTCATTTCAGTGATTATTAGCGAGCTGGACACAGTCAAGAAACGGTATGATTGTAGGTCGATAATCATTTCTACACAGTTTCCATTTGGTTTTAGTCATTTTAAAGTTCATCAGCGTTCCAAAACACTTCAATATACTCACATATGTAATACACTGACTGCGCAAGGTCCAGGACTTCTGGTCTGAATGCTTGGTCTGAACGTTAACACGCATCGCTTATGGTACAGTTTTGGAAACATAAGGAACGTATCTTTCATATCAGCGAGAACTAATAATAGTAATTTAAAAAAGTTAAATTACAGCACACCTTTATAGGGTTAGGCTTAGTGTTCCCACACGGCCATATCTCCATGTTACAGTGCTTGTTTACGGAAGTCAGACGGAAGACAGAGGCGACCAACTGTGCTAATTAGCTATCTAGCGTGCTTGAACACCTGTGTGTAAGTGTAACTGGGAAGTATAACGGAAGTGCCGTGTAGCTCAGTTGGTTGAGCATGGCGCTTGCAACGCCAGGGTTGTGGGTTCGATTCCCATGGGGGACTAGTATGAAAAAAGTATGAAAATGTATGTAAGTCGCTCTGGATAAGGGCGTCTGCTAAATTACGTAAATGTAAGTGTAGTTCATTGCAGCCGTATTGATCTGAGCAAACCTACTACAGTAAGTGTATATTTTTTATTTGAAAGATTCTTTCTCGCTGATAGGAAAGATAAATCCATATGTTTCGAAAACCCTATCGCAAGTGATGATTATTGACGTTTCTAAATGTTAAAACAGAGCGTCGGGATTGTAGTTCACACTGGTAAGCGGTGCTTATAGCTGAGAACCATTGCGATAAGGCAGAATACCTTGTTAATGCCTTGGGTTCTCGAGAGCAATAGCATCCTATGGTGCCAATCACATCTATAGTGCCACCAACTGGTCTGGTCCAGCCATCTAATGTTGCAGTGACTTTATATTCACACAGCTTCTAAGGACAAATACTGTACATTTACATACCAAATGTCCTTGCCCCATGTCCATCGGTTCAGTTCTAGTAGCCAGTTGTTGTTGCCCATGGTGGAATCATTGAGCCTGTTGACTCCTGAAGCCCCCATGAACTCCAGAGTCTAGAAGCAGTCTAGCTAATTCGTAAGCTGGCTAGTGTTGCGAATTAGCATTGCACTAGTTAGCTGAGCTGTTTTACAAGAAAACGGTTGAGATGACTCAAACACTGTAGCTAGTTAGCGAGCCTTCCTCGGCGACAATTTTAAGTTAACTGTCATTTAAGTTGGTTTGTTACTACTGGTTTCAGATCTGAGGCGAGAGAATCTGTCCGCCATTTTTTGTGCTTTGGTAAGGGCTCAGAGGGACGTCACCTACCCAAGAAGCCTCAACCAATCACCCAACGGATATTAATGACTTTGCCTCTGGGTATCCTACAAAACAACATTTTGCGACCGGTTATGCGATAACCCAGCATCAATGGAAAAAGATCTCTTGTATACAGAGTGACACACTTTCACAAGGATGTTACTTCTGGGTAACCGAGATTACCCAAAAATACATGTCCTGCACCGGAAGTAAAGTATTTTTTGCATATTTTAGCATATTAGCCTATGTGCTAATATGCATCTACTGCAGCGTTTCCCAAAACTTGATTAGTTGATTATTTGAACAGCTGTGTAGTGCTAGGGCAAAAACCTAAACGTGCACCCCTTGGGCCTCTATGGTAGAGTGGCCAGACGGAAGCCACTCCTCAGTAAAAGGCACGTGACAGCCCGCTTGGAGTTTGCCAAAAGTCCCCTAAAGGACTCTCAGACCATGAGAAACAAGATTCTCTGGTCTGATGAAACCAAGATTGAACTCTTTGGCCTGAATGCCAAACGTCATATCTGGAGGAAACCTGGCACCATCCCTACGGTGAAGTATGGTGGTGGCAGCATCATGCTGTGGGGATGTTTTTCAGCTGCAGGGACTGGGAGACTAGTCAGGATCGAGGGAAAGATGAACGGAGCAAAGTACATGAAAACCTGCTCCAGAGCACTCAGGACCTCAGACTGGGGCGAATGTTCACCTTCCAACAGGACTACGACCATAAGCACACAGCCAAGACAATGCAGGAGTGGCTTCGGGACAAGTCTCTGAATGTCCTTGAGTGGCCCAGCCAGAGCCTGGACTTGAACCCAATCAAACATCTCTGGAGAGACCTGAAAATAACTGTGCAGCGAAGCTCGCCATCCAACCTGACAGAGCTTGAGAGGATCTGCAGAGAAGAATGGGATTTAACTCCCCAAATACAGGTGTGCCAAGCTTGTAGCGTCATACCCAAGAAGACTTGAGGCTGTAATCGCTGCCAAAGGTGCTTCAACAATGTACTGAGTAAAGGGTCTGAATACTTATGAAAATGTGATATCAGTTTATAATTTTTAACAAATGTGCAAACAGTTATAAAAACCTGTTTTAGCTTCGTCATTATGTGTGTGGACTGATGAGTGGAAAAAACGATTTAATCAATTTTAGAATAAGGCTGTAAGGTAACAAAATGTGGAAAAAGTCAAGGGGTCTGAATACTTTCCGAATGCACTGTATCTACTTTCTATTGTGTACTTTCTAAAATGTGTACAGTAAAAATAGCCCCATACCCTACAGTAACTACCTACTTTCACAGTAAACACAACTACAGTAGTTTGGATATTTACCCCCACCTAACCCTCGATCCAGTATTTCTATTGAAATCAAAAGGAAACTTATCTCTCCTCTGTGACCTGAACTTGAACTTTGTAATGAATTGCAGGACTCATTGATTTAGAACTGGCAGCAGGCTGTCGCCATGGGGAGCCAGGGGGGTAGAGACCCAGGAAAGACAAGTATTGACTATTCACCACACAGCTTCTTGACAGCTGCGCTAAGCCAGCACTAAACTTCCAACCAGAGAGAGAGAGAGAGAGAAAGAGGAAGAGCGAGTCATAATCCAGTCGATTTCACCTATGACATTAAAAGTCTGATTATTGATGATTATGAATGTGGAAATATTATGTGCTTTGAAATTATCTAGCCTATTCGCCTTATTCTGGAATGTCACAGTGATCGTGGCGAGTTAGTTGCAATTGTGTTTCTATTACCGTCAACATTCGCGCGATGCTAGCGCATGCAAAAGTGGTACTTTTAGTTGAGAGGTTGATAGTTTTACACTGACAGAACCGCACAAAATCCTAAAATCGATCAACATGACAAGCATTATATGTTCAGTACGAGGCTGTCACAATAATTGGGTGAAGAGCAGGCAGTTTTTACAACAGCAATGTTTTGAACACCAACCTCTACGTCGATCTGAATGTACCTGTGGAGCCCCATACGACCTGCATCCACCTCCAGTCTTTGTGGCTCTGGCTCAAAGAGTTGAACCTAAAGAAACCACCAAAACGTCCCTTTGTGTGCTCCTACCACTTCTTTGACAAGAAGCCTACAGTGGAGCATCCTTACCCAGAAAAATGGCTTGGCTACGATGCTCCACTGGTGAAAAAGCGTCGGGTGTTGGTCAGGCAGTCATCAGTGACAGGTAAGCCAAACGCTTGAGCAGTTTGCCTGCTCTCATTTTGTCTCCCTCTTGCTCTTGTATCTAAGCACAGTCTCGTAATAGCACAATTTATTTCCTCTACAACTCAATAAACATTTCATTTTATATATACTTAATTATTATGATTATTAAATATTATTAGGAGCGTCCATGCAGTATGGCGTTTTATTGTACGGTTTTGTTAGTAATTGTCCATTGACTTGTTTAACAAGCCATACTGATTTCTTAACAGATGACACAACAGGCTCAAGTGTTCACCAAATTGAAAATGGGGATTGGCCAACACAGATAGAAGGAATGGATATGCCTTCAGAGAAGGATGCCCAAACCCAATTGGAAGACTCATCTCTAAGTGATCACAACTACAGCTCATGTAAAGCCCACTACCTGTGAGGCAGGGGCACAGTGCCCAGCAGCACCTCTCTACAAAACCCTGCTGAGGAACGAAGCACTCTGTCGACTGCATACAGGCTTGTCTCTTGCTGCCTTTTCTGCCCTGGCGGAACATCTTCTGCCTCTCTACAAAGGTAGCTTTCAGTTAGACCTGACAAACTCCTGATGACACTGATGAAGCTGAAGCTCAACTTGCTGCAGCAGTACCTAGCAGAAAGGTTTGGTGTTTCCCAGAGTATTGTCAGTCGACTGATTAGTTATTGGATTGACATGATGGAAGAGAATCTGAGGGAGTACATTCCATGGCTGCCGAGACCATCCGTGCTACAATGCCACAATGCTTTAAGGACCACTACCCAGGAACAACCAGCATTATTGACTGCTCAGAAACGGCTTTACAGAAGTGCAAGAATCTGGATTCAAGGGGTGAGTCATTCAGCCATTACTCTGCTCAGAACACTATCAAGTACCTGGTGGCCATTGCACCTTGTTGTCTAGTGATGTTCATCTCCTCAGCATATGGAGGTAGATGTAGCGACAAATATACAGTGGGGGAAAAAAAGTATTTAGTCAGCCACCAATTGTTCAAGTTCTCCCACTTAAAAAGATGAGAGAGGCCTCTAATTTTCATCATAGGTACACGTCAACTATGACAGACAAATTGAGAAAAAAAATCCAGAAAATCACATTGTAGGATTTTTAATGAATTTATTTGCAAATTATGGTGGAAAATAAGTATTTGGTCACCTACAAACAAGCAAGATTTCTGGCTCTCACAGACCTGTAACTTCTTCTTTAAGAGGCTCCTCTGTCCTCCACTCGTTACCTGTATTAATGGCACCTGTTTGAACTTGTTATCAGTATAAAAGACACCTGTCCACAACCTCAAACAGTCACACTCCAAACTCCACTATGGCCAAGACCAAAGAGCTGTCAAAGGACACCAGAAACAAAATTGTAGACCTGCACCAGGCTGGGAAGACTGAATCTGCAATAGGTAAGCAGCTTGGTTTGAAGAAATCAACTGTGGGAGCAATTATTAGGAAATGGAAGACATACAAGACCACTGATAATCTCCCTCGATCTGGGGCTCCACGCAAGATCTCACCCCGTGAGGTCAAAATGATCACAAGAACGGTGAGCAAAAATCCCAGAACCACACGGGGGGACCTAGTGAAGGACCTGCAGAGAGCTGGGACCAAAGTAACAAAGCCTACCATCAGTAACACACTACGCCGCCAGGAACTCAAATCCTGCAGTGCCAGACGTGTCCCCCTGCTTAAGCCAGTACATGTCCAGGCCCGTCTGAAGTTTGCTAGAGTGCATTTGGATGATCCAGAAGAGGATTGGGAGAATGTCATATGGTCAGATGAAACCAAAATATAACTTTTTGGTAAAAACTCAACTCGTCGTGTTTGGAGGACAAAGAATGCTGAGTTGCATCCAAAGAACACCATACCTACTGTGAAGCATGGGGGTGGAAACATCATGCTTTGGGGCTGTTTTTCTGCAAAGGGACCAGGACGACTGATCTGTGTAAAGGAAAGAATGAATGGGGCCATGTATCGTGAGGTTTTGAGTGAAAACCTCCTTCCATCAGCAAGGGCATTGAAGATGAAACGTGGCTGGGTTTTTCAGCATGACAATGATCCCAAACACACCGCCCGGGCAACGAAGGAGTGGCTTCGTAAGAAGCATTTCAAGGTCCTGGAGTGGCCTAGCCAGTCTCTAGATCTCAACCCCATAGAAAATCTTTGGAGGGAGTTGAAAGTCTGTGTTGCCCAGCGACAGCCCCAAAACATCATTGCTCTAGAGGAGATCTGCATGGAGGAATGGGCCAAAATACCAGCAACAGTGTGTGAAACCCTTGTGAAGACTTACAGAAAACGTTTGACCTGTGTCATTGCCAACAAAGGGTATATAACAAAGTATTGAGAAACTTTTGTTATTGACCAAATACTTATTTTCCACCATAATTTGCAAATAAATTCATTACAAATCCTACAATGTGATTTTCTGGAAAAAAAATTCTCATCTTGTCTGTCATAGTTGACGTGTACCTATGATGAAATTTACAGGCCTCTCTCATCTTTTTAAGTGGGAGAACATGCACAATTGGTGGCTGACTAAATACTTTTTTCCCCCACTGTAGTAGCCACGTGGCCCATGTGGTTGCAGTTGGGGTGTGCCCTCCACCCCCTTCACATCACAGGCTTTCCCATTGAAGACATCATCCAGAGAATCACAGCCCTTCCCCATGACAGGACACTTTGGAGTTCAGCACTCCGTCAGGGCTTGCTGATAACCATGGCTCTTCAACACTGACAACAGTGCCTTTGTGGTCCACAGAGTATCCACGGTCTTCCAGGCACTGGGAGGCCATCAGCTCATAATCTTCCCCGTAGCGTGTGGCTGCATTCCCTCGGAACCTGGGATACAGATGCTCCTGGAGAAACTTACCAGGGTTGGTGGATTCCCTGACAGGGACCTTCTTGGCTGAGCTTGCAGTAACTCGAAGCTTCCTTGAGTCATGCCACAAGTGAGGCACTCTGCTCCTTTGTGATCTGTTCCAAAGCAGTCGACTGGGTTGGGTCAAGTTTCACAAATTCATTGTAGAAGAACAGGCACTTCTGGCAGTTGTAATTTACATGCTCTCCATGTGGCTGGGAAAGAGTAGAGCATCTATATTAAGTTATTATATGCAGTTAGAGAGCACTGAACAGAAGAGACACACAACAGTTCAAATACATCAAAATGGTACAGCCACAAATAAATATTCCTTTCAGCCCAATTTGACCTGGGATGCTACTGGCTGTGATATTATTGTCAGTTCAGCATTAACACACTTATAGAGCAGACTCCCCACAGGCAGATTCAGGTGTCTCAGGCTCCTATTCAATTCATCCTGTGAGTGGAACACAGGAGTGGGAGGCAGGGGTGGACATTCTGGATGCTTTTCTGCATATTGGTCACTGGCCTTATGGTGTGTGAAGTCAATGCTGTTTAACCGCTTTGGCTCAAGGTTCCTCCGAGTCCCTGCATTCCATTGGCGCTGCTCATCTGTGCAGGCTATGCCAGTTAGCCCACTGGATACTGCATTCTGCACCTGTGATAGAATGTTTGTTACAAAAAAAGACATTCAGAGAAAATCCCATTATTAACAATTGTGTGACTGAGGACAATGTGATCAACTTAATCAAAACACATGCAAGTTTCATCATAAACTTACCTCGCTATTGTTCCCAATGAGATGAGACCACTTATACTTACCATACTTTAGACATTACCCCCAACCACAAGGATATTTTACAAACTTTATTCACCCAGAAAAACAATAACACTAAAGAAATACATGTGATGCTGACATGTTTAAATACATTTTATACCCTACTCACCTGGACTCCATAAACCTACCTTGCTTCACCAACATGAGATTTGACAGGATACTTACAGATTCCCCACATTAATACAGCAGTTCTGTTGATTCACAAATACATGTTAACATAACCAATAAATCATGACATTCTCAATTCAGCTTTCATCCAACAAAACGTTTGGTCTAACTGCTATGTTAAGCCTGACTATTTTATCATTCTGTGTCTAGATAAGGCAGTATTGTGCACTTTCATCTATAAAAGGAATGAAGAAAATAGGCTATAAACATCAATTGATCATAGATATCATCTGAGAACTCTATCATAATGTTAGCCTATGGATTATAGTAACTGTCACAACAACACATGCAGGCTGCTTGTATGCTGTAATCGCTTATGTTAAGTAATATTAGACATAGCAATGCAAGTGACTGCTTATTAGCCTACCTTCCACAAAATTGAGGCTGCATGACTTTCCAAGGCCAGCGATGCAAGCGCACCCAGCCGTCTCTACTGATCCGTTGTACCCAAGCAGAGTGGTAAGAGCTGCTTTATTGGCTGGGCTGAACATCGGCCTTCAAAAATACCAATCCTTTTCCCTCCTCCTGGTGAAGAAGAACTCAGCCCACCTTACCACTGTGGAGGTACTGATAGGCCTCTGTACTCTTGTAATTTTTCATAGTGGAACCATCCACTCCCAAGGACAGCACGAAGTAATTAAAAATGTCCTCATACGTAATTTCAGGTCATTTTATCATGTCATCCACCCAATTATTCATCATGGACGGATGGGGTACGGTGATACCATCCGACCTCCGAAAAGCCATTTGTGCGTGTTCCCAAATGTGAGCCATGTTTTGTTTTTGTGTATTTGTTAAGATGTGTTAATGATGCACGTTTTTTAATTATTAGCTAGCCACCGCTCTGATGTAATTCGCTAGCGTTGACGGAAGTTGTGAAACGGAAACACAAACACAATCGCGTTCGAATGGAACTGGGTCAACTGGGCGGGGCTACTTAAGGCGAATATGCTGTCAACTGAGGGGGTGAAGATAATTACAAAAAAAATTCATTTGGAAAGATGATAATGAACAACGTAGTTCACCAACATGTGACGGTTGTCCAAAAGACGCAAACGTTCAATTGCAAGGTTGCAGTCAAACGTCAAATTCTTCCCCTTGGTAGGTCATCAAAATTCCTACTGAACATGGTCCATTTCTTTACTGTACTGTATCCTGTTGAATAACTTTCTATCTACACCACCTCTCAAGGCCTCAAGACATTCGAAGGTTATGATTGACATAAATCATTATTATTTTCATTAGGTTTAAAGGAAAAGGTGCATTCTGTAGAATAAATACCCTTGGTAGTCTCTCTCTCTCTCTCTCACTGAGCAGTGGCCTAGTTTTCTCTGCACATTTTTGCCTGTGCCATAGCCTTAGGCCTGTCGATGCGATCAGAATTAGAAATTCTAATGGACGTGTCACCACTTTGAAGTAGTGTTCGAGAGCTTTGAGTCTGGGGCTCCCTTGGATCTGCCAGGCAAAGTCTGTGCATTGATCCCCCTGAATTTGTTTGACTGACACTCTCTTTCTCTGTCTCCCTTTCCCTCTCTCTTTCTCTCTCACTCGCTCTTTCGCTCTCTCTTTTACTTTCACACACACACAAACATACATACACACACACACACCCACACACACTCCTCCCCTCTATATTATCTCAGAGGTATGGCTTTCAGCGTCTCCTGATGTGCATGTCTTCCTTGTTTCTTAACCAATTGTATTCTAAGAATAATACAGTAGTATAAATATAATGCCTCAAACCTAAAATACAATCTCCTTAACAGGGCCAATGGCGTAATAACCTCTTCAATGGCCAGGGGACCATGATCCACTGTTCTGGGATTATCTATGAAGGGGTGTGGACGAACGGCAGACCGCTAGGTAAGTAGGACCGCAATATACCTACACACATACGCACGCAAATGCACACACACAGCCTGGGTGTCAGGCTGTCTGCCAAGTCCAAAATCAACCCCTAGACTCTACCCCTAAAGGCCCATCTAATAGATCTGTAAGGATAAAATGGGTTTAAGCAACAGGTTGAGAGCTTATTGGCCTAAAATCAGCCATTCAACAAGACTAGACTAATGGCTCTGGCCCAGTCCAAGAAGACAGTGCATCCCAGATTACACCCTATTCCCTATTTAGTGCACTACTTTTGACAATAACACTATGGGTCCTGGTCAAAAGTAGTGCACTAAAAAGGGAATAGGGTGCCTTTTGGGATGCAGTTGTTACCTTTTACTGCAGTGGGCTAAATCAGGGTCACACAGTGTTTCTTGGTAGTCTTAAACAAATCTACTTTGAAACAAAAGTATATGCCTCACGCACATGGTTATGGGCTTAAAAAAAAGAAGACATCTGTACCATGTCAGATATAGATTTTGAGTTTGCATCTCAATATTACACTTTATATACAGTGGCTTGCGAAAGTATTGACTTATTCCACGTTTTGTTGTGTTACAGCCTGAATTCATAATGTATTAAATATTTATTTTCTCTCACCTATCTACACACAATACCCCATAATGACAAAGTGAAAACATGTTTTTAGAAATGTTTGCAAATTTATAGAAAATAAAATACAGAAATATCTAATTTACATAAGTATTCACACCCCGGAGTGAATACAGTGGCTTGCGAAAGTATTCACCCCCTTGGCATTTTTCCTATTTTGTTGCCTTACAACCTGGAATTAAAATGGATTTTTGGGGTTTGTATCATTTGATTTACACAACATGCCTACCACTTTGAAGATGGCAAATATTTTTTATTGTGAAACAAATAAGAAATAAGACAAAAAAACAGAAAACTTGAGCGTGCATAACTATTCACCCCCCCAAAGTCAATACTTTGTAGAGCCACCTTTTGCAACAATTACAGCTGCAAGTCTCTTGGGGTATGTCTCTATAAGCTTGGCACATCTAGCCACTGGGATTTTTGCCCATTCTTCAAGGCAAAACTGATCCAGCTCCTTCAAATTGGATGGGTTCCTGTCACGATCGTCGAACACAGTGGACCAATGCGCAGCGTGATGAGTGAACATACTTTTATTGATTCACCACACGAAACAAAACAACAAAACAATACGTGAAGTCCTAGGTAACAGACACTAACCATACACGGAACAAGATCCCACAAAACACTGTGGAAAACAAGCTGCCTAAGTATGGTTCCCAATCAGAGACAACAATCAACAGCTGATTCACGTTGCCTCTGATTGAGAACCACACCGGCCAACATAGAAAACACATCAGCTAGATAATGAACCTAGAACACAAAATCATAGAAACTACACACCCTGGCTCAACATAACAGAGTCCCAGAGCCAGGGCGTGACAGTTCCGCTGGTGTACAGCAATCTTTAAGTCATACCACAGATTCTCAATTGGATTGAGGTCTGGGCTTTGACTAGCAATTCCAAGACATTTAAATGTTTCCCCTTAAACCACTCAAGTGTTGCTTTAGCAGTATGCTTAGGGTCATTGTCCTGCTGGAAGGTGAACCTCCGTCCCAGTCTCAAATCTCTGGAAGACTGAAACAGGTTTCCCTCAAGAATTTCCCTTTATTTAGCGCCATCCATCATTCCTTCAATTCTGACCAGTTTCCCAGTCCCTGCCGATGAAAAACATCCCCACAGCATGATGCTGCCACCACCATGCTTCACTGTGGGGATGGTGTTCTCGGGGTGATGAGAGGTGTTGGGTTTGCGCCAGACATAGCATTTTCCTTGATGGCCAAAAAGCTCAATTTTGGTCTCATCTGACCAGAGTACCTTCTTCCATATGTTTGGGGAGTCTCCCACATGCCTTTTGGCGAACACCAAATGTGTTTGCTTATTTTTTTCTATAAGCAATGGCTTTTTTTCTGGCCACTCTTCTGTAAAGCCCAGCTCTGTGGAGTGTACGGCTTAAAGTGGTCCTATGGACAGATACTCCAATCTCCGCTGTGGAGCTTTGCAGCTCCTTCAGGGTTATCTTTGGTGTCTTTGTTGCCTCTGATTAATGCCCTCCTTGCCCGGTCCGTGAGTTTTGATGGGCGGCCCTCTCTTGGCAGGTTTGTTGTGGTGCCATATTCTTTCCATTTTTTAATAATGGATTTAACGGTGCTCCGTGGGATGTTCAAAGTTTCTGATATTTTTTTATAACCCAACCCTGATCTGTACTTCTCTACAACTTTGTCCCTGACCTGTTTGGAGAGCTCCTTGGTCTTCAAAGGCCGCTTGCTTGATGGTGCCCCTTGCTTAGTGGTGTTGCAGACTCTGGGGCCTTTCAGAACAGGTGTATATATAGTGAGATCATGTGACAGATCATGTGACACTTAGATTGCACACAGGTGGACTTTATTTAACTAATTATGTGACTTCTGAATGTAATTGGTTGCACCAGATCTTATTTAGGGGCTTCAGAGCAAAGGGGGTGAATACATATGCATGCACCACTTTTCCGTTATTTTATTTTTTCATTTCACTTCACCAATTTTGACTATTTTGTGTATGTCCATTACATGAAATCCAAATAAAAATCAATTTAAATTACAGGTTGTAATGCAACAAAATAGGAAAAACACCAAGGGGGATGAATACTGTTGCAAGGCACTGTACTGAACAAAAATGCAACATGCAACAATTTCAAAGATTTTACTGAGTTACAGTTCATATAAGGAAATCAGTCAATTGAAATAAATTCATTAGGCCCTAATCTATGGATTTCATATGACTGGGAATACAGATATGCATCTGTTGGTCACAGATATCTTTTAAAAAAAGGTAGGGGTGTGGATCAGAAAACCAGTCAGGATCTGGTGTGACCACCTTTTGCTACATGCAGTGCGACACATCTCCTTTGCAAAGAGTTGATGTGGTTGTTGATTGTGGCCTGTGGAATGTTGTCCCACTCCTCTTCAATGGCTGTGCAAAGTTGTTGGAAATTGGCAGAACCTGGAACACGCTGTCGTACACATCGATCCAGAGCATCCCAAACATGCTCAATGGGTGAGTATGCAGGACATGGAAGAACTGGGACATTTTCATCTTCCAGGAATTGTGTACAGATCCTTGCGACATGGGACTGTGCGACATGGGACTGTGCATTATCATGCTGAAACATGAGGTGATGGTGGCGGATGAATGGCACGACAATGGGCCTCAGGATCTCGTCACGGTATCTCTGTGCATTCGAATTGCCATTGATAAAATGCAATTGTGTTCGTTGTCCGTAGCTTATGCCTGCCCATACCATAACCCCACCACCACCATGGGGCACTCTGTTCACAACTTTGACATCAGCAAACCGCTTGCCTACACGACACCATACACGCTGTCTGCCATCTGCCCGGTACAGTTGAAACTGGGATTCATCCGTGAAGAGCACACTTCTCCAGCGTGCCAGTAACCATCGAAGGTGAGCATTTGCCCACTGAAGTCGGTTACGACGCCGAACTTCAGGTCAGGTCAAGGCCCTGGTGAGGACGACGAGCACGCAGATGAGCTTCCCTGAGACGGTTTCTGGCAGTTTGTGCAGAAATTCTTCGGTTGTGAAAACCCACAGTTTCATCAGCTGTCCTGGTGGCTGGTCTCAGATGATCCCGCAGGTGAAGAAGCTGGATGTGGAGGTCCTATGCTGGCGTGGTTACACGTGGTCTGCGGTTGTGAAACCAGTTGGACGTACTGCTAAATTCTCTACAACGACATTGGAGGCGGCTTAGGGTGGAGAAATGAACATTACATTCTTTGGCAACAGCTCTGGTGGACATTCCTGCATTCAGCATTCCAATTGCACACTACCTCAAAGCTTGAGACATCTTGGCATTGTGTTGCACATTTTAGTGGCCCCAGCACAAGGTGCACCTGTGTAATGATCATGCTGTTTAATCAGCTTCTTGATGTGCCACACCTGTCTGATGGATTATATTGGCAAAGGAGAAATGCTCACTAACAGGGATGTAAACAAATGTGTGCACAACATTTTAGAGAAATAAGCTTTTTGTGTGTATGGAACATTTCTGCGAACTTTTATTTCAGCTCATGAAACACGGGACCAACACTTTACATGTTGCATTTATATTTTTGTTCAGTGTACATCACAAAAGACTGAAATATAACAAAACCGTTTGACATAGAAACACCTGATTTTCGGCTGTTGTTTTTAAATAATGTTGATTAATTATGAAATCATGAAAAATATTAATAACATTCCACCCATGAGGCCACTAGGTCATTTGAGTGCAGGAAAGGGCTACCACCCTATTCTCTATTTAGTGCACTACTTTAATGCACAGTCCCATGAGTCCATAGGGCTCTGGTCAAAAGTAGTGCACTATATAGGGAATAGGGTGCCATTTGGGATAGCCAGCGACAAAGCAGGAACAGAATGTTACCTACCTAGGCTAACCTATTCCATACATGACAGCAACGAGCCTGTCTCCCATACACTGCACCTTGTAAAGTAGACTGAGTAGGTCATTGATTTAGCTGTGTTTTGGCCTTGAATTATGATCAGTCTACACCTTGGCATAACAAAATCCTGGGATGTGTGCTGTTGTCATGGAGATTACATCATCAGGCATGCATGCACAGCAACCTTTTTCCATCCAGAAAAATCTAAGGAGCTTCCATTATGATGTGTATCTCCTGATTGGTTTTTGAGGACAACTACAACTGTACCATTGTTACATCTCGATGCTCTGCATCCTTCAGATTCGTACTTCAATAAATTCAGCGTCCTCCTAATGGTTACCGGTCCTCTGTAGCTCAGCTGGTAGAGCACGGCGCTTGTAACGCCAAGGTAGTGGGTTCGATCCCCGGGACCACCCATACACAAAAAAATGTAAGCACGCGTGACTGTAAGTCGCTTTGGATAAAAGCGTCTGCTAAATGGCATATTATTATTATTACCCTGGCCTCAGCCATTTCACAAACCAACAAATTACACACCACTCAGACTGTGGAGTGGATCACATTGTCGTTGTCACAGGTCAAAACTGAGGCTTATTTAGGAAGGCGCAACGTTACAGAAATTTCAGGTAGAACTACATAATGTAGAACAGACTTTTACCTTTGTCACTATGAGCTACATCGAAGCGACCCTCCGGAACACACCCCAGGAATGTATACAGTAATACGTCTAGTGAGGCTCAGCCCTTTTTCTTTTTTCTCTGTGGCTGCTTGGCTGACTGTGACTGACTAGCTGGCTGACTGGCTGACTAACTGGCTGAGTGGTTAACTGACTGGCTGTCTGGATGACTGACTGATTGGAGGACTGACTGACTGACTGACTGACTGACTGCCTGACTGGCTGGATGACTGACTGACTTACCATTGAGGTGGTGAAATATTAAGCTGCCTTCCTCGGACGCTGATACCGGGGGGACCCTAGGACCCCCGCCTGTCAGTTATTGACACAGTGAACGAAAGCCCCTGGGAAAGCGTATAAATCACACGGGGAAGGGACAAGGTGGAGGGACGGTGGAAGGAAGGATGGATGGAGAGAGTGAGGGAGGGAGGGATTCCAATTGCATTATTGATGGTCCATCGGGAGGGATGAAAGTGTGCCTACTGGCAGTGGGGGGGAGAGAGAGAATGCTGTTTTAACACGTTCCATAGTCCTACCTGCCGCAGCCATCCACAGGTTCATTCCCCTCTGGTCGGTGTTGGGCTAGTTGCAAGACCCTGGACAGGTGTGGGACTGGGACTAGAAGAGGGGAGGTGGGGTACGAGGAGGATGGGGGTTGGGGCTTAGGCGGAGCAGAGCATGTGAGCGGAGTTGAGTGGTCGGAAAACCCACTCATCGTTTATGGAGCGGTCTTTGCACACTGCTACAGGGCTCAATGGCCTTTCCCCTCCTCTGCTAAATATCAATCAGCACTCACAGGGAAAAAAACTGCCGCTCCAAATGTTTGTTTAAAAAGATTATTTAACAAACACTTTTGTGACTATGTACCATTTGGTTTTGAAGTAGGCTATCGTAAGAAGCTTCAACATTTCAACAACTACTTGCTTTTCTCTAATCTATTGATGATCAGATACTTCAGTTTTAACTGTGGCTCTGTTCCGTTTACGTTTTACAGTTTATAGACAACTTTAGCACTGTTACAAACTTAGACTCCTCTTTTTTTAACAATAGCCTTTATAAAAATCAAAATGTTTCTGGTGCTGCTGAATGCGCTCATTCGTTGTCTTGCTATCAATTACACAGGCTGTGTGACCTATTTCTTGGTAGATTCATATCAACATCTCTGCGCATTAATGGTGTGGTAGGCTAAATAAATACATCAGAATTTTAAAAAAGCCTAATTAAAAGAAGAGTGATGAAGGAAATGAAAAATGCTGTGCAAAGCATGACCAAGGCCGTGCGGTACCGGAGCGAGAGAGAAGGCCAACGCTCCAATTTTTTGAAAGTCCAGCCAAATTACGCACGCTACGCTCCTCGCTCCTCTCCGCTCACATCCTCTGAGGCTGACAGGAAACGGCATTCCTCCTCTGGGAAGCAGGCAGGCAGGGATCTGGGACTTAAGCATTATAAAAAAGGCTGGCCCTCTTGTTTGTTCATGTATACCTTTTGTATTGCCATATTATCATTAGCGAACTGCATTGCTATCTGTGTCCGCGTGAGTGTGTGTGGTGGTGACCAAGTTACAGTAATGGGCCTCAACATCACATAACCGGACAGCACTATAGTGGGCAGATCTTAGTGAATCAGTTCAAGTGTACTAGCGGGTGAGGGCATTCACAGCCGACTGCTCAGACGAGCTCCAGCTAGCCATTTTTCATGGTCCTTCGAGCCTGATTTAGTGGCAACTGTTTTTTTTCATGGTCCTTCATATAGCCGGATTCTGACCTGCTAAAGTTTTGATTTTGAGGTACCCCGAAGAGGACTTTGTGCGTCTCACCACGAGACACCTGTCACCACCCACCTCAGCCCACACCGCCACAAGAAACCGTCACGCACCTGAGGAGGATGAACTGCGAGGCCTTACACCCCTTTCTCATCCAAGATACTACAAGCCCTGCTCCAGGCCTCCTCAGTGGTCATGGAGTGATCACACCCTCTCCAGTTGGGAGCGGCAGAGGGACTACGCGGAGCTGCTCTATGAGAGGGAAGAGATCAGGAGGCCATTCTCTAGGGCCTCCGAGCCATCATCACTGCCACGGGAGCGCCATCACCGCTGCTACTCCCTGAGTCGGCTAGGCTACTCCTCTGAGAAACACTACACCAGGGCCCCCGGCCTGAGCGTTCATCATCTCCACGGTACTGTTGGGACTTCCACTATATCCCAAGGTAGCCTAGCTACTTACTCACCAGATTGACATCACTCCAGAATCCCCCCGGTTGGAGCCTACGTCATATCTACCAGAGCATCGGGAGCGCCACATCCCCCCCGAGGTGGCCCAGCTGCTACCCCAACCAACGTCTTCTGCTCTCCAGAGCGGGCCAGCTCCCCATCAGATGAAGACTCCTGAGTACACAGTCCACCACATCAAGATCTGCACCCCCTTCAGCCAGAACCTTACTAGCCATAGTTAAGGAGTCTCCAGCTCCAATCGTGGAGCCACACCCAGTTGCTGCCATGGGGCCCATTCTAGTTGCCGTTTGCGGAGTCATCCTCTCATCCCAGTGGGGATCCCTGCTAGTTGAGGCAGACACTTGGGTGCCCAAGGTTCGACTGTCTGCTGTCCTGGAACGTTCAATCACTAAGTCTCCATCTGCCTCTCCAGCTCCTGGCCCGGAGCCCAAGCCAGGGGGGGATTATTCGCCTGCTCCTAGGATGGAGCCACAGCCTGCATTCACTACAGATGTCAATTGCAGCCAGGACGTTGGGGCCTCTCCATCCCTGCCTGCTATCACTGTGCTAGTTCCAGGCCTGATTTTCAGTTCCTGCCTACCTGACAGGTGTAAAATGTCCAGGCTTTGAGTGTCCTGCAAATCAAGTAGTTCCAGTGTATCCTGCCCCCGCAGTAGGTCTAGAGTTCCCTGCCTTCCTGGTAGGTCCAGTCTATCGTGCCCCCCTGGTAGGCTCTCAGTTTCCGGCCGTACCCGGCCCTCAGTCTCAGGCCCTAGTTGCAGGTTAAATATTTTCTGACTTAGTTTCCCGGACTCCAGCCTTAGTGCTATGGCCCAAGGTCCACAGTCTCCTGCACTAGTAGCCCCTAAGTTTACTGCTCTGCCATGCCGTAGGTATCCTACCCAGCTAGGCCCCACATTCGCTTCTCCGTCAGTTCCGCAGTCTCCTGCCCTGCACGGATCACAGCCCCCTGCCTTATTGGGTATGCAGCATTCTAGCCCATCAGGCTTAGAGCACTCTGCTCTGCTAGGCCACAAGTTACCTGTGCTAGGTTCTCAGCCCTCTTCGGCCCTTAGTCCATAGCACTAGGTCCTCAGTCTCCAGCTGTACTACTGTAGGTCTGCAGTAAATCGGCCCAAAGTCCCTAACCCAGCTAGGTTCAGAGTTACCAGTTCCTCTAGTAGGCCCAGAGCTCTACCGCTCTCCTAGTTCTCAGACGTTCTCCCTGTCAGGTTCAGAGTCGTTTTCCCTGTCAGGTCCAGAGTCAGTTTCCCTGTCAGGTCCAGAGTCAGTTTCCCTGTCAGGTCCCGAGTCAGTTTCCCTGTCAGGTCCAGAGTCAGTTTCCTTGTCAGGTCCAGAGTCAGTTTTCCTGTCAGGTCCAGAGTCAGTTTCCCTGTCAGGTCCAGAGTCGTTCTCCCTCTCAGGTCCAGAATTATTTTCACTGTCAGGTCCAGAATCAGTTTCCCTGTCAGGTCCAGAGTAATTTCCCTGTCAGGTCACATACACATAGTTTGCAGATGTTATCGCGGGTGTAGCGAAATGCGTATGTTCCTAGCTCCAACTGTGCAGTAATACCTAACAATACAAAACAATACATGCAAATCCCCAAAAAGAATTAAGAAATATAGAAATATTAGAATGAGCAATGTCAGAGTCCGGAATATAAATAGTATATGATGGTGTGTAGACATTATGGACTGTACAGTGCCTTCGGAAAGTATTCAGACCACTTGACTTTTTCCACATTCTGTTACGTTACAGCCTTATTCTAAAATGGATGTAAAAAAAAAAATCCTCAGCAATCTACACCCCATAATGACAAAGCGGAAACAGGTTTGTAGACATTATTGCAAATGTATAATACAAAAAAAACAGAAATACCTTATTTACATAAGTATTCAGACCCTTTGCTATGAGACTCGAAATTGAGCACAGGTGCATCCTGTTTCCATTGATCATCCTTGAGGTGTTTCTACAACTTGATTGGAGTCCACCTGTGGTAAATTCAATTGATTGGACATAATTTGGAAAGGCAGACACCTGTCTATATAAGGTCCCACAGTTGACCGTGCATGTCAAATCAGAAACCAAGCCATGAGGTCGAAGGAATTGTTCGTAGAGCGCCGAGACAGGATTGTGTCGAGGCACAGATCTGGGGAAGGGTAGCAAAAACATTCTGCAGCATTAAAGGTCGCTAAGAACACAGTGGCCTCCATCATACTTAAATAGAAGAAGTTTGGAACCACCAAGACTCTTCCTAGAGCTGGCCGCCAGGCCAAACTGAGCAATCGGGGGAGAAGGGCCTTGGTCAGGGAGGTGACCAAGAACCCGATGGTCACTCTGACAGAGCTCTAGAGTTCTTCTGTGGAGATGGGAGAACCTTCCAGAAGGACAACCATCTCTGCAGCACTCCACCAATCAGGCCTTTATGGTAGAGTGGCCAGACGGAAGTTACAAGATTCTCTGGTCTGATGAAACCAAGATTGAACTCTTTGGCCTGAATGCCAAGCGTCACTTCTGGAGGAAACCTGGCACCATCCCTACGGTGAAGCATGGTGGTGGCAGAATCATGCTGTAGGGATGTTTTTCAGTGGCAGGGACTGGGA